>NW_027555514.1:29542775-30142775 GCF_003287225.1 Phascolarctos cinereus | reverse complement strand
GTGCGTGCGCTCCCTCTCTGTCTCCTTTTCTCTTACTCACCCTTCCTGTGCACATGTGCGTGTGTATGCACACATACATATATATATACATATACATACCTAGTATACACCTATCCATATATATATATATATACACATGAGTGTGCTGATGGTTGTTGTCTACTCAGAAGAGAAAAAGTATGACCTATTTTGCTGACAACTTAAAAGTAACAAAAATGGCATTTCTTTTAAAATTCAGTAGCCCTTCTCTCTTCCAGCTTTTTCATCCTACCTCCACCCCCATAACATTTGAACCTGTGAGACTTTGTACAATGAGAAGAGGAGAAGTCTCTCTTTCTCTGTCTCTTTTTTTAACCTTGATACAAGAGCTATAGGACAGGAGTTGTGGGATGATAATTCAGGCTTCTGATATAGTTGGGGGAAGGAGACATTTCAGACAGCTTCTTTCTGTTTTGTTTGGCATAGTCCTTGGAACCCAGGGTTGGTCAGTTTCCTCTTTGTACAGGCAACAGACATTCCATTTGGTTCCATGCATTGAAGGGACAGCTAAGTGTCCTGTCTAATCATTGCTGTTCTCCCAGCCCTTCCTCCATGCTGACATGTTTTCTTTTCTAACTGCAATTTGTTAATTTTCTTTAAGCACCGTCTGAGCAGGATTGAAGTTATATAATGCTCTCCTGGGTGTCAAGTGAGCTCCCTCATGTCTTTAAAAAAAATGATGTAGCTTATTTGCATTTCCTGTAAAAGTTCTATTTTTTTGTCTCCTAAAACTTGTTGCCCAAAAAATTTGCAGGAAAATAAAGAATGGTACCTGTTCTAGAAAGATCAACTCATAGATGTTGAGTTAGAAAATAGGATCAGTTACCTTTTCGTTATTGACCATTTTCCTATATAAATGAATATAGAGTTATTTATAAGCACCAAATCCTTGAAAAGTCTCTTTGGACAGTGGAATTATCTGTAGCATTTAAAAAACAAAATAATTATAAACAGTTGTTTATGTTCCATTTTTTCTGGTTTTAATTGTATATTTTTGATTCTTTTAATTTTAAAGTGATGTTAGAAATAGTATACTTTTTGCATGGTTTATTTATAGTGAAGATGTTTCTTATTGACTTAAATTTTACTAAGCTGTCCTATTTGGTACTATTAATGAATTTTTGAAAGCATTTTTTTTTCTCTTGCTAGGTTTTAATGGTACGGTTTGCATCGCTGTTTGATGCAAAGGAACGTACCGTAACCTTTCTCAGTGGAAAGAAGTATAGCGTGGATGATTTACGCTTGATGGGAGCTGGAGAGCTGCTGAACTCCATGTTTGAATTTAGTGAGAAACTAAATTCTCTACAACTCAGCGATGAGGAGATGAGTTTGTTTACAGCTGTAGTCCTAGTATCTGCAGGTAATCAGTTGATCAAGAGGCATTTTTTTTTTCACTGTGTAAATGTCAGGTTTTTTTTGGATGCAAAAACATTTTTTTTTTAACATGTGTTTTTAAAGCTTTGGGTTCCAAATTTTCTCCCTTCTTCCCTCCCCACCCACCCTCATTGAAAAGGCAAGCAACTCAATCTGCAGTTATGCAAAATATAGTAGTCATGTTGTGAAAAATTAACTCTATTTCCTTTAATCCTATTTCGCCCCCCATTTATTCTATTCTTTCTTTTGACCCTGTCCCTCCTCAGAAGTGTTTGCTTCTGATTACCCCCTCTCCCAATCTGCCCTCCCCTCTATCAATCTCCCTGCTCTCTTGTCCCCTTCTCCCCCTGTTTTCCTGTAGGGTAAGATAGATTTCCATACCCAATTGAGTGTGTATGTTATTCCCTCCTTAAGCCAAATCCTATGAGAATAAGATTCACTCATTCCCTCTCACCTTCCCCCATTCCCCTCCACTGTAAGAGCCTTTTCTTTTCTGTTTTTTTTTGGTGAGATAATTTACCCCATTCTACTTCTGCCTTTCTCCTTCTCCCAGTATAATCCTCTCTCACCACTTAATTTTATTCTCCAGATATCACCCCTTCATCTTCAACTCACCCTGTGCCCTCTATCTATCTGTCTATCTATCTATCTATCAATATATATAAATATACATACATATAATTTTTCCCCTCCAGCTACCCTAATACTGACAGAGGTCTCATGAGTTGCAAATATCATCTTTCCGTGCAGGAATGTAAGCAGTTCAACCTTAATAAGTCTTTTATGATTTCTCTTTCCTGTTTACCTCTTCATGTTCCACTTGAGTCCTGTATTTGAAAGTCAGATTTTCTATTCAGCTCTGGTCTTTTCATCAAGAATGCTTGAAAGTCCTCTATTTCACTGAATGACCATTTTTTCCCCTGAAGGATTATACTCAGTTTTGCTGGGTAGATGATTCTTGGTTGTAATCCTATCTCCTTTGCCCTCCGGGATATTATATTCCATGCCCTGCGGTCCCTTAACAACAGGCATTTCTTAGGTGCCTGCTGTGTGCCTGGCACTATGCTAGGTCTTGGGGATACAAGGATAAAGAATGAGCCAATCCCCCTCTCAAGGAGCTGAAGGGAGCATAAGGCAGGCCACAGTTTCACCACACAGCCAGGAAGACAGTGGCAGGGAGTGTCTGCTTTGAAACTGTCACCATCATAGTGAATGCCATAGCCCTGTAGCCCTCACAGGTTTGGCCATAGTCCTTACCAAGTCCTCACCCACTACTGTGTACTTCAGCTTCTGTTGAATATTTACAGCACGTTTGTAATTCTCAATCCTTATATTATTCCCGGGGGGATATAGCTTTCAAAAAACTATGTGAGTCAGACAAATGGTACTTGTAGGCATGCAGATATGATGGAGGTGTTGTATCAGTCATCTAAAAATACTGTCCCAAAGAAGAACTCTTCCTCCTTCACCTTCTCTTTCCTCCATTTTCCCATTAGAAGAACCCAGCCTCATACATAGCTGTCATTTAGGTCCCAAGGCCCCCCCCCTCCCCCCCAACTCAGTGACTTGGATGTAGCATGTGCTTAATAAATGTTTGTGGACTTGACTGGAACCTTTAAGACAAGAGATATTTTCTGCTGTGTATGAGGAAACCGAGGCACAGGTTGTACCGTGTCTGGGTCACTGAGATAAAATAATATACCTCTCTATATGCTCCATCATTAAGATTCTGTGATGTATTGGTGTAGAAAGTAGGAAATGGGGCTGATATTAATTAATCTGCAGAGGTTTATCGAGGGTCTTCTGCTGTATGCAGAGAGCTGTGGGCAGTGCAGAAGCTTGCCAGAGCTCAGGTCCCTGCTTCAGGATGGTTTCCTGGGGATGACCAGCTGCTAGACTGGCTGGATCAGTGGGAAGTGTAAGGTTCTTTCATACTTTGGAGAGTACATTTCAGCTCTGTTTATCACATACTGAGTAATTCTTGCCAGAGGTGACTGCTAAACATAAGCACCATGGTAATAGTCCCGTAGAGGGAGTCTATCCAAGGGTGCTTTATTCACCAGATAAACTTTACAAACCTCTTGTATTTTTTCTTTGTTCTTGACTGTTCTTTGGTAAGTAGTAACATTAACATAGTAACCCCACCTTCTGAAACCACAGGTTTTAGTTTGGACACAAATCCACATGTCTCCCTACAGTGTGCTGGGGTCCCTGTCCATAAGGATCTCTTGCTCTAGTATGAGAAACAAAGACAGCATAAGGCACATGTGGCACTGGGGTGCCAGCCTGTGCCCTGAGGAGACGGGACTGTGGACTGGGTTGGGGGAGGTGTCCTGAGGGGAGCCAGGCGAGGAGGAGGAGGACTGCGAGGGACCTGCAACATCGGCCCCTCCTTTTATACAGGAGGAAACTGAGCTGAGACGTTAAGGGCACATGGTGCCACTGCAGAAGGAGTATGTTCAGAATACAGTTCAAGACAGGATGTTAAGATGGCAGATGTCAGCGCACACACAGGTGGCTGCTTTGTAGGCACAGGGAGCTGAGGAAGGGAGGCTGCAAAGAGAAGTCAGGGCTGCGGATGAGGATCTGGGGATTATCTACATAGAGGTGACTGTTCCAATTTGGGTCAGAGGCATGAGCAGGGAAAGGAAATGTCTGCATATGGGAGCCTGAGGGCTGCTCCAGGCAAGAGGAGAAGGCATCAGGTCACAGGGTACATGTCTTTATGTGGGCAGCAGTGCCCCATGGATCATCCACCACCTAGCCTACACATTCAGGGTCAGTGCTGTTGTATAATCATGCTAGCCTGTGTATCAGGGACAGGATAGGATGAATACTGCCCATTGCAAAGTGTTGTCTCAATGTCTCCTATGCTGCTGCTGTGAATTCTTTATAATGACCATGTTAAAGGGTTAGATTAGCAACCTAGGACCTTTGATATGGTAGATCCCTTGGGTTTGAGAGTTGTGAGGGGCAGCCAGGCTAATGACTTTCATGGTGTTGAGGTCAGATTTGGGAGAGCGGTTCGGGTGTGAAAGAATTCACTTAGACCTTCTCTTTAGCCATTGGGAGTTTTTTATGTGAAAAAAGCATCATGGGTCTCCTTAGCAAGAAAGCTAAATGAGACCCTGATATTTGGGGGAGTTATGCTTATATAGAGATTTCAGAATGATGGTATTATAGTTTTAGAGGTTTTTATAGGGATTAAAGATTGAAGACAGGACAGGGTGAAGGAGACAAAAGGAAGTCTTTATGGTTTAAAGATTTAAGGACAGGGCAGGGGGACACAGGTTTAAAGATTAAAGGATGGGAAAACACAGGATAAGGGAGACAAAAGCAAGAAGTTTTATGTTATTTCAGGATAAGGGGAAAAGGACTTTAGGACGGCCTCAAGTTACTGGATAAGCTGCAGAATAAGCTTCAATCCCCTGGAAGGTGGGCTTCACAAAGTGCTGGAAAAGCAACCTTTAATATTCTTTTTAACCCTTAGGGCACTGTGTGTACCCACATCAGTGGGTCTCCTTTAAGTCCAGCACTAGTGTGGGGAGCCCTTCTGCAGTGAGGGCTACCAGGCTGTCTGGGGAGGGGCAAACTGGGCCAGGTTGGAAAGCTCTACTGTTAACCAGTGATAAGCCCAGGCCTGGGAGTGGCCCCTGTGCTTCTAGCCTGGCCAGGAAAGACGGAGACCAAGTCTCCAAAACAAAACCAAAAAAAGTGGCTTTTATTATTATTATTTTTTTAAAGAACACAGTGAACATTTTAATTTCTCTTTACAAGTATAAAGCATGAGTGAGCATGCTGTTGGTGAATTGTAGAGATTCTTTTTCTTTTCTTCCTTGCTAGTCATATACCAAAAGGGTCAGAAGGTGCCACAAAGCAGCTGTGCCTTGTTGGGATGTTAAACAGTTTTGTTTATTTTTGCACTGTGATGTGAAGGTGGAGGGAGAAGCTAATGTTGTCATCACTGCGGGAAAATGGCTGCATGGGGTGAGAGGCAGAGTGGCCTAGGGGGAGCTTCAGGAGACCTGGGATGCTAAATACACACACGCTTCCAAATGGAAACAGTCGTATTTAGTGATGATAGAGCAGTTTGTAAAATTAGAATATTTCATTGTATTAAGTATCTAAAGCTGTAAAGAATGCAAGTTTATTTCATTTACCAAATGACAACAGGGTTTTTTATATTAAAATGTAATGATAATGATTTTTTATAAACCCCCCCATTTAAAATTTACTTAGTTGTACAGTTAGTAAATATAAAAATTGGTTCATGTTTTATAGAACTTTTTTTTATATCATTAACTGCTACTGTATAAAGCTGGTGAGTAAGAATTAAATGCTAATACTTAATAATATTGTTTAATCTCTCTCTCCCTTCTTTCCTTGTCTCCCCTCTCCTTCCTCCTACCTCATCTCTCTCTCTCCTGTTCCTCTCTCCTCCCCTTCCTTCATACTAGATCGATCAGGAATAGAAAATGTCAACTCTGTGGAGGCTTTACAAGAAACCCTTATTCGTGCGTTAAGGACCTTAATAATGAAAAATCATCCGAATGAAGCCTCAATTTTTACAAAACTCCTTTTAAAGTTGCCAGATCTGCGTTCTTTAAACAACATGCACTCTGAAGAGCTTTTGGCCTTTAAAGTTCACCCTTAGGGCTGTTTGTTTATTTATACATGGACTGGTTCATGCAGACTGTATATTTTGTGCTAAAATGCTTATTTATAGGTTTGTACCCTGTGTGGAGAAAGAGGAACCCTTAAGACATTACATGATTGTTAGAGATCCCTGCAATCACGCAATAATACGGAGAACTTTTCAGCCACCCGGCAATGCACCTGTCAGCGTCCTCCATGACATACACCAAATCAGCTGTGTCGCTCTTAAACAGGAGAAGCTACACTGAATTATAGTCACACTGAATGTTAAGGCTTTTTTCATCTGCCAGAACCAAAAAGAATTTTCATCTCCCTGTGGTATAAACAGAACGCACAGTTAAAAGGAGGTGGGCTCTGAAGTTATCCTACTTCCATTTTGGAAATTCCAAATCACAGACCTCTGTTTCACCACCAGGCAGGAAGGGTGACCTCATGAATGGAGAACTGAGCTCCGTGGGTTGTCCCTGGCCCTGCCACCAGCGGGCTCCTTGGGATGCTAAGCAAGCCACTTAATTCTTTAGGCCTCAGCCTCCTCATGTGGAAACTGAGGCAAATAGCTCCTTTGCCTGCTTCACAGTGGCATCGTGAGGATTAATTTGAAAATGTCTGTAAAGCATATTTACCTCCTGGGAGATAGGCACTATGTAAATATAGTATTATTTTTCTTCTTACTCATAAATAACTTTTTTGGAATGATTTCACAGTCCACACCAACTCATTATTTAGGGCACATGCAATGTGTATGTATAGCAATACACACACATTGCATGTTTATGAATATATGAATAACATAGTTTTGTGTACAGATATGTATGTGAATATAGTTTTACATATTTCTTCACAATATTTTAAACTGTGAAGAAGTTTATCATACAAGAGGTTTAAAAATAGAGGTATGAAAAGAATCAAATAGGTACTTACTGCCTACTGATTGATGATCTAACCATCACTTACAGATGTTTTGATGTTATCAGAGGGGATTTATGCTCTATTTTTGTTAATTTAAAGAACACATAATGTAAACATGCAACAAATAAGTCCAACCCTAAGTAATATATTTTAGAGTCTGCCTTTGGGAGAAGAGAATTAATTGTCTAAGGTACTAGTTCATTTAACAGCCCATGTAGCTGAGATTCCAAGCTTGAGCTGATAAAATTCGAGCTCCTGGCCACTATTCACATACTGTAGCACTGCTAAAAAAAAAAAAAAGACAGAAAGAAAGAAAGAAAAAAAAAGTAGCAGCAAAGTGGATAAGAATGTTGGTTCTTTCTACAGAACTAATAACCTGTAGTTTAAGGAATGTTGTATTTAATATATTAATAGCATATTTTCCATATTCTGAGACCATTTTTTTACACTACAAAGAATTTTTTGTTTTATTATTGAGTAGGGTTTAAATCCAGAATCAGAAAGTATCAATCCAATGACCTAACTTGACCTTCTCTCTGCTGTGCACATCCAGACTTAGAGGGAGGTGGTATGTGCAGGACATTTGGAATTTGTTAACTCCGTTTTGTAAAAATGTCCTCTCATTTGCAGCAATCAGGAAAATTGCCCAGTGGGAGGTGCTAATTTGTGTTTCTGTTCTCCCTTCCCTGTCCAGAAAAGAGTCACTTAGTGATGCTCTGTGAAAAGGAGGTGTCTATCCCCTTTGTCATTTGTGAATTGTATGGTATTGTGAAAAGACGAAAGGAGTCCAGCTTACTGATATCAGCGCCTGTTACTGTTGTGTAATGTGAGCAAAATGCCTTATTTTATCAAAGTCTCGTCCTTGCTGTAGAGCATTGCGACTAAGATTTGAATTGCTGCCACACTCCTGCTTAACTAAGTGGGGGAGAAATCCAAGCCCTTCCATTCTCCAAGGCTACAGATGGTGGTGACATCTCTGATACCATCTCTCTAAACCATAATTGGGATTTACCTTTGTCTGGGTATAACTTTTATGGACTATCTAATGGAGTTTCTGTGAATTCTTTACATGGTAGCATTATCTTTTTGAGATTTCTTATTGTTTAAGATATCCAGGGACATGATTTGCTTTCTTCTGTGGGAGTAGACACAGCTTTTTGGGGTATATTTGGAAAAAAAATAGAAGGTCAAACTAATACCCAATTTTTGCCTTTTGCATATGCCTCTTTATCTCATGTATCTTAAAAAATGATTAAGCCTTTAGAAATGTATAACCAGAACTGTGTAAGTATTGCTTATTAAAATTTTAGTTAGGTTCAATATATACATACATCTATATATACATATATATATATATAGGTATATAGATACATATTTTGTCTTGTGACATTTTATTTGAATGAATTCTTCCTGTAGATGATGGGAAATGAATGGAGAGTTCATATGAAAAAATAAGGTGGCACTCACAGCACTTCTGTGTTGGAAAATGATCCATATATTGAAACCTCGAATTCCAAAATTAAGCCAGCAGTGTTTTTACAAGCACATTCTTTTACCAAGTCACTGGTCATACACTACACTTATGAAATGCTGAGAAGACGACTGATGTGGACAGACAACTTTCTCAGTTGGTAGAACGTGGCTGATTGACTAAATGATGTACTGTATGAGTTCAATGACATTTTAATTCTGCTTTTGCATTTTAAGAAACAATGGGCATTATGTCAGCAAACCAAGGGCATTCATTATGTCAGCAAACTAAATCTTGTCTGTGCTTTTCATGTATCCTTCTAAGACCCTGGGTGTGGGGGGGGTCAGCTTGTAGACAGAAGAGGCTGAGGAAAAGGGCACACCCTGTCTTCCTGGGGGGCACTGTTTCTTAAAGGGGGAAGGAAGGCAGGTAGTAAATTAATTACAAGTTTAAAAAACTTCTGAGCAGGTAATGGATATGGGTTAAGTGTTTATCTTTCAAATCTACATTTCAAGAAATTAATGTAACCTGATAAGATCTGATTTATTTTCTGTAAACATCATCTAGACTTATTACTGTGCACGAGAGTAACTGCTTATCTCCATTGTTATGTTTCTTTTCCAGTATCAAGTTTGCTGAATGTAAAAGAAGAGTTTATCACTTAGGATATAGAATTTTTTTTTAGGGGGGGAGGGAGGAGCATCTTGAAATCATGACTGACAAACAAGGAACTTGTCTTCATATGATCCAGAATAAAACTTGAAGCTATCCTTGCATTAAAAAGAAAACAAATGGTTTTGGGGTGTTTTTTTTTTTTAATGAGAGATGCATTATTGTAGACAGGACACAGGTTCAGTTTATTGACAAAATGATAACTGATGAGGGCATGGACAATATCTCATCCTGTGTTTCTGAATAGTAGCCTGTACATGGGATGGGGCGGATAATAAATAATGATTTCTAACCAAGTGTTTGGTTTGGGACTTTCTGGTTCTTTTTCTTTTCTTTTTTTGTGAAACCATTTGTAATTGAAACTTATCGTCTAACACCTACATCTTGAGCACAGGAATATCTAAAATCCTTTAAGTGTTGAAGTCGACAAAATAGTCAATAAACATTTATGAAGCACCTCCTATATACCAGACACTGTGCTAAGTGCTGGGGATACAAAAAAAAAAAGCCAGTCCCCACCCTCAAGAAATTAACGATCTAACTGGGAAAGACGGCACACAACAGAAAACTGGGGGTGAGGGGAGGTATCTGGCATGGGGGCGGGGGCACGTGATGGAAAGAGGTCTGAAATGAGAGGTGCCAGTGGATCTGGGAGGAACCTCAGAGACAGTTGAGCTGAGTATTGTCAGACTCAGAAATGGAGGTCGCTAACCCATACATAAAGATCCTTGCAGGGCCTGTATTGACTTCTGTGTTGTATTTTTACTAATTTTGTTACATGTTTTCCAATTATATTTTAGTATGATTCCAGGCACCCTTGGGTATGTTGGGGATTGTGTGTTTTGACAGCTGTGATCTAGCCCCTTCCTGCCCCCATTTTACAGGTGAGGAAACTCGGAGGAAAAGTGACTTACTCAAGATCACACAGCTAATTCGATAGCTGAGACTTGAACCAATGTTATCTGCCTCCAAAGTCCCCTATTCTGAACTATGCTCGGCTGCCTCTCTTACGTAAAGGTTGTTCCTCCCTATCCAAGTTTAAATCCCAGCCTTAGGGGGTCTTGGTTCCCTCATTTATAAAATTAGAGGGTCACATGACTACTTGCGTCCTGAGATCTCTACTGTCTCTAAAGCTTGGCCCTTAGGATCCAGTCCTGGCAAAATGAAAGAGTTTGGTGGCAGTTCATCATTTCATATGAAAATGCCATTAAGGAAAAATGATTTTGTTGGCCTTCAATCACCTGCTTAAGCTATCAGCTAGAGCATCACCATACCTGGTGGATAGTTGATTTCATTTTGCTTAGGCAGACCCAACCCATTGAGAAATGCAACATCAGCAGAAAGGCCTTTGGTTTGCAGAGTTAAGGGGGATATTCATTTCTAAGGTTTGATTTTAAGCCCTAGACCAGAATTGATGTGGGTTGAAATTTGTTCTGAGTTTTTCTGAGTGTTTAGGAGGCCTTGGCTCAAGCTTTCTTAGCCAGGGTGCTAATTGCCAGTTAAACACCCATATTCTTTTTGTAGGAGTCGGTCATAGAAATCTCTCTATTATAATTGTATAAGAGAACCAACTTTGGCAGGGGGTTATCCAGACTGCTTCTTCAACTGACCTGTGATGACAGGACAAAAAGGATTTTGTGAAAACTCATTCTCAGAGTTTTTGATGTATTCTCAATTTAGGTCTTGGTAGAGAGCAGGATCAATTCCTTCAGAAAGACAGTTTGGATACAGACTCCAAAAGACAACTCTCATGTGCCCAAGTGTTTCTTTTAGGCTTTCTTAGGCAATGAACTTGACTATTCCCATCATTCTTAATTAAGCTTTGGGAAGCCAGTGCTGGGTCTTTCTCCTTTTCTGTTTCTTCACAATTTTTCTTTTAACCTCCTATTCTTTAGGTAGTCTCACCTAGTATGTTTTCATTCCATTTACTTGACTATTGCTCAGCTTGTTAAGTTTTCCCTCTAATTATTTTTACATTACACCTGTCTCTAATTTTCTCATTTGTGTGCCCCTGTTTCCTCAATTTTTCTGTCTCCTGCAACTGGCACATACAAGAATGGTAATTCTCATCAATGAGAAGCTTACTTTCATTCTCCTGATCAGTAATTTGATACTAATAAATATTCTGATGTTGATCTAAACTATTCAGCAGGAGCTGCCTCTGAGCCACGAAGGATGCTAGGCACCGTGGGCTTCCCCTTGTGTCAGCTGCTCTGATAGCGCTCACGGTTTTATCTATAACAGGACTTTGCAGTAGGTGGATAGGGTGGTGGACAGAAGATAGAACTACTCGCCTGTTATTTTTCTTTCATTTTCTTTGCCGTCGAGAATCATTGCTGAACTGGAAAAGGTAGAACAATGACTACCGATACGTACAGAGATCGTAAGAAAGAAACCCATTGCTTTTGGTCAATGAATGAACAAGTATTTGCCTCCTATGTTCTAGGTGCTGGGGTTAAGTTCAGGTCACTAGGCCTGGGTTAGTGAAATAACTGGCCGGGAGATCAAAATGCTGAACCACGCAGTGATCTTTGAAAGGGTGTGGAGAATGGGAGAAGTGCTATAGGCATGGAGAAAGTCAAATGTTCCTTCTTGGAGACAGGAAAATAAAAGAGTGAGTGCCCAACCATGGTCCTCTTCTACTCCCCACGAAAGTGGAAATCGAAGTCTCCCAGGAAACAGGCCAGATCCCAGATCCCATCTGTCTAAATACATCATTGCAATAAGGCCTGTCCCAGATCCCATTGGCTTAACTTTGCATAGTTATCTCCATTAGATAATGTCATAAGTAGTTAAGCACGAGGCCCGTGTCAGTGGTCTTCCATTATCACGTGGCTTTCGTAGGATGCCATGTGTTGCATGGCCCTATGACATGAGCTGATCCACATTGGCTGTGCAATATTATTGTTTTTTTTCTTTACTGTATGGGGGCTGTGATGAGCTGGCAGGTTGATGTAGTGGAAAGACCCCTGCCTTTGGAGTCAGAGGACCATTTCTGTTTCTGCTACTTACTATCTATTACTGTATGACCTTGGGCAAGTCACTTTCCTTTGGACTTCAGTAAAATGAGCCAGAGCTACATAATTTCTAAGGCTCTTAATAGCTTTAAATTCATGATCTAATTATACTAGGAAATGGTAAGGGGCTGGCCAGGGATTCTACTAGTGTAGTTACTGGTTTGTACTAATACCTAGTAGAGTTTACTAGTATAGTTAACCTTTCTGATGAGAAAACTCCCTTCACCAATGCAGGACATCACCTTCTCTGCACCTTTTGGTCTTAGAGGGTTATCTAAATTTTTTTTTTTTGGGTTAGGCAACGGGGTAAAGTGACTTGCCCGGGGTCACACAGCTAGTAAGTGTTATGTGTCTGAGTCCAGATTTGAAGTCAGGTCCTCCTGAATCCAGGGCCGGTGCTCTATCCATCGCACCACGTAGCTGCCCCCCTTAGAGGGTTATCTAGAGCAAAAAGAGGTTAGGTGACCTGCCTGGGGTCACACAGCCATTATGCATCAGAGGCAGGGCTTGAACCCAGGTCTTCCTGGCTCTAATCTGACTGTATCCTGCTTTTCTAGGGTAGTGAGTACTGTAACAGTACTCTGACCCCAAACAATTGAGCATGTGGCCTAAAAGTATTATAAACCAATGAACAAAAGCTGTGAGCATAAAGATGTTTCTAGCAACATTGTTGTTAATTATTAAAAACCAGCAGCAACTTAAATGTTCAGTAGTTGAGGGGTGGTTAAATCAACTGTAGTTCTCTAATATAATGGAATATTCCACTACTATCTCTCATTATCATATCAATAATTATCAGTATTATCAATGAAAATGAATTTCAAATCAATGAAATAATGAATAATAATGAAATTAATAAACAATAAAAATAACCAATGAAATTAATATCAATAAGTATGAGAAAAAAAGAAATTTGGAAAGACCTTTAGAAAATAATCCAAAGTGGAAAAAAAGCAGAACTAGGAAGAGAACACACTAACCAAAACCAGAGAACAAGTGAACAGGAATGTTCAGAGGCAGGGACTGAGAAGTTAAAATACTTTATACATTTGAATTAATTTAAATATAACTGTCATTAGTAAATTTAGTTGCATTGATGGCCATTATCAGGTATTTAATAAATCATTAAAAATCTCTTGCATCTAAGATATGATTTAGAGGCAGAAAAGGCCAGATAGTCACACATTTCATTCACTAATCTAAAAATTTTGCAATTAAAAATGTTTTTCTCTCTCCCAATAAAAAATAAAAACAACTTACATCCAAAAATTTTTCAGTAAAAGAAGAAAAAAATAGGGAATTTCTCATTTCTCCTGGTCATCACATCTTTAGGCTTATACTATGGTATCCTCGGATGTCCTAGCAGGTACCCAACTGTCCCGGGACCACCCAGGGCCCTTGCCTTGGTTCCCTTTCTTCTTTAGGCCTCCCATTGCCTAGTGAATATTTAAGGAGCACTCCCATCTCCCACTCCTCCTCCTCTACCCAACAATTCAGTGCCCAACTTTGCAAGTTTACATAACTGAATTTTCCAAGTAACTTGGAGATTGCCAGAAAAGACACATGCATCTTCTTGCCTCAGTGGCAGTAATTGCCTTCTGCCCCAGAAGGATCTGTTTTCTTATTGTCTCTGGTGAGAGCCAGAGTAGGGCCTGGTTGGTAGAGATAGACCAGCTGATCTCAGGAATGGGGCCTGTGTGCTGAGCTACCTGGTAATGGAATGTAAGTCAGGGAGAAGTGGCCAAAGATGCAGGATGGCCTGCGGGGGACCAAAGCAGGGGTGGCAAGGATTTTACACACACACACACACACACACACACTCTTACATCCACACATACCCACACACTTGTTTCTCCCCTCTTCTCTCCTTTACACATGTTAGCTGGAGGCAGGACCTGTGTTACTGTCTTCCTTGCATATAAGTCAAGCTCTCTGAGCCTCAGTTCTTTCATCTATAAAATAAAGAGATGAGATTAGATGGTTTCTAACATTCCGTCCCCCTCAAAAGTCTATCAATTTATTTATTAAAAAAAAAACTTTGGACAATTGAGAATTAAGTTACTTAGATAATAAGAAAATTTACTGCATTGGTCGAATGATCTCTTCCCTTCCTATGCTAGAACTATTGATCTAGACCTCTGATTTCACCGGTGAGAGGACTCCCAGGCAGGGAACTCTCTCTGCCAGTGCAGATATGCATCTGTTCTGTAATTTCTAACCTGGGAGGCAGTGTCAGGAAGTGATTTACCCAGGCTTAATCATAAAGTCATAGACTTAGAGCAGGAAGGAACCTTAAAGACTAGCAAGTCCAACTGCTCATTTTAAAATGAGGAAACAGCCTTAGAGAGGTCAGCTGATTTCTCCCCCCCCCCATCCACACAATTAACTTGTAATAAAGCAACAATCTGAACCCTTGTGGCATGGTGGATAAAGCTTGGAATCAGGAGGACTCATCCTCATGAGGTCCAGTCCAGCCTCAGATACTTCCTAACTGTGTGACCCTGGGAAAGTCACTTAACCCTATTAGCCTCAGTTTCCTCGTCTGTAAGATGAGCTGGAGAAGGAAACGGCAAACCCCTCCAGTGTCTTTGCCCAGAAAGCCATGGACACAACGGAAATGACTCCACGACAACAGTCATAGCAACCTCCGACTTCACGTCTGGTACTCATGAAATACACAATGCAGAACTCAGGGGCAAATTCGAAAGGTCACCGGGTGGCCAAAATAGCTATCATCGTGCTCAGGGGCTTTAGTGCCAAGTAAACCACTCAAGTCACCATTCAGAGCTAAGCCGTTCTGAATTTAGGCACGATTCTAAGAGACTTGGTTATCTGGTCTCCATCAGCGCCTTGATAACATCCAATTAGGACGGGAAAGGACTGCTTAGGAAGTACATGCAGGGGAAAGAACATGGGACGTGGGGTGTCAGAAGGCCGGGGGTAGTGTCCCAGGGTTACCATTACTGGCTATGTGACGTTGAGAAGGCCTGCCACGGCTGCCTCATTGTCCCGTTGCTTCCCTGAAGGTGGGATAGTGCTTCCGTAATTTCATTGTAATGTGCTATGTAAATGTGAGTTAGCACTATTGTTAGGCACAAGGGCCCCAAGAAGTGATAGCTCACAGCATTGCCAGCAAGGAGAACTGGGGAAAACCATAAAAATTCACAACGGTCTGAGGGAATTTAGTGGGGGTGCAAACAACCCTACACGCTGCCGTGGCCCCAGAGTTCGTTGCCATGTTACGGTGTACGTAGAAACTAATGCTCGTAAGGCGACCGCGTCTCGTGAAAAAATAGGCACTGAAGGGTTGCATATTTTGTTTGAACGAATACGGATTAGAGTCCTGGCCCGGTACTGGCTCTCTGGTCCCCATCCAAGCACTCAAGGAGTCTGGAAGTAAAATGCTGTAAAAATGTTCTTCAATCAGTCAGTACTTACTAAGCGCTACGTGCCAAAGTGTGCCGCACACAGAAAGTGCTTAATATATGTTCCCTGGATTTGAGGATGAGCATGTAAACAATCTTGAAGCTCTGCTGCCATTTTCTTTGATTAACAAAATGATGCCTTTCATTTGTAGCTTATAATGATTTCTGGAACTTGCTCTCCCTTCCTTGTAACAAAGAAAAACAAGTGAAAACAGCCAACATGGTGACCAGGCATGGGGAGAGAGGCACACAGAAGCAACAGCTGGAGTGCCGCGACTGGCGATTGGACTGCACCACAGAACAGCCTGAAGAGGAAGAACGTGAAATTAGACTGAAAATGGAGGCTGGGACCAGACTGTGAAGAGATTTCAGTATGGAATTTTATCCTTGTGGCAATAAAGAGCCATCAAAAGTGCTGGTGTTAGAGTCGCCCGCATGGTCAGACTCATGCTTTAGGAAGGTTATTTTTGGCACCTTTTGCAGAGAACGAATTATGGGAGAGAGAGCATAGCCTGACTGGGAGATGGGGAGGGTCTGAGCCACACTGGTGGTGGTGTGAGAGGAGAGGAGATGGATGTGAGAGGTGTTACGGCAATTGATTGGCTGTGGGGATGGAGAGAGAAGGATGATACCAACGTACCCGGTGCCTGGAAGCATGGATATGGTCTCACCAGAAATAGAGACATTAGGAGGAGAGGTGGGTTAACGTGAGAAGATCGTTAGTTCGGTTATGGATTTAATGAGTTTGGGATACTCACAGGACATCTGGTTGGAGACGTCTAGCAGGAGCTGGGGGCTAGATATATAGGACTGAGAGCCATTTGCTAGAGGTGGTCACTGAACCCTTGGGAGGTGATGATGAGATCTCGGAGATGGTGCCTGTATGTATTGCTGGTCTTGGACAGTTTAAACAATGAATCCTGTTAAGGGCTGTATTACTCTAATTCACCTTGCTTATTTTCATTGGGCTGGATCAATGACCATATTTTATGTAATCTTAACTTCAAGTAGTGCATGCAACTACTCCATGAGATCCATTATTTGCACTAATTAGGACCCAATTCTAGTGTTCTCTCTCAATTATATAGTTTATATATAGCCTTTGTCTCTTTTTCTTTCTCTTTTAATTCTATATAGCTACATATAAAATCTATAGTATAGACTATTTACATACACTATATATAGATGCTCTCTCCCTATATGTGTGTATGTATGTATATTTACATACACATATACATATGTGTATGTATAAGCATTTCTTTAGAGATCGAGAGACAGACTGACAAGAGTCAGAGAATATGAGAGAATTCAGGACCTGGTAGTCCTGCTGTAGGTTGGGAATTGCTCAGTCCTGCCTCCCGGTGCCCTCATTTTTTGTGAATATTCTTTTGTAGCCCAAGAGCAGGTTTGGCATCGAGACCTTTCACAAAGTTGTTTGCTTTTTCTTCCTTTTCTTTGCTGTCTGAAAGGGTCTGAAAAGCCCAACCTCCCCCAACCTCCTCCAAAAAAACAAAAAACCCTCTTTCATTCAAACTCAGGGAAGGATTCCTAAGCAAGTGCCTTCTTATTTTTTAGCTCTCCATGTCAGACACTAACAAGCTGATAATCGTCCATTGGAGGTACCATACTCTATTTGCTCAGGATTTTCCATTGTTGCTTTTGAATTTAGGAGGCTGGGGAATTGCAGGTTGCCAAGGGAGCACACACAATGGTAGGATGCCTCAGCCTTAAAGAGACAGAAACCTCATTTTCTTTTACTTCCTGAGCCCTGTTGCTGTTACGAAGCAGCTGCTTCCCCCCATCCCCCACTCCTGGCTTACTTTCCTCTTCTGTGGTTTGGATGTTTACCAGGTCCCTGAATGGTCTGGTGTTGGGAGTTAGAGAATCTGGAGCTTTGAACTTGAGTTCACACAAACCACTAAGTTCTGGGTTTGCGAGCAGCACCAGGACGCCTGCTGGAGATGGATGGACCCGAGGAGGAAGATTCTTTGTGCATTTGGGGAAAGGAGTGGTTTGGCTCCAGCCAAAGCCATTGTCCTGGGATCAGAGCAAAGTTTCTGAACAAATGAAAACTTTTTTTTTTCAGGTGGGCACCAAAAAAATCTCCAAAGACAATAGAAGAAGGCGTCCTCGGAGATGCCTGACTTCTGAGAAGTCAGGGAAGCCTAGTGGTGTGAGGGGATTTCTATCCATAGTATTATTAGGGTAATCTCAGAAGAGCTAGTGTAGGGAGGGGAAGGAGTGTTAATTTAAAGTCAGAAGGTGTGACTTGGAACCTCAGTTCTGGCAGTTACCAACTGTTATCTTCTGCCATTTTATCTTCTGGGTCTCAGTTTTCTTATCTGTAAAATGAGATTAGTCTACATGATTCCTAAATTTGCTGGGTCTTATATCTAGAGCCGGAAGAGAGCGTTTGTCCCAATTTCTCTCATTTTACAAATAAAGACCCTCTTCCAGGTGGGAAGGTGACCTGTCCAGGGTCACACGGGCAGGTAGCAGGTGAGGTTTTGGCTCCCAAGCCAATGCTCTTGGTTCAGCCTCTCCATTTTATAGATGGCCCAGAAAGGGGAGTGGCAGAGGCAGGATTTGCCCACAGGTCCCATGATTCCAGGTTCATGCTTCAGCTCCAGAGCCTATGATGGATAGTAGATCTTCCCATAGCCACAGAATGGTGTCTGCGTTTGATCATAAAGCTCATTAGAAAAAAGGTTCCCAAGATCTGGTTACCAGACATATACTCCAATGAGTAATTGCCATCCAAACAAAAAGTATTTATTTAGTGCTTGCTAGGTGCCAGGCTCTAGGAATAAGGATACAGAAGTGAGCCTTCAAAGGGTTTATGTTCTCACTGAAGGAAGACCACACATGTAGGGTCACCAGAGAAATGAGTTCTGGGGAGTTGCAAGGATCCATTTTGATCCATAGGCCTGGCCTTTTCCAAAGGAAGTGGCATTTCCTTCAGTAAGCTAATTTGAGAGGAAATCTAGGACCAAGTAACTTTAGGCGGCTTGGTAAAGAGATTAAAAAACAGAACAAAATACAATAAAACAGCCATAGTTGCCTGCAAAAATCCAAAATACTTGAGACTAGCTGTCTTTTAATATTTTCTTTTTAAATGGACGTAGCGCTCCTTCGCAGAATCTCAGAGCTGAAAAGGACCCGAGAGGCTGTCTATGCCAAACCTTAGCAGCGAAAAAATGTCCTCTATGATGTGCCCAGGAAGCGATCACCTCCCACCCCCCAACTCACTACCTTTCTAAGCAGCCTGCTCCACTTTTGGCTAACTTCGTTGTTAGGAAGTTTTTCCTTATGTCAAAGGGAGAAGTAGTTTTTACTTATATCTCATATATATACATATATACACGCACACACATATATTTTATACATAAACATATATTTATATTTATATATTTATTTACCTATATCATATATATTTACGCATAAACATTATTTATTTCTTACTGTTGCTGTTGTTTAGTTGTTTCTGACTCTTCATGAACCCATTTAGGGTTTTCTTGGCAAAAACACCCGGAGTGGTTCGCCATTTCCTTCTCCAGCTCATTTTACAGATAAGGAAACTGAGGCAAACAGGGTTAAGTGACTTGCCCAGCGTCACACAGCTAGTAAGTATCTGAGGCCAGATTTGAACTCATGAAGATGAGGTGTTCTATCCAGTTCAGCTGCCCAAATATGTGTGTGTGTGTGTGTGTATGTATATATATATACACATATATGTATGTATATATGTATATATACATACATATGTGTATATATACACACATATGTATGTATATATACATACATATGTGTATATATACATATATATGTATACACACACATGTATGTATAGATAGATAGGTAGATAGATAGATAGGTAGATAGATGCCTCGTTGTAAATTTGCCCTCCTTGTAGCCTCTGGGCCCTGGCAGAACAACTCAATCCCCCTTCCTCGCCACAATCCTTCAGATCCTTGACGACAGTGCTCATTTCCTCCCTAAGTCTTTTCTTTGCCAGGTTGTGCATCCCTAGTGCCTTCAGCTGGTTCTCATATGAATATGCCTCGCCTCTCCATCTCGGGCATTGCTCTTCAGAGGCTGGCACCGAGAACCAAACACAGGGCTCTAGATGTGGCTCCAACCCAGCTTAATTTTAGAAAAATTCACATTTCTTTCAGCAGTTAAAGTTTGCAGGGTATTTTCTTTGCAAGGACCCTATCAGCCAGGTGGCACAAATTTTATCATTATTTCCATTTCATAGACGAGAAAGCTGAGATTCTGAGGCTGAGTGGCTTGCTCACAATCACAAAATAGTAAGTATTTTAACTTTGACCATGCTGCATTTCAGTGTGGCATATGGTGCCCTTGAGATCCACTCTAGGGAGCATATCCTGCCATGAGAGAACGGGTAGTGGAAAGAACCCTGGCTTTGGAGGTAGAGAACCTGGGTGGGATCTGAGCACTTGCTGTTTATTAGTGTTGTCACTTAACATCTTTCCTCTTTTCCTCCATCCTTGCTCCCCTCCCCCACCCCAGTTTCCTCACCTGTTGTATGAAAGAGTCAGACCAGATTATCTCCAAGGTTTTTTCCAACTCTAGATCCGTAATCCTATGATCCATTCTGCCTGAAACGCCCTCTTTCATTTCATTAAAAGAATGGGCATAATTTAGAAGTGAAATTTGTTCACAAGGCATCAAACCAGAACTTGGCAGCCCTGAGTTTGAGCCATCTCCAGTTCTGCCTTCTGACTTGCTGTGAGCCTCTGATAATCACTAAAATCTGTATCTGATCGTCTTCATCCATAAAATGGAAATGTAATAATAAAATGTTAGAGCAAGAAGGAAACTTAGGGGTCATCTCGTCCCATCTTATTATTTTTCATATGGGGAAACCAAGGCTCAGGGAGAGGAAATGTTGCTGCACAGCTAGTCATTGGCAGAAGGACTAAAATCAGAGGAGGGGGCAGGCTGGAGGCCCTGGAGAAGTTCTCCTCTGGGCTATAGTTACTCTGTGTCGCCTGGCAGCTTCCTACTTTAACTCATTATTTTTACTAAATAGCTACTAAACGTATTTCTTCCCCCGCCCCTACACTGCTGGAGAGACCTCTAAATTCTTCAGCTCTTTTCTGTTCTATGGAAGCATCCTCTAAATTCTGGCACAAGTACTGTCAGCACCTTCCAAATTTCGGTGCCCTGGATCAAAGCTCTGATTGCCTTGTCCTAGCTACAGCTCTGCTGTTAGATCCAAGATTATATCAAAAGCTGCTCAGTGAAGAAAACCATCTATCATCTAGAGAATTGGTTGGCAGCATTTGCAGCTGGGAGGACTGGTTTGGTTGGATTAAAATCATTGAATAAGTTTTACATTTAGAATAAATCTTTTTTTTTTTTTTGGTGAGGCAGTTGGGGTTAAGTGACTTGCCCTGGGTCACACAGCTAGTAAGTGTCAAGTGTTATTTAGAATAAATCTTAAAGACTAGATAAAGAATCAAACATATTGTGCGCATATTTTTGGCATCCATTGAAGTTCAAAGGTGTTAGGAGGCTTATAAAATGACTCAGAATGTGTCTTGGCCTTGAAGTAGCTCTTACAAAAGATCATTTTGATGAATTTAGTGTAAATAGCATCAGTAGTAGATTCCATTCCCCTTAGTAATCCACATGGGTTTAGGAATGAAGGAAAAAATCCTCAGGGGGAAAGATGTGTTTTGGGTTTAGTAAAATGCAAAACATCACGAAAAAAATGGTTCCAGACACTAGCTGAACCCAAACTCCTGTCATATTTATTCATTCTTCCTTAAGACCAGCAAGACTGATTTGTCACCCACAGTCTAGCTGAAGCAGGTCATAAATTCTACATTATGTCAATAAGATGAAAACCATTGGGTTGAAAAATGGTCAATATGGCATTTCTGGCGGCCTTTGTGTGAGTCACATTGGCTCCTTGGCTGCTCTGATGCAAGGCAGAAAGTGGATGTGGAGATGGTCCTGTGAAGGATTGTGTATCCTCTCCGGCACTGCAATCCTTCCCTTATTTCAAAGCCCTGCCTTTGTCCCATTTACTCTATGCAGTCTTTCCTTAGCCTTCCTCCCTTCCCTCTCTCCTGATTTACTATCTTGTCATTGGAAAGTGATCACTTCGTATTGAAATTTGTAGCAATCCATTGCTCCTTTGCCCTTATATATGATATATATATATATATGCCATATGTGAGTGTGTGTGTATATATATATATATATATATACACTATATATATAGGGTGTGTGTATATATGTGCATATATGTATATATGTGTATATGTGTGTACACACACACACACACACACACACACTCTCACACTCACATATATAGGTTATAGACATGTGCTGTTCCCCCAGTTAGAATGTAAGGTCCTGGAAGGTGAGAGCTGTTTTGTTTTTGTCTTTGTACCCCCAGCACCTAACAGTGCCTAACATGTAGTTGGTACTAATTGACTTTCTCCGTTAGTCTGTAAACTTCTTGAGAACAGTGATTGTGTCATAAAACGAGCAAACCAGCCAGCCTCGTGATAAAGCCTTTAGGGCAGCTCCAGAATCCAGTGTTATGTACAGTTAGATACAAGATGGGGTGCCCATGTTCCTTCTCTTACACAGCCACCACCTGGGGATGCAGTGAGCCTTTCATAAAACAGTGCAACCTCTGAAGCTGAGATGCAACAAAGCATGGATCATTTTCTGCTGCTTGGGCTAATTTTGGCCAAACAATTAACACCAAGAAAGCACAGGTGGTCCATCAGCTGCCACCACACCATCCATATGTGGAACCATCGGTTACAGCAAATGGAGAAGTTCTGAACGCTGTGGATAAGTTCACTTACCTTGGTAGTGTACTTTCCACAGACATACACATTGATAATGAGGTTGATGCACGCATTGCCAGAGCTAGCTCACTGTTTGGGAGGCTCTGAAGGAAAGTATGGGAGAGAAGAGGTATTAGACTGACTATCAGACTGAAGGTCTATAGAGTTGTGGTGCTGACCTCATTGTTGTATACCTGTGAAACCTGGACAATCTACCAGTGCCACGCCTGGACAATCTACCAGTGCCATGCCAGGAAACTGAATCGCTTCCATTCGAATTGTCTTAGAAAGATTCTGAAGATCACCTGGCAGGATAAGATACCAGGCACTGAGGTGCTTTCTTGAACTAAACTGCCAAGCATTCAAACTCTACTTCAGAGAGTGCAATTCCAATGGGCTGGCCACATCATTCGAATGCAAAATGTATGCTTGCCAAAAAGATTGTTTTATGGAGAACTCACAGAGGGCAAGCATTCACATGGTGGTCAGAAGAAGTGATACAAGGACACTCTCAAGGTCTCTCTTAAGAACTTTGGAATTGATTGTGTGACACAGGAGACACTGGCACAGCACCTCACAGCATGGCATGCCCACATCAGAGAAAGAGCTTTGCTCTACAAGCAAAGCAGAATTGGGGTAGCTCAAGAGAAACTTGAGGTAGGCAAACTTAGAGAAATCCACCCCAAATGTTCACATGGGCTATTTGTGCCCGACTGTGGTAGAACATTCCGAGCTCGTGTTGGTCTGGTCAGCCACAGGCGGGCACACTTGAGTGTAGTGATGTCATTTTGGTCCTCTTCAAGAAGAAAGGACAACCACCACCAACCACCATAAAGGCTTTTTTGGTTGCATCTTTGAACTGAACTGGAGTGAATCTTCTTAGGGCTGTCCTGACATCCATTTTTTATATATAAGACTCCGGGAATGAATCCTGTTAGGTGACAAGACTTTCAGAAAGCTTTTTCTTCCAAAATTCTCCAAATTCGTTGGATTTCAAAAGTGTTAGGTGGCTCATAGAATGGCTCAGAATGCATCTCAGCCTTGAAATAGCTGTTTTAAGAACATTCTTGATGAATTGAGAGTAAATGACACCAGTGAAACTTTGTTGTTTTTCAGTTGTTTTATTTGTGTCCTACTTTCGGTGACCCTATATGAGGTTTTCTTGGCAAAGATACTGGAACGATTTGCCACTTTCTCCTCCAGCTCATTTTACAGCTGAGGAAACTGAGGCCAACAGGGTGAAGTGACTTGCCCAGGTTCACACAGCTAGGAAGTGTCTGAGGCTGGATTGGAACTGTGGAAGATAAGTCTTCCTGACTGCAGCCCCAGCGCTCTATCTGCTGCACCCCCTAGCTGCATTTAGTGAAATTTAGTGAAATGCAAAACATCAGGAAAATAAATGGTTTCAGACACTAGCTGAACCCAAACTCCCGGGTGACTTCAAATTCAAGTTGATTATGAGTCTGACCCAAAGGGTTCCTCTCTCTTGGGCTTTAAGTCTAGATGGGCAAATTCAATTCAATTAACTTTCAATTCGATTAAATAAACTTGTATTAAACAATTTCTTTATGCTAGTCACTGTTGCCAGGTGGTGTGGATTGGAAACAAAAACAGTCCCTGCCGTCAGGGAGGCTACATTCTCCTGAGGTTTCTTTGAAAATGTCATCTCTAGGGGCAGCTAAGTGGCTCAGTGGATAGAGCACCGTCCCTGAAGTCAGGAGGATCTGAGTTCAAATCTGGCCTCAGACCAAACACTTGAGATTTACTAGCTATGTGACCCTGGGCAAGTCACTTCATTCCAATTGGCCCCTCCCCCGATAAAATAAATAAAAAAAGAAAATGTCATCTCTAGTTTGCTGGTTCTTTACAAAGATGGAAATTGACTTTTGCCTTCAAAGTTTAGTGATTAGAAATATCAGTGGTGAAAAATATTTCTTTCTCATGTCATCCACACCCACTTTAGTGAGATTCTGGGTTTGGCTCATGGCATCAAGATGTCTCCAGGGTGCTAGTTTTTCAAATAGATGAGAAGGAAAAATTTTGCTGACTAAAATTATGGCTCACTTACTCAGTTGCTAACGAAGTATTTCTGTGAACAGGTGGTGACCTTCTAAGACACAGACTCTCTCAAGTAAATTGAAGAAGTATCTAAGCTTCAGAAGTCCCACCAGACAGTTGTGTCATTCTCTAGTTATTCAACTTGGGCTTGGACATCTTTCGAGCACATGTGTGGAACACCGAGGGAATAATTTTCTGGACCACACGGTATTACTTGATATTCTAAGAGACCTGTAATAATAATAGCTAAGGTTTGCAGAACATTTTACAAATATTATCTCATCTAACCCTCACAACAAGTCTGGGAAGTAGATGCTGTTACAATCTCCATTTTACAGAAGAGAAAATTGAGGCAGACAAAGGTTAAGTGACTTGCCCAGCATCACACAGCTAGTAAGTATCTAAGGCTGGATTTGAAGTCAGTTTTTCCTGACTCTGGGTCTAGCACTCTGTTCACTGCACTATATAACTGCCCATTCTTTCATAAATGTTTGTTTTTGGTGTTAGATATTATAATAAGAGAGTAGCCTGATGAAGAATGTGATTTAGGAGAGGGGAGAGTGGAAAGTTGTGGAGATAGGAATTGGAGGTCTAGCTGGGCTAAAATTTTCCTGTTGGGATTATTTTACTTAATGTTTTTGCTCTGCACTTTCCTCAGCTATAGAAGTGAGCACTGCTAGCTCACCTGGTGTGTGGTGAAGAATTGATTCCGTACGTCAAGGATTCAGGCTGACAGGCATTCACTCAGTCAGCAAGTGTTTATGAAGTGCCTACTATACTTGTCACTGTGCCAAGCGCTAGGGCTGCAAAAAAGAAGCAAAAACACGGTCCTTGCTCTCAAGGAGCTCTCATTCTAATGAGGGAAACAGCATGCAAATAATGGTCAATAAACATTTATTAACTACCTACTGTGTACCAGGCAGTGTGCTACAATTGTGAAAAAGAAAGATATTCCTTGCCCTCAAGGAGCTTACAATTTAGTGAGGGAAGAGAGCTGAAGTGTGTGTGTGTGTGTGTGTGTGTGTGTGTGTCTGTGTGTAGCGATCATACTGTCTTGACCACTGTGGATCGCTGTGGTCCCTGGGGGAGAGTTGGCTCACTGAAGTGGTTGCTACAAGCATTTCCATCACCAAGTTCACTTCTGGGTGTGGAGCAGCTAACGGACAAGTCCCAGGGAGTTGGCAGCAGTCAGAATGGATCCTGTACGTCCCCAGGACTGAGCCTTCAGTGGCTGGTTCCTTATTGCACAAATTTTGCCTATATCTGTATGTGTGCCTGCACTCTTCTGTGTTAGAATATAAGCTTCTTGAAAGGAGGGACTGGTTTATCTTTTGACTTTGTGTCCCCAGTGCCTAGAACAGTGCCTGACCCATAGAAAGTACTTAATAAATGTTTATTGATTAATTGAAAATAATAGAAAGAGACTTGGATTTGGAATGAGAGGACCCAGGCTCAGATTCTGCTCTCTGCCACTTATTATCTTTGCAAATTTGGGCAATGGGCTCTTTGGCCTCAGTTTTCTCAAGTGGAGAATGAAGAGATTAGACAAGTCAATCTCAGACTCCCTTCTGTAACCATTAGTATTGCAGGACCAACTCCTTGCATTGCAGTCTGGCTAGCCATGGAATGAGTTTTCTATGTTTGGTTAGGTCCGGGGGTAATGGTGCTAGGGAGTCACCATTTTGTTTTTTCTTGCTTACTTGTCATTTGGTAAGTCAACAAACATTTATTAAGCACCTCCTGTGTCCAACTCACTGTGCTAAGCCCCTGCTGTCAAGAGCTCTGCGACCTCACTGTAACATACAGTTTTAGAGAAGTGCTTGTGGTACTGAGAGGTCAGACACGTCCTACCTTAGGCAAATAACTTCATTTTCCCATGCTTCAGTTTCCTTATCCATAAAATGCCTGGCTTAATTAGCTATCTTCTAAGGTTCCTTTGCATTTGTACATCTATGGACCTAGAACCCTAGGATGTGTCAGAGGCAGGATTTGATTCCAGGTCTTCTTGGCTCCAGGACTGACTTTTTTTAGGGGGGTGAGGCAATTGGGGTTAAGTGACTTGCCCACAGTCACACAGCTATAGTAAGCATTATGTGTCTGAGGCTGGATTTGAACTCAGGACCTCTGACTCCAGGGCCAGTGCTCTATCCACTGTGCCACCTAGCTGCCCCAGGACTGACACTCTCGAATCCATCCCTCAAAGGGTAATACTGAATTGTATGAGAGTAGGGATTGTTTCCTTCTTTGTATTTGTGTCCACAATGCCTGGTATAGTACTTGGCATATAGAAGGCGCTTAATAAATGCTTGTTGACTGATTTGGAGGTTCTGCCCCACCAGGGACAGTGACCAATGCCTTCAGAAAAATGGTTGTGAGGGAGGGGGGCAATAGAATTAGGGGCTGTTTTTTTGTGCCCCATTTCCCACTTTCTTATCATGGACTGGAGTTGCCATTCTCCATTTCCTCAGCAGGGTGTGCTCCAGGACCAGAGACAGCAGCCCTGGAGTCAGTTTAGGGAAACATGGACATTTTTGGTTAATGTTTGTTTTTTAGGCGAAGGAGGAAAGCTGTTAGGAAAAACAAACAGCTCATCAGGCATTGCGACAATGGCATTTGATGGGGAAGGCAAATCGTGTCTTCAAGGACAGAAAGAACAAATCTCCAAAATTATGGAAACATCAGGAAAAATAACTTGTATGTGGGGGGGAGTTCTATAGGGAGGGAGGAAGGAAAAGCAGCAGCAGGAGAAGAAAAAGGCAAATGAAAATAGAGAATAGTTTAAAGAGACACCGACTGATTAGACAAGGACGGCCAGAGAGGAGAGAGGATGATTGAGATGAAGGGCAGCGACTTTGAAAACAGAAACGCAAACTCAATGTAATGGGGAATAATTCTAACCGTTCAGATGGGCCATTTGCTGCCAATGTCAAATTTCCTGCCTAAGTGATTTCAGCTGTTCCACTGAAGGCCATTTCTTGTTTCATAATTGTTGGCTAATTTGGTGCCCGTAGTTGATGAAAGCCTTCCAGGCTTGCCCCAGTCTCACGTTAGGCATTGAATGGAGGTGTGGGGTCGGCGGAAAGGGGGTCCAGTAACAGGAGGAAAGAGCGAATGGCCATCCCATGGGTGCATTTGACAAGCTGTCGTTGGTCCTAGCCTTTGTCATCAGTGGAGAGCTCTTACTTAGGGAAATGGCTCGTTTAGTCTTCTTCTTGGCCATGAAATGGTTTCATTTTCCATCAGCTTCTTTGCTTCGACTCTATGAATATCACGTCATGCTTCCCCCAGGATAAGCTCATCACCAGAAATCTCATCATCACGGAGATTGCTTCTGTTTTGAGCCTCATCAGGAATCTCAAGTTGCCTCTCCTCTCTGATTGGGGGCTTGGAGGGTGGAGCAAAAACCCCCCAATGTTCCTGCCATTTCTTCACTTCCCATCAGCTGCTTTCCATGGTTCCCACCTCCCTCCCTTACCCTCTAGTGCTACCCCCACCCTTTTCAGTTTTCTTTTGTATAGTGTGTGCCCTATTAGATTGGAAACTCTTTGAGGACAGGGACCGTCTTTCTTGTTCTCATTCACAGCCCCAGTGCTTAGCACAGTGGCTGCCACATAGTAGATACTCAATATATGTTAATTGACCGTTGACTACAGAGACAATGTGGGATCCCATATTTAGAGGTGGAAGGAGACTTAAAGGCCATCCAGCCACATCCTCATTGTCATTTTTAAGCCATTTTTCAGTTGAGCCTGACTCTCTGTGACCCCATTTGGGGTTTTGTTGGCAGAAATACTGGAGTGGTTTGCTATTTCCTTCTCCAGCTCATTTTACAGATGAGGAAACTGAGGCCAACAGGGTGAAGTGACTTGCCCAGGGTCACATAGCTAATAAGTGTCTGAGGTCAGATTTGAACTCAGGTTTTCCTGACTCTAAACCCTATACTCTGTGCACTATGGTGCTACCTAGCCACCCAACTAGCATTTACAGAGGAGAAAACAGACCTAGGAAAGTTGTGACTTATGGATCACACTGGTAATAAATGTTAGAGGCAGGACATGAAGCCTGGTCCTCACACTCCAAAGTCAATGCTCTTTACACCGTTTTCATCCACCTGCCTCCAAGCAGACTGAGCATTGTCTGGGATTCAGGAAGACCTGGGTTCTAGTCTAGCTTCTGACACTTAACTTAATATGTGACACTTGGCAAGCAATTTAACCTTTCTGGCCCTCTTTTTTTCTCACCCGCCATAGGGGGAATATTAATATCTGCAGCATTTACTTTATGGACCAGTAGGGAAAAGATCCCATATGTAAAGCCCATGCAAATATTGGTTATTATTTAAAAGGTTTTCTGTATGTTTCTTTGTATGTATCAAGCCACCACAGACCGATTTTTTTTTTTGAATCTGGAGGAATTTGAAAGGGTATGGGATCTGAACACCTGGAAACATGATATGGTTAAAAGCCTGCTGGATTGTGAGTTACAGGACATGAGTTTGAATCCTGGCTCAGCCTTTTTCTAGCTTTGTGACATTGGGCATCTAGCCCTCGGTTTCCTCATCTGTAAGGTGAGAGGATTGGACCAGATCATCTATGGGTGTTTCTAATCCTAAATCTATGAATTTATGATTCTGCCACTCACTTCCTGTGTGACCTCTGTACTCACCTAGACACCACATCCCTGAGATTTAGTTTCCTTGTCTAGGCAGACGGAGATCACAAAACCTGAACATCCTATCTCCTAGGAGTGGGGTGAGAATCAAATGAGATAATGTAGCCATAAAGGGTTAGGAAAATATAAGCTCTTATCGTCAAGGTTTTTAATGTAAAAATTATTTCCCTTGACTTTCCTGGATAAAGAGGTTAATCAAAGTGCATTAAAAACACAGAAAACAATTAATATAACATACAAGATAATAAATTATTAGGTCCATGGTTCATCGTTAGCTGCAGTTTAATGGATGCTATAAACACACAGAGCTTGGTCAGACGTTGAAGATGCCAAGGTCATCCACTGCGTCCTGAGCCATCATCAGTCATCTTGACTTCTGTCTTGTCATTGGACCTTGATGACTCCAGAAGAGAAGTGAGGCTGATGGCTTTGTGCAGCTCTGTGTCACTGAAATCCAACTCACGGCCAAGTCAAGCGGTCACCTTGTGATGTCAGTGGTCTTCTAAAACGAAGGACAAACAACCACCACGACATTTAGCGGTAGCATTTTGTGTTGATCTTTCTAGTCTCATACCAGGGTTACAGAAGGCTGGAATCAGATCCTCATTGAACAGAAGATCTCAAAGCCCTTGTAGCAATACTCTATTGAATTCTCATCATTTCCTTTGGAGAGCAGTGGAAGCTTTAAACCAGCTTTACAGTGGGAATTAACAGAAGAGTCTGGAACAGAACCAGGCTGGTTCTGGGGCTTCCCAGCGATGAAAAGCAGCATATCTGTCTCTCTGCTGACAAGACATATTCCACAGTTCTTGTGTTCTACCCTGTTCTCTCCCCACTTCTGCCAGGATGCTCTGCTCTGCCTGAAGCGTCAAGGTGCACGTTTTTGAGTAAAACTTTTCTGCATCAACAGCAACAAACTTTATTGGATGCCCGTTTGGGTGCTAGGAGCTGAGCTAGCTTCCTGGTTCAAGGTGGACAAGACATTTGAACAAAAGCTCCCGAATTTTTACTTCCTTTGCCATGGCCTTCTTTTGTTGGGGCTAGAACACTGTGGCTGTGAAGATTCTCGTGATGCCAACTTTTGGGGCACATCTTTTAATGACGGGGCTTGTTACCATGCCTGGCACAGAGCTGGCACTTCATAACAGCTTGCTGATTGATCAGTTATTGATCGAGGAAAGATCTGTGCAAGATCACTGGGGAGGGGGGGATAAAACACCCTCATCACCCATCTCCGCATTGCCCAGATTGGTTGGACCACATCTGGACTGTAGTGTTCAAGGGTCACATTGCGGGAAGGCCTTAGACAGACTGGGGCACGTCCAGGTGATGGCCATGAGCCTCATACCATTTGAGACCTGACTGAAGCAATGGCGGACATTTGGCCGGGAGACAAGAAGACTGAAGAACATGATGTTAAAAGGGAATTTCGTTTCCTCTGCTTTGCTCTGGAGGGCACAACTACCTCCCAGTAGCTGGAAAATACAGATTGCCAGAGTTCACCTTATTTGAGGGAAACACTTTGTAATGATTAGAGTTGTCAAAAATCAGAAAGGGCCGTCGTGGGAGGCTGTGACTTCTCTGTTAGTCGAAGCTTCTGATTAGGAGTTCCTTCCAGGGGCAGCTGGGTGGTGCTGGGTCTGGAGTGACAAGACATGAGTTCCAGTCCCGCCTCAGATACTTACAAGCTGTGTGACCCTGGGCAAGTCATTAACCTTTGTTTGCCTCAGTTTTCTCTTCTGTAAAATGGGGATAATAATAGCACCTACCTCCCAGGGTTGTGTGAGGATCCAATGAGATAATAATTATAAAGCACTTAGCACAGGTGCTATATAATCGTTAGCTATTATTAATGCTGAAATGTTTTTTTTTGGGGGTTCTCATTTCTGTCTCATCTTTACCCAAGGTTACCCCACAGACCACCAAATGTCCTCTAGGTCCAGTCATCGTTTGTCACTTATTCTGTGATCCTTCTTTAAAATGAACCTCGAAGATTTTCCTGAATATTCTTTAGCTGAAGTTTTTTTTTTTAATTTTCAGGGCAGCTAGGTGGCTCAGTGGGTAGAGCACCAGTTCTGGAGTCAGGAGGACTTGAGTTCAAATATGACCTCAGATACGACATTTACTAGCTGTGTGACCCTGGGCAAGTCACTTAACCCCATTGCCTAGCCCCCCCGCCAAGAAAAATTCACTATTAATTTAGGCAAAGGGACAGCTAGGTGGCTCCATAGCATAGAGCACCTGGCTTAATGTCAGGAAGACATATCTATCTTTGTGAGTTCAAATCTGGCCTTGGACCTATACTAGCTGTGTGACCCTGGGCAAGTCACTTAACTCTGTTCTGCTCTCTTCTTATCTATTGATTAATCAATTAATTAATATTATTATTGATTATTATCAATTAATATTATTAAGTGCCTATTATGTACCTTGCACTGTGCTAGGGGCTAGAGATACAAAGACAAGGATGAAAATGTTCCTGTCCTCAAGGAGATGACAGTCTATTAGGGAAGACAACAATTAAGCGCCTATGATGTGCCAGGCAATATGCTAGACATTGGAGATGCATAGACAACGTTGAAACCATTCCTGCCTTCAAGTAGCTTACCTTCTACTGGGAGGTTGAGGGGGAGGGGAGGAAGAAGCAGCAGGTACAAAGACAGTAGATACCAAAGAAATACCAGATGAGTCTATTCCGATCCTGAGACTCTTCACTCAAGGATGGCAGGACTCCAGGGGCAACCCAGATGCTGCTTGTTACTTCCTGTTTGGGCATTTCCAAGGCTAATGTATTTTAAAAAAATACTTATGCTAAAACCTCCATTAACAGCCCCGGAAGGGGATGTTGTGGTTCAGTGAATCTCCCAGTTAACTCGTGGTTAACCCGAAAACACTTTCTGTCTCAATTCCCATTGTTGTGCGATTTTTTTTTGATGAAACGCTTTGGTTCACTTCCCTGCCATAACATGCTCCAATGCTCCAAGCGTCTGTAATTTTCACCCCCCCCCAAGCTCTCTTGATTGACAGAGACCACAGCTATAACCTTGGTGGTTTTCTGGAGTTGCTGTGGCCCCCAAATTCACTACCCTGTGACCCACCTGGCTTCTGCCAAGTTAACTCCATCTAGATAATGGATAGCTCCCTGACAAGCCATACACATGAAGGTTCTTCGTCTTAGTAGAACCTTGCCTATGGATTCCTGCTGAGCCGTTGGATGAAGGCTCTTCAGGAGAGAGCTCCCTTCTGCCGTGCACACACCGAGGGAGGCTTCAGCAGGAATTCACTGGGTCAGGACGACATAATGTTATTGAGGAAAGGCATTGGGTTGCTGTGCCACTGATGTGTGACATAACACCGACTTTGTACAGATGGATGGTGCCTGCTGGAATCTGACACAATATCGCCAGGCTTTCCACTCCACTGGCATAGACTTTGAGAGCTGAGATTGCTCTCCTCCAACTCATAATGAGGCATCACTGAAGGCTTCATTGGAGTACAGTAATAGTAATCATCAGTTCCTCCATTTATGCTTGATATATGTTTCTACACAGAATTAATGGTCAGGGACCACTCATGATCATTGGCTGGTCCTATGGGGATAGTTGTAGAAGGAAAAGGACATTGGGAAAGGGTGCCCTGTTTCCGGGACAAACCCTGGAATCCCTTTAATATTTTGTTTAAATGAAAATCTCTGATACCTAGATTTCTTGGGATTTACCTTTTTCTCCTAAAAGTGAGATAAAGGGGCAGCTAGGTGGCACAGTGGATAGAGTACCAGCCCTGAAGTCAGAAGGAGATGAGTTCAAATCTGACCTCAGACACTTAATACTTACTAGCTGTGTGACCCTGGGCAAGTCACTTAAACCCAATTGCCTTAAAAAAAAGTGCGATGAAGAAAAATAGCCCAGTTAATTGAGACAGTGAAACAAATTTCAGTTCAATATGTACATATTGCCTAGCACAATGCTTGGCACAAAGAAAATGCTTCATAAAAATTTGTTGATCAATTATTAATTAAAATGAGAGTACTCCCTTGTCAGTCGGAGCTTACTACAAATGGAGTGGGCTGCCTTGGGAGCAGAATCTCCATGACTTCTAGGACTGTTTCAGAAGGCCCTCATGCTTCCTATGGGGTCTAGATTAGGTGCTTTTAACCTGGGACCCATGGACTCTTTGGGGCCTGTGACTTTGGAGGGAAAAATACATCTTTATTTCAATGTAATTGGATTCCTTTGTGATCCTATGTATTTTATGTGTTTAAAAACAGTCTTCTGAGAAGGGGTCTATAGACTTCACCAGACTGATTGCCAAAAGGCTTCATGATACCAGAAAAGTTAAGAACCTCTTCTGCTGATGATCTCTGTAGTTAGTTCTGGGACCCCGTCATTCTAGTCACTTGGGTTCTGGACTAATCGAGATTTAGACTTCTCATTTGTTAAGTTTTTTTCCTTTACCTCCTTCTCAGTAAGCAGAATTTGTGCTTCGATATTGGGATCCAACAGTAGGTCTTTGTTCAGAGAAGTCAAGCTAAATATTGGGAAAGATATGACATGAGAAATTTAAGTGCTGCTAAGAGTGCCATTAATTAACTTAAGGCAGGGGCCCAGAGGAGCCACCTGAATCTAAGTTTGTGCCAAGAGAGCCATTAATTAATTTGAGGCCAGACCTAGTTCGGGAGGGAAGGTGTTGATTTCTCATGCTGAACAGAAGAGACTAGCCCACACAATTGGATTCAGGCGCACTGAATAGCTGCAAAGTAATGTGCTCACTCAGCATCAGGACATATGGGAAGCAGTGAGTTGAGGCTGAAAATCTGGGCTCCCAGCAAATTTCAGAAAAGGCCTCCTGTCTTTAATTCACTATAAAATAACCATGGCTCCCATGAAGAAAGGCTCTCCTTTCACGGGGATCGTTGGAACCTATCTATGCCTATAGGAGAAGGCCATAGACTTCTCCTAAGGCCAGACTGCCAATCCGCCAGAACGAATCTGAAGTGTGCACTATTTTCACCTCCCCCTGAAGGGCGCTTCCGTTCTCACCTCCACCTAGAAGACCCAATTTCCTTCAAAGCATTGTTCAAGAGCATCTCCTACATGATACCTTTCCTGATGATCCCTTCAGTGATTAGCACTCTTCATCTCTTGAATTAACTTTGTATTACCTTGTACATGCTTTGGATTTACTCGCTCATTTAGGCAGCTGGGTAGTACAGTAGATAGAATGCCAAGCTTGAAGTTAGGAAGACCTGAGTTTGACTCTGGCCTCAACTAGATGTGTGACCTTTGGCAAATCAGTTAACCTCTGTTTGCCTCAGTTTCCTCATTTGTAAAATGGGAACAATAATAGCAACACTCTCCCAGGGTTATTGAGAAGATTGATCAATGAATGTTTATTAAGCACCTATTGTGTGCCAGTTACTGTGTGATAGAAAAAGAGGTAAAAAACAGTCCTTGGCCTCAAAGAGCTTACGACCTAATGGGGGAGACAATATGCAAAGAAATATATGCAAAGCAAGCTTTTGTTTTACAGGATAAGTGGGCAACTATTAACAGACAGAGGACATTAGAATTAAGAGGGGTTGAGGAAGGCTTCCAGTAAAAGAAGGGATTTTAGATCTGATCAAATGAGATAATGTTTGTAAAGTGCTTAGTACAATGCATGGCACATGGTAAGTACACAGAATAGGTATGTCACCACTATCATTGTGGTGCAATGCAAGAGCCTTAGGGAAGCTAAGTGAACACTGAACCTGGAATCAGAAAGACCAGAGTTCAAATGTGGCCTCAGACACTTACTAGCCGTGTGACCCTGGACAAGTCACTTACCCCTGTTTGCCTCAGTTTCCATAGCTGTAAAATGAGCTGGAGAAGAAAATGGCAAACCACTCCAGCATATCTGCCAAGAAAATCCCAAATGGGGTCACAGAGAGTCAGACGCGACTGGAATGACTCAATGACAACAAAGACAGCAGCAAAAACAGCACAGGGTCATCGTGGCATCAGATGAGATGAAGCACATTGTGTGAGCTGCCGTTATTAATTATCTGCATAATTCAGGCGATAGGAAAACTTTTGTCTGAATGACTGACGTCTTCTACGCTTAGAATCCTGTACTTCTGCCTCGCCTGCATCTCTCTGAATCCTTAGCTGCCTTCCAAGTCCAGCTCAGAGATGCCCCCTCCCATGAAGCCTTTTTTGAAGCCCCAACTTCATGTCCCGCCACCCAATCAATTTGCATTTACTTTGTATATGTTTGGCATACATATCTGAATATGTGTCTCACATGTGTGTATATATGTGTATGTGTGTGCATATTTATATATATACATAAATACATACATATTTATATCTAAATATTTATACATACACATGTGTATATTTATATCTAAATATATCTATTTATATGCAATGTATCTATGTGCAATATATTTTTATATATTCATATATGCACACATATGTGTATGTGTGTGTGTTGTGTGTGTATGTGCTCCTACAGTCCTACAGTGGAATGGAAGCTTCTTGAGGGCAGGGTTGGGTTTGGTTTTGTCTGTGTACCTCTAGCACTTAAGGAAGTGCCTGTCATGTAGTAGGTGTTTAATGTTTGTTGATTGATTGATTCTGGATAGCTACAAGAACTTACAGATCCCTTTAATGGATGAAGGAATGTGGAAATATGATGGCTCCAAAGCCAATCCTTTATTTGAATGGTGGGGCTAAGAAAAACCATGAAAGCACATGGAGAAAAATTGGGAAATCCTTTTCTTCCATCATGACAGCTATCAAGGGGCAATAGTCTATCCTCATGCCCTCCCATTCCACAAAAGAGGTGAAGGAATCCCTTTTTTTTTTGAAACTTTAAGGTAGAATTTATTTATTATGTTCTAGCAACAAAATCAAATATAATTTAAGCTTTCCCCAGGCTAATTTAATGACATGAAATGTAACAGATTTAATAACAGATTTACAGTGCTCCCTCCTCATCAGTATCCATTCACCATTCATTTTGGTTGGAAGGCATCACGGTAAAAAGGAAAGAAGAAAGGATTTAGAATCAGAGGGCCCAGGTTAAAATTCCAGCTTTGCTCTTAGCTGCCTGTGTGATGGGCAATTTATTTGGACCTTCAATTCCTCTTGTATAAAATGAGAGGGCTGGGTTACGTGACCTTTACTATGCTTTCCGTCTCTCAATCAAGGAATCCCTTTTAAAACCTGAGTACCCGGAGTATCTTTATTGAGTAGCTGGCTAGGTCTAAGTGGCTTTTGGTGTCTTACAATGGTCAAGCAGTCAGGCTGTCTCTCAGTTATGACTTGGTCATGTCTTGCTATGTGACCTTGTCACCTCCCTTTCTGATCAAACATGCCCTGGATGATAACTTTTCTAGCCCTTCCTGAAAATGTCATAATTGGTAATATGCCACAGCACACTTATACTCACTGTGTATCTCTCCATTATCCTTTGAGCTCCCACAATTGCAAATCTGGTGTCCCATAATTCACAGTCGTTATCACCTTACCAGGAAAATACCAGTGTTTAAAAGACAGGTTCTTATATGTGTGCAATTTAGCCTCCACAGAAATCTTGCTCTGATGCTGCATCAAGCTCTCTGGCTTTCTGGTGCCGTGCCAATGGCGTCCAAGCTTGGCCAGGTTCTCCCATGTTGACAAGGCTCTAAATCCATTCATGGTGATGCTGTCCAGGGACCAGCCTCTAAGTCTGGGGAGGCTTAACACCTCTAAGTTGGCCACTAGGTGATAAATTGTTAGTCACACCCTGAGGTCCAGTCAACATCAATTCATCAGTTTAAAGGTGATAGCTTGTTAATGGGTGAATAGCATTAGGTACATGGGAAAAGCTATCATCCCATGGATGGTGGCATGGGGCATAACATGGACTGGTATTTAAAGTTTTTTGTCTAAGGCAAGCTTGCTAGGGATGCCCGGCTTTTCACAGATGGATGGTGTTGAATGGAATTGGACACAATAGTGAGCCACACTGAAGCCCTCTAAGTCCCCAAGACAAATCAGAGAGAAGTCTCCAAAGCCTTAGTAGCCTAAAGAATGGTCAAGGATATAACCAGAAGTCAGAGTCATGAGGCTTCTCTGGACAGATGCAGAAGCAGAGACAGGAGTCTGTCTGCTGTCCAGCCTCGCCATTCTTTCTTGTTATCATGATCATCATCCAAAAAGTAAGAGTAATGATAATAATAATAATAATAATAAAAATAATGATAATAACTGACAGTGATAAGATGCTTTAAAGTTGGCAAATCACCTTATGCACATTATATTTGGCCTCACAACACCCTTGTGTGGTTGGCAAGACTTTATTATCCCCATATTACAGATGAGGGAAACTGAGACTCAAATGATCCATTGCCAATGGTCATTTATCAGTTCATTCTTAACAAGCATTTATTAAGCACCTCATATGTGCCAGTGGCATATTAGGTGCTGGGGAACCAAAAGCAAGAGTGAAATAATTTCTGCCTGGTCATGCAGCGAGTAAAGTTGGATTCAAACCCAAGTCTTCTTGATTCTAAGTCCAGTACGATATCTATGTGTTACATCATGTTGCTTTGCTCCAGCTCATTAGAGTTAAGATATTTGCCATCAATTGGTAATAATGCGGGAGATGCCCAGAATGTTGAGTGGTGAAACTAAGGGAGGATATAGACAATAGAAACGTGGGGTGGGCAAGCAAGGTTGTGACTTGGATTGTTGGACAGGACGTCCGTTGATGAGGTCGTAGACCCATCTGAGCATTTCATTAATAATAATAACTGACATTTATGTATGGTGTTTTAAAGTTATCATCTGTCATTATTCCTAGAAAGGGTAGAGCAAGATTCTCCTCTGTGGCTCTACACGTCATACCTGTAACTTCCCAAACCAAAATATCCCTTCCTAGCCCTGCACCCCTATGTGGATTGTCTCCCCCATTAGAATGTAAGCCACCTAAGGGCAGGGACTGCCTTTGTTTTTGTATTTGTATCTTTAATACTTAGCATGATGCCTGGCATATAGCAGCAAATGAATAAATGCCCGTTCATTCATCCATCCATTTATTCATCTGATTTGATTGATGAAACAACTTTGTGAGGTCATTATATATATGTATATAGACATATACATGTATTCATGTATGCACTTATATATGTCTAATACATATATACATATACATATCTATCTGTATGATCTCCTCAAGTTACAGGTGAAGTGAATGGGGCTTATAGCAGTGAATTTACTAAATGTCATACAGCAAATGCATTAGAAGTAGGACCCAAACCTAGATCTTCTATTTCTGGCTCTTTCATCTAAACATACCGATTGTTTTGCCTCTGATGAGTTCTGCCATTGAAGCTACTGAAGGAAGATGCCCACTTTTGTCAGCTGCAGGAAAAAAAAAAAACAACTAGAACTCCCTCCCCCATTCCAGAATTTGCTTAAATGCTTTGGGATCTGCTAATTTTGCCAATCATTTCAAGGCTGTTTGAGCATCTGCATCTAAAGGACTCCTTCAGTGGGCCTAAGCTCTTTCTCAAGCAAAATACAAGCATTTCAGGGGCCTCTTCCAATGACTTGGAATGTCCAGCCTGTAAAATCACTTGAGGGTAGAGGTTGGCTGGGTGATGTGGGGAGAAAGAAGCCTGAGTAAAAATATGGTGAAGTACAGATTTGGAGGTTGCTAATTCTGACTCTAAGCACATTCCTTCACTATTTCCTCATGAATACTACCGCTTCAATTGCCCTTCCAAGCCATTCAACTCAATGAAACAAACAGAGGGAGAGAAGGAAAGAGACAAGCATTTATCGAGCACCTACCATGTGGCAGGCATGGTCATAAGCACATCACAAATGTCATCACTTTTTTTTTTTGGCCAAGGCCATCACAAATATTATCATAGAATTTCAGGTTTTGAAATTTGTAAAAAAAAATTTTAAGTATTAAAGAGAGGCTGTTGAATTAATGCTATTTTAAGATACTTGAACATTTTATGCCTTACTACTGCTTATCAGTCCTACTGATCTACACCCATAGATGGTCAACTTGAATTCATCTTAGGAGAGAGTACACAACACTGTACATTCAAAATTTATTTAAATTTGTAAATGCACTGTTCTATAGGTAAGGCATTGTATGTAAAACTCTTTATTAAAACTATTCTACATGAAAAAAACTAAATATTTTCACAAAATTTCAAAATCCAAAGTTTTTCCATTTTGCTTTAATCCATTCACCTTTTCGAATGTGTGTTGGGGTGAGATGGGGCTAGAAACAACAATAAACTGAAGTTCATAAAAAGTTATTTTCCAGGATTTTGTTTGTTTCTTTATTTTTGTGCCAAACATGTTTACCTTTCTCTTCAGGTGTTTGCATCCCTGTCTGCTCCTGGTTCATTGTTAGTCTGTAGGGTGAGCAGCGGAACTTCTGTTCCTAGGCGTGAGGGCTGATTTCTTCAGATTTTGCCCCATCTCTTCCCTTACTCCCTGATACAGATTTTCAGGAGGGCTGTGTTGGTAGTACAGTCTGTGTCCTGGGGCACAGTCAAATGAACTGGCCCTCTGGGGATGGAACCCATGACCTTGGCCTCCTTAGCACTGTATTCCAACCAGGCTGCATTGTGATTACTCGGTCCTTATACCAAGGCTGACCTTCCCAAGATTGTACAAAATGCTCTTAGGATGAACTGAAGTTGTGGGATGAGACAGAGAATGGTATCTAAATAAGGGAATAAAAGAAGCAACATGGACTTCACTTTGAGCTAAACAAGAAATAGGGAAATTTTCATAAGCGCTCAGATAATCAACAAATATTTGTTGTACCTACTCTCTAGATAGAAATTAGAGGCCCTAGGTAGAGAGCTGGGCCTGGTGTCAGGAAGACCCGAGTTCAAATCCAGCCTCAGACACCAGCTGTGTGACTCTGGGCAAATCACTTCACCTCTGCCTCAGTTTCCTTATCTGTAAAATGGGGATAATAGCAGCCCCTACCTCTCAGGGTTGCTGTTGTGAGAATCAAATGAGATGATATTTGTAAAGCACTTAGCACCATGCCTGGCACACAGTACTCACTTAATAAATGCTTATTCCCTTCTCTTTCCCTAGCATGTGCCAGGTACTGTGGTGGGTAGCACAGCGTCCCTAGAATAAGAGGCATCTTGAGCCCCAATGATTTCTGATCTTTGGGTTGAAAGACAGGGAGGAGAAGGAGAAATTCTTCCTTCCTCATGAAGCCACCCCAATAACTACAGCTCGTGTCTTCCTGAGTCCCCATGGCAGGTGCCGCCTGCACTATATACTGGGGTACTAGGTACCATAAAACACACCCAAAGTTTCCAGTGTAAAAATGCACACTGCCATATATTGTGCTCTGTTTTGTACGCGAAGCTTTTGACTCTATAAAAAGAGTGTAAGATCCTCGAGGGAAGAGACCCTGTGTTATGTTTCTTTGTTCTTCCACACCCAGCACTGTGAAGCTGCCTTCCTGGTCACAATTGCTTAAAGGAAAAGGAACAGTCCACGTTTATGTCTGAAGTGCTTTGCTGCCTTCCCATCAAATGCTAATTTTACAAAAGACCATCACAAAATAGAGAATTGCAAATAAACTCATTTATCCAAGCATAAAGCACAGAGAAATTAGAGGAGTTAGAAAGATCTGGCTATGCCAGAGAATATGTATAGTGAGTGAGCTTTCCCACGGAGCATTCGCCAGGGAAGTCTTTCAGCTCCACTGAGAGAGAGAAAGAGTCCCCAGTCTCACCTAAGAGGAAATTCCCGCAAGTCTCTTGGGAGACAAGTCATAAATCAGAGACATGTCGGCGGGTTGGCTTTCGCCTGCATGTGTGCCTTCCAATGATTCTCTTTCTCTGGATTTCTCCCTCCAAAGAGTCTGGAATCCTGGGCATCCTCTCTTTAAACAGGAAGCAGGAAGACAGCCTCTCTTCTCTGAAGCTCTCATGCCAAACACCACTCCTCACACAGGCACACCATTGAGGGGTAGCCATCATCTTTCCACTAAAGAGATGAGTCTTATTTATGCAAATTATACAGGCAGGAATCCAAAATAAAATAAAAATAAAGGTGTTTGTGTTTCTATTAATTTGTGTATCATTATTATTATTATTATTATTCTTTTTAGAGAACGCTGAGAGGATAAGTTAGGAGGATAAGAAAGTGTTCATGTAGAAAATATCACATAGTAAGCATTCAATCAAGACCTCCTGAATTTAATTCCCCCCCCCCCGGCTGCCATGTTGGAGTGATTCTGTGCATTTTGCTTCTATTCCTGTAGTCTCAGTCAGTTAACAAGCATTTGTTCATTGGCTATTATTGGCTGCTATGTGGTGAAGTGGAGAGAGTGTTGGGCTTGGAGAGAGGAAAGATCTGAATTCAAATCCTGCCTCTGACACTTACAAGTTGTGTGACCCTGGGCAAGTTAACTTCTCCAACCTCAGTTTCCTTATCTATAAAATAGGGATAAAAATAGCACCTGCCTCAAGTTGTTTGAGGATCAAATGAAATAACGTTTGTAAAGCACTAAATAACCTTAATTCCATTATTATTAATATTACTACTACCACTACTGGTATTACCATCACTACTACTACTACTATCACTACTACCTCTACTACTACCATCACTACCACTACTAGCTCTACTACTACTACCACTGCCACTACTACTACTAGTACTACCACCGCCACCACTACTACAACTACTACTACTTCTACTATCACTGCCACTACTACTACTACCACTACCACCACCACCACCACCACCACCACCACCACCACCACCACTACCACTACCACTACTACTACTACTACTACTACTACTACTACTACTACCACCACTACTACAACTACTATTACTACTGCTGCTGCTGCTGCTGCTGCTACTTGCTTGCTAGGCACTGTGCCTAAGCACTGAGGATACAAAGAAAAGCAAAAAAAATCTATCTATCTATCTATCTATCTATCTATCTATCTATCTATCCATATCTATATCTACCTGCCATCAAGGAATGGGGGATCTAACAGAGAAGATAACATGTAAACCACCAAGCATGTATAAGATATAAAGACTAGATGGAAAGCAGTTTCAGAGGTAAGCTCAGGTGTGCAACCTGATTTTGGAGTGATACATCATGACATCATCGAGCTACAACTTGAAACTTTTTTATTTCTCTTGTTTAGTCGTTTCAGCTGTGTCTGACTCTTCGTGACCCCTTTAGGGTTTTCTTGGCAAAGATACTGGAGTGGTTTGCCATTTCCTTCTCCAACTCGTTTGACAGATGAGGAAACGGAGGCAAACAGGGTTAAATGACTTGCTCAGAGCTGCACAGCTAGGAAGTGTCTGAGGCCAGATTTGAACTCAGGAAGATGAGTCTTCCCGATGCCAGGCCCTGCACTCTATGCACTGTGGTGCCACCCAGCTGCCCCTAACCCAGGAGTTCTGTATACCAGTGAAATCACAGATCCAGTCCCTACTCCTACCATTTCCCTAGATTCTAGCTCAGTGTCAGCTACGTAGGAGGTGATGATTTAATGCTTGTCCTCTTTGGAAGTTTTTGAAGTTCTTGAAAAATAGCGTAAGAGAAACTGCCGAGGAAGTAGCCTGGTCATTTAATAATGGAACCAATGGGCTGAAGGGACCTTGAAGGTAGGGATTACCTTTCTTTTGTCTTTGGATTCTAGTGCCTAGCACACAGCTGGCTTTAATAAATATTGTTGATTTATTGGTGGGTTGATGGAGTATGAGATAATAGACGTCAGGATTTAGATTTGGAAGACCTCATGAGGGAACAGCCACTCCACTTTCCACTTGACAAATTAGGAAACTTTGGCCCAGAGAAGAGCTGGGATTTGAACCTAGGTCCTTTGACTCTAAAACCAACACCCTTTGTGTGGCACTCAGATGACGCTCTGTCAGGAGTACTGTAGAGAAGCCTAGGGGAAACAAACCGTCCAGCTATGGTTGAGAATCCCTTTCCGCGTGTGGACTGGGTCTCCAAAGGAGTGAGGAGACTGAAGATCCACAGCACAAATGGACGGAGTAAACGTGACCTCAACGTGATCCCCGAGCTGGCCTCTGCTTGGCCATCGGAATTCGGAGCTGGATGTCTCTACTAAGGTTCTTTGGGACCATTTGGAAATCGTGGGCCCTGGGTGGTTTCAGTTCAAGGAGACTGCCCAGTTATTCTTCTCCACACCCGTAGAAAGGGACATCCAGATGTCGTGAGATTTCTGCGTGAGACAGAAATAGCCACAGCAGCCAGCAGTGCTCTTTCATTTCCATCTTGTGCATTTCATTATCCATTCATTTTAGTTTCATTCATTCCTTCCACTTATTTAATATTTGATTCAAGAAAGCAGGAAACAATACAAGGACTTTCAGTTATGTGAAAATTATATAACATGTTTTCATTTATGTAAGACTGTTAGAGTTCACATGGTCTCTTTGTTGAACTGATAAAAAAAGAATTTTAGCTTATGCTGTTTATCTAAAGTTTACCAGAATTTTAAAATCTAGATGCCAGACAGGAAAGGACAGAAGAGGAAAGCCAAAGAGGGGCAGAGATGGGCATGGAAGAATAAAAAATATATGGGTCTGGCAAAAGCCATTGGGTTGGGAGTCCAGAGACCATTTTCTAGTTTTGGCTCTGTGTAACCTTGGACTAGTTACACACCTTCTCTTGACCTATTTCCTCATTTGTAAGAGGAGAGGGTTGGACCAGATTTTCTCTAAAGTCTCTTCAAGCCTTGACACTATAATTATGTCCAACTAAGTGCACTCTTCTACTTGGTAGGGCAGGGATTGTGAATTCTGACTCCCCCACAGCTCATAGGTAGGAGAACTGAATAGAGACTTATTTGAGAGAAGCAGTTCATTTGAGAAGCAGCTGAGGTTGTAGCTTCATCCAGAACTCAGGGTGGTGTTTGAAACATCCTTAAAACACTTCATTCATTCACAGTGAAATTGGACTCTTTCCACTTAGTGCCTAACGGGTACCTCGGCCTGTCAGAGAGATGGAGTCACGTTTTTGTTATTCTGCCAGGTGACTCCTTCCAAGTGAATTTCTGAAAAACAGTACTGGGCTTGTCTCTCTGTCAGAATTACAGGGTGTCCCAACAGTCTTAGTTTAAGAGACCCTGTGCAATGACACTTGGTCTCTGAGCATCCAGAGGCAAATGAATTGTCAACACATACATGAGCCTTTGAAAGAATATCCAATCTGAAACACAATTTTAAGATCTGTTTCCTCTGCCCAAAGAGCTATAACCACTGGTCAGCTCGGTACGGGAGGCTTTGAGGCAACCCCTGCCAATAAGCTGAATGGTCTGGTTGTCTGAGAGAAGACACTGGATGAAGAGACAGGCAGCCTCACCAAAAGAGGTCAGCACAGCTGACCAGCCCAGCCAATGGTGTGGTATCTAGTGGGTGAGGCCCAGAAAGGGTGGGTAGCACAGAGCCCATCAGTGGTAGATTGGGAACCATCATCTACAGTGTTACTGCAGTGATAATCATTTCCTATCTCCTTCCACAGGAAAACCCCAACCCAACAAAAAGTCACTGTTCTGGCTCACTCAAGCTCTGTTCTACATTTTACCCTTTAAACCCAGGGGTCCTCTTTGTCAGGGCACAAGACTACCTCCTCTGCAGAGTCTGCCACGATGCTGTATTTCAGTGATGCCCCAACGCTTGCTGATCTTCACATGTAGGTCTATTTGATGGTCCTACATTGTGGTACTTTGTAAGTCCTTTCTGGTTTTTATAGTTTTTCTGTCAGGCTATCAGTGCCACTTGTCACAACAGTCAGTAGACCCTTCCCCCAACTTCCTCCTTCAAGGTTTCTAGAGAAAAGCCCAGATCATGCTGACTTTCATCAGCTAGTCCATACAGCTGACCACCTTTTTTTCCTTTTTTTTCCCCCAGAAATAACCATTGTCCCAAGTATGTTAGGCATAAGATAATAATAGTAATAAAAAGAACATATTTATTAATTAGTCTTGTTTATAGTAAGCCAATTGGGTGACAGTGGAAGCAATCTCTTCATTTGTTCTTTTGCTTTCATTTGGAGGGCTTTTTTCTTTTGTGGGAGGGGTGTTAGGAGGCTGCTGAACTCCAAGCTGAAGGGCCACAGCAGAAAGAACAATACTATGCAGTAAAGTCAACATAGGTGGTTTTTAAAATGTGGATTCCTAGCAGAATTCTTTATATAAAGACCAATTTGCCATAAAGTGAGAACTGTCTGTAGTACCTACTGCCAGCTGGTTGTTGTGAGCATCAAATGAGATAATACTGGTAAAGCGTTGACTTTTCACAGTGACTGGTACGTAGTAGGCACTATACAAATGATCACTATTATTATAATTATTATTATTATTATTATTATTATTATTATTATTATTATTATCACCTTGGGCATGTCACTTAACCTCTGTCTTAGTTTCCTCAACTATAAAGTGGGGATCATAATACCCCTCAACTCCCAGGGTTATTATGAGAATTAAATAATACTTATAAAGCACTTAGCACAACACTTGGCACGTAATTATTATTATTAACCTTCAAGGGGAAGACTTTAGCAGTGGTCCCTGAGGATAGGCACTATTTTCTTTTGGAGTCTGTATCCCTAGTGCCGAGGATGGTGCCCATGATAGGTGCTTAATACATGCTGGTAGAATTGACGTGAATTGAAGCTAACTGCTTTATGCCATCCTGAGTTCGTTGCATACTTTGAAATGCTTTCCCTTCCTTCTTTTCCCCTTTTCTTCCCCTCCACTCCAGCAAAGGGCCAGTTCCAAGATGGATTATGTTGTGGTCCAAGTTGTATTGATTGGTAGTTTGGAAAAAACTCCAACGTCCATCAGTTTCTTTTGAAACCATTTGAAAGACATTCATTTGACTTCTCTGCAGCCTCCCTGAGGAATAGGATGGCTAGTTCAGCTGCTGTGTGGCCGCTTTTAAGCTTGACCTCATCTTCTGTCTTCATTAGGCAGGTCAGTCCTGGAAGCAGATGGATCTCCAGCCGCCCTTTTCCTCCAGGCTGCCTTTGGAGTACCATGTTATTTTTGCTCAATAACTGTAATTTCGCACATTGCACAGGCCTAAAAATAGGGACTTATTCTCTTGTTCAACAGAGAAACTGTAATATTTCCCCAGGGGGAAAAGAAATGTTGGATTTTTCTTGATTGGGGTCAAAGGAGATGGAAAATTTTCTGGAAGCTCAACCCTAAACCCTTTTCTGAGTATCTTTATCAGACTATGATACACAGACATTCCTCTAGCCATGGAAGGGCTAGCTATTACTAACGTCCATCAGCAGCAACACTCCCAGTGGACCAAGTTGTTTTGCTAAACTCATGACCTTTTTCAAGAGTTAAGTAATTACGAGGAAATTCAACAATTCAACAATGAGTATTTATTAAACACCTGCTATGTTTAAGGGACTGTTTTAAGTTCTATAGATTCCAAAAAATAGTCCCTGCCCTCAAGAAGCTAACATTCTACTGATGGGTGGGGAAGATGCAACAGATGCCCAGAGACATAAATACAAGATCATCTGAGGAAGGGGAGAATACTAACAATTAGGGAGGGGGAACAGTATAGAGTTCCCGTGTGATGTGTTCCTGAGACAAACCTTCCAGGCTTACCTCTGCCTGTAGACAGAGTTTCTTTACTTGGGAGGTGAAATCATACTGAAATCCCAGGTCCAGCAATTTCCCCTAATACTTGCACTAAATGTCTCACAGAACTTAAAGGTAGGCACTTAATAAATGTTCGGTGTGGAGAGGAAATGAGATGTTTTATATGAAAGTCCATTGTATATGTATAAATAGGAGAAATCATCATTATCTGGGTTTTTCTACTTCCTCTTTTCTTTTTTTCTTCCTTTTTCTTCCTCCTCTTTTTCTTTTCTTTTTCTTTTTTAGTTCCTCCTTTTCTTCCTCATTTTTTCTACTTCCTTTCTTCCTCTTCCTTTTTCTCCTTCTCCTTCTTCTCTTCTGCTCTTTTCCCTTCTCCTGTTCCTCTTTCCCCTTCTCTTTTTCTTGTCTTCCTTCCTTCTTTCCTTTCCTTTTCTTTCTTTCTTTCTTTCTTTCTTTCTTTCTTTCTTTCTTTCTTTCTTTCTTCTTTCTTTCTTTCTTCTCCTTCTTCTCCTTCTTTCCTTTCTTTCTTTCTTTCTTTCTTTCTTTCTTCTTTCTTTCTTTCTTTCTTCTTTCTTTCTTTCTTTCTTTCTTTCTTCTTTCTTTCTTTCTTCTTTCTCTCTTTCTTCTTTCTCTTTCTCTCTTTCTCTCTTTCTCTCTTTCTTCTTTCTTTTCTTTCTTTTCTTTCTTCCCTCCTCTTCTTTCTTATTCTCTGTGCTAGGCATTAGGGATGCAAGTACCAGAAAGGAATCAATCCCTACCTTCAAGGAGCTTATAAGGGAGACAAGTACATGTATGAAAACAAGTATAAAGGTGATCAATACAAATAAATATGAAGTCATTAAAAACCAGCTTGTTGGAGGGAGAACATAGCATTTGAGTGGGGGCAGGGTTCAGAAAAGGTTCCATCTTTTTTTTTTTTTTAGGCATTTGGGGTTAAGTGACTTGCCCAGGGTCACACAGCTAGTAAGTGTCAACTGTTTGATCTGAGGTCAGATTTGAACTCAGGTCCCCCTGACTTCAGGGCTGGTGCTCTATCCTAGCTGCACCACCTAGCTGCCCCTCCTTGAGCTGAAGCTTGAAGAAGGAGGGGCATCCTACTGTCCCTATCATGAGAACAAAGCCAAAAGTGGCTTAACGGTAGGATTTGGTTGTTGCTGATGGAAAGGAAAATTATTGGTATCACAGATTCCCACTGCTTTCTGCCTAAATAAAGGGTGAAAACCAGACCTATTGCCTGCTGATTACCTCTGAGGGGCATTGCAAGTTCCCCTGCAGTTCTAGTTTTTGTTAAGTTTGGCACAACTACTGAGGTGGAGACAGGAGCAGCTAAATCCTGGGATGAGGAAATCCTCGGTGACCCCTTCCATTCCAGATGCCTCTGCCAAGAATCTGGATCCATAATATTGAGTATGAGAGCAAGAAGCCTGTTGTGCACATCTGGAATCCTGCTCTTGGATCAGCCTGATTTTCTTTCCCCATCTGGACCAGCTGCCATTCTGGAATCTTTCTGAAGGGCGCAGATCCCACAGAGAGGTGGCTTTGTCAATAACACCTGGCATTTTATGAGTTCTTGAGCACTGGTTCCCAACTTTTAAAAATTTGAGGACCCCTTTTTAATGGGGAAATATTTCACAGAACTTACGCTCGGTTGGTTGAGAAAATAGTTGCTCACGAAAACACTATTACAAATTCAGGAATGTTTTTAAGTGAATTTGTTTTTATGAATCATAACGACATCTACATATCTATCAATCTCTAGGGCAATGCATCCATATGTGCCATTTTTTATTCAGCCTACTGAAAGTATGCTTGATCATTTACAATATTAAGACATGGGGTTATAGATTTAGAGGCAGAAGGTAGAATCATACCCATTTTTTTTTAACAGATAAGGAAATTAAGACACAGAAAGCTTAAATGACTTCCTGAGATCACACAGGCCATTAGCATCAGAGGCAGGATTGGAACCCAAGTCCTGTGACTCTAGTACTTTTCTCATTGCCCTGCCCTCTCTCAGAATGTCTTTACCAACATAGATCTGTCTGTATCAGAAACCTGTGACTGGGAATGATGCCTGCACTGGCATAGCACACAGACCACCAGATAGGAAGGAAATCCTAGATGGTTCATGCTACTTCCCTGGCCATCTTCATGGGGTTTGGCGTAAAGGAGAACCACCATTGGGATGTGCTCACATCAGGGAAGTTTCCCTGGAAGCCCAGGCAATCAAGGATAGAGACAGGAAAGTCCTGAGTTCAAATCCTGCCTCATGATTTGCTAGCTGTATGACCTGGACAAGTTAATTGCTCTCATCTATAAAATGGAGTTGGATTTGAGCCTAAGTGTATACAAGAGGTGTGAAGAACTGTGCTATGAGAAGAATGGCAGTGTGTGTGGGTTGGAGGTTGCTTCCATTTGGGAGGATGGGAGGACTTCATTGAGGAGGTAGTGCCCAGACTAGACCTTGAAGGATGGGAAGGATATCAAGAGGCAGTGGTGACTGGGTTTGGGGTAGGGGAAATAGTCCAGCTATGGGCATGGACAGAGACCCAAATGGTGTCATTCAGACATGGGAAGGACCCGATGACCGCTAAAGCTCCTTCCAACCCCGAGATTCTCTGATTCAGTAACTAGATGACCTCCAAAGTTCCCTCAAACTCCAAAAAACAAAAGATCAGTTTAATATAAAGTAATGTGAGGCAAGATTGGAGAGGTCAATTGGTTCCAATGCAGAGAGTGATGTTTTCTGAAAAACGGAATCAACAGAGGTCATTGTCATTTTTAAAATAAAATACTGTTAGTTATGACAGACTTCAGGCTAGCATTTCCTCTTCCTACAACCATAGTAACTTTCTTTGTTCTTTTCCCTTCTATGGCTCTCCCCAAAAGTCCAAATGCAAACACATTCAAGTTGAAATACACATTTTGAGGCCACTGGTAGATATGATACCAGAAGAAGTTCTCTGGAATGAGCCGTACCCACCAAACCCCATCCCTCATTCCCTCCTGCAATAAAATTGATATGATGAATCTGGTACTTTTCATATTGAAATAAATACCTGCTAGCGCAATATACGGCAATCACCCATTAATCTCTCTCCTGACCAAATAATCCCATATTTTTCTGGCTGAATAAAAAGCTAGAATAAAATTGCTTTGAAAAGTCAGTTGCTTTATTCCTTGAATTATAGCCAGTATGCACTGATGGGGGATTTCCTCTTCTATTGTGTGCAGCAGTGCATTATATCATTCATGAACCAAGTTCTTCGCTTGAAGAAGAGAATGTGAGAAGGTGGGGTTTGGGTGCTGTGGGAGCTCTGTCCTGTTTGACTCTTTCCTCAACGTTCCAGTGGTTGGATGGCAAATTACAGGCCTCACTGTGATGTCTCGGCAGACTTACCTTTCTCTCATTGGATAGTCCTATTTTTATGTGGGTTTTCTTGACTTTCATTGATAAAGTCCCACAAGAGGTCTGTCATTCATCTATGAACACTCTGAGTGACACAGGAAAAAGAACACAGTTACAGATTTTAAGGGTTTGAGGAACTTCACAGATCTTATCTAGTTATTGAATCACATAGTCTCAGAGTTGGAAGGGACCTTGGGCACATCAAGTCTCCCCCATACCTGAACAAGAATCTTTTCTTTTTCTTTTTGCTGTGAGCAATTGGGTTAAGTGACTTGCCCAGGGTCACACAGCTAGTAAGTTTTCAGGTGTCTGAGGGCCGGATTTGAACTCAGGTCCAACTGACTCCAAGGTCAGAGCTCTAACAACTGCACCACCTAACTGCCCCAATAAGAATCTTTTCTACAACATATGTGAGAAGTGGTCCTACATCCTTTGTTTGAAGACCCCCCAAAGTGGGGAGACCTACTATTTCCCGTGGCAGTCTATTCCCCCTTTACATGCCTCTAATAGCTGGGGACTTTTCTTTTTTGTGGCAATTGGGGTTAAGTGACTTGCCCAGGGTCATACAGCTAGTAAGTGTTAAGTGTCTGAGACCAGATCTGAACTCAGGTCCTCCTGACTCCAAGGCTGGAGCTCTTTCCACTGTGCCACCTTAGCTTCCCTCTGTAGCTGGGGACTTTGACATCCAGCCTAGATTGCCCTTTCTGGAAGCCTCTACCCATTATTCCTGATTCTGTCTACTGAGGCCAAACAAGACTGCTTTTCTGTAAGATAGCATTTCAGATAACTGAAGGCAACTATCCTGTCTCTCTTGAGTCTTCTATTTCCCAGGCCAAACACGACCTGTTCCTTTATTTGCTCCTCAGGTGACATGGACTCAAAGTCCTTCACCATTCTGGTTGTTCTCCTCTGGTTATGTTCTAGGTTATCGATGGCCTAAACTGTGCCCGCTAGAACTGAATAGACCATTCCAGATGTGCGCTGACTAGAGCAGAGTACAGAACAGTTACATTCTTATTCCTGGAGTTAGGCTTCTTTTCATGCAAACTGAGGATCACAGTATTTTTTTTTTTTTGGCTGCCTCATCACACGTTTACTACTCAGATTCAGCTTGTAGTCCACTCTTCCCACTTTTTTCAGACAAACTTCTATGTAATCAAGCCTTTCCTATTTTGTACTTGTGAAGATGATTTTTTTTTAACCAGACAGTACAACTTTACGTTACAGCATAGCGCTGTTAAATTTCATCTCATTAGATTCAACCCAATGTTCTAGACTATTATGATCTTTTTGGATCCAGACTCTGTCATCCAATGTGTTAACCAAACCCCCTTTGCCTTATTTCATGTACAAACTTGATGAGCATTCCTTCTAAGTCAACGGCTTTGGATAACATGCTTATATAAGTCATTGACAAGGATGTTGGACAAGACCAGAACAAGTACAAATCCTGTGGCTTGCAGGAACCTTGTAGGCTTCCTGTCAAGTTGGACCATTAATGACTATTCTTTGAGTCTAGCCATTCAGCCAGTTCTGAATCTACCTAATTATACTGTCATCTAGCCACAATAATTGTATGAGGTACTTCATCAAATGCTTTGTTAAAGTCTAAGGAAACTATAGCTACATCATTTCCTTGATTTACTGCTATCATTTTAGATTTTTTGTGTAATTTTCAGCCAAACCCCTTGAAAGAGCTGTCTACACAGAGTTCTCCATTTCCTCTACTTTAATTCTCCCCTAACCTTGCTAAGTCTGGGTTTTGATTTCATTAGCCAATTGAAACTGCCCCTAATTACCTTATAATTGCCAAATCTAATGGCCTTCTCTTAATCCTCATCCTTCTTAACCTCTCTGCAACATTTCATATTGTTGATAACTTTTTCTTCCTCCTGTATACACTCTCTTCTCTGGTTTTCAAGGCTGCTCTCTCCTGGTTTTCCTCTTACCTAACTGACTGCTCCTCCTCTGTCTCCTTAGATGGATCTTCATCCATGTCACTTACATCCCAATGACCATCTCCATGCAGAGATGACTCTTACATCTCTATCTAGCTCTAGGCTTTCACTCTTCACTTGAACCTCAGTCCTACATCACCAACTGCCTACTGGACATTTTGAACTAGATGTCTGTTAGGCATCTCAAACTCAACACATTCATTATCTTTTCTCCCAAACCATATCTCTTCTGAGTTTCCCTATTACTGTTGAGGGTCTCACCTTCCAAGTACCACAAGAATGGAAAAGGGCAAATGTTGTGCTTATTTTCACAAAAGGGAACAGAAATGAGCCCCAAGGTATTAACAGGACTTGGGCAAAGTTTTGAAAGTAAAGAAGCATCAGAAGGAGAATTTGAGCCCATGTCCTTTAACTCCCAAGTCAGTGCTAGGTTCCATGCTCCTCCCAGTTACATCATCCCATTCTGGGCCATTTTAGAAATGAGGAAACTTGAGGTCCAGAAGAGTGAACTGACTTGCTCTAGGTCACTGAGTAATTAGTGCGAGGGCCAGGACTAGAATGCAAATCTTCTGATGTCCTTTTGTATTGTACTAGGCAGACTTCATCTCTAGAGTGCCTTTGATGGGGGCAAAAACCCACCCAAAACAAAAATGAACATAACTTGACTGAACTACGCTGAACAAAGAATTCTAAATTGCTAGCTTCCATTGTTTGTGAATAGAGTTGGTTTTCCTTCCTTTTTTTTTTTCATATTTGAGTCTACAATTATAACAAGGTTATAACTTGTTCTGACTCACATTCCCCCCAGCCACACATCTCCTATGTATGGGGTAACTCTGTTTGTAGGTCAAAGTGACTGATTGTAGACTGGTACTAAAGAATATGGATTTTTATTGATTTTTTTTCTTATTCTACCAATGACAATCTTTCCTGAACTCCTCTCCAGTGGCCTTGGTACCTCTGAAAGAGCATTAAAATGATGGGGAGGAGGGTGGTGCTGATGGGGGTTTTTTCCTAGAAGCACCAAGCTGCCTATGAAAGGGCTCTTGAGGAGCCAGTGACTAAACTATTATTGGGGATAATTTGGCCAGATCCGAAGATAGCCGACAAGAAGAAATTTAGCCAGGTTCAGGGTCTATACGTGCTGCTGCTGTTTTCCTTTCCTTTCCTTTCCTTTTCCTTCCTTTCCTTCCTTTCCTTTCCTTTCCTTTCCTTTCTTTCCTTTCCTTTCCTTTCCTTTCCTTTCCTTTCCTTTCCTTTCCTCCTTTCCTTTCCTTTCCTTTCCTTTCCTTTCCTCCTTTCCTTTCCTTTCCTTTCCTTTCCTTTCCTTTCCTTTCCTTTCCTTTCCTTTCCTTTCCTTTCCTTTCCTTTCCTTTCCTTCCTTTCCTTTCCTTTCCTCTCTCTCTCTCTCTCTCTCTCTCTCTCTCTCTCTCTCTCTCTCTCTCTCTCTCTCTCTCTCTCTCTCTCTCTCTCAATGGTAGATGTACCAGGAATTGTTTAGCTAGGCAGGGCTCATTTTGTGGATCACATCTAGTGCTAAGTGCTCATAAGTGGTTCTTAGTGGTTGATAGGTGTTGATGGATGTATTCTCACTATGATGAAAATACCACCGTTTAAAGATAACTATTTTGCTGCTCCCCCCTCCCCCACTTACATCGGATGGACTCAGAAACAGTCAATGACTTGATACTCATAAAAGCTTAAATACAGAGTGAGAACTCCTATGACAATTTTTACTTTTCCTAGGTAAAAATCTTAGTAAATTGCATTTTCTTCTCTGTTATTAAATTTGTAGGCAGTTTTCTCAAGCAAGACCCATCAAAGTCATCCTTTCCATGAAGTTCGAGATTACTGATGAATGGGTCATGGGATCACAGACTTAGAGCCAGAAGGGACCTTTGGGGCCATCTTGGCTAACTTCATCATTTGTCAGATTAAGGCCAAGGGAAGTAACAGGACTTATCTGAGGACCCACAAGTGCTGAGGGACATGTGGAAGCTGAACCCAGGTCCTGTTACCAAACTGCTTGAATTCTGAAAGGAGCCAGTGGTAGGAATGAAGGAGAAGTTCATCTCCAGAAAAAAGGAATTAATTCCAGGTGATCTTTGCCCATGTGCCCTGCCCTCTTTAGTGCACCAGGTACAATATCCAATATGTTGAGACTTGTGGTTTTGTTGGTATGATATATCCTTGTGGAAGCTCTCTTTGTCAGTGAAGATCTATTACTCCTTCTTTACCTTAATACCTCTGCTTGTAAGCTCTGGGGAATTGGGATGCTAAGTGGCTTGCCCAGGGTCACACAGGCAGAGGCTGGACCTGAACCATACCTTTGTAGCCCCAAGACCAGTCTTCTCTCCAGTACGCTATGTTGCCTCTGTCCATGTTACTGACATGGGAGATCGTGCAAATATTGTAAAGCAGGCATAGTATTGATTGGCTGGAGGCCACCAGCATCTCAGGCTTGTTCAATGCAGGTATTTTGATATTTTGATAATTATAAAATATTGTTAAATTATTTTTATGAAAGCACTATAAAATATGTAATATAATGTTAATTATAATCATAAACAAATATTAATATAAATTAAATTATTACATTATTACAATTATTATTATTATTAAATATTTTTTTTCTTGTGTTGTTCAGTCATTTTTTAGTCATGTCAGACTCTTTGTAACTTCATTTAGGGTTTTCTTGGCAAAGATACTGGAGTGATTTGCCATTTCCTTCTCCAGCTCATTTTGCAGATGAGGAGACTGAGGCAAACAGGGTTAAGTGATTTGTCCAGGGTTGCACAGCTAGTATTCTTTGCTTTTGCTACAGTCTTGCAAAAGAGGCTTCCCCCCCAAAATATGAAACCATGAATCCCTATTACATACAGCAAAAGAAGTGTATGTAATTATGGAGTATTTGGTTACTTAACCCCATTCCTACTTGAAGTGGGTGATGAGATGCCCAATCAATCTATTTTAACCATGGGCCTGGAACTGAAACTGAGAGTAGAATAAGTCTTTGAAAACCATTTGGTGAAGTAAGATGCCACAGATGAGAGGTCTGTTACAATTGGCTGAGGGATTTTATTGTACCCTTTGGATCCTGTTAAATAGAATGGAAGGTTTTTGAGGAATTGGGAGTGAATATGTGGAGTTCTAATCAACCTCCTTGAAAAAGAAACACGTGTGGGAAGGAGAGGCCTTAGCCAGGTCTCCTACCTAACCCTCCACCCCTATGACTGTAGGAACCAAAGCTCTGAAGGGCCAAGAGGATGCTAGAGTTCCCATTTTCCCACTGGTGTTTGCAACAGCACCCCTGGTGGCAATGTCTCCACTGAGAGTCAAGGACAAACTGAATGCAGATTCATTGTATTTACAAATAGCATCTTGAGCATCACATAAACATGGAAAAAGGACTTCCAGCAACCAGGACCTGTGAGTTCCCCGAATGTCGCATTCATTCTGTAAGCCTGAGTCCACTTTCACTTGGTCTCTGAGTATACTTGTGGGAAAGTATGTCACAGACATTTGAGGATTTTTTTTGTATTTTTTTGTGTTTTTGTTATACATGTTAGTAAGTAAACATGTTATACATTATATATATATAGGATATGTATACATATCCTATAATTAATAGGAGTCATTGGCATTTATCAATTAGGAGAGTGACATGGTAGGATCTGTGCTTTTGGGAAATCCCTTTGGCAGCTGTATGGAGGGTGTTTTAGAGAGGACAGAGATTTAAGGAGAAAAGAGATAAAATGGGAGATGATTGCAATAGTCCAAGAGAGATGTAATAAGGGTCTGAGCAAGGGTGGCATCAATTGAGTAAAGAAAAGGAAATGTATCTGAGAAATGTGGAGATAGAGTCAATGAGACTTGACAAGTTAATGGAAAGGCAGCCTGAAAGGGCACTAGGTTTAGGATTAGAGGATCTGGGTTCAAATTCAACCTCTGTCATTTACTACTGATGTGGCCTTGGACAAGTCACTTAACTTACCTGGGCCTCGGGTTCCTTATCTGTAAAATGAGGGGGTTGGAATGGATAGATAACTTTTAAATCCCTTGTAGTTCAAGCTCTATAATCCCATAGGATTATAGAGCGCTAAGGTGAAGTAGAGAGAGAGAGAGAGAGAGAGAGAGAGAGAGAGAGAGACAGAGAGAGAGAGAGAGAGAGAGACAGAGAGACAGAGACAGAGAGAGAGGAATAGAAGATGACCCTGAGATTGTAAATCTGGGTTCACCTGGGAAGGAAGGTGACAATCTTATTTGTATTTTATTTTTTTAATTTAATATTTTATTTTCCCCCAATTACATGTAAAAACAGTTTTCAACATTCATTTTTAAAAATGAGTTCCAAATTCTTTCTCTTTCTGCCCACCTCCCTCATTGAGAAGGCAAGTAATTTGATATAGGTTATCATCCAAAACATATTTCCATTTTAGTAATGTTATAAAAGAAAACATAGACCAAAGTATAAACCCAAGAAAAATCAAGAAAAAAAAGTATTCTTTGATCTGTGTTCAGGTTCCATCAGTTCTTTCTCTGGGGATAGATAGCATTTTTCATGATAAATCCTTCAGAGTTGTCTTGGAAAATTGTATTGCTCAGAATAGCTAAGTCATTCACAGGTGATCTTCCTACAATATTGCTGTTACTGTGTACAGTGTCCTTCTGGTTCTACTCATTTCACTTTGCATCAGTTCATGTAAGTTTCTCCAGGTTTTCCTGAGAGCATCTAGCTCATCATTTCTTACATTACAACATATTTCCATCACAATCATAAACCACAAAGTTCAGCTATTCCCCAATTGGTGGGCATCCCCTCAATTTCCAACTCTTTGCCACCAGAAAAGAGCTACTATAAATATTTGGGCATAGTTCCAAATTGCTCTACATGATAGTTGAATCAGTTTACAACTCCAGATGGTGACAATCTTGACAGAAATAGGACGTTTGGAAGTTGGATAAGTCTTGGGGTAAAGATAATGAGATCTGTTTTGAGCACAAAGAGTTTAAGATGCTTATGGAACATTCGATTTAAAATGTCCAACAGGCAGTTGGTAATGTGAGACTGGACTTGGGAGAGAGGTTGATAATTGTCTGCATGGAGATAATAATTAATATCATGGGAGCTGAGAGGTCACTAAGAGAGCGTGTACAGAGAGAAGAGGGACTAGGCAAGAGCCTTGGGGGGAGGAGGCACCCACAGTGAGGGGGCAGAATGTGGAAAATATTATTTGCAAGAGAATTCCCACCCCCAAAGACACCATCCCATTTCAAAGCTTTGTCTATAGGATTCATTTCCACCACTCTTGCAAGTCCCAGGAGAGAGCTTGCTGGAGGAATCACTGCCCTGACACATGCCACACCAGAAGGGTGGAGAAGTCATTGTCTGGGTCAAGCGCTTTGATCCTGTGTGCTCCAGTACAAAGAAAGTCTGTGATTCCTCTCGGAATTTCAGTCACCATGGTTACCAGCACTGAGCGGCTTCCCTTGGATTCTCAAGAACATTCCTCTGAGTGTTGGCCTCTGACGATGTGTAGAAATAAAAGTAAAAATAAAACACACGCCAAAAAATGAATCTCATGACTTGTGGCTCTGGCAGTGTCCATATTCTTCTTCTTCTCCTCCTCCTCCTCCTCCTTCTCCTCGTCCTCCTCCTGCACCTCCTCCTCCTTCTCCTTCTCTACCCCCATCTCTGCTTCCATCTCTGCCTCTTCCTCTTCTTCCTCCTCTTCTACTTCCTCCTCCTCCTCTTCCTCCTCCTGCTCCTCCTCCTCCTCCTCTACCTCCATCTCTGCCTCCTCCTCTTCTTCCTCTTCTTCTACCTCCTCCTTTTCTCTTCCTCCTGCTCCTCTTCCTCTTCTTCCTCCCTCTTATGAAAGGCTTTACTCAAGGCAGAACATTATTAATCCAACCAGGGTCAAAGATTATCAGGAGAATGAAGTATATTCTCCACTCTTTGGAAGGGATAAAGCCACCAGGGCCACAAATAGGAGTCACCAATGCCCTTGGTGGGGAGTTGCTTAGTTAGAGATAGTATAATATAAGGAATACTACTGGGCATGGAATCAGAGGAACTGAGTTCAAATTCTGGCTGTACCACTTACATGTGTGACCTTGGACTATTCACTTCTCTGGGGTTTAGTTTCTTCATCTATAAAATGAGAGGATTGGAACAGATAACCTCTAAGATCTCTTCTAGTAAATTAACAATCATTTATTAGGCATTTACTATGTGCCAGATGACTTCTGGTTTCTCCTCTGACACCTATAAACAATCCAGGTGTTCTTTGGTGTTAAAACATCCTTTCCCTGGACCTGTCTGCCCTTGAAGCTATCATTCTGTGTCTCTCTTTCCAGTGCTATAGCCATGATCTTATCAGTTAGACTGACTGAGTTTTGATAAACCTTTGGGACTTCCAGAAGGTAGCTGAAACATTTCATCTGATAGAGGAGAAAATTGATACCATGAGGAGAAAGAAAAGGGAGAGAGAAAGAGAAAAGGAGAGAGAAAGAGAAAAGGAGAGAAAAAGAGAGAGTGAAAGAAAGAAAAGGAGAGAAAAAAGAGAAAAAAGAGAGGAAAGAAGAGAGAGAAAAGGAGAGAAAGAGAAAAGGAGAGAAAAAGAGAGAGAAAAAAAGGAGAAAGAGAGAAAAGGAGAGAAAAAAGAGAAAAAGGAGAGAAAAGGAGAGAGAGAAAGAGAAAAGGAGAGAAAAAGAAAAGAGAGAGAAAAGGAGAGAGAAAAAGAGAGAAACGCAGAGAGAAGGCCAAGGCTAGAGTTTTGGAGGAGGCTCAAATCGGGGTGGGGAGTGGCAGTGAGAGGAGGATAAGGGAGGAATGAAGGAGCAAGAGTTGCTGCCAGAGGAGAAGGAGGAAAAGTAAGATAGCGTGGGGACTGAACACGCCTCCCATGGCCACCATCACCTGGCACACCTCTCCGCTTAGGTAGTTCACAGCATGGGTCTGGCCCACTCTTCTTCCACCTTCATGAGTTCAGAAACTGACTCACAGTTTTCCTCTTCACTCTGATTCCTGCCCATATCCTTGGTGATTTCAACTGAACACCAGATTTCTCCTTCCTCTTCCCTTTCAATCTCTTCCTCAGGCCCTGCTCAAAAACTCCAGGCCCCAAAGCCAGAGCTTGCTCAGATTACAGGCCTTAGGCTGCCCACCCTTCAGCTAGTAATCATTGCTTCCTTTTGGACAGTGGGAGTGTTATGACCGTTTTACAGATGAAGAAAACTGAGACTTACAGTAACTTGCCCATGGTCACATAGGAATAAGTAACAGAGATGGCATTTGAACCTAGATCTTCCTGACTTCAAATCCAATCGTCTATACACTATCCCATGTTGCCTCTCCATGAAGGGAATAATACAGTAAGAATTAAAAAAAAACCATATGTGTCCTGACTTGGTCGTGCTTGAAAATCGAACGTGAATTCCATCTATTTTCCTGCCTCTCCCTGGTGCTCGTTGAATGCTGCACAGTAGGAGAACTTCTGTGAAAACGCGTCACTATTTTCAGAAAGGAACAAAAGGTTTGATTCAGGGAAAACAGTGCCCAGGTGTTAAAAGGAAGGTTTCAATGATTTTTAATGTGAGTTGTCCAAAGGAGTCTTTGTAAGTTGAACGCTTGACTCAAAAGACAGGATGTCCACCTAGTAAGCTCTCAAATGGTTCTGAGGAAGATGGTGATAATTGAGGGCAAAACTCTGACACCGCTATAGGCAAGCAGAGCGAAAACACCTTTTACTGCGGTAGACTCATTCATCAGAAGCTGTCAGCCTGCCATGGCAGCCAGTCAGGGCCACCGTCCTTGGGGTAATGTTAATGGCAGAGAAATCTGTAGAAAGGGCAAAGGGAGCTTGCAGCTTTCATGGCCCTCTTCTACCTGGCAGTCTTCATGTCTGGTGGAGGTGCCTTCCTGGGAAATGCGGATTAAAAAAAAGTACTCTAAGGAGATGAAAGTGGGGTTGGAAGACCTGAACTGGAGAACACTGGAGGCTCCTGGGCTTTAGAGCTGGCAAGGAGCATAGGGTCATAGGCTGAAAGGACACTAGTGGTCACCTAGGCCGATTGCCTCATTTACAGATAGGTAAACTGAAGCCCAGGGAAAAATCAGTGATTTGCACAAGGCCTAACAAGTAGAAGAAACTGGGATTTGAACCCAGCCAGGCCTCGGCATGTCAAATCCAGTAGCCTTTGCAGCACAGGAATGTAGGGATTTTGAGTCCCAGTAAACCACATTGTACCCTGAAGATGTCTCTAGCCTTCCTCTCCTCTTCATCTACCACTTGGTGGCTGCGTTACGTTGTTTAACAAAATCCATACCCACACAAATAGAGAAGGTTCTGCGCGCAGCCTGAGATAAACCCCCCCCCCCCATTCATCCATACCGATGATTCCTGCCTGTGGCCTGTTGGCTTGGAAAACCACAAATTAACATGATCCATATTGTATCGTATTTTTATTTCTTTTGTAATTTCCCAATTACATTTTAATCTGATTTGTGCGGAGTTTCGTGGGTCACCACAAGCCCAGCGTCTAACATCTTGGGAATAGAGGATTCTAAAAATGAGCCCGAGGTCTTGAGTTCAAGTCCCTGACTGACCCCCCCATCCCCCTCCTCTCTATTCGGTCTTGTGACTAGACAAAGCTTCTAGTTAATGGATTCTTAACTAAGGGGTCTGTGAACTTGTATGAAAAAAAGCAAACTTTTTATTTCAATATAATTTGCTTTGTGCTGTTGTTCAGTTGTGTCTGACTCTTCTCGACCCTGTGGACCTTACTGTCCAAAGAGTTTTCTTGGCAAAGATACTGGAGTGATTTGTCATTTTCTTCTCCAGTGGATGAAGGCAAACAGAGGTTAAGTGACTTGCCCAGGGTCATACAGCTAGTAAGTGACTGAGGCTGGATTTGTACTCAAGCTTAAAACTTAATATATAATCACATATGTGTATATGCATATGTATGTATATGTGGGTACACATGTATGTATATATACTATATAATGTACAATATACCATATCATATATAACATACAAAATGTAATATATAGTGTATTGTATAATATGATGTATAGTGTAATATAGTACATATAATATATAATGAAATAATATATATAATGAGTGAATTCAAAGCCAAGATTCAAACCTAGAACCTCTGATTCCAAACCCAGCATTCTTTGTCCTGTACCATGATGCCTAGAGTTTTAAACATAGGAGATCCTTAATAAATATGAATTTAATTGGATGGGATTGAATTGAACTGTACTTGGAAGAGGTTCCTTATCCGATAGGAGTCTGAGTGTGTAAATATTGCCATCAAAATAAGAAAGTTAAGTCAGCAAAATGGAGGCTCCCATCTGTGTCTTCATTCTTAATCATCCTCCTGCTTATGGGCAGAATGTTCCCTGGGCACCTGGAATGTCATGCCAGGATCAAAGAGCAATAAAAAAATTAAGTATATGTATGTGTGTGTGTGTGTGTGTGTGTGTGTGTATATATATGCGTGTGTGTGTGTGTACATACACATAAAATAAACAGTCTACTTGTCTGACTCACTCAGCACATTCATACTGTAATTGGTTTATTAGAGCAGTGGCCAGGCACACAGCCCCTGTTAAGAATTCCCACTGTCAAATGAATCTCAATTTAATTGTCTCTGGCAAGGATTCTGCCTACTGGTTGTCTGCTTGGGCATGCATTTATTTTTTACCAAAGTTAGTTTTAATCAGCGTGGCTGAGCTAGTCAGCAGGCAAAGCAAGGCAGCGGGGAGGAAGCTTGGGAAACTTTAGTGACAGTTCCGAGGATGACACCCCAAATGTGCTGGAGGCAAACTTTGTGAAAATGTGATTTTGAAAGACAAATTCAGTTGAGCAAAAGTGGACAAGAGGCAGGAAGAGTTTTGCTGACACAAGACCCTGGGATACAATCAATCAGCAAGCGTTTATTAAGCACCTACTATGTGCCAGGCACTAGGTATACAAAAATGAGGTCTGGGGAGTGAACCCTCAGAACAGGACACGGCTAGGCTGCTACTGGGGAGGCTGGAAAGGGGGTGGGAGCAGGAGCAGGGCAGGGCTGGGCTGGGGAGAAGCTCATTGAGGGTACAGCTGTCCGAAGGGCGCCATGACCAGCTTCCTGTTCCAGATGATTATTCTCCCTCACTAGTTGCTACACTCAGTTGACTTTGACTGTTAAAGGAATACAAAGAAGCAGCTTGGTGGTAGGGTGGGTAAAGTGCTGAGCTTGGCGTCAGGAAGAATTCAATTCTCCCTTAGACACTTTGCAGCTAGGTGACACTGCACAATTCACTCCACTCTTCCTGGGTCTCAATTTCCCTTTCTGTAATCCGGGGGGAATGGGTCTCATTGGTCTTTGACCTCCCATCTGTCCCTAGATCTAAGGTTCTCTTATAAGTAGTGCAAAAGCCCTTCTAAATCCTGATGCCCCGGGGGAAGTTTCGGGGACCCTTTCACATTCTGGCTCTGATACATAAAATGAGATAATATATAATGAGCCACGGAAATGTTAGCTATTATTACCCGGTCGTTGTTCAATTGTTTCAGTCCTCTCCAACTCTTCACAGCCCCATTTGAGGTTTTCTTGGCAAAGACATTGGAGCTGTTTGTCATTTCCTTCTCCAACTCATTTTACAGATGAGGAAACTGACGCCAGCAGGGTTCAGTGACTTGCCCAGCTAGTAAGTGTATGAGGCTGAATTTGCACTCAGGTCTTCTTGACTCCAGGCCCATCGCTTTATGCACTGTGCCACTTAGCTGCCCATTATTATTGTTATGCTGACTCCAATGGGCTTTTTATTGATATTCTGTGGCTAGGACAGTGGCAAGGGGAGGAAGAGCTGCTGAAATGTCTGAACCTGGTGAATGCCTTTATGACTCAAGACAACCAGGACAGCTTCTGGGTGTGTGGGATGCCACTCAAATTAAAAATAAAACAAAACACAGAGGTGTCCAAGGAGAAACAGAAAGTTAATTTATTATAGCTATGATAATAATTATTATTATTTCAAATCTCGAGATTTGGGTGTCCTCACACCAATGGCTCTGATGAGAGGAGACAGCTCACAGAGGTAGAAATCAGTTTATATAACTCGGAAGATTCAATTCCCCCCTCCCTCCCCCAACTGTCCCTTAATTTGGCTCCCAATCTCACACACCAGACACTAATTTACAATTGTTTTGGAAGGTCTTAGGGATTGAACAGATAATGCTGGGAACTGGGAGACATCTGAGTAAGATCCTGTCAAAGGGGGATAAGGGGAATAGAAAAGGAACCTTTTAAGGGTTTTCTGGAGCCAGATTCCTTTGGGGGCAAAGATGCATTTGAATAAGATTAAAAAGCAAGTTAAGACTTAACCACGAGACAAATTTTAAGTACTGATATATGTTACTAAAAAAAAAACCTCACAGAAATCTATTCTTAACCCTATCCTACCTTCTGAACTCATTACCTTAATTACACTGAGAAGTCTTCACTGGGACATCCCTTTCAATCCCTCCTCTTTTTCTACTACCTGAAGCCTTCTCACATCCCACTAAATCTTAGTAACCATCAGGGTGGTCTCAAACTGGCACTCATTGGCTTTTCAGAACCATCAGCTTGATTTCTTTTCCCTCTATCTTAACCAAAATGGGACAGGGAGTTCTGCATAAAGGGGAGACACAGAGAGAGTAGCATAATTCCCCTCAAATGTTACAATAAGTGTTTTTAGAAATACAATACAATTTAGAAACAGTAATAACTTTTGTAATACTAACAATAAACTTAAGATAACATCAATTGCATTTCCATATAATCACATATAGAAATTATCATTCTTATGATAGCTTTAACACTTTGCACCTTTCACATTAAATCTGAATTCAAATTCTTCTCAGCTCTCTTCTCCTCTCTATCACCCCTTTAAGTAAATATAGGCATTGACAAATCAAAGGGGCAGCCCCTTCATAATACAGATACAGACCCAAAAGAAAACAACAATAATGCAATTGTCCCTTTAAGATTCAAAAAGTCTTTTCTTATATAGCTGTCTGGCAGGGAATATCACCAGTGAAGTCCTCTGGTCCTTGGTGTTTGTTCCATCCATCTCCAGCACAGCATCTCAACATCTTCTTCTTATCTTCTTGTAGGAACCAGCTTTCTGTCCATTCTCCTACAAAAGTGATCTTAGCACAATTTTAAATTAATATATATATATGTGTGTGTGTGTGTGTGTGTATGTATGTATATATATGTGTATATATGTATATGTATGTATGTATGTATGTATGTATATAGATATATATGTATGTGTGTGTATATGTATATATGTGTATATATGTGTATATATATGTATATATGTATGTATGTATATATATATGTGTGTATATGTATATATGTGTATATATGTATATATGTGTGTGTATATATGTGTGTGTGTGTGTGTGTGTGTGTATATATATATATATATATATATATATATATATATATATATATTAATCCTTATAACCCTAATCATTTTTACAAACTCAAAATTGAAATCATGGCCAATTGTCATGTTCAAGAAATTCACATCAGAACCCAGTGTCTCATACTTTACATTAATCACAGGCTCCAGTACATACATAGATATATTAAATAATCCATTTTAACACAATACATATAAGATCTTAAACTTTCAGTCATGCCATGTTTCTCTGATGACATTTACAAAATAAACCACAAGCCATTCTCCTTTTAACATTATTAATTGTAACAAAACTTTAAACAAGTAGGATATTATCCAAATAACAAAATAACATTCTCACAAACCCCTGACCTAATTGTAAAGAACCCTAACTCATCTGGAAACACGCACAGGAACACTAGTCCCAGTTTTATAGTAACCTAAGATGTTCCATAATCTCACATTGCCTAAGGAACATCTCTAAAATGAGCCCTAAATAGCTTGCGTGCATTTCCACTCTTGTTCATAAGACCTTACTAAATTGGTGCAAAAGTTCTTAAATAACACAAATTCCAGAGTTTTATTAAGGAAACAGAAATCCTAGTTATCACAGAATCCCTCATAAGTCTTTAGTTAAAGGCACATAGAGATGGTTCAGTTTTCCCAGTCACACAGGACTAGGTCCAAACAATACAACAATGTTTTCTCATAATTCACAAAATCGCATAATTACATTAAGTCAGGTACAGATTAAACTAATCAGAGAGCTCACAATAGACTAGTTTTGAGAAGAGAGATTTATATGTAATCAAGATAACAAAGAAAACCTTAGACATGAACCATACAAATCAATACAATCAGTATCACCAGTGTTAACTAACATTAAGTTCCTTGCTCATGTACAATAGGTTTAATTTATAGGCAGTTCAAAAAGGGAGCTCTGCTTCTCTGGCTTAGTGTAAAAATCCACATCTGTGATCTCTTACCTAAACATGCTTAAAGCGTGGATCCTGTTGCTTTTCTCAAAATTTGCTATCCTATTTAATTAGACATCTATCACATTACACCTTTGTCTTATTTTGTCTAAACATTTCCTCTTTAGGAGGATGTAATCCCTATCTTATTATTATTTGTCCATGAATGTAAATTAAAATTGTAAGCTATTCATACTTGCATCGTATTATGACAACTCAGAGATGTTCCAGAGGGACAAGGTCATATATCATATCAGAAGGAAAGAACTTCCATAGCTCTATTTGATTCCAGGCATGAGTCATATCTGATAGCCAATCATGTAGTCACTGGATGTTAAAAGCAGGGCTGAGGATTGATCAGGTGGGAATTTTCCTTTTCAGAAAGGAAATAGCACAATTGGGAAATAGAGTCAGGAAGATCCTACCTAGGCTGTGTCCAAGGTCATCCTCAAAACTCTTCCCAGACACAGACATCCACCTTCATCAGTTCTCAGCCTGCAGCACATGCCATTCTACTATTGGCTTCATGACAACTCAGACAATTATCCTGGTAATCAAAACTCAAAACAAAAGTAAATGTCTGTCCCATAAAATCACAAATCCTAGATAATAAGAATTTAATCTCACATTGGTAATAGTAAGAGACTGATCACAGAAAAATACTACCGCTCTCCTAATTCCTTTAAACAATGGGAACATCTTGAGGTAAGTATAATAAGGGCCAAAAACTCGGACTAATTTTTTTTCCCAAGTGAACTAAAGGCACCCCTTTCCAGGACCAGATGGAACTGACCACCATTCTTTCTGTTTGTTATCACTAAGCTTAAAATGTCTGGGACCAAACACTCTCCCGAACAATGGGACTTCTCTTATCTCGGTATCTTATGGACATAGACTATGCTATGTCATGTTAATGGTAAAAGAAACACAGATATCTTGGTCTATAATTTCAACTGACACTTTGACACTTTCCCGCTCTATTGAATTTACAACCCATTCAATTAAGAAAATTCCCTTCCCATGCCACATGTCAAACAAACATGTGGATGTTGTACTTTTTTTTTTTTCCCTCAGGGCGGATGACCTTGCCCCCCTCCCACCCCGATAATTTCCAGGGGTCCTGGCAAGTTTACAAAATAAGGGGAATTGCCATGTGCCCCTCCTTTTCACACACAAGTAACAATCTTAGGTTTTGACATTAAAACAATAACCTCAAATAACTTAGTTAACAATCTCACAAATTTTATAAATTATAACAAAACAATTTCAACTAAAAATTCTGTTTCAATAAAGACAAAATTTGGAAATTTTATACTTTCTTAAATTACAATGCTTAAAAGGAAATGTTACAAAACAGGATCATATAAAATGCCCCAACAGCCAAATTGATTCCTTTTTCTCTTTTCTCTGAAGACACAATTAATTTAACATTCTAGATTATAAAAGAAATTGCCCTTCCAGCACCATAACTAATACAATTGACCCAATAAAAAAATCTTTCTTCTTTCTAGACTCCTTCGGGCCTCTCCCACCGCTGTAGACTGGCTTCTTTTTATCTATGCTACTTTTACTGGTCTGATAGCTCCAGACTACGTAGACTTTCCCTCCACCCCTAGTCCCTGCCTTAAGAGCCTGCCTCATACTGCCCATCCCCCAACAAACCTGGTTGTTAGCCTTATTAAAAAAAGGAAACTAACAACATTTAGCTTATATATAAAAAATTGCTTTTCAGACAATGCAGATGATACAGTTGCTTACCAAATTATGCAATAAAAAAAATTTAGAAATATAATACTGTAAACCAACTGTCATCTATTTAAACTTTAAAATCAAAACCAATTAATTACCCCTCTGATGACTTTACTTTAATCAAACAGAGACCCAAATTGCCTTATACAGGGAATCATTCATCGCATCTCCATTGGCATAAATTTCATATCAAAGAAAATCCATGTAAAGTTCACGAATATAAAGCTATTATATTTAACTCAAAACAGTTTACATTCAGATAGCATTTGTTTTATACTAAACATTGTGCCAATCACCTTTACAATCATGTAATCTTCATAATATTCCTGGGGATGAATTCCACCACCATCCCCTTACTGAACAGTAAACTAAAGTAAATAGAACTTTCTTGGGGCCATATAGTTAATATATTTCTTAATGCCAAATAACAATATGTACTCTTAAAATTATACAAATATACATTTTTAAGTTCAATACCCTTGACTCTTTATAAAGGAATATTATCCACAAATTCATATATATTTCTTCAATATTTCAGTTCCCCATTCATGTCCACATTTTCTTGCAAAAGTTTTACAAACAGTTTGGAATCACCTATTGTAATCAGGTCAGTTTAAAATGTGCTGGGCCAGTATTCTAAGTACTTCCTTCTTTGGCCCAGGAAGAAAAAGCAAGCCTAAGGAATTTAAATCAATGCTGACAAAGTAAGATCAGCTCTCCCTCCAGGTGGACACCTCTGGAGTTTGATAATTAATTAAACAGTAATAATCATAACTCACAATAACCAATATCTTTATCATAGCCAATATCCATATTAGATTTAATAGAACCCACCCACAGATTTTAGCCTGAAAGGTGGGTGGACATAATTCCTTTCATCTCTCCATACCTTTATCTGTTGGGTTTTTTTAAAAATTAGACTAAAAAAAAGAATTTATTTTTTCTGACTTTCTACTTTAAACAGACCACTTCCTCACACTTTCTCAACTTACCCATACAGCTTTCTTTTGCATTTCTGAGGGGAGATAACTGAATAGGGCTTCCCCTCCCCCTCTCTTTCCCAACCACTCTTACAACTTTATTATGCATTCTAAACAGTTCACCCAGTACACAATTTTTCTCCACTGTTCTCTAGTTTCTTTCAATTTACTTTAATAACATTCAAATTATGAAAAGCTACTTAACATAGCAGCACAAAAGTTTACCAATTTGAAATAATACTAAGTGTTTTAAAACTTGAAAAGGCACCTCCCAATCATATGAAATAAAATGAAGTAACAAATTTCAGATCCTTACATTTTCAATTATATTTAACTTAGTGCCAAACAGTATAATAAATTCTAAACATCACATTTCATTTCCTCAGCAGTTACTGGACCTAGCCATCCCAACAAGCTGTGGCCCCTCAAGGCAGCCCCCCCACAGTTGCCCATAGATTACCTTTGTGTTCTGGTTTCTGCTCAATTTGCAGTTCTTTGATCTGAGGGGGAAAGATGCACTCTCGTTTCCTCCTTATCTCTCTCTCTCTCCCCTGAATTCCAACTTAGGAAGAGAATATTCTCCAACAACTCTTCAAGAGTTTCCAAACCTTTTTAACTTTCAAAACTTTTATTCACTCTGTAAAGTACTTTTCTTTCTCTCTCTCTCATCCACCCACTCCTCTAAGGCTGCTGTTACCAGGGAGGAAGAGGGGGAGAAACAAAGCAGCTTGCCTGATTGCAAAGGTTCAGATTACACACACAGATGCTCAATTATACCACACATACAAAGACACAAACACAGAAATTAGACATGTAACAAATTGCTGTAAAATCCTTAAATCATTAAATCATATTTAACTATTTTCTTTTATCTTTCCGTTTATATTTTGGTGGTTCATTCCAATTCTAAAGCTTAAAGGGACTATTTTCTTGGTATACCTTCCTTCTGCCCCGTGGTACAGGATTTAGCTCTTTACTCATGTTAAAATTTATCTGAAAATCTGTTGCCAGACTCTCTCAGGTCAAGGACCTACGAATTTTTCAGGACCTAACCCTAGGCCCTCTTGGGTAATTTATTCAGGACCTCACCTTAGGCCCTTTCAGGACCTTACCCCAGGCCCTCAGGGAGGGATCACACCCTTCCCTCAGTCAGGACCTAACCTTAGGCTCTCTCAGGGGAATCGGTCCCTTCCCTCAGTCACTTGAGTGCTGGACTGTGGAGTCTCTCTAGGGATAATCCACCTTATCCCCAAGACTCACAAGTCCTGGCTCCCTCAGGCTATACGCATGTAACTTATGTAACTGCTCTCTCTCCACCAGCCTGAGTTTCGCACCTGTACCACTACTGGAGCTTCTTCCTGTTTTGTTTCTGCTCCTCTGAGTTTCCTCTCTTTGGGATGTCTGCCCCCAGGAGGGAGACCAATCCCCAAGTCTGAGAGCCACCAAAAAAGCGGTTGGTGGGTGCCTGCTCTCAGCCCTTAGAGAGAGTGTTGACTCCTAGAAGGCTTAATTCCCGGCCAATGCACCAAACTGTGTGGGATGCCACTCAAATTAAAAATAAAACAAAACACAGAGGTGTCCAAGGAGAAACAGAAAGTTAATTTATTATAGCTATAATAATAATTATTATTATTTCAAATCTCGAGATTTGGGTGTCCTCACACCAATGGCTCTGATGAGAGGAGACAGCTCACAGAGGTAGAAATCAGTTTATATAACCCTGAAGACTCAATTCCCCCCTCCACCCCCCAACTGTCCGTTAATTCGGCTCCCAATCTCACACACCAGACTCTAATTTACAATTGTTTTGGAAGGTCTCAGGGATTGAACAGACAATGCTGGGAACTGGAAGACATCTGAGTAAGATCCTGTCAAAGGGGGATAAGGGGAATAGAAAAGGAACCTTTTAAGGGTTTTCTGGAGCCAGATTCCTTTGGGGGCAAAGATGCATTTGAATAAGATTAAAAAGCAAGTTAAGACTTAACCACGAGACAAATTTTAAGTACTGATATATGTCACTAAAAAAAAAGCCTCACAGAAATCTATTCTTAACCCTATCCTACCTTCTGAACTCATTACCTTAATTACACTGAGAAATCTTCACTGAGACATCCCATTCATGGGAAATATCTGAGTTCAAACTGGTCTGCACCACATTAAATAACTGCACTGAGGGATCAACCCATGCCCTCTCTGCCCAGCCACAAAGTAGTTATTTGATTCAACTGTCCAAATCAAACAGATTGATTTGCTCTCTCAGATACAGCCTAAAGAGGCAGCCAGGTGGCTCAGTGAATAGCTCACTGGGCCTGGAGTCAGGAAGGCCTGAGTTTAAATCCAGCCTCAGAAACTTCCTAGCTGTGTGACCCTGGGCAAGCCACATAACCACTATCTGCCTCGGTTTCCTTAACTGTGAAAATGGGGATAATAACAACACCTACCTCTAAGGGTTGTTGTGAGGATCAAATAAGATAATATTTGTAAAGTGCTCACTACAGTGCCTGACACATAGTAGGTGCTTAATAGATGCTTGTTTCCTTCCTAAAGAAAATCAATGCTTTAAGTGGTTGGCAGTGGAGAGTGCTAGCTCTGGACCCAGTGGACCTGCATTCAAATTTCTCTGTACCTTCCTACCTGTGTGACCTTCTGCAAGTCACTTACCCTCCTGGGCTTCAGTTTCCTCTGTAAGAAGAGGGATCTTTGAGATCTCTTCCAGCTTTAGATTTATGAGTCTAGAATGAAGATGTTGCCTCTAAGTCTCTGGGTCAATTGTGCTTGCTATACAAGATATGATCTATATGTTTACAGACAAAGTCTCTCACTTCACACCCTCAGAGGTCATATGGCAGGTCCTCCTTTCACTAGTGTAGATAGCGATCCCTCTGAGGTATCTGAGTAGAAAGTTTCAAGAGTTGTTGCTGGAAAACAGTTACGTGTTGAAAAAAGGAATGGCCTGGTGGTCACTTTTGGTGAACTCTTTATGATGTTTCCCAAGACTATGTTATACATACTGAATGTACAATTTCCTTCCTCTTTCCAATTCCCTTCCCCTTCCTTCCCTTCTCTTATGCCTTTTCTTCCCTTCCCTTCCCACTTCCCTTCTTTTCCCTTCTCTTCCTTCCCCCCCATTCCTTTCTCTTCTCTTCCTGCAGGAAGAAAAGCATATGGAAACGGTGGCTCTCAGCAGTCAAAGAACAAAAAGTCGTGTTACCTAACTAAAAAATGAAAATGAATCACCTTGGGAGCCATCTTGGCTCAGCCACCTTGGTGCACACTTTGGTACGGCAGCTCTCAGCATGGAATGGCTGATTTTGCTGATGGCTCCCTTCCTTCCTTTCTCCTCCTCCTCCTCCTCCTCCTCCTCCTCCTCCTCCTCCTCTCCTCCTCCTCCTCCTCCTCCTCCTCCTCCTCCTCTCCTCCTCTTCTTCTTCTTCTTCTTCTTCTTCTTCTTCTTCTTCTTCTTCTTCTTCTTCTTCTTCTTCTTCTTCTTCTTCTTCTTCTTCTTCTTCTCATCCTCCTCTTCCTTCTCCTGTTCCTCCTCTTTCTCCTCCTCCTCTAGCTGGAGAAGTGACTTGAATTTTCCAAAGTTCAACTTAATTCTCATAGGGAGGTCCACTTACCAGTAAATGGGCCCTGTTTAGTTTTTGAACTATCAGAAACCTTATAATGCAAAGGATCTACTTTGCTTTGATTTTCAGTTGTGGAAAAGAATCCTAGAATCTCTCTCCAAGTCTTTTTGAAAGCTTGTTATGATTCATGTTATACAGGATGCTAAAGGTTGAAATTGAATCACCTGTTGTGGTATATAGGTGGTATACACACATATTTCTATATATATGTATATGTATATGTATATGTACACACATATATTTAGGAAGGCATGTATGGGAAGAAATTTTTTCTCTACCCATTCAATTCTATGGAATCCAACAAAAAAGTTGGACAACTTTCCAATATGTATCTTCCTTTCCATTCTTCCTATTAGGGGATAGGGACTGGATCTCTGATCTCATTTGTACAGTGAATTCTCAAATGTGGAAACCCTCTATACCAAGGCAGTATCCTCTTGACTTCCTAGTCGTAGGGAATTGCCTAGAGCCTTTTGAAGTGGCTTCTTTAGCCAGTAAAGTGCTGGAGGAAGGACTTGAAATCTGGCCTTCTTAGAACCAAGATTAGCTTTGTGTCCAGTAGGCTGAGCTGCTTCTCATTCTTCCTATTAATGACTACTAAATATGTTGCTGAAACATAGCAAAAGAGAAATGTAGCATAAAAAGTGAAATGCCCTTTACCAACTATAAAAAATGTTCTTTCTTTTCTATGTCTTCCTCCCTTTCTTTTCTTTCTCTCTTCCTTTTTCTTTCTTTCCTTCCCTTTCCTTCCTTCTTCCTTTCCTTCCTTGCCCTTCCTCCCTTCCTTCCTCCCTTCCTTCCTTCCTTCCTTCCTTCCTTCCTTCCTTCCTTCCTTCCTTCCTTCCTCCCTCCCTTCCTTCCTTCCTTCCTTCCTTCCTTCCTTCCTTCCCTCCCTCCCTCCCTCCTCTCTCTCTCTCTCTTTCTTTCTTTCCTCTCTTTCTCCCTTCCTCCTTCCCTCCTTCCCTTCCCTTCCCCCTTCCCTCCTTCCCTTCCCTTCCCTTCCCTTCCCTTCCCTTCCCTTCCCTTCCCTTCCCTTCCCTTCCCTTCCCTTCCCTTCCCTTCCCTTCCCTCCCTCCCTCCCTCCCTCCCTCCCCCTCCCTCCCTCCCTCCTTCCTCCTTCCTTCCTTCCTTCCTTCCTTCCTTCCTTCCTTCCTTCCTTCCTTCCTTCCTTCCTTCCTTCCTTCCTTCCTTCCTTCCTTCCTTCCTTCCTTCCTTCCTTCCTTCCTTCCTTCCTTCCTTCCTTCCTTCTCACAGAGCAATCATCAGGGAAGTGTTTTGTAAACCTAAAAGCACTATGTCAATGTCAGGTATTAGCTCAATGATACAGTGAAAAGGTGATTTGCTTGCCATACCCTGCCTGCTGCTCAGATTGTCCCTACTGAAAATCCTTTTGAATTCCCATTTCATGGGACTGCTCAGAGGAATGAGGAATGCTCCCCCCCCCCCTTAAATGCAATGTTCTGTGGAAAAGAAAGACTTGGTCTCCAAACTGAAAACAAACCTTTCAGACTCTCTTGGGTGCATCTTGCTATAAAACTAAAAGGCTTCAAATAAGGACTCACCCAAATCTCAAGTGGAGGTGGAGACCTGGAAAAGAAAGTTTGTCTAGGTGGAATAGAGGTCTGATCAGGCCCTTGTATCCTGCATCTCTATAGCAGGATGCTGGGAGGTCATGTTCTTCTTCAGGGTGGCTTAACACTGCAGGGTCTTGCTTGTTCTAAATATTCTCTCTCTCTCTCTCTCTCCTCTCTCTCTCTCTCTCTCTCTCTCTCTCTCTCTCTCTCTCTCTCTCTTTCTCTCTCTTGGTTAGGCAATCAGGGTTAAGTGACTTGCCTAGGGTAACGCAGCTAGTAAGTGTCAAGTGTCTGAGATCAGATTTAAACTTGGGTCCTCCTGGCTCCAGGGCCAGTGCTCTATCCACTGCGCCACCTAGCTGCCCCATTCTTCTTCTCTCTCACAGGAGCCAATGAAGCTGCCCACTGGGGGGACACTGGCACATGCTAAGAAGGGGCTACATCAGTTCTTCTGTTTAATGCGATACCCATCATTTGCCATTGAGATGGGAATTATAGGAAAGGGCAAGACCTCCATTTGTAGGGAAATCAAAAGAAAAGGAGAAACCTACAGTACTTTGATGGACAGGGCATCTACAGCAGAACACAAGTAACTTCTGTGAAGTCAGGGACTATGTCTATGCAATGTTTGATTTCTCCAGATGCCTATAAATAGTAGGCATTCAATAAATACTCACTGAACAAAATATTTATTGAATGAACCTCTTCCATTTTATACATTAGATGTATTCTTGAGTATGTTTTAAAAACAGATCTATAGAGAACTGTACTTTTCCAATGACTTCCATGATCATTTCAGAGATGTGTTCACAGAGAAAATTTTTGGCCTTACAATGTAATGAAAATCACCAACAAGATTCCTAAGGTTCAGTTCAAGATGGGTTCTGCTTTGGTTAATGAGCAAACAGTCCCTCTCCATTGGAATCTCTCATGTGAAGCCTGTAAGAAGATTTAGGCAAATGAATAATCAGTCCTCATTGATTGTCAACCCATTTAAAAAGCTTACCACAGAGTGAATTATAAGTCTTTGGGGAATTCTCGATGTTTGGAACAGGAATGTTTAAGTATTCATACTGGGTCATTTCCCCGCTCCAGGTATTCAGTAGATATCCCACAGATGAATGGAAATTTTTTCCCCTTTGACATAAGATTTAAGGAGTGCTGGTTCCTGAATACTTCAGTGCTTGTCAACCTTTGGTCCTTGGAATCCTTAGGGGACCTTAGAGTTATTGCAAGGAGTTTATGAATCCACATGTACACCAATCATGGTTACTTTGATCTTTATTTAACTCCAACAAACCCAACAAACCCTGTGTGTGACTCAGCATAATACAGAAGCAAACATCTTCAGCAGACTGAATAAATGTCTTGTGTGTGTGTGTGTGTGTGTGTGCATATATATATATATATATATATATATATATATATATATATATATATATATATGCATTGCTATCTGTCAAATGTTTGTAGATAACATTGTGATGAATAAAATTCAAATTCATTTAAAGGCTTTACTCAATCCATGTGTCTTTTTGGCAGTATGTGTTTTCTTAATCAATGGGGATCTGTGTGGGGAGCCCAGGAACCCAGGGATATCTTTACAAAGGTTGGCAACTGCTCCCATGCTAAATGCATGATCAGATTCTGTATTTTGCCAATCGCCACTCCCCCTAAATTTTTTGACATTCTTTTTTTCGTTTGTTTGTTTGTTTTTTAGGCAATTGGGGTTAAGTGACTTGCCCAGGGTCATTGACATTCTTATTTAAAATTTTGAGTTCCAAATTTTATCCCTTCCTCCCTCCCTCCCCTTCCCCTTCCCTGAGCCAGTAAGTAATCAGATGTAGGTTATACATGAGTAATTATGTAAAACATTTCCATATTAGTCATTTAGTACAGAAAGACTCAAATAAAATAAAGTGAAAAATAGTGTGCTTCAATCCGTATTCAATCAATATCAGTTCTTTCTCTGGAAGTAGATATCATGCTTCATCATGAGTCCTTTGGGATTATCTTGGATCATGGTATTGTTGAGAATAGCTAAATTTGCCCCCACTTTGTTTTCCAGAAAACTCTGTCAAACCTAGCCTCCTTCAAGGCTTAGCTTAAGTACCACCTCTTAAATCCCACCACATAGCCTGATTCCTTGGTTTCTAGTGGTCTTCCTCCTATTCCTAGCAATTGCTGTTTATTTTCGTTCTCTCTCTCTCTCTCTCTCTCTCTCTCTCTCTCTCTCTCTCTCTCTCTCTCTCTCTCTCTCTCTCTTTCTCTCTCTCTCTCTCTCTCTCACACACACACACACACACACACACACACACACACACACACACACACACACACAGAGTTAGGCAGCTGCTTTTCTCTATAGATGTGGTTCTCCCTTGAGGCGAGAGACTGTTTTCTTTTTAAAAATGTGTTTCTCTAGTACCTAACAGAGTGGTACATAGTAGGTGCTTAACAAATGCTTAGTGAATCAACGCATGAATTTGAAGTATATAACAAGCTACAAATAACCCAGTGACCACTTCATAAGCTTGGGTCTCTCTTTGAAGGTTAGATTTTCTCTAACTTCTTCAGATTTTTGCTTTGGCTTCCACTAAATGTGCAGGAGAAGTCCCCTGGTGTAAAAGGAATCATGAATGCTAGTGGATTAAAAACACCCAAACAAACCAAAACAACTGAGCCTCACCATCCGAGTATACCCCAAGCGAGGCTGACTTGTAGTTGTGGAAGTCCGTGAAAACTCTTCAAAACTTGACTCATCTTTCTTCGTGTGGTCGCCATGCTAGGTTCTTAGGCAAGGCTGTCGCAATGCGGACTGACAACGTAGAACTGAATTAAGCAGTAGTACCACAAGGAAATGCGGGTTTTTAGATTTTTCTCGTGCAACTCAGTCCTTGAGTGGAAAGAATGGGGTCTCCTGGGCAGGGTCTCCTGCGAATTCGGGGAATTCCCGTATGGTGAGATCGTTACCTTTCTCTCGATTGCAGAGCTCCTTCACTCTCTACCGTCTGGTACGTATTTTCTTATGTATATTTTCTCTGATTTCTGTTTCGCCATTTGGATAAATGCGTTTCTTTTCTTTGAAAAGAAAAAAGAAAAGAAGTAAAAGACTTTATTTGGAAAGTTTTATCTTCCATTGGTTCCCTTCACGTTCAAGGTTTAGTATTTGTTTCTTAGATTTTTGTTTGTACCGATTTGTTTGCTTGTAGGTTCCTCTATTAGACTGTAAAAAACTCTTTGAGCGCAGGAACTGGGTTTTTTTTTTTGGCCTCTTTTTGTATCCCCAGTGCTTAGCAAATAATACGTGCTTAATAAATACTGATTGACTAGCTGGGTTTAGTTGTGTTCAACCTTGGATTTCCTTGCGCCTAAGGCATCACCTGGAGAGTGAGATGCAGAAGGATTAAGAGACTGGACTGTATATCATCAATGGACATGTACACATCAATATTTTTTTTTTCCTCCAGAAGTTACTGGGGAAACAGTTGGGACAAGAGATTGAAAAGGATGACTGTACTCAGCAGTCCCTTTCCCTGTGATCTTCTGCCGGGTTGCAAATTAGTGCCTACCCACGTGCCCAATCTTTGTGCTTTTTTTTCTTGATTGTGTCTAGACTGCTTACTTACTCTAACACCCCTCCCCTTCCCCTCTCCCCCCAGCTTCCAGGGGTGTGAGGGAGCCAGCTAAAAACAGGATTTTCAGGGTGAGTATGCTTTGGAAACTGGCAAAGACCACAGATCAGGGCTTGATTTACCGTTTTGTTGATTGTCTAGACTTAAGAAAGCAGCAGAGAAAATATTAATAAGGCAAATTAAATTTAAAAGTGTCATGTGTTTCAGAAAGGCACTCGATAAACATTTACCAGCACATCTACCTTCCCCCCACCCCACCTTCCATTCTTTTCTGTTCCATTTATAGTTATCTCTTCCACATCGTGACTTTCTCCATCCTGGTTTCCATATATCTCGGATTGGTAAAAGAAATTAAATGGGAATTTGGGGGGAGTTTTCGACACATAAAGGCCAGCAGACAACACAGAAAAAAATTAGAAACTCAGAAATGCATAAAATATATGTAAAGTATTCTATGATATCAACATATCTTATCTTTTAATACCATAATAATTCAGATTTCTTCTCTGGTACGAAGGGAGGGGCCAAAAAATTTTATGCGGATTTTCCAGATTGTGAGGGCACCTGTCCCTAATCTTCATGCTGTGCAAAGGATAACTGTACCTCCCCTGGTTCACCTTAGGACTCCAGCACAGGTTTGTAAATGAAGCCTTCGGATTGCTATCCCATCTGATTAACATTTTACCATTTGAGGCATCCTTCTGATTATTTAATGAGTGACTCATAAAGAAAGAGACAGGAAAAGTTATGTTTTTTCAGTTATAAGCTTTTTTCTTTCTTTCTTTTCTTTTCTTTTTTTTTTGAATTTAAGCTTACAAGTTTATCTATGCCCACTATATTCATAATTACATTTTAATATCTGCATACAAAAGCTATGTAAAAATTCATTTTTTCCCCCAAATATACAAATTTTTTCTTTTGGATAGTTTAAAACATTTCAATCACAGATTTTTTTCTTTAATATACTTTTAGGCTGAAAAAATATTACCAATCTAGCAATATCACTTAACACTGTTTGCAAAAAAAAAATACATCGTCCAAAGACTGAAAAGCTTACACTCGATTATGGTGATTTCTCTTGCTTTCAGGGCATGAAAAGGAAACCAAGGAGGGTAGTTTTCTTTCAGGAAAGCGCTAATTTGGTTATCAAAAAATGCCGAGTTCAGAAGGAGGAATCCAAAGAGGAAGAAGGTAGCAGGAGGTTAGCTTATTCATGCCCTGATGTTTTCTAGACCAACATTACCTGTATAATTCGAGTGTCTTTTTTTCTTTCTTTCTGTCTTACATTGTGCTCAGTAATTACAAGAGTTCTATCCGTGTCCTGGAAGGATACAGACATATCTTTGATTGTCTTGTGCATAAGAAGGGTTCCTTTTTTTTTTTTTTAAAGTAGGTAAACTGTGTGATGGAAAGACACAAACAGCGTATTTTTACCTGCACAATAATGCTTCTGAAGGCGACATACAATGTCAATGTGGAGACACAAGAGAAATTCATACTTTTTGCATCTGCAAACATTGGTATAGCACAGGAAAAATTCTGTGATAAGGCCAAACCTTTTTTTAAAGTTTGTTTTGTGTATATTTGTACTTTTTATGTTTTAATTTTTTAATTTTTTTAAGATTAAAAGCAAAATTTTCCATTGTAAAAAATACATACTGGGTGGCTTCTTACCTGGAAAATAAATATCTACATCACAGTATGATAAAATTCATTTCTATAAAATTTAAATACCGATCATATTATCTTGCTATCAAAAGAAACACTACATTTCCATATTATTCAAATAACAGGAAAAATTAAGAGCTTATTTGAGGACCCGATGGACTTAGTCTTTGAAAAGGGTGACACAATTTCAAATGTTTGCCTTTGCTCTCCTTTTGAAGGGTAAATAATCCTTGGTTGCTCATTGAAGTTCAGTTAATGAAAAAGGTTTAGCCTTACAAATGCTGGCTACATTTCAAAACCATAAGATTGATTTTCAAATTTATGATTCATGCAACTTAAGGTCAGTATGACATAAACAGATTAGCGTTCCATAGAATAAAAATACATCACTAACAATGACACATTTTGAGAGTGACCAGTAGCTCCAAAAAGGCAGGATCTGGGGATGGGGTAGAGAGGAGGGGACCGGGAGATTGTTGATGCTTATACACCCAAGTCACAAGAAAAGCTCACGGTTAGCATGGTTGGAGTAGAGTTGGGTTTCTAAAAATCCTAGAGCTTGGCAGAGTGTTACCTACAATATAATTAGCACATGGAAAACTGCATAGGCATTGCTCCAGACCCAGATGTCTGCACATCGCAGGACTGGGGAGTTAAAATTTGAAGCGTGTTGCTAAGGAGCAAAGCTCACTTGACCACAAAAAGCTCGGCTGCGGCACACGGTGTTTTTGGTAGAACCATAAAGGAAATGAAGAGATCGCCATTTGCAGTGGGCTTGGAAATACTGCTAAGCTGATGAGCAGAAATAGAGATCACACACACCAAACATTCCCCATAGTTAAGGGGTTTATAAGTGAGAAATCTGGTCCCACAGAAATCTTCAGATTCATTAGAATGTCATCCTCAAAGGCAAGAGGAAAATTCTGTTCATCCAGAGATATACTTGAATCTAAAGTCCTGGCATAAGGGAAAAAAAAAATCCAAGGCATCCCCTCACAATTGGCTTTCATGGGATGGAGTTCTGAGATGACTTGCGTAGTTGAGTGCGATACACAAAGACTGAGGTTGATACATTGTGAACAGGACTTCCAAAGCTCACCCCTTTCCAAATGATTTAATCCCTGTAGATAGCCAGCCAGACTAATTTAGATTTAAGGTTTCAGGCCTAAGTCAATCTGGCTGTTTACATCAATTGGAATATCAGGATAACTATCGAATAATCTCTTCCTTTGTGCTGTGTTGATGCAGCCTAAGCACACTTTGCATGGGACCAGCTGTGGGAGTTCACATCAAGGGAGGCATGGGTAATCCCACAGGGACTTTTCATTAAGCTTTAGACACAACTTTTGCATTACGCAAAGGATCAAGGCATAGCATTAGCCCTAGAAGTGACTTTAGAGGTTACTGAGTCCAGCCCCCTCACTTTACAGACAAAGAAACTGAGGCCTAGAGAGGTTAAGTGACGTATCTGGTGTCACACAGCAAATAGAGGTGTGCTTGATTTTTCACTTAGAATTCATTTGGAAAATAACAATGCTATATTGGGAGTAACTGATTCAAGAAGAGCTGGGAACCCATCCAATTTCCCCATCCTGCCCTTCCCTCCCAATTCACTCCATGCCTTGAATAGCCTGCTCTTTCTTGGATTGGTGCAAGTTCTGTCTTCTTTCAATTCTTTCCAGAAGCAGAGCAGATGGCCATATGTTTCTGTTGCAAAGAGGGACTTGAGACCTCGACTGAGCAAATACTCAAGGATGCTGACTCGGTGAAATTTGTATGGAGAAGATAAATTCCAACAATCTAGGAGTAGATAACAGAGCAGGGACTGTATAGCTTGTCCCAAATGTCTCGGGGCAGCTATAATAGCTTAAAACAATTCAGTACCTGATTAAGCTTTAATAGCTTAAAAATACATGAAGGCTTTTGTTAGAGTTGTGATTCCTCTGTGTAGTTAGTGAATTTCCACCCGGCACCACTCCTAAAGGAACCATGCATGCCCTTGAAACTCATTGCTTGGTTGGCATATTCTGAATTATTTTCCCTTTCCAAACTTTCTGTTACTTATCTCTCTCTGGCTATTTGGTGCCTTTCATCTCCCACTCTCAGGATGGATATCTTGCCTCTTTCTCCCTATTGTACTTGTAATTAGTTCACATATTCTTTGTTAAGAGGAATGTGAATCAATTCTCTGCTTCTAAACTTAGTGCTAGTCTAATGGAAGATGTTTGTAAGAAGAAAATATTTTCTGAATTTTTGAATTTTTCTGAATTTTCTGAAAATTTTCTGAGGTTTCTGAATTTTCATAGAATCTGAGAGCTAGAAGGGACTGTCAGAGACCATCTAGTACGACCATGTCATTTTATAGGTGAGGAAACAGGCTCCGAGAGGTGGAGACGATGCCCAGGTTCCTAATGTCCAATCTGGAACACCTTCTACTACCCCATGCTGCTCTTTAAATGTGACTAATCAATGGGGTTTGGGGAGTCTCTTACTGTTTGATTTAAAACTGCCTTGCAGCTTCCAAATTTTGCTGGATGATTTAATAAGATTAGAATATCAGTTCCTTGAGGGAAGGAGTATTTTTTTTTTGTCTTGGTATTCCTAATACCTGACACATGGTAGACATTTAATAAAAGCTTGCTGATGGTTGAATAGGATCATAAAATCATGGCATCAGAGGATTTAGAGCTGGAAGGAAAACCATCTAGTAAAACTCTGCCATATGACAGAAAATGGGAAGTCAACATGGCAATTCACTATCTGATTTTCCACATGTAACATTTTCTGATATTTACCATTTCTCCTAATGATTTTGGGGCAAAGTTGTATCAACTCTTCATGACCTCATTTGGGGTTTTCTTGGCAAAGCTACTGGAGTGGTTTGCCATTTCCTACTCCAGATGAGGAAACTGAGGCAAACAGGGTTAAAGGACTTGCGCAGGGTCACATAGATAGTAAGTGTCTAAGGCCAAATTTGAACTCAGATCTTCCTGACTCCTGGTCCAGTGCTCTATCCACTCCCACCTAGCTTCCAGCCTGCAGGAACCTCCATTCTGAATACTCTTCTGGAACAATAGTACAAGAAAATAAGATGGAAAGAGGTGAAAATTTATCTTTGTCTAGTAAATAACGATGAAGCTCTATACAGGGATTCAGGGGAAATTTATTAGTGTTGGTGAGAGGGGCAGTGTGCTGTAGTGGAAATGACATGGATCTGGAGCGAGGTTCAAATCCTGCTTACTTGCTATATGGTATAGTGAAAATTCAACGTTCTAAGTCTGATTTCAAAACAAAAACAAAACAAAAACCAAGCAACTTCATGTTAATGTTCTTGCAATAGATTTTAAGTCTGGAAAAAGAAGGGCTAGGAATGGGGAATGACAGTAGGATGTACTTACGGGCTGCAAAGACAGAGGACAGAGAGTTCAAATCCTCACTCAGACATGGCTTAGTGCTGTGAATTTAGCTAAGTCAATCAATTTCTCTGGGCCTTAATTTCTTCATCTGTAAAACGAAAGGTAACCTCTGAGCTTTCTTCTAGCTCCACATCTATGATCTTTTGATTTTATGCGTGTCTTTTTTTTTTAATGTATGTGATTTTTTAAAAATGCATATCTCAGAGTAATGGGAGGATTTCTATAAAGTACCGGTTTACAATGGGACCATTGGATATCTCATTTTTCTTCTGCTTTGAACCTAACTCTAGCTCATCTCTTTCCTTGGAACACTTCCTCAACCAGACTCAGATTGATACTTTACTGCTGCCTTTGATTAGAAGATTTAATCTGCAGGAAAAGCAGTCGTCAGCTCAATAAGGATCACCTCTCACTTGGGCAATTAGGGCACATAACTTCAGTGACAACGTGGAAGAACCACCGCCATTAAAAAGTGACCCCATTCGGTAAATCTGTTGGGTTCATGTTCAAGTTTCCTTCATCTCTAAACACACCCAGTGGTTGCCTCTTGTAACCAGTACTCTCCTGTGCATTGTAGAGTCCTTGGCCTTCGCATAGATTTCCAATTTCCTTGTGATCACCCAACCCCTTCCTCCCCCCATGCTGTATGTACTCCATTAGTTCAACAAACCCATCTACATCTTTGATTTACTCCCTGCATTGAGTGTGAACTCAACTGCAAGGATCACAGAAATATTCCATTGAAAGATAGATCTGACTTGATAGAGAACAGATATCCTTACGGTCATATATCTAAGATATAATTCATAGTACAGTGGAAAAAAAATGCTGGGTTTTGAGTTAGAGGTTCTTGGGCTTTAAATCCCAGCTCTTTCACTTAATGGGCATGTATCTCTGGACAAATCACTTAACCCCCTCTGGAACTCAGTTTCCCTATCTTTAAAGTGGAAGGTTTTGGACTAAATGCCTCCTAAAGCCCCACTCCAAGTCCTAGGTCTATGTTCCTATTTGGGCAGGAAAAGGATGGATGTCTTAAGAAAATGAGCAAGAGTAAGGATCTGAGATACTACAGATCAGCTTGGGGGGAGGGGACACATACATGGAAGCTACATTCATTGCAAGATTTCTTTGTGCCCTACAAAATGGAACCTAATCGATAAAGTCCTTCACTAAGTCAAGACAACAGAATGTGTCACTCATTGTTTTGCAGCTTTACTTTGTATCACCATCGACTGGGGAAAGATGGACGCTGGTGATCACTTCGTGCTGGTGAACTCCTGAGCTTTCTCCCCACCTTGCTACTGCGCCATTTTCAAAGCATTCACACCTACGGACTGGAGGACGGACTGTGATAGTCACATGTACCCACATTCAGGGGACATTTTCACCTGTGTATATCAATGCAAAAAAAGAAAAAGCCAACAACAGCCTTCCCCTCCCAACAACGACAACAAAAATCCCCCCCCCCAAGATACAGAGAAACACAAAAGAGCTAGGCAATGGAATGGAATGACACCCCATAAGTAGCATTGTCAGAATTGTGAGAATCCAACCAGTCCTTCTTAATCCTCGAACACTTCCAAGAACAGAGGGGGAAAGAGTTCTGTGGGGCACTCCACCTTCATGTGTAGGAAGCGGCTGGCATGGCAGGCGCCAATCATCCGTAGGTCCGTCACCTTCATCAGCAGCTTTGGCCAAAAGTGTGCAACGTGATGTTTGCGGTAATTGATATAATGTTCAAAGGCCAGTAGGAAACCCTCCTGACATTTCTCTATCCTCTCAACGCTGGCAAGCCCTGGGCGATCTGAGGAGAGGAGGCACAAAATCTAAATGTTATTTAGCAATAAGAGCCAGCCTGGCAGAGGGGATCAAGTGCTGGACCTAGAGTTGGGAAGGCTGGGGTTCTAAATCTGCTTCTCAGCCTAGTAGTTGGGTGACTGTGGACAAGTCACCTAACTCTGAGTCTCAGTTTCTTCATTTGTAAAATGGGGATAATATCCATTATACCTATTGCACAAGATTGTTGTAAGACTCAAATACTCAAACAAGACAGTCTACTAAAGGTTCTCTGCAAATAGAAAACACTAAAATACAGCTGTCATTTATCTTGGAAGTGAGAACTCTGAATGTAGGGACTGGTGGTCGTTAAGAGTAGGTGATGGGAATTCAGCCAATACTAGTAAGTTAGTAAATACTAGGAAAATGTTTTTTAAAAGGTGAACAGAGTGTAATAGCAATTTATTACATTCAATATACTTCAAGTATGGCTCTCTGAGTCCAGATCTTTCCCTTTTATCAGAGAGAATGGATAGGATGGTGACTAGAATCTGACCTCAGACATTTACTTTATTATTTGGTTGTTTCAGTCATGTCTGACTTTTTGTGACCCCATTTGGGATTTTCTTGGCAAAGAGACTGGAGCAGTTTGCCAATTTTCTTCTCCAGCTCATTTTACAGATGAGGAAACTGAGGCAAACAAGGTTAAGTGACTTGTCCAGGGTCACACAGCTAGCTACTGAGTTTCTGAGGCCACATTTGAACTCAGGAAGTTGAGTCTTCTTGACTTCAGGCCCAGTGCTTTGTGCACCATGGTGCTACCTAGCTGCCTACAGAATTTACTAGCTGTATGATTTGGGGCAAGTTACTTAAGTACTCTGAACCTCAGTTTCCTCATCTGTAAAATGGGGATAGGAATATCTATAACCCTAACCTCACAAGGCCGTTGTGAGGGTCAAGTTTCATAAGATATATAAAACACTGTATAAATGTTGGTTATTATTGTTACTATTTGTCTCGTCGTTGGCAATATCATGTACTGTAGAAGGAGCTGGCCTTAGAGTCGGGAAGCCCTGGGTTTAAGTCCCGCCTCTGACACAGCATTGTCGTGTGACCCTGAGCAAGTCACTTGGCCACTCTGCCAAACTGTAAGTGGTAGCATCTGTATGGACAGCAAGGCGGCACCATAGTGCAGAGAGCACTGGGCTTAGAATCAGGAAGACTCACCTTCCTGAGTTCAGATCTGGCCGCAGACACTGTATGATCCTGGGCAAGTCATTTAACCCTGACTGCCTCATTTTCCTCATCTGTAAAATGAGCTGAAGAGGGAAATGGTGAACCACTCCAGTATCTTTGCCAAGAAAACCCCAAATGGGGTCATGAAGCATTGGACATAACTGAACAAAAGAAACTGCATTGGTTGCATCCTGGCCCCTGGCATTGCTTATACCCATAAAAGCAAAGCTCTAGTCTTTATATCTCAGTGGGTGACTTCTTCAGCTCCTGTGGATTGAATGATCACTCCTATGCAGATAATTCCCAACTCTACGCATCTGGCTTGACTTAAGCCTCCTGAGTCCCAGTTGCTCATATCTAGCTACCCATTGGACATTTCCAACTGGATCTTCCATGGTCAGCTCAAAGACCACACGTCCAAAGTAGAACTCGTTATTTTTACTGCCAAAGTTACCTTCTTCCAAATTTCCCTATTTTTGCCAAAGGTGGCATCATCTTTGCAGACGCCCAGGTTCACGTCTTTGGTGTAGCCCTTGACTCCTCACCCTCTCACTCCACAACTTCAATCAGTTGCCAAATATTGTCATTTCTAATTCCCCAATACTGCTCTCATCCATCCCCTACCTGCTATCCTCGTAGCCACTGCCCTAATTCAGGTCCTTACCATCTCTTGCCTGGACTATTACCATAGCCTCTAAACTGTTCTCTAGTCTTTTTCTACATTAACCCATCTTCCTCATAGCTGCCAAAGTGATTTTACTAAAGCATAGATAGGTCTGAGTATGTTACTTCTCTCCTCAGTAGACTCAAATGGCTCCCTATTGTCTCTAGGAAGGGAAACAAACACTTGTTAAGTACTCATTCTGTGCCTGGCACTGGCTTGGTGTTTTACAAATATTATCTCATTTGATCTTCACAAAAACCTTGGGAGGCGGCTGCTATTATTATGCCCATTTCACAGGGAGACTAGCCCAGAACTGTGCCACTACTAAAGGTCTGAGGCCAGTGATCTTCCTGACTCCAGGCTCAACTCTTTGTTTGCTGAGTCATTTAGCTGCCTAGGAGCAAATACAAACTCACTTTGGCTTTCAAAGTCCCTCTTAATAGTGCCTTTGCTCTGGCTTTCCTCTGCACCTAGAATCTGCTCCCTTCTCACGGCTCCATTTCGGATAACTCACTGTGTCCTTCAAAACTCACTGTTACATTCCATCTTCTCCAAGAAGCCTTTTTCTGATCGACTCAGTTATTAGCACCCTCCTCCCAATTTACCTGGTATTTATTTTGCATGTGCTCATAATTAATCAATTAACAAGCCTTTATTAAGCACTTACTATGTGCCTCACACTGTCTAGATGCTCAGAATACAAAGACAAAAGTGAAACAGTCCTCTCTCAATGAGGTTACATCTTAAAGGGAAAGGCACGGTGTGTACACATACAAGGTTACACCAAATACATACAAAATGAATAAAAGTTACTTTTGGGAGAGAGCACACCTCTAGAAGCTAAGGGGGGCAGGGAAGGCTCCAGGTAGTAGTGCTTCAGTTGAATCCTGAAGGAAATGAGGAGTTGCTATCTGTTCATAAATGTCCTATGATAGAATGGAAGCTCTCTGAGGGAAGGGATTGTTTCATTTTTGCCTTGGGATTTCTTTTTGGTTTTCATTTTGGTATTCATTTTGTCTTGCTCTTTCTAGTTCCAGTCTTCTCCCTGGCACCTAGCGGATGCTTAGTTTCTTATTATTAATGTTTCTCTTTCCTCAAAGGAGCTCAGATAGAGTGATTCTGAGACACATTGCTATCCTGCTCTATTCTTTTAGATGTCGTGTTCACAGACTATTGTGGAAATGAATACAATGACTGTTTCTTAAAGATAGATGGAATAAAAGTTGATGATAATAGATAGGCCTGCTGCCTGCTAGGAACAGTTCTCTCTTGCCCCAGATTTTCCCTCTCTGGTCTTTGTCACACAATAACAGTCTAGATATTACAATATTTGGACCCCAAAGCAGCATCTGACTCAATCAATAGAAACCCTAAATAATCCAAGCTAACATCTGTAAAATGCTTTATTAGCTCATTTGATCCTTATAACAGCCCTATAAGGTCAGTGCTATTATTATCCCTATTTTATGAATGAGGAAAATGAGGCAGAGAGTGATACTGTCTAGCCATTGATGGTCACACAACCATCAATGAGCCAGGATTTGAACTCATGTCCTCCTAACCCCAAGTCATTACTCTGTCCACTCAGCCACCTCCTTGCCTTACTAAAGATGTCACAAGGCAGCCCCTTCTATGGGATGCAGAACCAGAACCAGACGGTCCACATCCTTCTCTGATTCAAAACAAAGCCCAAACCTCCATGGGGTTTGAACAGGGAATATTTGCTCTGGGAAACTTTTATGGTTTTTTTTTTTTTAATTTTTGGCTGGGTGACTAAGGTCTCATTTTTCATGCCTATAATGCTTCCCTTCCTCATCTCTGCCTCTCAGAATCATCGGCCTCCTTCAAAATTTGGTTCAAGCATTACCTTCTAGGGGCAACTAGGTGGTGCAGTGGATAGAGTACCAGCCCTAGAGTAAGGAAGACCTGAGTTCAAATCTGGCCTCAGACACATAACACTTAGCAGCTGTGTGACTCTGGGCAAGTCGCTTAACCCCAACTGTCTCGCTCTCCCCCCAAAAAAATTCTGAAAAAAACCCCATTACGTTCTTCAGGATGCTTTCCCGGACCCCCTTAGCTTCTAGAACCTTCTCCTCCTAAGATTACTTTTTATTTACTCTAAGATGAGCAGAACCCAGGTCACCGGGCTCCCAGTGTCACTAATGAGCATGCCAATGGTAACTCCTTTAGTATTTCCATGAAGAATTCTAATAGAGTGTTAACTAAGGAGGATCAGCTCAGCTGATTTCATTCTGTACAATCCCAAGATGTTAGAGCTAGAAGAGAATTTGGAAACCACTACATCAAATTCATTAAGGAAAGGACTTGTCCCAGTCACATACTTTGTCATACTTGATATTATTACTGGATTGCAGTCCTAAGTGGAAGGATAGATTTGCAGTGGATAAGGCCTTTAAAAGGCTCATCGAGACCATCAGACTCAAACAGAAATGGATCCCCGGCAGCTCTATAGTGACTTAGAAAACCACAAATGAATATTATCTGTGTTGCATTATATTTTTATTTCTTTTGTTAAACATTTCTCCAATTACATTTTAATCTGATCTGGGCTGCACTTGGGAAGCCTCACATTTGGCACTCCCAATCTAGACTAATCCTCTCATCTGTAAAATGGGGAAACAGTGGCCTGGGAAGGTGAAAGGCCTCGTCCAAGGTTACATAAAGAGTGAGGGGGAGAGCCAGAACTGAATCTAGGTTCTCTGCTCCAAAGTCCAGCACTTTTCCCACTGCACCACGCGACTTTAGACTAAGCATTTCGAATTAAGTGTCACAGCAAGGGCTAGGACAGGAATACAATCTGGGGTGCCTGACTCCTTGACCACTGCTTTCTTTTAAGACCTCGAATCCAAAACAGAGAATGGAATGGAATGTCCAAGTCAGTCTTGCACATGTCCTATATATTAGCAAAACAGAAAGAAGCAGGTTTGGACAATCTCAGTGAAACGTGCACTCCAGGATGCCATGGCATTACCTCTTTATGGGTGACAGAGGACTGTTGCACAAATATGGCCAAAGGTAGCTTGGTTCTTGAGGCCACTTGGCTAGTATCTATTGAACAATCCTACCCAGAGGAGAGGGAATAAGCTATGAAACCATAGCGCAAGAGAACATGAAAATTCAAGAGCAGTATCTCTATTTCTGGTTGGAGATGGGGAACCTGGCTCAATATCCTCACCTGAAGACATGAGCAGGACTGCTTGAAGGAGGGCTACTTCAGTGTCATCCAGGTTGAAAGAAGACAGTGACATGCCCAGGTCAAAGATGGCGTCAGACACCACCCCCAGGCCTCCGTTTTTCAGCTGGCCCCTCGTCACGGCCATCTCCCCATTTAAGGTTAAAGTCTCACTCTCGGGGTCATAGCGCACAGCCGCTCGGAGGGACATGATCTCCATACAGCAGCCTTTCAGCAGGATTATCTGATCTTCGCATGGCAGCTGGGAAGAATCAGCCAGTATCAGTAGAGGAGACGTCAACAAACCAAACAGAAGCTCAACGATGTCAGCGGAGTCATGCAGTCCAGCCCCCCATTTTACAGATTAGGAACTGAAGCCCAGAGAGAGTCAATGATTGCCCAAGGTCATAAGGTAGGAAGTAGCAAAGATGGGAACCCAGAGCCTGGGACCATAAGTCTAGGGCTCATTGTGCAGAATGATGCCTCCCAGCCACAGGGTGCACAGACTAGAGTAGGGACTATCTTGGCAAGGGAAGCCTCTGGGGTGGCTAAAATAGAAACCATCATTTTAGTGAAGTTTAGAAAATGATGCTAATGGAATGCTTATTTATAATCAGAAGCTGCATGCCAAATGAACACTTCTGAAGCCCCATGCTTTAGGAGGTATGAAAAATATCTTGCCAGATACCTTTTCCTTTAAAAGTGGGTTTTAAGCCCCTCGTGGGGGTGTCTCCTAGTGCTTGGGCAAGTAATTACTATCAATCATTTGACAAAAATGTTTTCTTCCTCAGGAAGGCTCCAAGAAAGGTACAGGAGGGGTGGACTCAGGGCTGCTCTCCCAGAATCCTCCTGCCTCCTCAAGAACACATTAGTCATGTTTATTGGCAAAGATTATGTGTGGGAAACCAGGAGACACCTCTCAGAGGGACCTCTCAAAGCTGCTTCAGAAAGGATATATACCTGGCCGAGTTTCTGTGGGTGATTTTTGGTGGCCCAGTCGGTAATGCATTGAGCACCCCATCGGACAAAGGGCGAGCTGGTCTTTTCCCAGTGGGGCATTGCTTGTCTGCATCAGTAAAGGAAGGAAGTTGGCAATGGTCCACTCCAGCCTCTGGAGTCATACTTCCGGAGGCCAAGGTCAACTGAACCCACTTTGCCGCTCAATCTTTTCAGTCATGTCTGACTCTCGGTGACCCCATTTGGGGTTTTCTTGGCAAAGATGCTGGAGTGGTTTGCCATTTCCTTCTTCGGCTCATTTTACAGATGAGGAAACTGAGGCCAACAGGGTGAAATGACTTGCCCAGAGTCACACTGCTAGTAAATATCTGAGGCCAGATTTAAATTCAGGAGGATAAGCCTTCCTGACTCCAGGCTCGAGGCACTCTCTCCGCTGAGCTGCCTTCTTGGGTCATGTCAGAGGCCCGTTCTTGGCCTCTTTCCTTTGCTGACTTCTGAAGAGAGGAAGCAAAAGGCTAAAACTGGGGAGTCCAGTAAAACGTAGGGGGCTCCCATCTGAAAGGCCTATGTCTCTGTCCCGCTCTGTGATTCATACCTTTCTTTAAAATGAAAGTGAAGAAATTGAAAGTTTTTTTCTTTGACCAATGTTGTTGTTATGGTATCAAATTGCTTCTGGTTCTTTACTCGGTTAGTTCATACACATCTTCTCAGATATCTATGGAAGGGTCCTTTTTGTCACTTTCTCCCAGTATGGTAGTGTTCTATTGCATGCAACACATTTGTTCAGCCATTCCTTAACTGATAGGTGCCCCCTTTGCTGCTGGCTCTTTGCTGCAGAAGTGACGGACTCAATATGCAAAATGAGACATACATTTTTGGATATGGCCAATGTGGGAATTGAGCCAATAGCTGAGAACCAAGTGGATTTCCTCTCTGCGGGCTAGGGCCTGGGTACAATGGGGAATTGCTTTGATAATAAAAGCAAAGAGAATACCAGGGGAGCTCAAAATGACACCATAATCGAGAGTGTCTTCTGCACCCGGAAAAAACAGCCGCATTTAGAGGCAATCCAGAAGAGTGGGGTCATGAGGTAGCTAGGTGGTAAAATGGGTGCAACCCTGGACACACAATGAGGAAGACTTGAGTTCTAATCCTACCTCAGATACTTATTGGCTGTGTGACCCTGGGCAAGTCATTTCATCTGCCTCAGCCTCAGAATCCTCATCTGTAAAATGTAAAATGGCATATCTCTCTCTCTCTCTCTCTCTCTCTCTCTCTCATAGGGGTTTCATGAGGATCAAATATGATTATATGTATGTTATAAAGTGCTTTGCAAATCTGAAAGTGTGATATAAACATTAGTTATTATTGTGAGGCAGGTGTAAGCTACACTTGAGTTTGGCCCTAAGGCTGCATACTCATTGCCAGGACCTTGGTATAGTGGAAAGAGCACTGAATTTAGCATCATTGGACCTTAGTTTGAATCCCCATTCAGCCAGTTTTCAGTTGTGGTTGACCTTGAACAAGTCATATTATCTCCTGGTGCCCAGTTTTCTTATCTTTAAAAAGAAGAGGTTGACTATTCGGGTTTCTTCCGCTCTGAGTGCTGTAGGGGACCCTACAGGTGGCCTGGGAGTGGGTCACCTAGGGGGTGGAAAGTGATCCCAAGAAGTCTCTGAGCTCAGGCCTTCTTTGGCTCTGGTTCCAAAACATAAATGACTGGATGAAGGAGGGTTATTCCATGGGAGGAAACTGAGCTTCATTCTATGGACTCCCTTCCCTCCCCTCTCCCCTTTAGAGGCAAACTTACCCCAGGGCTCCTCTCCATTTAATTTACTTCCAGAAGTGAAGGACTAACTAACTGGCACCTGCCAGGAATCACTCACCCAAGAGGAAAACAAACAAACAGACACAACCAAAAGCAGAAAACCCAGTCTCACACAAGACTTAAAAGCCAGTGGGAAGGATTTAGATTAGACCTTGGAAAGGATTGCTGGGATGCTGGTGAAAACTATCCAGCCCCCTTCTACACAATTATTATTATTATTATTATTATTATTCTTCATTCATTCATTCATTTATTTATTTTTAGGGTAGAAGGCTATCTTTAGAAGATGGTTTAAATCTGTCTGGGAGAAAGGGATGGACTAGATTATGCCTCTGGCACCATTTTAATTTTGATTTTAGAGGAATCTGGGCTGTTCCATTTCTCCTAGGATGTACAAATGGAGGGTAATTACATATATCTGTACCAAGGGGGGGAATGACAAATTTTAATGAGTCTCTACCGGTGCTTTCAAATGATTAAATTGTTCCTAAGTAATATGAGATTTTAAACAACAGCTGTTAGTGTGGAAGTCTATAGATCTGTTCTGTAGAATAGGAACACAGGAAAATAGAAACCCAGTCAAAACAAACTCCAAACACATTTATTTCCTTACCTCACAAAACATAGGCAACTTTTTGGCAAAATCCACCACTCTCGTAATTGCTGGTGTGATGATTTTTGTAAACTGGCTGAAGGCTTCCAAGTCTACTTTTCCACCTTCTGGGGCATTGACTATCGGAGCTTGTCCAATATCTTCAGGCTGAGGATATTAAATCAGAGAGATTTAAGTAGAGAAGGGGCAGTGCCCTACCATTAAGATAGTTCTCACTGGGAAGGAGGAAATCTGGATTTTTTTCACCTGGTGTAAAATACATATCTTTCATGAAAAAAAATGACATGACCTCTTTACTCTGTCTTGGTCAAAGATACAAATCAAAGTCATTGTGGAAACAGGACCTTAAGAGTTCAGATAGAAAAACATGGAGGCTCAGGGCAGATTTGTGTGTGTTTTTAATTTCTGTGATGAGGGAACAGTGAAAGAAAGAAAGTGGAAAGAAAACATATGCAAAAGTCTCTGAATGTAGGAAGATTGGATTTTCCCTAAACCCAATATAACTCAATTCAATTTTTAACAAATATTTCTTAAGCTCTTATAGTGTGTAAGGCACTATGTCAGGATACTCTCTTGGCTGGGAGGAAAGAGAAAGGATGTTATTAGGATGGAACATTCTGCTTATTATGGCTAGGGATAAAGGGTACCCCAATTAATTGCTCTCAAAAAGTAACATGGTAACATAGGTGCAAAGAAAGGGGTCAACAATGATATGGATTTTGTATTGGAACACTTGAAAAGGTGCATATTTATCTACGTGACTCAGGTGTTTTCCAGGTGTTTTGAGATGGGATGGCTCTTCAAGAACATTGAACTATGGCCTGAAGCAAGGAGTATGATAAATGATGTTCTGCCCCACCAGCTGTAGAAACAGATGTGCTTCTGCCCTAGCTCTTGGGGCTGTAAGTTTAGACCTAGCAGCTGGCTAGCCCTGCCACTTTGGGGAACTGCAAATTCTACCCCACACCTGGGCCTCAGAGCTCTACTCTGGTTGTCCTAAGAAGCTTGGACTGAGGGGAAAAATCTCTGGGTCCACTACGTAGATAATTAATTTTTTTGTTCTTGAGTTATTTTTCAGTTGCACCCGACTCTGTTTTGACTCTAATTGGGGTTTTCTTGGCAGAGATACTGGAGTGGTTTGCCATTTCCTTCTCCAGCTCATTTCACAGATGAGGAAACTGAGGCAGAGTTAAATGACTTGTCCAGGGTCATACAGCTAGTAAATATCTAAGGACAGATTTGAATTAAGGCAGATGAATCTTCCTGACTCCAGGCCTGGTGCTCTATCCACTGAGCCATCTAGCCACCCTAGATAATTGAATACTGAGGGCTAATCTATAACAGTCCTGTTTTCAGGAGGCAGTTTACTAAAACATTTAATTTTGCCATGTTTTCTTTTTTCCTTCTGAATGAACAATGGCCCCCTATTGTTGATAGATATATAGTTGATACTGGGTTCAGTGTGGCATTCGAGGCCTGCTGTCAGGTGGTCCCATCTTACTTATCCAATCTTCTTTCTTACTCTTCCCCTGCACAAATTCTGGCCTCCATTCAGATTAATCACCTTACCCTCCTTCCACATACGCCATGGCCAGGCTGTCCTCTGTGTACTATTCCTCCTTTCTAGAATGCCCTTCCTACCTTTCCATCAGTCTAAATCTCATGCTTTCTTCTGGGTTTTGCTCAAAACTAAACTTTTCCATGAAACTTTCCTTTTCTTCCTATTTCTGCTAAAAATGATCTAGGAGCAGAGGTCTTGGTTTCGATCGGCGAGGGAAAAACTGGGACTGACACAGGCAGGGATCAGGGCAGCCTTCAAGGAGGAAGCGGCATTGGGTTGGGCTTTAAAGAAAAGGTAGTCCTCCACCTGGAGCCGAGACCAGGTGGTCACCCTTGTCAGCCAGGCAAAAAGCTTCATGTCCTTGCAGAGAGACACTACTGCTCCCCAGTAACTGCCCCCTTCCCTGTTGCCGAGTCAAGAAAGCAAAACCAGTTTAATGAGTTATTTATGCATATGACTGTTCCTGTAGCGATTTCCCACCCCTCCCCAAGCCATATTTGAGGAAAACAAAGATGATTTTCTTTTTCTATTCCCACCCCCCCCACTGGCAAGCTGCCTCTGTCAACAGTAGCTGAACTAATCTTCAGAGGGTGTGGCAGGACTAGTGGTTAGGGCCTCAAGGGAGAATTTTTAGCATATTATATAACACATTCTGGCAATGTCTACCCATTTGTATTAGCTGGCTGTTCCTGCTGGGAAGTTTTTTTTGTGTGTTTTTTTTAAGACAAAAAAAGCAGGTTTCTGCCCCCCCAAATTTACACAAACAATGATGAGGCTTTTTTTTTTTTGGTGGGGAAGAGAGTGTAGCAATTCAAACATAAAGCCACTGATCTGCTGGCTTTCCTAATGCAGTCTGAATTGATGGAAATAGTACATTCGAAGTGGGTTTCTTGTAGCTTTCCTTCATTCCTCCAAAAGCAGCTAGGACCATAGGGCATGCTTCTGCTGTTTCTTAGAAGGAATTTCACTTTTCTGTTTTCTTTGCTAGTGATTCTTATTTCTCCAGTGCTTTTCATATTTAACAAAGTGCTTTTCCCTAGGAGGTTGATAAAGCAGGTATTATTATTCCCATTTTACAGATGGGAAAACTGAGGCACAGAGAGGTAAGGGACTTGCCCAAGGTCACACAGCTCGTAAGTGCCAATCAATCAACAAACGTTTATTCAGTGCTGACTATGTGCTAGGCACTAGTGATACAAAGAAAGGGCCAGAAGACCCCTTGCTCTTAATAACCTTATATCCTGGGGAGGGGGTGCGGGGGAGGCGTGTCAGAGCCAAAATTGGATGGGGGCTTCCAAATTTAGTGCTCTGTCCATTACAGTCCATTGGGTGTAGGAATGGGGAAAAGCATCTTAAAATCAAGTTGTTTCTGATTTGAGAACCCATAGCAGTGTGGTGGGTACAATCCCATTAGGTTCTGTTCTTTGACATTCCGAATAGTCAGGGGACTCTTGGGATTGCCAAACATGCAACCTGAGGGGAAAGTGAGTGTGTGTGTTGGGGTGGAAGGATACTTCATGACTATCAGTGGTCACACTGCTGGAGAAATAGTTCCCCACTTCTACCCTCTCCTGTCTGTTTTGGATAGAAAATACTTTTGAAAGAGGGGAAAGTTTTTACAATTTTAGGCAGAATAAAACTGTAAAAAAATCCCCATAACAACAAACCCCAGTGAGGAACAGAGGCTCATGTTTAGCCTCCTCCCAAAGCACAGAAAAAGCAAACGATGAAAACGAAGACCGTCAGGACCAGATATCACGTGTGCTGTTGACACATTTTTAAAAATTAAAAATGAAGAAAATTCAGAAAGGGAACCCTTGGGAGTTGGTGGTCTGGGTAATGGAAAATGTTAGAACTTCAACCAGCTTCTAAATATTCATGAGCTGAAATGAGGAAGGAGAGGTGCTGGACAGGGAACTCAGGAGGCTTTTCATCATCCAGAAAGTACAAGTGGGTGCTCAAGGGATTTGGAGCAAGTTCAGCACAGAAAGCTGGCTCCTGCAGTAATTAGCCTTACAAAATGCATGAGGGTATTGGATGGAGGGCCAGACTGGAGGTCAGGAAGACCCGAGTTCAAGTCCAGCCTTAGTTTCCTCATCTGTATAATGGGACAATAAGAGCACCTCCAAGGATTGTTGTCAAAGGGGGGAAAATATAAAGTGCTTTGCAAATTGTAAAAGGCTACATAGACATGCACTGTAAGATGACATCACAGAAGAGATGTTTGTCTGCACTGGGAAAAGGAGCTTCCCGGTGTGAGACAGGACCCCTGGGCATCCCTGAGACACCTGCAGGGGCCGAGTTCTGCTGCTCTGCCCCAGTGGAACCAGAGGGTCTTCCTGAGACAATGGCAAGTTGAGTGTGACCTAGGGCAAGTCACCTGGCGTCTCTCAGTACAGCCCATGAACTAGATCATCTCCAAAGAACCTGGCAGCTCTAAATCCAGGATTCTAAGAGATACACACATGTATACATATATGTACACACAGGTGGAGTATATCACCCATATATGTGTGAATGATACATGTATATAATTTACACAAATGATACATGTATACAGTGTACAAATATAGGGGTAGGGAAAGATTATGTGTGTATGATATATGTATGTGATGCATGGACACATGTACACACACCACCCCATAAATGCATGAATGATAGATGTATACATACATGTGCATAATATATATGTGCCATCTCTCTCAATGATATATGTAAATAATTTATATGAATGACATAGGCACATATTTGTGCATAATACAGGTACATGTATATAATTCACACATGTAGGAATTATATATATATGAATGATAGATATATACATACATATACCTGTCAGTATATTATCAATACTTATATGAATGATACACACATATACTTTATATGCATTACACACGTGCACACACACATGATAAGGGGTATGCATAGAAGCAATCTGTGTATAAATGACACACACGGTGTATGCACACACACGTAACACAATTCATATACGCAAGAACACCACATGCATGAGTGAATGATATATGTACACACGTGTGCATACACATGTACAGTATAGCATCCATCTAGGTACGAATATGTATACATGTATGAACGCTATGTTATGCACATATCTCTATATAGAGGCAGCATGCAAGGCTAGCCTTGGTCAGGGAGATCTGGGTTCAAATACCACCTCTGACCATGTGTCCCTTTCAGCTCACTGCCCATCTCAGAGACTCAGGCAGTCCCTCCAGACTTGTCTACGAAGCTGGGTAGCGATCTGTAGAGGCAGAGGGATTGGCCTTAGATTTGATATGAAAATACATGACCGTTTTTACACATGACCTTAATAATCAATGGATCTCCACCCCCCACCTATGAGATAGGTGCTACTACTAGCCTCCCTGATGGCAGGAAGTGTCTTTTTTTTTGGTTTGTGTTTGTATCCCCAGTGCTTAGCACACTGCCTGGTGCAGAGTAGGTGCTTCAGAAATGCTTCTTGACTATTTTAGAACTGAGGCAACTGAGGCTTTGAGAAGACAAATGAGTCACTAGGCCTCACACAGCAGCCTGTGTCTGCGGCAGGATATGAATACAGTGCTTTTGACTGCAGGCCCAGCCCTCTGACCACTGGAGTTTGCTGCCTCTTGGGAGTCTCACTTACAAAGCGTGTGTGTCTAAAACAAGGTTCTAGCAACAGCTCCTTCCTGACTTTCTAGCCTTGAGTTTGTGGTGAACTGGGATGAGGTAATCTCTCTTGGAATAAAGTCCTTGGGCAGCAGAGGGGCAGGAACCCTTCTAGGTGCTCCTCCTCCTCTTTTCTTCTTCTTTTCCTTCTTTTTCTTCTTCTCCTCCTCCTCTTCCTCCCCCTCCTCCTTCTTCTCCTTCTCTTCTTCCTCCTCTTCCCTCTCTTCCTCCTCCTCCTTCTCTTTCCTCTTCTTTTTCTTCTTCTCCTCCTGCTTTTTCTCTTTCCTCTTCTTCTTCTCCTCCTCTTTCTCCTCCTCCTCCTTGTTTTCCTTCTTCTTCTCCTCCTCCTCCTCCTCTTTCTCCTCCTCCTTCTCCTCCTCTTCCTCCTTCTTCTCCTCCTCTTCCTCCTCCTTCTCCTCCTCTTCCTCCTTGTTCTCCTCCTCTTCCTCCTTCTCCTCTTTCTCCTTCTCCTCCTCCTCCTCTTCCTCCTCCTTCTCCTTCCTCCTCTTCCTTCTTTTCCTCCTTCCTTCTCTTCCTCCTTCTTTTTCTCCTCTTCCTCCTCCTTCTTCTCTTCCTCCTCTTCCTCCTCCTTCCTCTTCTTCTCCTTCTTTTGCTCCTTCCTCATTTTCCTCCTTTTTTTCTTCTTCATCTAATAATGCAGTCGTCCCAGACAAAGAGTCAGCCTCAGGGTCAAGAAGACTTAGGTTCAGTTCTGCTTGTGACTTATTAGCTGTGTAACCCTAGGCAAGGCATTTCCAGACTTCTCAGGGATCCACAAGAACACTTTCCTGACAAGTCACAGAGGAGTTACTGATCTACATTGATGAAAGATGTATTTATGCTGGGAGATCTCTCCATTGAAAAGAAAGGCAACATGGTGTTGCACCTGGTATCAGGAAACTCTGGTCTCAAATCCTGTTTCTGAAAGTTACTACTCATATTACCATGGCAAGGCAGTTGATCTCTCTAAGCCTCAGTTTATCTGTAAAAAGAAAGAGCTGGGCGAGATGGCCATCAAAGTTCCTTCCAGCTCTTAATCTATGATATTGTCATAGAAAGAAATCCTAGGTCTGGAATTGCTGTTTATACATGGCTTGTGTGTGTCTGTGTATTTTACATATGTATGTGTTTTTTGTATAAAGGTATGCTAAATATATCACGTACTAATATTTATTACTAATAATTTTGGTAGCCATATTGAGCAGCACACTTAAGCTAACCGTGTAAATGAGTCCCTGTCCTAAAAGAGATCGTTTCCATAATTTCCGACTTCTATTTAGTCAATTAGTGCTTCTGTAACTCTCCAAGTTTCCTTGGTGTCCTAGCAGACAGTATTCAGTAGTTTATTGTGCTGGGGGCCGGGAAGAAGGGAATGAATTTACATCCCAAGAGTAATCCCTCAGCCTGACTCATCTCAGCCCAAGGCCCATGTGCAGTCCATAAATATGCAAGCTTGCTGAGCCACGGGGCTTAACTGTACCCATCTGGTGTTCTGGGGTTCTTTCTGAGAGAGGGTTGATGCACAGTACTCATCATTTCTATGAGGGAGGCCATTGAATGCCCCCCAAAGGCTCCCTGAGCCTGAGTCACAAGTGAGGATAGAGCAGAGTGGAGCAAGGCCAGAGGGGACACAGGCCTGAGAGAATGAGAGGGCCCTGAGCCCTCGTATTGTGGCCCCACACACACTGCCCCCCCCCCCCCGGCTACTAGCATGACAGAATCCCAAAGCTGGAAGGGGCTTTAGAGATTATCTAGCCAGACCTTCCCATTTTGCAAATGAGGAAACCAAGTCTCAAAGGTATTAAATGAATGGCCCTAGTTCATGTAAGTGGCAAGTGGTAAGCTGGGAATGTGAACAAATGTCACCTGACCCCTAGAGCAGAGGGCTCATTCCCTTCCTCCCCAACCAACTGCAGCTCTAGAGAGAGATGCACAGATACCACCTTGCCCCTTTTCAGTTCCACTGAGAGAAGCCTTTAAAAATGATGCTCATGCTAAAATTGGCTTCACTCTAACATATAATATGTCCTAGGTACTCTGTGCTGTCTGGTGTATTGCCTGGCAAGCTCTGTATGAGAAACGGGGACCTGACTCCAAGTTCTGCTGGCTTTCTGTAACTCCTTTAGTCACCATCAATTATCACCTTAATGAGAACAGCTAGAGAGAAACGTGCAGTCTAGACAACTGCTGTGCTAATCCTTACCTCTGGTCATTATTGAGGCAGCTAGCTAGGTGATACAGTGCTTGGACCTGAGTTCAAATGTGACCTCAGACACTTACTAGCTGTGTGACCCTGGGCAAGTCACTTAGCTTCTATTTGCTTTAGTTTCTTCAACTGTAAAATGGGGATTATAACAGAATGTACCTCTTGGGGTTGTTTTAAGGATCAAAAGAGATATTTATAAAGGGCTATGTCTCGCACACAGAAGGTGCTATATAAATGCTAGCTATCATCATCATCATCATCATCATCATGATGGTATACTGTGTGAATTATATGGGCTAAAGGTTGTCTGCTACACATGCCAGAGATGACATTCTGCTTTATCACAGTAATGATCGCAAGGCTAAAGAGGCAGAAAAAAGGGCTGTGAAGATGTTAACCCAAGTCTCATTAGCATATCAATGGCAGCCTTGTCAAAGGCTCCTCTCAAACTTGAGAAGAAAGAAAATTAAACTACAACATTTGATGAAATAATTACCCAAGATGTGCCCTATATCCCACAGTCTCCTCAGGAATCCCACTTAGTGAACTGGACCTTCATTCAGACTGTCCATTTGAAGGACAATACCTTCCATCCAGATGGGGGCAATCAGAGAGGGAAGGCCTTCAGACTAGAGCTGTTTAGCCTGCAGGAGAGAAATGTGATGAGGAGGAGGGGCACAAAATAGCTGAGTTTGGGTACAGGAAGGGTGTGTGTGTGTGTGTTTGTGTGTAGACACATATATGGCCTTCCTATACTCAAATTAATATATTTAAATGTATACTTGAGTAGATATGTACTCAAATATAGCTACAAATGCATATATTTAAATATTTTTGAGTATATATTTTTGAATATACATATATTTTGAGCATATATACATAAAAATAAATACATATGTGTAGAGACACATATACATTCTTCATATACTCAAATTCATATATTTAAATATATACTTGAGTAGATACATACTCAAATATAGATATAAATGCATATATTCAAATATGTATTTTTGAATATATACACACACATAAAAATTAACACATACATACATGTGTATGTGTGTGTGTATGTGTGTGTATATGTGTGTGAATTAGCTTTTTTTTTTCTGCTTGTCCCCAGAGAGTTGAGCTGGGCATTGTGGGTAGAAATTATGTAGAGGTAAATTTGGGCTAGATTTAACGAAAAACTGACTAATACTAAGAGGAAAACAATAGTGGAATGGGCTGCCTTGGGAGGCTGGGTTTCCCTCCCCCTTCAGTAAAGGTCTGATGACTACTTCTGCCACAGCTGTACAGGTATCTCTGTTTCAGCTACCCTTAGGGCAGATGGCCTCTGAGGTCCCTTCCAGCTGGCAGATTCCACAGAACAGGGTTATAAGACCTTCTTTAGAGATGGGGAGGATGGCCTGGGCCTGCAAGGAATTCTGGGAATTGGAGTTTTTCCACTCACCTTCTGAGGCAAGGAAATGGTACATGATTTGAGACTGGGGCAAGAGAAGCCTGGGAAAAAGAAGAGAGGTACACCTGAGTCCAGGCCATTCTTCCACCATCTAGAGGAGGTGTGACATGGCCATGCGCGTGCCATGGGCTCCACGATGCCAGTAGTTAGTACTTGCTACCCAACAGTTTCAGTTGGCATCATTTTATTTTGCTGTGTCCCAGACGAAGGTGTACCAGGCTATACTTACTCTATCTCTCTTCTAACCCTTTTTCTTTCATATTTTCCACTGGAAGCTTTATTCCAATGACCAAATGTATGCATGAGTTGGGGAATACGATGTTGCAAACAGGAAGCATTTCTTGGGCCTCATTGTCATTTACTGTTTATGTCCCTTGAGTTACATGTATCAAGACAAGTCCCAAATATATCAGCAGCCAGTACAATGTTGATGTTGGGAATACCAGTCTGTTGGTAGGCATTCTGTGTTACAGTGTTATTCTGCGTATTCATTCACTCCGATACTCCATTACTTTACAGCAAAGCTTAGGTGCTGCCTCCTACATGAGGCATTCCTCGATTGCCCCTAGTTGGTGAAATTACTTGGTATCTACTTTGTATTTGGGCAGCTAGGTGGCTCAGTGGATAGTATACCAGATCTGGAGTCAGGAAGACATGAATTCAAATCCGCCACAGACACTTAGCAGCTGCGTGACCCTGTATGGGTAAGTCACTTCACCCTGTTTGCCTGAGTTTCCTCATCTGTAAAATAAGCTAGAGAAGGAAATGGCAAATCACTCCAGGATCTTTGCCAAGAAAATTCCAAATGAGGTCACAAGGAGTGAGACAAAAGCAAGCAACAACAACTTTATATTTAGTTATCTGTGTATTCTCCGAGCCCTCTCCCGACCTCCAATTGAATATAAGCTCCTTCTATATTATGTTATATTATGTTATGTTACGTTACGTTACGTTACGTTATATATTATTATATATGTAAGTAAGCAGGCATTGCTTGCTTTTGTCTTTGCATCTGAGGGCCTAGTTCAAATCCCCGGTACTTAATAATAGTTAGTATTTATGCAGTGAGGTAAATTTAGCAAAGCCCTAATAGGCACTTAATAAGAATTGGCTCATTTTAATTCTGAAAGAGTTTGGTTCAAGCCTAGCCCTGGAAGCTTTCTACATTTACAGTGATCCATTGTATTTACTTCTGGAGATTTGGAGATAGAAGGAAGCTTAGAGACATCTTGTTGGACCCTCTTATTTTGCAGATGAGGAAACTGAGGCCCAGAGTGTCTAAGTAACTCGCCCAGGGTTATTCAAGTAACAAGGGGGCAGAGCCTAGATCTGAACCCAGAGCCTCCAACTCCACCCCCCCCTTTCCACTGTACTAGAATATGCCATACAGTATACAGAGGCATATATACAGAGAAGAGAAGCTATTTATTGAGTTCATTGTCTGGTCAGACATTTTATATTGGGGTTTTACCCTGTAAGAAAACAGTAAATGGACTGTTGGGTTGGGATTTCAGAGCCTGGAGATGCTTCCCAATATCTTTGCTACCTGTTGGCTAATGTTGCCATATGAAATCTCTGGCTTAAGGCACTGGATGGAATCAGGAGAGACTAGAGTTCAAATCCTCGTTGGAACCTTCCTAGCTATGTGACCTTGGGTATAACACTTAATCTCTCCAAGACTCAGTTTCCTCACTTGTAAAACAGGGATAATCATGTTTTCGTTCCCTAGCTCATGGGGATTGTTAGTAGGAAGGTCTGCTAGATGCCTTAGAGTGTTCTAGAAATGGGAATTGTTCTTTTCAAGGACACAATGTAAGTTGGGAGCAGCAATGTTCCAAGGGATTATTAACTACTGACACTTTAATGTGAGTGAGATCACAAGAGACAGGGACAGGACTTGTGATTTCATTAGTTTTGGACTCCTGGATCAGAAAACTCCCTCTGTCAAAGCCAGTTGGTACAGTCTTAGAGAACTTTCTGGGGCTTTCCTGGTTCCCAAAATTCTCTAACTGCTGGGCTACATCACCCTCGCTAAATGAAACTAAGATCCCCCCTTTTCTTGAGAGCAAGTTTTGATTCAGGTAAGGGGCAATGGAGCACCTCTTTCTAGACTGATTTTATATGACTCCCTTCACACATTCTGTGTTCCAACCAAACTGGCTGACTTGCTCTTCCCCAATCATGACATTTCATCTCCCACCTCTGTGACTTTGCACAGGCTGTGCCAAACCAACCCTATTCATCTGTGCCTTTTAGAAGCCCTAGCTCTCTCCCAGGCTCAGCTAAAGTGCCGCCTCCCAGATGCTGGAATCTGATCTCTCTAGTTGGCGGACCCTTTGAAAAGTCTTGATATTTATTCATATGTATTTTGTACTGACTTACCTATGTACATGTTTATTTTCCTCCCAGTAGAATGAAAACTACTTGAAAGCAGAAAGTGCTTTGTTTTTGTTATTGTAGGCCTAGCATCTAGCCCAGAACCTAGCCCAGCAGGCTTCTTGAATGGCTGAAAATCAAGTCGGTAAATGGAAGACCACCATGGAAAAGGGAAAGGGTTGGAAAATTCAGAGGCAGAGGAAGCTAGAAATAACCTTCACCATTTTGCTGATAGTGGCCCCCCTTTCAAACAGGCAATCCCGAGTTGGCTATGACATCTGTGGCCCGGCCTTGCCTGGGCACAGACCATGCCCTGTGGTGGCCTCACCAGAAATTTCCTCTTCTGCTTCCAGTGGCTGCCTTGCGCGTTGGTGGCCACGTGGGCTTCTGTGACCGCTCGGATGAGCTCCCATTCCTCGTCTGTTGGCTCCGGCTTGTGCCCAATGGTTTTCTGCAGTTCTTCTCGGCGCCTTTTCTCTCGGTTTTCTTCTATCAGCTTCCTCTTTGCCAACCGCTTGCTGTCATCCAATACCACTAGAAGGGGGGAGAAGAGAAAGGCACATCAACACGGGAGACCGATCGCACCAGACCATCTGGACTGTGGCTTTCTTTGTCAGAAGCTGGGAAATGAACCCAGGGATGCCAAGCACGGGGAGCCCATCAGCTCCCTAGGGAGCTTGGGCATCATCCTATGCAAAGTTTTCTCTTTCCTGCCCTTTGTTGCAAATTGCTATAGGATGTTCATCATCCAGTCTGAGCCTTGGTGCAGAATCCCAAAGAGATAGTTAGCTTAATACGATGAGCCCTGATTCACATGAGCAGGTCAGCCTCTCTGAGGATGTCAGCTCAGTGCTCCAGGCAGCTGTCAATACCTTGAAATACGACAAATTTTTGGCAAGAGTTGCAAAGGGTGGGTGGCCATGGATAGACTAGGATCTGAATCGTTGAAGGAGACTTTCAAAGATTCCTTTGAGTGTTTGATTATACTTATCCCCAGTGCCTAGGACAGCACCTGGCATCCAGAAGATGCTTGATAAATGTCTATTAGTTGACTGATACTTTATATATAAATGTTGTCTACTTCAAAAGAAGAGTCAGTCAGTTCCTCAATAAACATTAATTAAGTGCTTACTATGTGCCAGGCTTTGTGCTAAACACTGAAGAAAAAAAGAAAAGCAAAGATACTGGAGTGGTTTGCCATTTCCTTCTCCAGCTTATTTTATAGATGAGGAAACTGAGGCAAACAGGGTTAAGTGACTTGTCCAGGCCCACCTAGCTAGTACATGTCTGAAGTTGGATTTGAATTCAGTTCAGGCCCAACATCTACCATGCCATCTAGGTGCCCCCAGGAATGATACACAGTAGGCACTTAATTGTTGATTGAACCCAGGTACTCAGATGCCAAGTTTAGTGTTGTTTCTACCACATAGTACCTTCCTGTGTGAATCGTCTATGTCAACCTCCACCTGCCAGTGATTGATTCGAACACATCTAATAATAGTATGATCATCCTGGAGGATTCCAATTTTTGATAGAAAGGAAAAACACAGACAAAAATCTACAAAGATTTTCCCCTAGTGGAATATGTTCTATTGTTCCTTGGACTCTCTTCTAACATCTTGGTCTACCCATTAAGAACCACCCATAGGACAGCTAGATGAGGGGCCTTACTTGGGCCAAATCAGGGGTTCTTAATCATATCTGTGTTACAGGCCAGTCTGGCAGGTGGGAGAAGCCTATGGATTCCTTCTTGGAAGAATGGTTTATTGTCTACATTCATAACTTTCAGTTAGTGGTTAGTGAAAATAAAGATGCAATTTTCTTCCCCCCCAAGTTCATAGACTCCCTGAAATCTATCCACAGACTCCAGGTGAAGGCCCTGATCCAGATACTGTGAATTACAGTTTCTCTCTCCACTTTGGTATGAATATGGAATACTCCACCCATGGAGAAAGCAGGCTCTTGGTTTTTAATCCACCTGAATCTGAAGTCAAAGGATGTGCTATTATACATCACCTCTGCCACTTGTATGCCCTGTATGCCCTTGGGTAAATTGCTTAATCCCTCTGTGCCTCAGTTTCCTCATCTGTACAATGATGGGACGGGATCCACATCTGTGATACCACTCTGATCATCACTATCACACTGATGGAAGCAGCAGGGTCAGATCCCCGGCGTACTGAGGGGGGAAGTGAACTTTCAAGGGTTAATCACATTAGGGCTCCCTCAGTATAGAACGTCTTTATGGCTAAAAATATTGCAAGCCACATACCACAATATTCTACTTCCCATTCCTTGGAATTTTCTGAACACAGTGCCTTTTGATGCTGCTTCTGCCTCCCACCCCTTCAAAGACAAACATCATATTGATACTCTCCTGCCTGTGGTCAAGAGGATGGCTGTTTTGTGGGTTATACTAGGTAGATCTCTCACACAGGAAGGGCAATGCCATCATGGGGAAAACATGACATCAGAATGAGGAGATTAGCAGAAAAATCTTATGTTTTGTTACTTGTAGCAACCAGGCTAAGATGGTTGGTGCTCGGAGGGAAAGAGGAAGGGAAAAACCATTTATTAAGCAGCACAATGTGCCAGGCTGTGTGCTAAGCATTTTACAGATATTATCCCAGTTGATCCTTGCAACAACCCTGAGAGGTAGGTGTTATTATCCCTATTTTACAGTTGAGGAAACTGAGGCAGAAGTTAAGTGACTTGCCCAGGATCACACAGCTAGTAAATCTGAGGCTGATGTGAGCTCAGTCTTCCTGACTCCAGGTCCAGCACTCTATCCACTACATCATCCAGTTGCCACCTCTGATGCCCTGACCTTGATAACGATCAATTCTAGAAAAGACTTTTAAGATAACTGAGTCACCTTGTGCCTACGTCAAAGTAGGCTACTGTAGGAATCAGAATGATAATCTAGTAGGAAGGAATTTTGGTGGCCATCTAGGCCAAGGACAGAGATTAAAATCCTAGCTTTGCCACTTGCAACCTGGTCACCTTGGGCAAGTTGTTTGATCTCTCTGAAACTCAGTTTCCTAATCTGTAAAATGAGTCAGTTAGATGAGAGGACCTCTAAGATTTTTTTTTCCATTTCTAAATCTATCATCCAATAATCCACACATAAACAAAAATCTTTTCTACGACATATCGAGCAAGCGACCCTTCAGCTTTGCTGGAAGACTGCCAAGGGTAGGGGGAGACCTTGTACATTGGAATAGCGCTGATGGTGGGAAAGGTTTTTCCTTCCATTGAGCCTAAATTTTCCTCTAGGGATTGCTCTCCAGGCTCTGGAAGGGAGAGAGGCTCAGGACTGCCCTTCAATAGTGTGACTGTCTCCGTTCAGAAGAAAGAAAGGCAGCCTCTCCTCTGACTTCCATTACCACTACCATTTACCCCAGCAAATGGGGGCTTTCTTGGTTTTCTAGCTGCAATACACCACCACACTCTGTCCCCCTCAACCCACTCAGAAGTCAAATGAAGATGGACTTACAATCGGTTGCCATGCCAACATAGATGCATTTCTTGAAGCGACATTCCTGGCACTGGTTCCGAGTGACTTTGTCTATTACACACTTTCCTTCATATTTACAGGAATAGGATGGGTGGAGATTTTTCTGAATGGTTCTCCTAAAGAAACCCTAGGGGAAAAAGGAAACTCCTAGGTGAGAGAATTCAGGAGCATTCAGTTTTCTACCAACCAATGACCCAATTCCTCCCAGTTCCTAGTTCCATAATCCCTGATTCCCAAATTAGTTTGCATTTAATTTGTATATATGTAATATTATTTTCCTCAACAGAATGTAAGCACCTTGCGGGCAGGGACTGTTTTGTTTTGTCTGGCATACAGGAGGCAATTAATAAATGCCAGCTGAACAAAAGGATGGATGGATGGATTCTACATTTATCTAGTAAGATGAACTTAATTGGTCTTAAAGGGCCTAATGATTAAGCTGTTTATGTGTTATATAGATTATATATACATATTACACTATATATTGGAAAATCAGACCAACTTTTTCTAAAGATGGTTTGAAATATGGGTGAAGAATATGGCACAGGGTCTCCCAATCACCCTAAATCTGGTGCCTTTCTTCTGTTGATTACCTCCAATTTATCCTGCAGGCATCTTGTATGTATGTAAGTGCTTGCTTGTTACCTACCCCTTACTAGACCATCAGCTCCTTGAGAGCAGGCACTGGGTGTTTTTTGGCCATTTTTAAATATCCCCAGTGCTTAGCACAGTGACTGGTATATAAGGGCTTACTGACTGATCTCTATATATATTTTAGCGTTGATTCAGGGAGAAAGGACTTGGAAATGTGATAAATGGATTGGCAAAAGGTGAATCCAGGGTCTTCCTTTTTTCCCCTAGATATTGAAAATGATTATCATTCCATTTCTTAGGGTCTTGTGAGATTCTGTGGCCAAGTGCAGCTTCTTTAAGCTGGCTTAAATGGCATCCTGGTTCTCATAGGAGAATAAAAGGGAAAGAAATTAATCACATTAAAACCAAATACAGTTGGGTAGCATAGCAGGCAGAGCATTGGATTTTGAATGAGGAAGACTCAAGTTAGTCCACCACTTATTTATGTGACTGTGGGCAAGTCACTTAACCTCTCTCAGACTCAGTTTCTTCACTTGTAAAATGGGTTTAATAATAGCATCTACCTCACAGGGCTATTGTAAGGATCAAATGAGACTACATATATAAAGTACTTTGCAAACCCTAAAGTGCTCTATAAATATTAGCTCTTGTTATTAACATGGGGTTCATTTAAAGTAGCCCAACTTGTACATCACAGATCTGACTGGAAGGGAAGTCAGAGGTCACCCAGTCACGGATTTAGAGCCAGAAGGCATTTAGTCAAACCTCCTCATTTTGCAGGTGAGGAAACTGAAGTCCAAGAATGTTGTATAATGTGCTTAAGGTCATATAGACAGCAGGAAGCAAATCTGGGGGTCTGAACCTCGGTCTTGTGACTCCAAAGCCAGGGCCTTCACACTGCCCAGCAAGGCCTTTTGTTTCTTGTTCTTGAGCCTGATATAAACCAGCTCTGATACCCTGCAAACACCAATACATGAGGGCAAAAAGCTCTCAGCTTTCTCCCAAATGTCCACCAAAATCTATAGGATTTGATGATTTCATCTTGAAATGCTTCCTTTACTCAGTACTCATTCTCTATGTTTACTGAAGCAAGCACACTTGTTGATTCCTTGATGCAACAAGATTGCACCAGAATTGTAATTAGGTTGTGGAGAAAGGAGGTTTGGCCTGTGGCACTGAAATTCAGGGGGCAACTAGGTGGTGCAGGGGAGAGAGTGCCAGGCCTGGAGTCAGGACAACTCATCTTTCTGAGTTCAAATCTGGCCTCAGACACTTACTATCTGTATGACCCTGGGCAAGTCACTTAACTCTGTTTGTCTCAGTTTCCTCATCTGTAAAATGAGCTAGAGAAGGAAATGGCCAACCACTCCAGTATCTTTGCCAAGAAATTCCCCCCCAAAATGGGGTCACAAAAAGTCAGACATGACTGAATGACCGAATAACAATAGCAAAATGGTATTTAAAGAGTGGAAAAATTTGGAATCAAAGAATCTCAGAGAAGAAGGGGACCTCAAAAGTCATACAATTCAACCTCTTCTTAAAAAGGATTTCCTCTAGCAGTATGGAACAACACAGCATAGTATCTCATTAGCAAGAAAAATTAATTAGATTAAGAAGTTATCAGATCATCGGCCCCATCAGCAAGCCACTAGCATAACCAATTCTCATTTCTGCACAACTAAATTTAACTTAATTACTTTATATTCTTTTCACATCATGAATTGCAAAACTGATTTGAGGGCCCACTTCTTGCTATTTGCCCCAGCTGCAAAAATTGCTAGATTATGGCTCTGGGTCGTGCATTGAAGGCCCAGTTGACCAAAATTCCAATTCTTGAATCTGTGGCTAGAAAATGGGCCACCTAGTGAACTCTCTCTCCCTCAACCTTGACCCTCTTCCATCTTCCCCACTCCCATTGCTATTTCCCAGCCATCAATACTTGGATGGAAGAGAAGGCTCTGAAAGCAATGCGAGCATAAAACCTCAGATTCAGAGCAGGAAGGATCCTGGGAGATTATCTAGTCCAACCCTATCCTTTTACAGAGGCAGAATCTATTCTCCAGGAATGGACAAATTATTTATTGGTATAATGAAAATAGCCCTGACCTTAGGGCCAGATAACCTAAGGGTCCAAGTCAAAGTCTTCCATTTCTTTCCAGTGTGACCTTAGGTAAGTAGGTAAGTCACTTCAAGAACTTCAGGGGCTGTTCTTGGGGAAACATCTATATTCCTGCCCATTCTAGAGGAAGCATTGTGGTTCAGATCTGGCTGGAGATCTTCCAGCCCATATGAAAGTTACCCCTGCTATTGCTGGGGGGTATAAGCCATATTTGGACCAGGGTGAAGTAAGATTTGGCCAGTGATCATGGGGATCTCTTCTTTATTCTTTGTTTGACACTGATTTAGGCACCCCGGGTAGACTTGGGAGGAGTAAGTGTATGGCAGGGTCAGAGTCTGTGCGCAGGCATTATAAGAAGGGTATGGTGCAGGCACCTCTTTGGGAGAATTCTCCTCTCATTGCCATTCCAAGCACTGCCACCATGGGTAATGGAGGGAAGTCTTACCTTTGACAGTTTCCACCTTTCATCCTAAGTGGGCTCCTTTTGGAAATTTGAGGGGCATTCCCTCGATTATGCCCACTTTGGGTATTATGGTCCTTGAAAATGTATCAATGTATTGCTGCCAGGTTATGGGCTTACACTGGGGTAGGGTTGGTGGGGGGAGGGGAAGTCACTGTGCTAAAGAATATGTAAGATGCTACTTCCTAGCCCTGTCATCTGTCACAAAATACTTTTCTCAGAAAAGATGTGTCTCAAAGTGGACTTGAATAGATGACATTTTATTTAGTTTATTTAGAAAAATGTCTGCAGATGGATCCCTGAAGTCCCTACCTGTGGTTACAGAGAACTGCCAGGGCATGAAAAGTATTACATTTTTTATTGTATTGGGTGAATGGGAGCATTATTTAAATAATGAGAAAAGATAGGATTTGGAGGATTCTGGTGAGCTGATAGGGCATACATGTAAATGAGATTGAGAGTTCAAGGTCACCTTCTCCTTTGGGTGGGATTTGGATGGCCAAGCACCAGCTCAGAAAGCTGTTTTTAAAAACTTATGTCATCTTTAATGCTTTCACTCTCACAGCCTGTTGTAATCCTCAGGATGGTAGGCCCTGGGATACCCACAATGACCACTTGATGATACTGTCCTTCCCCTATGAGGCTGATTCTGAGGTCTGGATGAAGCATAGATTGTGCCAGAGCTGACTTGATTCCATATACACCGCTCAGCAGAATCAGAGAATTTTGAATCTTTTTGTGAAAAAGAATTTTTTTTTGTGGGGAAAGACCTTTTGTTGTTGCTGTTTTGCAGAATAATAATTATAATCATATTGTAACAGAGAACATTTTCAATTTTTTTTACACTGTCTTAAGGAGAAAAGCATTCTTTAAGTATTTTGAAGAAGAGTCATTTGGCAAAGTATCCCGTCCCCTTCTTCTTAAACTGATTTGAACTATTCTGGCCACCCCGATGTCTCTCAGCCCCCATCCCAATTTTTTGGAAGATATAATTGGTCTAGAAACAGGATCAGCATTTGGGATTTGGCCAGGTAGAGTCAGTGCCTCCCCTCTTCCCTCCTCTCCCTCTCTCCCTAAGGAGTCCGAGGCCATGTTGGTTTCTTATAGGCAGCCGTAGCTGACTCTGGCCAAAACTAACATGCTTTACTAACTGAGGAAGAGAAGCACATGCCTTTTCTGATCTTATAATAGGGGTTTGCTATATGTATGTACTCTTACATTGAACACTGGACCTGATTCTCTATGGTGCTCAAATCGATGTCTACTGGTAAGTTCGATGCATCAGGAAACACATGGGCTTTTAAAAAGTCATTGAAAGGAGTAGGAGTAATGTTCCACCAAACAAAATTGCTTTTCATGTGCCTCCTTTTTTTTTTTTTGTTCTCAATTTAGGATCATAGACTTGGAAGAGGCCCTCCTTCCCCTTCTAGATCATCCAGTCCAATCTCATCATTGTACAGACAAGAAAATCAAGTCCAGAGAGAGTAAGAATGTAAGCTCCCTGAAAGCAGGGACTGTTTCATTTTTGTCTTTGGCTCAGCACAAAGGGCTAAAAAATACTTGTTAATTGATTAGTAGATTAAGTGATTTTTCTAAAGTTATATAGTGGCTAATTTGCTTTTTTTGTTCTCACTGGTTTAGAAAAATCAATTATAGATTTAATAATCTGATAAAAACTAGAAATATAATCAGAAATTTGAACCTAGGTCCTTGTCCAAATCCAGACTAGCCACTTCATGGAGATTCTAGGAAATAACTTCAATACGGCAGAGAATCCCAACATCCAAATTCAGTTAGAATAAAACTTCAGTTCTCTAGACTAAGAAGAAGGAAGGCCTGGTCTAAAATAGCGAACCTAAATTACAGAGCCATTTAGAGAAATACAATTTTACTATTTTCAAAGAAATATAATCATTTAAACTAAAGTTTTAAAAAATTGTTTCCAGAGAGAGGGCCTGCTTTAATGAGGTAAAGACTCACTTGTAATTATCGCTGTGGATTTGCCTGTAATCAATGAGCTCCTGCCCTTAAGAAAGATTTCTCCATGTACAGATCAAAGGCAACCCTTAGCCTAGCCCTGGTTAAATGATCAGAAATTCAAGACGAGCTGGAGAAAAATGAGGTCTGATCGCACTCACATTTTAAAGAACATCTCAGTAGATTTAAGACTGTTGTCTCGGAGACCAGGGCTCTACTGTGTCACTTCAACATTTCTTGTGTGCTGACTGACAGTCCCATTTAATTTAATTTTAATTTAATTTAATTTAGTGTACAGATAAGAGGAAGCAGGACATTCTCATGAAATATCTGCCATTAGAGAACTGACTTCCCACCTTAGGCTGGCAGAGGCCCCATGTGCCAATTATCTGGCCATGTATAGTGTATAACTATGTATGTGTGTGTGTGTGTGTGTGTGTGTGTGTGTGTGTATGTGTGTATAGTGTTTGGTCATGTATATGACTATGTGTAGTCTCTTAAAATGCCCTTTGCTAAGATGGCCAAGGGGAGCTTGTTGCTCAGACCAGAGATGATTTCTTTTATTATTCATTTTAATACCCTAGGGAAATTTTTCAGAGTGAATTTTATAAATTGAGTCAGAATACATACACATACATTTGCCTCTTTTCTTAACCTAAAAGATTTTTCTATCTATAATCATTTTTTAACTTGTAAAATGTTGATCTCAGTCTTCATTTTGTAATGAAGTGAACTTTAAGTTGCTTTTCCAGAAAAAAACCAACTTCATTTAAATCCAACAATGTTTAAACTTTGTTTCAGGAGGTGCATAAACTGTGGCTAAACTGGGTTTGGCATGGTATTACAAAAGCTGCTTCTTCAAAGCATAAAAATGAATTTGTAGGACCATAATTATCTACTGAATATTTGCTGTGTACACAGATTATGTGGATAATCAAAGACCATAATAGAAATACCAGTGGCCTCAAAGAGGCTTGCTTAATGGAGTTCTCAAAGGTTCACTTGATTTCCTCTCTTAGGGAAGTTTATGCCTGCAACTAAGTAAAATACATCTTCTGAAATCAAGTGTATGGGGATAAGCTGGTTTGGTCCCAGTATTGGGTTAGTTGTATTTGCTGACCTGCTGTCTGATGCTCTTGATGTTATTTTCCTTTTCTTAACCTAATAAGACTGGTTTGCTTTTAGTTACAACATGAGGTAAAAGTGAATGTTAATGGGAGGATCTACTTACTTATTTATTTATTTGCTTATTTATTTGTTTGTTTGTCTGTTTATCTATCTATCTATCTATCTATCTATCTATCTATCTATCTATCTATCTGTCTGTCTGTCTGTCTGGCAATTGGGGTTAAGTGACTTGCTTAGGGTCACACAGCTAGTAAGTGTCAAGTGTTTGGTCTGAGGCTGGATTTGAACTTCAGGGCCAGTGCTCTATCCACTGTGCCACCTAGCTGCCCCAATGCCTGGATTTAAATAAGAGGAGTGTCCCAAGGGGTAGGGGTTAAGTTAAATGTAGTATCTGGAGTTTGAGTGCTAAGTAGACTCTGAGGGGATAGGGGCTACGTAAATGCAAAATGAGAAAGAGGCATATTGTGATAATGGAATGTGAAATCACCTACATAAAAAGGTAACAGGGAATGACAAATGAGGGTAAACTAACACAGAAAATATTAAAGAAGCTTGTTTGTGCAATTTATCAAATGCCTACAACAATGCTGATTGGAAGAAGTGAGACCCTGACGATATCCCATCCCATACTTTTTAGTTGTTTTAAAATCACTTCGATACTATTAAAAATGAGCAATGGACCAGATGGTTATGGGCAACAGATGTTGCAGTCCAGGCCTAATCTGCGATTCTAGGGATGTGATGTTCATGCTCCCGAGCTTTCGGTCACGAGAAAAGGAGCTGGCTTGCTGGAGTCCTGCAGCCAGATTATTTACCTTGCAGCCTTCACAAGTGATGCATCGGTAGTGATAACCAGTGGCTTTGTCACCACAAACTACACATAGCTCGTCCTTGTCTAAGTAACTGGGTATGTACCCTGTGAAGGAGGAAAAAAAAAGGGAATGACATGTTAGACGTCAAAGACACACCACACCAGTGACTGCTCAGAGCCAGAGCCATCTGGCTGCCTATGAGCTGTGGCGGGGACTCCCCAAGAAGAACTCATGCAACACAAAAGTTATCTCTTCACACAACCAGTGCCATCATCTTCAACCCCAGGGTGTGTTTACATGCAACATTATCACCTCCATCGTCATCTTTGTGCTTATGTAAAAAGGAGATGGAGAAGAGGGAGACTGAACATGGTCACAACAACCTGTTGAATTCTGAGAGTCACTGTTTGGATTCTTGAGCTGATAAAATTACCTTTATCCCCATCAAGTTTTTTCAGGGTCTGGTCTTAGCAGTGAATGCCAAAGCAAATTTGATTCTGTTTGGGATCACAGGCACTACGTAGTGGCACAGAAATATTTCCAGGCTGGACAGGATCCCAGATTAGTGAATCCAAATGTCTCCTTTTATAGAGCAGGCTTGTCCAGGATGACATAAGTTTGTGGCAGAAATGGGGCTCAAATCCAGGTCAAAGAAGTTTGACTTCCAGTGTGATAAAAACAATTCAGGTTAATTGTCTCTATTGGAAAGATTTAACTTTTAATACAGACTGAATGAATTAATGGATTTATCTACACAGAAAAATTATTTAGGTTTATAATTATATGAAGTGGAACCTCTACCCCACCAAAAAAACCCAGACCCAGTAGGGAATGAATGGGAGGAACTGAGATATAGGATATAGGAGGCAGCATGGTGCCCTGGATTTGACGTCAAATCATAGATCTTTCACTTACTACCTGTGTGACCTTGGGCAATTCACTTAGCTTTTCAGTTAGCCTCAGTTTCCTTCTCTGGAAAACAAGAGTGTTGAACTAGATGATCTGTGAGGTCTCTTCCTGCTCTAAATCTGTGATTCTATGGTCTTAGTCCTAAAAAAGAAGTCCAAATTAAATTATGAAGACTTTAGTTGCTGTTAGTAGAATTACTGTTTTCTCTTTGGAGCAGGAAGTGGAACCCGACCATAGTTAGCCCACTTCTCACTTGTCTTTGTCTGTTTTGTTCCCATCCAAGTCAGTAAACATGTGTGTGTGCATACACATGAAAACTGACCCTGAGAATGGCTGATTCCATTTTCTTTGTGAGCCCTAAAAGTCTTTCTCCTTCTGACTACTGAGGGTTGCATGGAGTCTGGCCAGATTCAGAAATCAAACCCACACATGACTTAGGGGATGAGGTGGAGGGAAAAATAGCTATGTATGTATAGGTATGCATGTATACACACACACACACACACACACACACACACACACACACACACACATATATATTTCTCCCTTCTGATTATGGCTCTTCCTAAAGTCTTTTTAGTTTTCAAATGCCTAATTATTTTCAGGGAAAGTTACTTCAGGGCAGAATGATAGGAAAGATTTACCATACTCTTCATGACATTTTCACAAGTTTTTTTAAATTAAAAACTGAGGTCAAGTTTGTCACTCAGAAAAGTAGCCTTGAAGAAAAAACTAGAAGAAAAATGAAACTTTCTGTAATTCTTCAGAACTTTTTTTGTTAGAAATATCTGATCTCTCCTTTTAGGGGATGGTCCAGATAATGATGATGATGATGTAATAACAGCTGCCATTTATACAGGGCTTTATAGTACAGATAGACTCATAATAGGGTTAGAGCTGGGAAGGGACCCTAGTGACCATCTAATTCAAACTTTTTATTTTACAGATGAGGAAACTGAGGCCCACAGAGGTTTGGAGGCAGCAAGGTGGTACAGTTCATGGGGTGTCAGACTTGGGAATCAAGAAGATCTGAGTTCGAATCTGGTCTCAGATATTTCCTCCTAGTTGTGTGATACTGGGCAAATCATTTCAGTTTCCTTACCTATAAAATGAGGATAAGAAGAGCACCTACCTCCCAAATGAGCTAACATATATAAAGCGCTTTCCAAACCTCAAAGGGCCATGCTAGCTATTTTTATTAATAAGTGACTGCCCCAAGGTCATATAGATTAAAGAGTTAGGTTTCAAACCCAGGTCCCATGATGCCAAACCTAGCACTTTTTTCCATTGTGCCACACTGTTTCAAAGATAAAGGCATTCAGAAATCAATTTGCCAGCATCCTGTGCTTCATTTAAAGTCTAGATGGCTTTTCCGATTTGTCTTTGCATCATGCAAAAACAAAGATTAATCCAGTGAGTTAACTCCCATGTGTTTCAAAGCACCATCAGTGAGAAAATTGGAAGCAGTCAGTCATTGGAGGGGTTAAAGAGGAGGAAGAAAAGAGATGGTCCTGGTCTCCTCCTGCATTCCACTCTTTGTGACCAATTTGGGATTCTCACCCTGATTATTTTTCTTCCCGACTCTGGGGAAGGGTGCATGTTGGGGATGTGATGGAGGCAGGCATAGGGAGGAAAGAAGAAGCAGAAAGCAAGAGAGGAGAGGGTGTGTGTGTGGGGTGGCTCTAGAGAATCCAGAAGTGGAAGAGTGTAATTAACACTGCCTCCAGAGCTAGCACATCCTGGGAAGAGATGGGTACGACTTTGGCAGTGTCAAGAATCCGAATCCATAGGAGGGATGCATGTTCTGTGGTGCTACTACTTCACTGAGGGAGAGGGTGGTGACTTAGTTACTGAAATAAGTCAATCAGTCAGTCAATCAACAAACAATGATTAAGCACCTCTCATGGGCCAGGCACTGGGGATACAAATAAAGCAAGCCGGTCCCAGAGGACTGGTGGTGGTGATTGATGGTAGTGAGGGAGCGTTGGCTGATATTGTGTTAGGGGCGGGTAAGAGATGCAAAACTCTGATTGGCTGGAGGCAGCGAGCTGGTCATACAGACAGACAATCAGGCTTTCAGACATTCAGACAGACAGACTCATCAACGACTTTGAGGATGGTTCACAGTCTGAGTTCTAACTGGCTAGGAAAGATTTTAGTGGATCCAGAAAAGTTCCAGGTCATTGGATCACACGCAGACAGCTGCAGATTGGCAAGTGAAGTCAGCCTGGCACAGGACAAAGTTTTATCTTTGGTAGAAAGTGCAGATCCCTCATTGCAGTGGAGAGGGCATGTGCAGATGCAACCCCTCAAAGGGGCCATAATTCTTCAGCGATGGAGCTGTTCCCTTTCAAGGTCCTAGGTTTCTGTTTTGCTTGGGTTACTTGGGTTAGCCATACCACCAGCTGCAGGGTGGAGAAGCTACCAGCTGCAGAGCAATCTCCCTCCATGGAGGGCCAGGGACTGGACCAGCGATTTCATTGACGTAAAGAACTGGGTGAAAGCACGCTCTCCACCGAAGCAAGTTGGCACCTTGGCAGCTTATTGTCTTAAGAGGGTTGTCTAGAGGAGCATGACATTAAGTGACTCACCCAGGGTCACAAAGCAGGACTGGACTCAGGTCTTTCTGGCATCAAGGCCAGCTCTCTCTCTTCTAGGCCATACCTCTTTTCCTTCTCCTCCATGTACAGAGATGAAAACTGGAGACCTGCACACAGACGCTGAGCCTAGGTCTCAGCAATGGGCAGCACTCATTGGTTTACCTGAGTTGTGTACTTCCTTTGAATTCTCAACGCTTCACTTTGAGCTGTACCATCCTGACTGTAACACTCCCCAAGTAAACTCCGGTGGCCCTTTCTCCATGCACAATTCATTATGTTCCCAGCTTACACAACTGCTGAGCCCCACGTCCTTTGGGCACCTCAGTCTTGTGGGTAATTGATGGAGCGAATATTCTAATTGAATAAGACATAGCAACCGCAACAGAATAACTCAGAAGGCCCTCATCCCCAGCCCAGACTCCGGGAGCCTTTCCATGATAATAGGCAAAATAAAAAGCAATACAAACTGGGCTTCGTGCCTAGAGAATTAACTGTTCATCAAACACTGTGTGCGACTGGGGGGATGGAGGAAGAAGAGAGAGAGAGAGAGAGAGAGAGAGAGAGAGAGAGAGAGAGAGAGACAGACAGACAGACAGAGACAGACAGAGAGAGAGAGACAGAGACAGAGAGAGAGAGACAGACAGAAGAAGAAGAAGAGACAGAGACAGAGGCAGAGAGAAGACAGAGACAGAGATAGAATGAGAGAGAGAAGGAGATAGAGACAGAGACAGAGAGAGACAGAGAGACAGAGGCAGAGACAGAGAAAGAGAGAGAGAGAGACAGAGAGACAGGAAGAGACAGAGACACACAAAGAGAAGGCTGAAGTTTCAAACATCCATAGAGATACAAACAAGGGGACTGTATTAGCTAGTCCTCTGGACCTGCCTGGGCCCCACAGCTGACACAAGTGCAGAGGATTTTTGCAGGTGCAAGCAACAGGCCGTAGAACCTGGGGCTGCGCAGATTCAGCCTGCTGACTGTCAGGGCTCTGGAATTCTGTTCTCACTCAAAGTTCATTGTTGTTGTTGTTGCTACGGCCCCTGTCTAACTCCTTGGCACCACTTCACCAAGATTGAACCGAGGCCTTGAACATCATAACATCCTGTTCTTGGCCCCTGATTCTCTCTGGATGGACAGCCTTGCCGTGACTTGGCCAGGACATGACATCTCCTCTTCTGGAGCTGTCAGCACCCTTGAAATCGCCTCTTGGTGGCATGGAAGTGGTCCTGATCCCAGCACTGTGTGTCAAGAACTGAAGAAAATGTGTGTTGATCCCCTACAGAAACCAGATTCCCAAATCAAGTCTGTAGGATCGTAGGGTCAGACATTACAGACTTCGAGCTGGAGGGGTCCTCAAATGCCATCTAGCCTAGGGGTTAACTTTTTTTTTTTTGCATCATAGACCCCTTGGGCAGTTTGGTGAAGCCAAGGATCCCTTCTCAGAATAATGTTTTTAAATACATAAAATAAAACACATAGCATTATTTTAGTTGCTAAATATAAACAAAATACGTAGCATTATAAAAGAAACGAGTTAGAAATAAATGATACATAATTATAAATAAATTACAAATAAAGCTGTAATTTTTTTTTCTCATCCAAGTCCACAAATACCCTGAAATCTATGAGAGGTTAAGAATACTTCATCTAGTTTTTGTTTTACAATTGAGGAAAGTAAGCTGTTCATGGTCACATAGTAGCAAGAGGTAGAGCCAGAATTTGAGTCTAGGTCTCTTCATTTCAAATTGAAATTTCTTTCTACTCCATCCTTTCTCCAAATTCTAGTAAAACCTCAGGGACAGAAGACAGTTACCTATGTCAACACACATGAAGGAATCATGGTTGAAACATGAATGTCTTTAGAAGCTTGCGGATATTAATGTAGCGCAATTAATTTTCATTCCTCTATTATTTGACATTTAGATGGTTTTGATGTTGTTTCTAATCGTAAATAATGCTGCTATAAAAACATTTAAGATCTTATCTCTCCTGGTAGGTCACTCATCAATAAATAAATAAATATTTCTTGATCAGAATCTTCTGAGTTGTTATTAATTTTTTTTTGGGTCAGAGTCCTTTCCCTTTCCCCCTCCAGTATCTAGAATGTTCCTCCTTCTCACCTGCTCCTCATGGAATCTCCAGCTACCTTAAGAGACAGCTCAATGCTACCTTCAACATAAGACCTTCCTTGATCCCTCCAGTTACAAGAAGTCTCGCCTTTCTGAAGTTATTTCTGACCACTTTGCATACTATGCATACACTTTGTATAGAGAGGCAGCATGGAGTACTGGTAAGACCCTGAGCCAATCACTTAACCAGGGGGGTGCAGCAGACAGGATGCTAGACCTCAGTTTAAGTCCAAGCTTAGACACTTACTAGCTGGGGGCGCTGGACAAGTCACTTAACCTCTGCCTCAGTTTCCTCATCTGTAAAATGGGAATGAAAATAGTATCTACTTCTCAGGGTTGTAAGGATAACACAAGATAATATTTTGTAATGTGTTTTGCAAATCTTAAAACGCTATATAAATATTATTGCTGTCACTCCTGTTCTTGACCTGTAGTAGAGCCTTCCAAGCTCATGTTGTTTTGATCAGCCACGGCTGGACACAATGTACCTCGACCCCAACAGAGTGATGTCATTTTGGTCTTGTTTGAGAAAGAAGGACAACAAACTATTATTATTATTATTACCTTTAGTGTTCCAGGCAACTGTCTAAGACAGAGGATCTTAACCTTTTTTTTTGGGAGGTTAATGGCAGTCTGGTGAAGTGCACGGGCTTTTTAGACATCTTTTTAGGATAATTTTAGGCCTCTTTTAAGAATAATTTTAAAAAATTGGTAATTGAAGGAAATGTTACATTTTGGTTAGAGGTTACTAAGTATGAAGATGTACTTTTTTCTCATCCAAGTTCATGGTCAGGATGAAATCTATCTGTGGGGAGTCAATGGATCCCAGGTTACAATCCAGGCTCAAACTGCAGAGCAGAAATTGCTTTGTTTTGGTGAAAGGAATTTAATCACTGGCAGTTTTCCTACACAAATGAAATCACATGTCTAGTCCGCTACTACTCCCCTCACCATAAAAAAGTAAATACATATTGACTTCCACCCATCCCAACTAGAACGTGAGCTTCCTGAGGGGAGAATTTATTTTATTTTTGTCTTTCTTCCTCCTAATACCTAGCAGAGTGCTTTGCACACAGTGTACATATAATCAGTAGCGAACTGATTCAAATGGACATTTCATATAAAATGAATGACAAGGATTCTCACAGGTATCTTAGCATAGCTAGCTGGTAGTACATATAAGACCTCATTCCCCAAGTAAGTATAACTATCACCACGCCTTATTGCCATCCCCTCCTCTTTCTTCTCCTTTTCTCTCCCCAACATTCCACAGAAATCACACGGTTGTCAACAGGACATTGGTTCTAGCAGCAGAGTAAGAAGCTATTACCAAAAGGATAAAGCAATCTCAAGTAACTCCCTGGCTCTGTGACATTTGTTGTCATTTAATAAGGTTGGCTCAGCAAGCAGTAGAGGCTAGGGTTTCTCCTAGGTACCATACCTAGAATTCCAATGAATGCATATCAGTCCCTATAACGGTACCACAAATCCAGCTGTTAAATGATCTACAGAGTTGTCCAAACCAACCTCAAAAATGAGCATAAAAAATTCTGTGGATAGGTGCTTGAGAGTACTTAGATGATTCCCATTTGTTGCTTGAGAAAATACACAACAAAATGACAATGCTCGATGTTCCTGTGTTCAAGGGTCTCTTGAAATAACACCATTGTCCCCTGGGGCTGTTCATTCCACAGGCTGGGATTGATTGACCTCTAGCAATTATGACCCAAGATGAGGAGCTAGGAGGATGCGTTCAGTGGCCCCAGGGCCCTCACCACTAGCATTCATTTGGCCAGAATCTCTTCTCTTTGGGTTAGTAAACTGGGTTACCACTTCATTGAGCCTTCTTTTTTTTTTTTTTTCCAAAAAGCAATCTCTAGCTAGTTATAGATTTCATCATTTGTCAAACTTTCCTAATCTTTTAAAAATTGATTTCTTCTAATTTCTGATCAACTGTTGAGTATGATCTTGCAAGTATGGGGCACAGTGAAGGGAATGAATAAATAAACGAATGAATGAATGCAAAAGCAATTATTAACTACTTACAACATAGTTCAAAATCTGCCTTAGACTTGCTGAATGACCCCGGACAAATTACTTAATCTGTGTTTGCCTCAGTTTCCTCATCTGTAAAATGGTGTTAATAATAGCACTAACCTCATGGGGTTGTTGTGAGGATCAAATAAGATAACATTGGTAAAGCACTTTATAAACCTCAAAATGCTATATAAATGTCATTTATTGTAATTATTAAGTACTCTCATTACTGTGGCCACTGTCGTTTCTGATGCTCTTCTGAATGTTCTCATATATGAGAAGCAGCAAGGCATGGCAGCTAGAGAGTTGACCTTGGAGTCGAGATGAGCTGAGTTCAAGTCCTGCCCTGATGAACACTAATTACCCGATGCTGGATAAGTTACCTTGTGGGTGTCCTGGCAATTATCTAAGACAGAAAGACACTGATTTGTGTTGGCAGAAGAAACTTCCCACCAGAAGGTCTCTACATCAATAAAATTGCAGGCTTGGTACATTTTGTGGGTGGAGGGGTGGCAGTATACCCCTGATTCTTTTTGCTTCAGTTAACACTCCTGGAGCGCCTCTAAACCACTGAGGCTTGAGATGGAAGAAGAAATGGCAAGAAGGCCTGCACTTTGATACTTAGTAGGTACAGGGATAGTACCACATATAGGCAGGTAAAAGGTCCCTCCAGAGTATGTTTTAAAGGGGTGCTGAAAGGCCTGCCTAGCCCTGGATGATATAATTGAAATTACAAACACTGGAATTATTTCTTTTTGTTGAAGCATTGTCTCTCAAAGGCTCATCAAGAGAACCTCTGATTCGTTGGATGGGGGCAATGGACATGTGGAGTCGCTATAATGGTATCACAGTTCCAGTCGTTAAATGATCGACAGGGTTTTCCAACTTACTTCAAAAATTAGCGTCAACAAATTCTTTTTCCCGTGGAGATGGACATGTGCTTTGGCTCCTAGCTTAGGGAGAAGCACCTCACTGGAATGACAAAGGGAACTCCTGATTGGTCTCCTGTCACTGGGAGTGGGGCTTGTCCCAGCTCAGCAAATTAGGGCTTCCTCAGATCATCCCAATCATGTACCTTTCTCTTTGTCATGTGTTGGCTGTTGGAGGAGAGAAGAAACTTTTTCCTTTTTCAAGAATGCTCCTCTTGAGGTTGCAGATGAGTTCTGAATGTTTTGTTGACTTGGCTAATCTTACTTTTTCAACCAAGTTAGCTACTTAGAAAAAACATCTGTACTGTTTCATTTGTGTCCTTCCTTAGCCCAGTGCTGGCCCATAGTAGGTACTTAATAAATGCTTTTCAGTTGATAGATCTTTTTTTTTTTTCTTTTTTTGGTGAGGCAATTGGGGTTAAGTGACTTGCCCAGGATCACACAGATAGTAAGTGTCAAGTGTCTGAGACTGGATTTGAACTCAGGTGCTCCTGACTCCAAGTCCGGAGCTCTATCCACGGCGCCACCTAGCTGCCCCCCAATTGATAGATCTTGAAGAAGCAGTTCCATAGTCCATAATAGGAAATGTTCTATGTAATTAAGAATCCCAATCCTGATGGAAGAAGGCAATCTTTTACCAGGAGGGCTTGCCCCGTAAACCAGAGCCATTAAGACCATCAAGGAATATGCTGACTGATGGATTTTGAGCTGAATTTTTAATGGCATAGTTCTAGATTACCAGAACAACGCACGGAAGGGGCAATGTGAATACAAGATTAAAGGTGGGAGACTGAATCTGGGGCCATCTTTAGTTGTCCTGATCTATATCTTGCCACTGAACCCAGCTGGCTCCAGAGGAGAGACTTTGCACAGCCCTCCCTCACTTAAACTCAATTCAGTTGCATGTCATGGCATCACCTTCCTGATGTCATGGTCCTCTTGGAGAATGAAGGACCACCAACATCAACAAACAACAATGGTGGGAGAAACTCCAGCATGGAGAATCAATCAATTAATCAACAAGCTTTAATTAAAGACCTCCTATGGGCTGGGTGGCAAGGATGCAACAACAAAGAACCAGTCTTTCCCCTTAAGAAGTTTCCAAAATGGGGGCAGCTAGGTGGCGCACTGGCCCTGGAGTTAGGAGGACCTGAGTTCAAATCTGGCCTCAGACACATAACACTTACTAGCTGTGTGACCCTGAGCAAGTCACTTAACCCCATTGCCTAGCCCCCCCCCAAAAAAAAAGAGGTTTCCAAAATGCAAGGAGGAGGAGAATAGTAGAAGAAGAAATGCAGTTGGGCTATTAGGTTTGAGGTAGGGAGATTTTTGTCCTTGTTTTATTGGGAAGCTACTAGATCATTTGAGGAGAAATAGGAGAAGGAGCCATTTTATGGAGTAAGATGAAAAGAGCTGAGGAGAAGCTGGAAGCAAGAGGTTCCATGAGGGGGGTTTAAAGGTGTTTAGGTATGTGATCATCTCAGTCTGGGCAAGGGTTTGATAATAATTATGAAAAGAAGGGTTAGATGTGAGACCTTTGTGGCAGCCTTGTGGCATAGAGTGAAGAGAGCATTGGATTGGAGCCCAAAGAGCTATGGGTTCAAGTCCCATCTCTAGCACTTACTGTCTGTGCAGCCATGGACTAACTGCTCTGACCTTCATCTTCCTCATCTGTAAAATGAAGACAATACCTTCAGAACCCACCTCCAAAGGGTTTAGTGTGGAACCAATAAGATAACGAGTGAAAAGTGCCTTGTAAACCTTAAACTTCAATAAAAATGGCAGCTATCATAGCATAAGACCCAAGATTTAGAACTCCATATATGGATCATTGAGTCCAAACTCTCTTATTACAAATAAGGAAAGAAAGCATAAAGAGGTGGGTCAATAATTAGTCAACAAGCATTTCTTAATTGCCTATTATGAGCCAAGCACTGTACAAACACAAAAATGAAACAACTCTACCTCAATTTGCTTATATTCTATTAGGGGAACCAACATGTACATACACAGACATGCACACATGCATACACAAAAGCAAAAAAGCCACAGAATAAATATAATTATGAGGAAAAGGCATCAACAACTGTGGAGATCAAGAAAAAAGTTTCACGCAGTCGTGAAAAGACTGGACCAGTATGTGAGAAGCATCTATGAAGTACTTATTACGTGTCAGCTACTATGAGTAGGAGAATTAGGATTTGACCTAAGGTCTTTGGGCTATGAATGTAGTGTTCCGTGGCAGAGTATCTGTAGGCAGTGAAAGATGGAATGAAGGGAGGGGGAGAGGTTGGGCATCAAGAACAGATCTGTGAGTCTCCATGACAATGGAGCATCGCTCTGATGGAACAATTGTAGCCAGAGATGAGACAAGGAAAGTGCCACAGATAGAGCGGTGGGGGCCATGAAGTTAGCAAAGAGAGCTCAAATAAGGAACTGACGAAATGGATACTGAATGAGCAACTAGAAAATCAGGAGAAACAGGAAAGGTGAATAATGCAAAGCTAATGCCAGGGAGGATGGTGAGGGCAAGGGGGTGACTGGCCACTGAAATGTCAAGGAGGATGAGCCCTTGACCAAAAACTGTTCTAAAGCTGCTCTAGTCTTTGGTGAGGGACTTTATGTAGGAAAAGGAGAAAAAGTAGAGACAGTGGAAGCAAACAGCTCATTCAGAGGTTAAATAATACCCTTCTAGCAGAGTCTATGGTCTTTGCCGCCATCTTGCTATAATGTCCTAGTCTCTCAGCATAAGCAACTATTGTGGAAAATGGCCCTAGATGTTTTAGCAGGAGGTTAACATAACAATTACCATCTCTGAAGAATGCGTCTTTTTGACAAGAGCCTCTGAGTTCTTGAGACCATTCTCTGAGAATGGTCTGAAAGGAGAGCTCTGACATTGTCTGCTGTTAGGCTTAGTTTGGGCACAATCCATTTCTTGGCACTAAGAAGCATTCTTATTTAACCTCGAGCAAGACAAATGTGTTCCGTATTTAAGGAAAACACTTTAGCATTTCTCTATAATGGCCTTGTCTCTTAATGGATTCCACGTGGTAATGCCCAGCTTGAAACAGAACTGAGTGCAGCAACCAGAGTACAGACACAGTAAAAACAAAATCTGCCACTGCACGAACTACTTAGTATTATATTTTAAAAGCTCGAGATATGCATTTCAGTACTCAACAGTTCACTGGGCATTCACCTAAAGCAATCCTTTAGTTAGTTTAAAAAGTGTTACTAAGATGTCCTTGCAAGAAGTCTTGTTTGAAATTTGATCTCCTGCATCTGAGTCAGACCAAACAATACCTGATTTGCCATTTAATTTTCATTTCTAGTGTTTATGCAATTATATCCATTAGGCTGACAATTCTTCAGCAAACTTGACGAGTTACTAAGATGGATTCATTATATGCTTTTGTAGGTCTTTCACCAGCTGTAGAGCTTCTGTGTTTGTTCCAATACAACTCAACATGCACATTATTATTTGTTCTTCACTTTTCTTTTTGTACATCTCAAAATTATTCCAAAGAGTAAGAATATTTACTGAAAAAAAAAAGATCCTTCTTGATCATGGTTTAGGAGTTGGCACGTGGGGAGAAGAAGGGGGAGGAGGGGAAAAAAAAAGAGTTGGGACTTCCTGAGTTCTCTGAATATGAAAATTAATTCTGATACAAATATTTTAGCAATTTTTTTGGAAGTCTAACCCCTATAGGATTTAAAGGCATAGGAAACTGAAACAAATTCATTGTATGAAGGAGAGGTGTAAGGAAAGGGCTAGGTTAAACACCTCTAAGGAAGGATTCTGTTTAAAATAAAGTGAATATTTGACTGACAAGAGCAGATCCTGATTGGTCCTAAACTTCTACACAGAATTGGATTTTCTGGTGAGAGAATCAGGCCAAAGGCACTGTCATCTTCTAGCTATGTTGATTTCATGAGTACAAATGAGAAGGCACCACACCCTGACTGTCCAATTCCCTTAAGTTTGCCTTTACAATTCCAGCTCTTCAACACTTTATTGTCCCTTAGGAAAGTCTGTGATCAAGAGCTGGGGCTAATTGCTGATTTTAATGTCCTCTAATTGCTAGGTTCGATTTAAGATGCCATGTTCCACTGGAGGACAAAGAGAAGGTTTTCTTTATTTCCTGCTTGGGATTATTCTTTTCATCACTCCTTTGTGCTGGATTCTTTTTTTTTTAAATTAAAGCTTCAAAAAAAAAAAAACCAAAACAAAGGCCACCTATTCTTCATCAGAGAACTGATAAGTGGGACAGATTCTATTCTAAACTTCAGCCTTTCTCAATATACTGAAGGAGAGAAAACTGTATTTAGAGGCTAAGAAATAAGATAAATTAAAAGGGAAAGACAGAAGAGAGAGAAGAAAAAGTTTTGACAGCTGTGTTACTGAGGAATATAGAATGGCGCTGAACACAATGAACACAGACGAGGCAATTATGATTTATTGGGAATCAAAGAAAGCCCAAATGGAACAATAAAGCCCCTTCAAAAGGACACCTGCTTAAAGTATTAATGTTGTCTTAATGAGACACCATCGAGGATTCACTGACAGAAAGAACCCACCCCACTCAACTACAATATTGGATCAATATAGACAGACATGCTGGGTCTAACCTTTTGTTCTTGGGAGACAGTTAGCAGATTGGTTCCTTTTACTGAGGTCTGCTTAAAAACTGGCTGCCACAAATACTGACGTGCTTAGGGCCAATCACTTGCTTTGTTCAGTGAGATTGGCAGGGAGGGCAAAGGGAGAGGGAGGCCAGTGGCCTTTCAAGGTACAGGGCTTTTAAAAATTACATCCATAGATGCATAGAATGTCGCTTTGTTTCTCCATTTCATGAATCATATTAATGCTCAGGGCATCAATGCTCAAAGCAGGTCCCCTTTGTTAGAAACCTCTCCACTGGGTCTCTGTGGAGGTTCTGGTGAAATAATCACCAGAAGTGCCAATCAATCAGTGGGGAAAATGTCAGGAAAGTTCTTCAATTAACTAACTCCTAGCCAAGTTAAATGCTCCAGCAAGTTAAAAGGAGATTAATAGAGACATCGGTTATTTGGGATCTTAGGACACCATCGCCCAAAGTTGTATATATTAATGCACAGAGTCCCAGTAGGCTCATTTACCATTTTAAAGGCTGGGTTACCCAGAAGCCACATTTCTTAAGAAATAGGGGACACATGCCAGCCCAATGGGAAATTTGCAAGTTAGAGACAGTACTTTAAAATTCATTAGGATGTTTCTTGCTTCCAAAATGTTATAAATGAAAAACTCTGGGACTCAATAGAAGTACAATTCTCCAACAACAGGAGAAAAAATAAACTTTTAAACACACTTTCTCGTCATACTATAATTGCACCTAATCTCCCTCCCCTCCTTTATTCACATCTAGAAGTTACTGATATGTCAGCAAATATTACCATTTACCCTCAGAGGGAAACAGAAACAGGATTCCTAGTCTGTTTGAATTAAATGGGCAGCCTTTTTTTTTTTTTGCCATAGAACCCTTTGAAAAGTTGCCGATGATATTTCCTTTTGAACTCAGCGAGCCCCATTGGATCTCTTTTCAGTTAATTTCACTGGCGATATTCCTTTATAAGCACAACTGGGCATCGTATCATTGCAAATTAGGTATCTCTGCTCAACAGGGCTCCTAAGTCCCGCAGATGCAGAATGCAAACATTTCTGTCAAAGGTACACTGTGTTTTTGAGTTTATTTGGAGTGCCTTTACATCCAGTTCCTACATTGTATTCCAAGTTTTCACTGAGTGCTAGGCTGATCATGCCTATGCAAGGCAATTCTGTGTTGGGGATTTTGTAGGGAATGCTCTATCGCCAAGCGGGAAGTGACATGCCACCTGCTTGGACATCCAGCCCACGTCAGGGAAGGCTTTGGAAAGGTGAAACTTATTACATCTGGATTGAAATGATTGGACATAGCATTCTTTCCCGTTTAAGCAAGGGGAGTAAATCTAGAGAAATGAGCCAACAAGTCATTCTAACATACATTTACTATTACACTGCCCAAGACAAATCATGTCAGATGGCTAGCTAATTTGTACATTTCCCATGAAATGTCAAGAAACAGCCAAGTGGATTTTTCCATTGAACCTGAGGAAAGGAAACTGATGAGAACTGAACCATTCCAAATCTGACCATGCCCATCTCTGAAAGGAAAACTTTTAGATTTCCCCTCGTACCCCCTTTCACCTGAAGATTTCTGGTTAACATTTGGCTAACTGAACACGCGTACGAAAGTCCAACGCAGAGAGCCAGTCTAACTACAGCTTTGCCACAGGAATAAAAAAGTGCTTGGAAATCTTTGCTGATCACGGAGACCTTTCAATCACCTAGCAACCTCTATTACGGCTGTTTTCAATTTGGAACAGACAGGCTTCAAATTCAAAGATTATGTGTGAGGAAGCAGATGCAGCAACTTCTAAGGAAAAACAATCGCAGGCACAGAGACTAAAGGGAGAAAAATAGAAATAAAATTGTCCCTACCTTTTTTCTGAGAGTACGGTGGCGACTGCACCTGAGTGAAAGTAGGCTTTTCTTCAGTGAAATATTCAGGTTGGCTGTACGGCTTCAGGGCCACGTCCATGTCAGAGTACTCGCTTTTAAACATGTTTCCAGGGTAACTACAGGTATACGGCTGATTCATTGCCCAGGCCTGTTCCATATATATGTTGTTACTGTGCCCGGCCTGAGCATCACAGCCGCTGTAATTCTGACTATCTTCGACATATGTGCAAGAGCCTGGACACTGCATATAACCAGTGCTCCCAGCACCTGGATAGACCTCGTATATTTCCTGCACACAGAAGTTCATTTTGTGATTCTGTCCCCTGCGTTTCTACTTTACATACACACGTACACAAGCGGCATGCATGCACACCATCTGGGGCATACACACGGCTGTGCATACACACCCAGACGCATACATACACATGGAATGGCAGGCAGAGGAAAAATGAATAAACAAGACCAACAGAGTCACAGCCTGCTTCACTTTTGAGTAGTAGCACTTGATGGGCTAACGTCCTATTTATATTGGGTAGGCTGGTAAACTCCCCTGCCATTCAAACATATTGAGAGGCAGATTTATGACCGTCAAAGGTCTTAATCTGGGACTGTAGCTAATTCCTTGGGAAGATGGCAGACAGGTAGGGCTGACCTCCCCCACCTCCCAACATCAGATAAAGAAGTGACTGCTAGACAAGCCATCTTATTAGAGCATCACAAGCAGGATTCATTTTATAAACCATTCTAGCCCCTTTCAATATGATTAGAAAATGATGGCTACACAAAGTGGTGATTCTATCACTTTAGCTGACAACTTAAGTGTGTAGTATTCTAAGGGGAACTCCCCTGGGGGACGTACAGAAAATCCTGAAATCAATAATCTTGTTTATTAGCATTAACTCATTGAAAATTTAATAATGCTGGGTGGATGATCCACCCATTAATCTAGGGTGATTTTTAAAAACAGATTTTAGTGTCTTAATCTATTGCTAGAATTATTGATTTTCTTTTATGGAATTAGCCACAGGAACCAGTCACTGGAACATGTTGCTCTCTGGTTTTTAAAATATGTTAAGAAAAAAAAGTTTTAATAAACTTCAGGGGGGTTTGTGAGAAATTTCTATGGGCTCAAACGCTTGGTAATTTCCCAAATCAGTTAGTTTTTATTTTCTAATGGGAAACTATTTTTATATACAACCTTTACAGGACTCATCTTTTCTAAATGAACAGTAGCCAGATCTTTTGACTGAGTTTTACGTGTGTGTGTGTGTGTGTGTGTGTGTGTGTGTGTGTGTGTGTGTGTGTGTGTGTTATGTATTCAGGAAAAACACTATTGGGTTTTTCTTATAATTTTTGTTTGTGATCATACTGGTATTTGCTGGGGTTAGATGCCCATAGTTATTCTACCCAAGTCCATGAATATTTAGTACCACAGGGGCTGGAATCATGACAAGAAAGGAAAGAAAGGAAACAAGCATGTATAAAGTACCTAGTGTGTGCCAGACACTGTGCTAAGCATTTTGAGGTAGATCCTCATCTTATAGATGAGGCAACTGAGGTAGGGAGAGGTCAAGTGGCTTGCCCGGGGTCACACTGCCAGTAAGGGTCGGAGGCTGGATTTGAATTCAGGTCTTAGGAATTCTAATCTTTCACTCTATTCAGTATTCATTTTTTTTTTCTGCTTAAAACAAATCAGAAACCCTTACAAGAATATTTTTAATCATACATACAAGTAAACATCTAATTAAAGTTTTCTTCTTGCTGAAAATGTCAAAACATTACATTTAAAATGGTGGTTATTTTCTGAAAATTCTAGGATTAAAAGTACTATAGACCTTATGTTTTTTTTTTTTATCTGATCTCCTTTATTTATCGCAAATTGACCAAAACTAATATTCAGATTAACCTTTCAATGAGCTGTTTTCCTTCCTGGCAAACACAAATGGCAAGGAAGAATCTTTTTGGCGAAGCATTCCATGTTGGATACATCTAATTTTACCCAGTGCTTTTCCTGGCGTCTTGTCCATTTCTTTGGAGGCAAAAATCCAAGAACTTTCTTGCTTTTTACTGCTTAGCAATATTAGCAAAAGCCATGACCATTATTTTTATTTATTTTTTTTATCCCAAAGGAACAATTTTTTAAAAGTTTTTAAAATAAAATCTAAAAATGCTTTTGAAAATCAAGCCATGCTCCAAAATTGTATTTATAGTCTTTAGTTAGAAAATTTTCATATGAGAAATCACAAAATAATAGGGAAGAAACAATGATTCTCTGTTTTTTTTTTTAAACTAGGTAATTTGAAGACTCAATATTATTTGTGTTGAATATAAAACGTTTAAATTCTCTCAGAAGTCTTTGAATAAGAAAGTTTTAAAATCTATTTAACAAACTCTTCTCCCCCAATCTACTTTTATCAATATCGAATGTGCCCCAGGGAGTAGTTCAATGGATAGAGCTTTTGGACCTGGAGTCAGGAAGCCTTTGAGTTCAAATCCCACTTCAGACACTAACTGTATGACCTTGGGCAAGTCACTTAACCTCTCTGCACCTCAGTTTCCTCAACTGTACAATGGGTATCATAATAGCACCTACCTCCTAGGGTTGTTGTCAGGATCAAATGTGACATTTGTAAATCACTGAGTACAGTTCCTGGCACACAATGACCACTTAATAAATGCTGTTCATTTCCTCCCAAATGAACCCTGTGCTTCACACAGAGAGGGAATATACTTAGCTTCTAATAAATACGTAAACTGACTGTTACAACTAAGAACAAATTTTGTTCAGGATTCATACTGAGTCTGAAATATGTCCTTGGCACATTAATATAAAGGATCATATTCTACCACCTGAGATTGACCTTTTCTCTTTCTTTCTGAATTCAGTAAGGATTTTCATGCATATATAAGTGGGAAAATGAGGTGTCCTTAGGAGTCTTCCCCACCCTTTTTGCTCCCCTTAACTGCCTAGTATAACTTAGCCACCTAAGTAGAGTGTTGAAATTGAAGTTTAATTGGAACCTTAAAATGGTCAATTGTATGAAATAAGTGGAAAAAATCATTTAATAAAGCATAGGAGGCAATATTATCATTTATATATGATATAATAATAAGAGTAGCTAACATTTATATAACATTTCAGGCCTTCAAAGTGCTTTACATATGGAATCTAACTTGATCCTCACAATGACCCTGCGACATGGATGCTATTATTAGGCCCATTTTATGAATGAGAATACTGAGGCTGAAGGTTATTAAGTGACATGTCCAGGATTAAGCAGTTGTAAACTCAGGTCTTTCTGACTCTGAGTAGCCTCTGAGCCCAGGAAACCTAGGTTCAAATCCTGCCTCTGACTCATCTAGACTGTGTGATACTGACAAGTGACAACCTCTTGATACCCCCAGGAGACTCTTTAATACTATATTTGTGGAGTAGATGCTGACCTACATAAGTAGAAGGAGCTTCTTTACTGAGAGCTTGCTATACTGAAGAAAATGCAGGTTTGCTTAAAAAAAAAGATATAAAACACAGATACAAGGACTTCAGAGAAGCAAAAACATGGCCCCCATCCCTAATCTCAAGGAGTTTAGGGTTTGCAGACCAAGGGTAAAAAATATTTACTGCTCTTTCTCTAATAGAAACAAAACCTACCACCTCCCTCATTACCCTACAGGTTTTTGGCAAATCTGGTTCCCACAAACAACTCTGGATTTCAGATTTAAAGTCTACTCGAGTGGATACCTGACCCGTCAACTTCACCTGTGTCTTCTAGAAACAGAGAAGCGTAACTAGGGTGGGGTGATCAGAACTTTTCCCCAGGATGCCAAAATTTAGATAGTGCTGGAAGCCCCTTGAAACCTAGACACAACTGAAGTGAGCAAGTCAGTGAGCACAAAATAATTGGTTAAACTGGAGGTGATCAGAAGAGCTTCCTGCCTGGAGCTCTTCCCTACCAGTCCCATCTTGGTCTTGCACTGCTCTTCCTCTCATTTTCCCCATATTTGCCTCCCCTGCAGTGGCAATGAAGTGCCCTGAAGCCTCCCCCCAGCAGCTGAGTTTATCTTAAAAACTCTTGGGGGGGGCAGAAGTGAGTCTGAGGGTCAGAGTGAACTAGGGGCTCTGGATTCCCTCCAGAAGGGGTGGTGACAGGGAGGCTGCTCAGCATCTAACTTGGAGGGGGAAGGGTTCAGCAAAGAGGCATTGGCAGGAAGATTGAGATATAGGGTAGTAGCTGCTCCGCAGGGCCCTCTGCTCCCTCCTGCCAATCGCTGGCCTTCGCCCTTTAGTTTTCCTTTACAAATCCTCACTATCTTTCCTTTAGCTATCCTGACTCCTCCATCACAATAGCCTCTCCGTAGGGCTGGTACCTCAGCCTTTTAATATCACTCTTTCTTCTCTGGGACCATTTATGTAGTCCTTTAAGGTTTGTAAAGCACTTTAGAAATACATAGGATATTTCATTTAATCCTCACAAAACACTGGGAACACAGGTGCTATTATTATCCTCATTTCACAAATGAGGAAACTGAGACTGAGAGTGATGAAAGTAATTTGCCCAGAGTCACAGTTAGCAAGTGGCTCAGGCTGGATTTGAACTCGGATCTTCCTAACTCCAAGTCCAATACACACTCTAACCTGCCATTTACCTGCCTCTGTAAAATTCCTCATTTAAATCTCATCCTCCCAGTGCTGCTCAGCTGTCAAAGAGAAAAATAATAAATCTCATCAAGTGACAAGAGCTGGACAAACTGGGCAGGACCACATCGACGGAGGAAGAGTAGGTGCCCAGTGTCTGCTGTGCTGTGCTGAATCACAGCTGTTTAGGAGACAGCTGAGCAGGAAAGAGCATGCTGTTAACTCTGCTTGCAAAAATGTGCATTGAAAAGGTCAGGATTAACCTGTTGGGGCAGCACAAAGTACCTGCTGTGAAGCGTGTTTTCTTCTACCTTCTAAAAAAGAGAAGTGGCCAAGGAGAGCTCTGGAGCAGGAGCCGTGGCTGTGGCCGTTTCCCTGCCATTCTGGCCCCTCCTGTCTGGCTGTCTGGAGGAGCTGCAGAGCCTGGAGTGAGCCATGGCCCTATCCTACCCTGTCCATGTTGATGGGAGGAATGGCCAGCTGTGGGTTCCTGTAGATCCTCCTGGACTCCTGTGGGGTCCCTTAGAAAAGAAGGGGAGCCCACAGGGCCAGGAACCGAGGGCACAACAGCTCTGGAAAGAAGCCATTTCCTGGTAGCTCCTTGTAGTGGTGTTTTTAGATTTAAGGACAAAATAATGAATGAATGAGTGGAAAGGCATTTCTAAAGCAATTATCCTACGCTAAGCGTTGGGGATTCATACCAAAAAGTGAGACAACTTTTGTTCTCAAGGAGATCACTTTCTAATTGGGGGACACATCACATCAAGGAGAGTTCAGATGCAGGGTCTGGGGCTCATTAGAGTGCAGAGGCAAGGAAGATGCTAAAGCCCAGGAGTCCTAAGGGTGTATTGGCAAGTCAGATGGTAATGTGTAGGGGTCCAGAGGGTGTCTCTTCAGGGCAAATGGCAAGGCCTGATGGGCCAGAGTGTATAGCATTAGGGTAATAATAATAAGAGCTAACATTTATATGGTGCTTACTGTGTGCCAGGCACTGTGCTAAGCACTTTAAAATTATTACCTCATTAGGTCCTCACAACAACCCTGGGAGGGAGATGCTATTATTACCCCCATTTTACAGATGAGAAAATTGAGGCAAAAAGAGGTTAAGTGATGGTTAAGGGTCGCATAGCTAGCAACTGTCTGAGGCTGGATTTGAACTCATGTCTTCCTGACTCCAGACTCAGTGCTCTATCCACTGGGCCATCTAGTTGCCTAGACGGTAAGGTCTGGTGCACGTAGTATGTGCAAATCACAGCTATGCACTGGAGATACAAACAGAAAAGTAAAAAGAGCTCACCTCATAGCAGGAGACAAGTGGGGGTAGAGAAGGGAAGATGGTAAGGCAAAGTCATTCTTCTACTGTACTGGAAGGAGTGTAACTGGTGCCTGTCTGCTCAGGGTAGGCGGAAAAGCCAGGCCTACAACCCTTGGGTTGGCAGGAGTGGGTCTGAGGTTCACACTAAACCAGGGGCTCTGGATTCCCTCCAGGAGGGGTGGTAATAGGGCAGTTGCTCAGCATTCTACCTGGAAGGGGAAGGGTTCGGGAAAGAGGCATTGGCAGGAAGATTGAGATGTAGGGGAGTAGCTGCTCGGTAGATTCCTTCAGCACATGGCGGTGTCTGGGCAGTAATGGATCTGATTCATCTATTTCCATTTTCTCAGCCAATTTCCCTTCAACCAGGGGGAGATATTTGCTTTATGGCTGAGCAGAATGCTAAGGGCCCCCTATTACTATAGAGAGCAAAGTTTACAGTCACATGGAGGGAGCAGCGGCTATCCACCTTCTGCCTGAAGTGATGCAGTATACACTCACATGGAACAGGCCTGCTTATGGTTTCTCATTGGTAAAACAGTGCAGAAAGTAAGGCAATGAGCCAGTTTGTGACATAACAGAGTCCACGTGGGGAGCCTTTTGTCCTGATACAAGATGGATCCTGGTGTGCCCAAGGACCAAACTTGGGGCTGGTCAACTTTGCCAGGATTAGAGACCGACCTGAGGGGCTCCCCTACATTGGCCTGCTTTATACTCGGAGGAAATGGATAATAACAGCTCATGTTTAGATGGCATTTTAAAGGGGTGGGGCCAAGATGGCAGATTGGGGGCAGTCACCTAGCTGAACTCTCCCAACATTCTCCTCCAAATAACTTTTAAAAATAACACTTCAAATCAAATTTTGGTAGCAGCAGAGCCAATAAAAAGTCGGGGTGAGATATTTTTCCAGCCTAAGAAAACTTAAGAGGTTGGCAGGAGAAGTCTGTCACTAGGGTGGAGGCCCATGTGGGAGCCCACACACACAGAAGCAGCAACAGTAGCTGCTGCTGCAGCAACTTTGGGAGCTCTCATCCAGAGGGTAAAATAGAGATTGAAGGAATCCACCTCTCATCGCCTGAAAGAGATCCCCAAGTGAAAACTCTTACAAATATTAAACCCATTTCCAGAGCTACCAGGTCAATAAGAAAAAATATTTCAAGCAGCCAGAAAGAAGCAATTCAAATATCGTGGAACCACAGTCAGAATCACACAAGATTTAGTGGCTTCCACATTAAAAGAGTGGAGGGCTTGGAATAAGATATTCCAGAAGGCAAAGAAGATAGGATTACAACCAAGAATCACCTACCCAGCAAAATTGACTGTAATACTTCAGGGCAAAAATACATAAATACACACACATATTTTTTTCAGGTGAGGCAATTGGGGTTAAGTGACTTGCCCAGGGTCATACAGCTAATAAGTGTCAAGTATCTGGTCTGAGATCAGATTTGAACTCAGGTCCTCCTGACTCTAGGGCTTGTGTTCTATCCACTGCGTCACCTAGCTGCACCCCCCCCCCATATTTAATGAAAGAGGACATTCAAGATCAGAGGTGAATAGAAGGTTTGACATTCAAACAGAAGACTCAAGAGCAGCATAAAAAGGTAAACATGGAAGAGTAATCATAAGGGACTCAATAAAGTTAAACTGTTTACATGGAAAGATGATACTTGTAACTCCTAAGAACTTTATAATTACTAAGGCAGTTAAAAGGAGTTTACATAGACAGAGGGCATGGATATAAGTCAATTATGTTGGAACGAACTCCAAAAAAACTGAAGGAGAGAGAAACAGGGATGTACTGAGAGAAGGGGGTAGGGGGAGGTAGAATGAGGAGAATTTTCTCATGTAAAAGAGACACGCAAGGAAGAGCTTTTACAGTGGAGGGGGGAAATGGCTGGTAGGTAGGCAATGTTTGAACCTCATTCTCACTGGGATTGGTTCAAAGAAGAAAGAATACACACACACACACACACATATATATGTATATACATGCACATATATATATATATACATATATATATATACATATATATATATACATATACAAATACACAGTTGTGTATAGAAATGCAACTTGTTCAATAGGAAAACAGGAGGGAAAGGGAATAAGAGAAAGGGGAGGATGATAAAGGGGGGGTGGATTAAGGGAGGCAGTGGTTAGAAGCAAAATAAGACTTTTGAGGAGAAACAGGACAGAGAGGGAGGGGGGAGAGGAAGGGAGGGGGAGAGAGAGAGAGAGAGAGAGAGAGAGAGAGAGAGAGAGAGAGAGAGAGAGAGAGAGGAGGAAGAGGAGGAGGAGGAGGAGGAGAAGGAGAAGAAGAAGAAGAAGACGACAAGAGGATGGAGGTAAGTAAACTGTTAGCAATCACAACTGTGAATGTGATTAGGATGAGCTCACCCATAAAACAGAAGCATATAGTGGAATGGATTAGAAACCAGAATTCCAATAATATGTTGTTTACAAGAGACACATTTGAAACAGAAAGTCATACACAGAGTTAAATAAAGGTCTGGAGCAGAATCTAACAAGTTTCAACTGAAGTAAAAAAAGTCAGGGATAGCAATCATGATGTCAGCCAAAGCCAAAATAGACCTAACTAAAAGAGATAATTGAAGAAACTACATTTTGCTAAAAGGCGCCATAGACAACGAAGTACTACTAAATTTTTTTTATAGCAGATTTCTTGGATAAAGACCTAATTTCTCAAATATATGCCGAGTATGGAACTGAGTCAAATTTATAAAAATCAAGAGCCCCATTTGATAAATGGTCACTGAGAAGGCATTTTTAGAAGAAGAAATCAAAGCTACCTATAATCATATGAAAAATTGTTTTAAATCACTATGGATCGGAGAAACGCAAATTAAAACAACTCCGAGGTAGCACCTCACACCTATCAGAAATGACAAATGCTGGATGGGATGAGGGAAAAATAGTCACAGTAGTGAACCATTTATAGAGTTGTGAATGGCCCAACCATTCTGGAAAACAATGTGTAACTATGCCCAAAGGCCTACAAAACTGTGCACACCCTTTGGCCCAGCAATACCACCTCTAGGGCTGTATCCCAAAGAGATCAAAGAAAAGGGAAAAGGACCTATATGGACAAAAATATTATAGCATCTCTTTTTGTGGCGGCAAAGAAATGGAAGTTGAGGGGATGCCCATTGAAGGGGGAATGGCTGAACAAGTTGTGGTATATGAATGTAATGGAATACTGCTGTGCCATAAGAAATGATGAGGGGGGCTGTTTCAGAAAAAACAACAACAACATGGCAAAATTCATATGTATGGATGTGAAGTGAAGTGAGAAGAACCAGGAGATCATTGTGGACAGTTAACAGCAGTGCTGTAATAATCAACTGTGACGGACTTGGCTGCTTTGATCAATACAATGATCCAAGACAATTCCAGATTACTCATGATGAAAAAATGCTCTCTACCTCCAGAGAGAGAAGTGATAGAATCTGAGTGCAAACTGAAGTAGAATTTTCTCATTTCCTTTATTTTTCTTGCTTTTTGCTTGACAGGAACATGGCAATATGTTTTGTGTGATTTCACATGTATAATTGATCTCATATTGCTTGCCTTCTCAGTGGGTGTGGGAGGGAGGGAGAGAATTTGGAACACTCCACATTTAAAAAGGAAGGAATGTTAAAAATAAATAAATAATGAATTTAAAAAAATAGATGGCATTTAAAAATTATTAGTAAAGTGCTTTCTGTGCATTATCATCTCTTTTAATCCTCAAAATAGTTCTATGTGGTAGGTATTATTATTCACTATTTTACAGAAGAAGAAACTATTGCAGATGTATACATATACAATATATACAACCTATATATTTACATCCCTATATCTTTAAATACATTCTACATAATGTACTTACCATATAATATACTACACACATAACATATAGTATACTTACTACAATACATGTATGCATATATGTTTACATGTATTTGCATACCTCACAATACAGCTACACAGACATACACATGAGCACACACATACATGCATGTTGAACGCATGCACATATTCATGTATGTAGAAAAGCATGGCATAAAGAGCCAGCCTTAAACTCAGGAAGACCTGAGTTCAAGTACTGACTTGTATGGCTGGGCAAGTCCCAGCTGTTCAGAGCTCCAGGCAAATCTCCATGGCTTTAAGTTGCCAAATAGTTACCAATCTGCTTTGGTAAAGTCAGTTCCTTAAACCAGTGACATCCTCGGAACAGACCAAATCTACACATGTGTGTAAATATGAACACATACATACATACATACATACATACATACATACATGCTTTTAGATACTCTATCTCTGTCTCTCCCTGAAAGTCTAGAAAACCCTTTTCTTAGAAAACCCGTTCTGTGGGCTGATTCTGATTTTACCCCTCGTGGGCCTGAGGCAGCGCCTCTGAGAGGCTGAGTCACTTGGTCCAGGTGTCACAGTTCCTAAGAGCCAGAGCTCAGCCTTGACTCTGATTTTCTGAATTTGAGGCCCGGGCTCTTTCCAGGGTCTCACGTTGACCCTTCTGGGCAAAGGCGTGAGTGGCCTTTCTGGTGAAGGGCCAGGAAGGAGGGAAGCTCAGGGCTTTGGCCTGACCCCAGGTCACTGGAAACAGAAACAGGGAGTCTCCAGGGGAAGGGAAGGCTCCCCAAGAAAAGGAAGAGTTACTGGAAATGGCCAGTGCAGGCCCCGGAGGGAGAAGAGTCAGGGAAGGAGAGGGAGCTGTGGCTTAATTCTCACTCTTGAATTGTTGCCAAAAGTTCCTCTGCCTGGGTCCCTCCCACTTCACCAGATGAATTTAGCAAGAATCCAAAAGGTCACAGCCTGTACACAATCTACACCTTCCTTACTGGAAAAAACCAAAACAAAACCGAAGAGTAACACTCTCCGGGGAAGGAGGTCAAAACACTATTTTCCTCTAATTAGTCTTTTGTGTCAAAACAAACAAAGGCACCAGTATTTAGTCCAATAATATATGGAAAGAAAGAGGACAGGAAAAAATGGCCATGGAAAGGTTGTGTGGGTAAAATTCAAATCACTCCTTTTTTTTTTTTTTCTGATGAGGCGGCTGGAGTTAAGTGACTTGCCCAGGGTCACATAGCTAGGAAGTGTTATGTGTCTGAGGCCACATTTGAACTCAGGTCCTCCTGACTCCAGGGCTGGTGCTCTATCCACTGTGCCACCTAGCTGCCCCCAAATCACTCTTCTGGGAATTCATTTTTGTTTTACACTGGCTCTTGAAATGAGGGAATAAAAATGACTCTAATGATATGTAATTGATTATAGGGCTTCAAACACAGAAGGAACTTAATAAGTAGTTTTGGAAAGAAGAAAGGAAAGGGAGAAAGAAGGAAAGGAGGAAGAGAGGAAGGAAGGAAGGAAAAAAAGGAAGGAAAGAAGAAAATAAAGAAGCAAAGAAAAAAGGAAAGAAGGAAAAAGAAAAGGATAGGAGGAAGGAAGGAAAGGAGAGAAGAAAGAAGGAAGGAATGAGGGAAGGAAAGAAGGAAAAAAGGAAGCAAAAATGCCATTGGTTCTGAAGTCAGAGGACTTGAGTTCAAATCCTAGCCTTGATGCTTCTTCCCTGCATGCCCTTGGGCAAGTCACTTGACCTTCATAGTTGTCAGTTTCTTCATCTGTAAAATGAGGGGTTTAGATCAGATGACCTTTGGGTCCTCTCCTAGCTCTAGGATTGCAATGGTATGATCCTTGGAAGGAAGGGAGGGGGAGGAAGGAAAGCAGGAAGAGAGAAGAGAGGGAGGAAAGAAGGGAGGGAAGGAGGAAGGAAGGAAGTGAGGAGGGAGGGAAGAAAGAAGGAAGAAAGGAAAGAAGGGAATGTGGAGGGAGGGAGGGAGGGAAGGAAAGAAGGAAGGAAGGAAGAGAGGAAGGGAGGAAGGGGAGGGAGCGAGGAAGGAGAGAAGGAGGGAGGAAGGGGAGGGAGCGAGGAAGGGGAGGGAGCGAGGAAGGGGAGAAGGAGGGAGGAAGGCCTTTATTGCCTCTTGCCTGGAATCTCTTCATTGTTCTCCCTGCTTCCTGTCTTCCCTTGCTCTAATCTATCATCCACATAGCTGCAAAATAACTCTTCTGTGGCATAGGTCTGACCCCACTCACAAACCTGCAGAGGCTCCCTGTTGGCTCTGAGGTAAAACGAAAATGCGTCAGGCGGGCATTCATGGCCACCTGCCATAGTCTGACTGCAGCTGACCTCTCTAGCCTTATCTCCCTTTCAGTGCTCTGTGTTCCAGCTGGAGTGGCCTCCAGACATTCCCTCAACTCACATCCCACCTCAGGGATACTGACGCATCCTATTCCTCCCATCCATCCACCCACCCATCCATCCGGCAAACACCAAGTGTCTTCTCTATGTGAGGACCCATGCTAGGTGCTGGGGATGCAGAGACAAAAAACGGCATTCTTGGATTATGCTCTTCCCTCCTCCCAGAATCCTCCTGACAACAACTGACATTTCTATAGAGCTTTAAGGTCTGCAAAGCACTTTTGTACATATCTCATCTGAGCCTCTCAAAAGCTCTGCGAGGTAGGGATGCCTTCCCTATTTTACAAATGAGGAAACGGATGAATTGAGTCACCCCTGGCCACAGAGCTAGACAGCTCAGGGATTAAATGTAAGCCCAAGTAACTCCTGCTTCTTAATCTGCACACCACCACTATATCATAGTGCCTCACTCACTGCCTTAAGCTTCCTTCAAGGCTCAGGCAAGCATCACCTCCTTTGTAAAGCCTTCCTTGAGCTCTTCCTCATTGTTAACATCCTCTCCCTCAAATGATCATATATTTATGCATCTGTGTGCATGTCACACACCCCTAGTAGAATCTAAGTAAGCACCTTGGGGACAGGAGCCTAGATTGTGGTTTTTCTGTTCTCAGAACCTAGTATAGAGCCTTTCATATAAGGATATGCGTAATAAATATTTGCTGAATGGAATTGCAAGAAGGAAATAAAGAAGGGAAATAGGGAAAAGGGGAGAGAAGGAAAAAAGGAAGGAAGGGGCAAGGAAAGGAGGGAAGCAAGATAAAGGATAGAAAGAAGGAGGGAAGAATGGAAAGAAGGAAGCAAAGGAGGGAGGGAGGAAAGGAGGAAAGAAAAGGAAGGAAGGAAGGAAAGAAGGAAGGGAGGGAGGGAGGAAAGAAGGAAAGAAGAAAGGAAGGGAAAAGGAGAGAAGGAAAATAATTTCTGTTATATTATATTCTGTTGGTGCTAAGCAGTGATTTCTATGACCAAAATCTGAGTTTCCTTAAATCCAGCATTGATAACACAAGGCAGAAGCATAATTGTGTTTACTGTATATTTGAGTTACTTTCAGACTTGTTTGCTTTATGTATTATGACCTGAAAAATGTTTGCTGTAGGAATGAGTGAAAGGAGAGCTCCATCTGGCCATCAGGCTGTTAATTACAGTAAACCTTGCTCAGAATTTGTGGGTGTTTCTGAACAGCATGATATGCTGAATTCCCATGGGGGGGGGTCCTACAAAGGCTGGTTTCTCTTTGCTGTTCATTACCCTGTGCTCCAAAGCTCACATATGGTGCTTGGCATGTGGTGGGAGTCCTGTTGGCTCCATTTTTGTCCCCATTGAGCTGTCCACCACTTAGACATCTCAAATGTGGGGGTGGGGTAGGGGAGGGCAGGCAGGTGGGGAATTATGTACTTAAGATGCTATTAAGCATCCTTGCTCGATGTTTGTTTATTCCCTCTACCCTCTCTTGTTAACTGTTCAATAATACGTCAGCTGATTTCAGCCCCAACCACCGAATCCTCGTGTTTCCATTTGTAAGTGTGACTCATTGTTCCAAGATGATTTAAGTTGCTACACCTGAACTTTACTGATAGACTTGGCAGACATAGGTGCTATTTTAAGGTTCCTTTTGCATATGCCATTTCAAATGAAGCCTGGGAGTGTTACTTAATGTCTACAGCCATAGCTGGGGAGCCCACAGCTTCCCTCCTCTACTGTTCCCAGCTCCCACTGATATTTCGTAAGACCATAGGCAAGCCATTTAGACATATGGTGCTTTTGTGTGCTCTTCGTGAACTAGCTAACGTCAGAAAAGGGCTCGGGAGCTAGGTCAAAGTAAAGCTGTATAAAAACAGGAGATGGCGATGACTCACGTAAACGGTATTACTCAATTGCATTGCCCATATCCAGTGAGCTGCCAAATCTTGTTGATTTGGTCATCTCCAGGATGTCTCTTGGATTCATCTCCTTCTTGCCACTCATTTCATGACCAATGCATTTCTGGTCTTCTACCTTTCTTGCCTGCACTATTGCAATGGATTTCTAGTTGAACTCTGGGATTCCAGGCTCCTTCTTCTCCAGTCCCTTTACACATAGTTGCCAAAATTGCTCCTCTTAAAGGGAAGGCCTGACCACGGCACCTTTCTGCTCAAGAATCTTCATTGGCTCCCTATCTTGGAGAAGACAGAAACTCTTCAGACTGCTGTTTAGAGCCTTCTTTAATAAAGTTCCCACCTACCTTTCCATCCTTAATTCACGCTAGCTCCCCTCACGTACTGTCCATTTCAGGTGAATTGGCCTGTTAGCTATTCTACATACATGATACGCCATTTCTAGACTCCATGCACGTACACAAGGTATTCCTTATACCTGCAATGCCTTCCCTTCTTACCTCTACTTCATATAATCCCCAGTTTCTTACAGAACATGGCTCAGGTGTACTTTCTTACTCCAAATATTTCCTAATCCCCTCATTTGTTAATTCTTTCTTCCTCTACAAATTACTTTGTATCTGTTTACCTGTGTGCATATTGTAGACTCAAGCAGAATGTAAGTTTCTCATGGGCAGAGGCAGATTTATCATTTTCTCGCTGGACCACTCCATGCCACGCCTCCTCCACTCAGACCATCACCTCCACCTCCTCCCCACTGTTAACCTGAATTCTAACTCTGTGTCCCTTGTCTCTTGTTAGCTCAGTTTTTGCTGAGCCTGGTTCTCCAAGCCACTTCCAAGACTGTTTCCCATCATGCCATCCCTACTAGGTCCACCATTTCCTTTTCCTTCTCGTCAGTCACCTAGACTCTGTTCCTGAGTCCTGATATGTCATCTTTGGTCTTATCTTGCTCCCACAACTTTGCCCAGACTGCTCTGCCCTATGTTGCCCTGTACGTCTCCGTCCCTCCCTTTTCCAACTTCCCTTTATGTATCCTCTTTCGGTTCAGAATGTAAGCTCATGGAGGGCAGCAGCTATTTTGTTTGCTTGTATTTGTATCCTCTGAGCTTAGCACAGTGTCTGGCACATAGCACTTAAACACACTTCATCTTTTTATCTATGGCAAGCACCTAATACATGTTTGCTGAATTCAATTGCAACTCATTTGTCATCATCATCATCATCAGTAGAAAATTTGCTAATTGAAAAAATAATGTCAATGAAACATGATCTGGACCATTATTATCACAAGTGAATTCTTGTCTTTTCTCCATCACATACCAAGACTAACTTTCATTGTTTTAAATGAATCAAGAGTAAATATTTCATAACACAATTACAGTCCTGTGGACCTTAAACACCATCTTCCAGAAAACATTAAGTTAAGTTTCACTGCTGATATAACCTGCACTAGAACGCTTGGTAGAAAATATTTGAGTGCTTTGAAGGTTCTGGTTCACCTCTTTTGGGTTGTGATCAGTTTCCTGCTCTCCACTGCTCTGGGCACTACTCTAAGCTAGGCCCATTGCATCTCTTGCTTGGATTATGCCAACACCCTCCTGATTGGCCTCCTAGATCCTAGTTTCTACTTTTTCTAGTCCATCCCTCACAGAGCTGCCAAAATCATCCTCTCAGTTCACAGGATTGATTGTAATCCTTCCTTGCTCAAGGAGACAGAATGGAGGAGTGGATAGAATGCTGGACCTGGAGTTAGGAAGGCCTGGGTTTAAATCTCAGCTCAAACACCAGCTTTGTGACCCTGGGCAAGTCACTTGGCCTCTCTGTGCTTCGGTTTCCTCATCTGTAAAACAAGGGGTTGAACTGGTGGCCTCTAAGGTCTGTCCAGCTCTAAGTCTATACCCCATGACCTCACATGGCTCCCAGTTACCAAATATAAATTTTTCATTCTGGCATTTAAAGCCCTTCACAGTATGCCTCTAGCCTATCTTTCTAGTCTTATTTTACATTGGGGTCAAACTGACCTCTTGGCTGTTCTCAATTCAATACTTCATATACCGTCTTTATGCCTTTGCAAGGATTGTCCCTGGACATGGAATGCCTCTTAGAATACTTGGCTTCCTTTAAATGCAACAAATGCATTATTTTGTCAGACTCCAGAAGCTAACACAACTGGGCTTTGTTAATTGATATGAGAGATTCCCAGGACACGGATGCCTGCCAACCTCAGTGACAGTAAGCAAACATCTTAAACGCCTAATATGTGCCAGGCACTGTGCTAGGCACTGGGGCTACCAACAAATGAGTCCCTGTCCTAAAGGAGGTTGCATCCTGTGGGAGCTATATTGCAGGTGCTTGTATAAGAAAACACAAAATTTCTGCAAGGTAATTTTGAGAAGGAGAGTACTAAAAACTGAGGGGATCAGGAAAATTCTCATGGAGAAGGAGGCACTGGGAATGTATCTCAAAGGAAGTCAGGGATTTCTAAGTGGTGCAGATGAGGAAGGAGAATGTTTTAGACATGGGGACCCAAGCAAATGTATGGAGGTGAGTGATGGCATCCCATGTGACAGAAAAGCATTTAAGGGCTTACTTTGTGCCAAGTACTGAGAATACAAATAAAAAGAGAAAGGGAGTTCCTGCTCCATCTTGATTAGAATAGAGGGTTCATCAAAGGCTGTAACATGAAATTAGACCTAAAAGGTAGGTGGGCACGGAGGACTTCTAAAAGTGGGATCGAGAAGAAAATATTCAATTGGATTTGGCATCCTGGTATTCAAGGCTTATGGGTGCCAGCTGTATCCCATCTTATTTCAAATATCAAAAGGACTTCTAGGAAAATAGCTGTGGAAAATGCTGCATTCCCTTGAGTGGAATGTAAGCTCATTGAGGGCAGGGACTTTTTTTTGGTTTGTTTGTCTTTGTATCCTCAGCACCTAGGTCAGTGCCTCCTCCTACTTAGTAAGCTTGTTGAATCAAATTGAATTGAAATAACTGAATTTTGAATAAAACTGAATGGAATTGCTTTGAATAAAAAAATGGATGATTATCTCAAAGGAAATTTGGGGAATGATAAAGATGTCCCATCCATGACTAGAATAACAGACAAGACACTGGCTTAGACCACGAGGACTCTGTCTATCATGTCCTGAAATTTTAGCAATAGTCTCAACAAATTAAATTTATCCCACCGCAGACATGGGTTTCCTTGGAAACCTACCCAATTGGAAACTCCTGAAAAAATTAATATCGCTGTTGAAATCTAAATGTTAGCAAGACATTTTCATTTGGCTCTTTTTCTGGGTCCATGGAAATGGAATAGAAGAGGAAACATACAATTTTCAATTCATCCCTCTTTTTTAGCCAAAAGTATTTGGACTTTTTCCTCCCTTTTCATTTAAAGGGCAATAGTTTCTGTAATTTCCACAGGTTTGACCTTTAGGTGGGTATCCTAGGCTTATTATAAAAAGCTCTTCCTCAGCAAAGCAAATAGAGATTCAAATAATTGTCTTTTCATGCATTCTGAAGATAGTATTGCTTCTATAGTTGCATACTGAGTGACCTCCCCCCTCCCTCGCCTGATGTTCTGCATCAACATTTTCCATTTAGACTTCTTGCAATCCAGACAAATCAGCCCACACACTATGTTCTAACCCAAATGGCCTTGGACTTCATCATTTGGTTTTAAGCAAGGTGAACGTTCATGCCTATGGTAGAATTCTAAGAGGGGTATAGATCTTAATAAAGATGTTTCTCCCATTTGAACCAATAGTGTCCAATTCAAAGGGAGGGAAATTGCATTTCAATTGCTCATCCATCCAGACAATAATCTAATTCCAGGCCAGACCCTGAAGTGTGAATATGAACAGAGACATTGCTGGAGGAGGGAGGTTGGAGTTTCGGCCCAGGGTTCTGACATCTGGAAATACGTTTTCTAGCACACCAGCCTCTGACATGCAGCAAGATGGCCCCTACAAGCTCACCTGGCCCTATGGCACCAGCCCTAGGGTCTTGGAGTTGCCTTTCCCCTGGGTACTGCACTCTCTCCTTAGGAAGGCTGCACTTCAGAGGCATGGCTTTCAGTTTTTAGAGGGAAAAGTTACTTCTCCTTTGCACTAAATGCGTCGGGCAGTAGTCTGTGCTCTGCTTTGCACATCTATCACATTCTCTATGGACAAGCCTCCTAATTATAGCTTGGAGCATGAACCAGGGTGATCCTGCAGGCCCTATTCCAGAATACCTGCGTTGTCTTGAAACTTCTGCCCTGAGGTCTCATCTCCAGATTGGTGATTCCTTGTGTCTGAAATGTCCTTCCCCCTCATTGCCTATTGAATTCTAACCCAGATTTAAAAGCTTGACTAAGATGCCAATGTTTTCTGTGAAGCCTTCCTTGATTTCTCTAGTCAGTAATGACTACATGGCTACCCTCTCCTTACATGGCTTCTGTCTAATGTTGCTACTCCATTACTCCATTATTATAAGCCTCTACCTTGCCTTGGACTGTCAGCCGCACAAGGGCAGGTACTATAGATCGAGTTTTTGTCTTCTCCATCTCCTGGCACAGTGCCTAGTCCACAGAAGGCATGTAGTAAACACTTGTCAAATTGTTAGAAGCATTAGAATAGATGAAATGGCTCTCAACTCTCTTTATCACATTCAGTTCACCCAGGGCATAAGGAAAGGGTTCCCATAGGAGGCGCCATATGAGCTTAAGGATTCCAAGATGTCCAGATGAGGGAGTATACTTTAGGCATGCCTACCAGCCTGTACAAAGGGATGGTGGTAGGAGAGAAAAGTCCAAGTTTAGGGAGCAGTGAGAAGGCCCTTTTGACTGGACCACAGAGTCAATGAGGGGGAGTAACATGAATTGAATCTGGAGAAGTAGGCTGGAGTCAGACTGTGAAAGGTTCTCCATGCCAACCTGTGGGCTTGAATTTTATCCTAGAGGAGACAGGAATGCATTCAAGGTTCTTGAACAAAGAAGTGTTATGTATGTTAGGAAGATTCTTTTGGCCACTGTGAGAGATTGGTAAGAAGAGAGACCGGAATACAAAAGTACAATCTATCATTGACTATGACTGCCACCAATTAATGATCTTACAGCAAATGAATAGTAACAGTTATGGAAATGGGTATACACACATACATAGAAGTATATGTGTGTATATATATATATCACATACATATACATATATGTATATACACACACATATATACACACTTATAGTTGTACTTAGCACCTAAAAAAAGGGCACTAACCAATATAAACTTGAAGGAACGCAGTCATACACATTCTCTGTACCCAATCACTTGGTACAAGCAACAGTTTGGGAACAGGACTCCACTTGAAACTGACAGTGGTTTCCTTGTCGCTGGTGATAGCGAATTGTAGTTCTCGCTACTTTCAATACTGAAGGGCCCAATGGGTCTCACAAATCTCAACTGGACCTCTGGGATTTATCTATTTTCTCTACTTGGGCAGTTTTGCCTTGTATTTGGAAACAGTTTATTATTTCAAATTTTAAAGCTGGAATAACAAATAAGGAACTAACTATATTTGTATCTCCCTCATCACTAACACAGTGCTTCAGACCAAGTAGGCCCTTCATAATAATAATGATAGCTGACATTTATATGGTATCCAACACGCATGATCTCACTGAATCTTCACAACACCCTGGGAGATAGGTATTATTATCCCTTTTTCATCAACCTGCCCATGGTCCACAGTCAAGTCAGAGGCAGTATTCAAGCCCAGGTCTCTCCTGCCTCCATGCCCAGTGATCTCTCCAAGACACCACACTGGCTCATTTAATACATGGCTGTTGAATAAATGAATCAAAGCGCCTTCAAGTCTTGGGGACCTGAGTAGGAGTAGCAAGGAGGGACTGCAGAAATAGGAAGAACCACTCGGCAAGCAGAGCTTATCCAAACAGAAGTTCTCCACAATATTTATGTTTGCACAGGAAAGTAAGACAGATGGGGCAGAGAAACCTCTGTGAAGGAGCAAGAGGTCCCTCGACTTCACTGGACGCCCTGTAAAAACAGCTCATCTGGAGCCTCTGCCCCGGGAGGTGGCAAGGAACTTCAGGATGGGATTTTTTCCCTCTCTATTTTTCTTCTTTTCTTTTTAAAAGTTTTCTTGAGCTTAATAATTTTCCTTTCCAATTCTGGAATCTTGGTGGAAGGGCTAGAATCTAATTTTGTTTTTACTGGGAAGTGAAGTTTTAGCTCATAAGAGTATTATGAGGGGAAGCTAGAAGGTGTTGTGGAGAGAGTGTCAGACCAGGAGCCAGGAAAGCCTGAGTTCTAAGCTGTGACCACGATGACCTCTTCCCCTACAAAATGATGTTATCTAATCACAGCTTGGCCCTCACTGTGCCAAGGCAATCTTTTGCCCCTCCCTGACTCATTATGCCATTGCCCAGAGAGGTTGTTCTAAAATCTTTCCCTGCACATACCCTCCTCTATCCTCCTAGCTGTGAATGTTGGCTCATGCTTCACTGAGAAAATAGAAGCCAATTTCTGGGAGCTCTTTCTTTTCTTCATTCATTGATGTATTTATTTTGGGCAATGGGGTTAAATGACTTGCCCAGGGTCACACAGCTAGTAAGTGTTATGTGTCTGAGGCTGGATTTGAACTCAGTCCTCCTGAATCCAGGGCTGGTGCTCTATCCACTGCATCACCTAGCTGTCCTCTTTTCTTCATTTCAGAACCCCTTGATAGCCCCCTACTCTGTTCTCTTTTCTCCCAGTCTCTCATCATAATGAAATTTCTCCTGTCTCAGGCCAGGAGTTGCTAAGTGCCCTTTATCCCATCTCTTCTTCATCAGAGCTCAACTTCAATCATGCATCTAAACTTCCAACTTCATCTCTTGGGTCTTGATGCTTACAAACATGCCCAAAGTCTTCTCCAGACTTAAGACTTTTTTTGCACTAGATCCTTCTGTCTCTCAAGTTATTGTCCTACATTTCTCCTGCTTTTCTCAGCCAAGTTCCGAAAAAATCTATCTATCCTTGGTGTCTCTGGTTCCATCCAATCGCTTCAAAACCATCTGAAATCTAGCTTCTGGCCTCATTACTCCAAAGAAACTGTTCTATAAAGGGATCTTAATTTCCAAATCTGAGGGTCTTTACTCGATCTCTCTAGGGTACTCAGTGTCGTTGAGGATATTCTCCTGAATTCTCTCTTCTCTGGGTTTCCCTGACACCACTCTCTACTGATTCTTCTCTGACGGCTCTTGACCAACACTTTGTTGGCCATTCACCCATGGCGTGACCTCTCACTGTGGGGTACCCCAAGCTGTGCTGAGCCCTCCTCTCTTTTCTCTCTGTACTTTCTTGCTTGATGATCTTATTAATCCCCATGGGTTTAACTATCATCTTTATGCAGATGACTCACAGATTTATATATCTTGACCCAGACTCTCTCCTGAGCACCAATCCTGCAATATTAGAAACCTATTAGACATTTCCAGACAAAAATCCATAGAGATCCCAAACTTCACATGTCCAGTACAGAACTCATTATTTTTCTCTTCAAACTCAGAGATTTCCCCATATCCCTTTTCTGTCCTTCTAGCCTCCCAGATTTTTGTCTTGAATATTAACCTCAATTGTTGTCCCTCATATCACAAATCTAATGACTAAATTGTATTACACTGCCTCTAAGAGTTTTAGAACATTTCCTGGGGAGGTTCAGTGACTTACCTAGGATTACAGAGCTAATAGTGTCACAGACTTGAACCCAGCTCTTCCTGACATCACTATCTATCATAATACTTTAGGATGCTTGTTATAACAGAGTTAATCAGGAGGATCTCTCTCTCCCTCTCTCCAATCCATCCACCTATCCATCTATGTATCTATCTAATCTCTTTATCTCTCTGTCTAGTCTACCTGTCTGTCTAGCTGCCTGTCTCTGTCTGTATCTCTCTCTTTATATCTCTATATTAGTAATGTTATATCCATAAAGTGCCTTAGACTTCAGAAGAAAAGGATTGTAGGAATTTAGTGTTGCTAAAGAGATCTATTTTTCATCCTTCTGATGCAATCTGCTATGACCAGCGCCCCTCCCTCCTTCTTTGTCCTTTGGCTTCTTCGTGACCCTGGCTGGAGGATGTTCTAAGTGCATCCCCCAAATCTGCTGAAAGACCCACAGATATTTCTCTTGTGATTTCTCCAGAAGAGAGGCATCTGCTATCTGAATGTTGAGCAAGGATGAGGACCCCAATCCTTCATAGCTATGGCATCCTCTTAAATGTCATACCAAGCTCTAGAAAATGGGGCCATGAAGACCTGGGCTGGAAATCTCACCTTCATCAGATGTGTGACCATGTGCAAGTCACCAGACCTCCTTAAGCCTCAGTTTTTTAATATGTAAAATGGGGATAATAATCCCAGTGATAGTAGCCTCACAGGGGTCACAGACTCAGAAGTGGAATGGCTCTTAAAGGGCATCTAGTATAACCCCATAATTTAAAATTTATTTGACCAATGTCTCACAATACAGCTCAAAAGAAAAACTGTGGGCAAAGCACTTTAAAATACTATCCAGATGACCACTTTTGGTGCAGTTGTTTTGAAGCTGTGACATCATCAGTGTGGGGACCTGCCATAAGGAAGTGATCGTACCTCTCTCAATGCATTTTAGATACTTGTCCATTAAAACTCCTCTGGAACTCAGCATCTTAGAGAAGACTTGGGACTTTGGGAAGTTAAGAGACCTGCTCAGCATCATACAACCCATATTTGTCAGGGGTAGCACTGGAATCCAGGCCTTCCTGACCCCAAGACCAACCCTCTCTCTGCTTGGCCACTATGGCTTTAGAAATACCAAGGAATGCGTGAGATGTGGCTACAGCAAATGAATGAACAGCTAATGTTTCCTATTTTACTGTGGGCAAATCCCATTTTTTGGGACTTTGGAACATGAAGACTTCACAGTTTCTTGTCACAATTACCACCATGGACCAAGGATGGCTTTCATTTTGGGAAGCACATTGGCTCTGGCTGTCAAGTCATAAAATTTGGAGAACTCGTTTGGTCCCAGATGCTGAGAAGTTTTTTTGGAAGCCAAATGCTGAGTGATTCCTTAGTGAAGACAGCCCAATCTCATAGCCCTGGCACTCACTCTTGTAAAAGGGCTTAGTTCTCAGGAATTCCAAATTGCATCATTTAACAAAGGGGAAATTTTATTTGGTAATGCACAAGGAATCAAAATTATGGGTGTGCATGTAGCATCCCAAAGCCAGGGCCCGCCATTGTAGACTTAGAGCTTGAAAGGAAGTTGTCACCTAGATTCCCTCTCTCCCTCCCCATTTTACAGATAAGGAAACAGAGGCCCAGTGAGATGAAGTAAAGTAGGCTTAAAACTCAAAGGATTATATATTTAGCTTAATAAACGCTTATTGATCAATTGATTGATTTAGAGCCAGAATGGACCTTAAAGGCAACTTAGTTCAACATCCTTTTCTAACAGAGGAGGAAACTGAGACCCAGAGAAAATAAGTGACTTGCCCAAGGTCACAGAGATCCTCCAACTTAAAATTCAGTGGCTTTTCCCCTGCTCTTGGGCATGAGACCCATTTCCTTATGGAACTCGAAGGTGGGTTGCCAAGTCTGGACTTTTAAAACTCGTACATTTCCTTTTCATTCTTGCACACACAATTCTTTTCTCCTCTCTCTCTATCGGAAGTAATGTTTGGTTGATCCAACCTTTGGCTGGATACCCAGGGCCCAGGTGGGGCTGATTCCCGGGCATCATTTTGTTAGGAAGGATTGAAGGAAATAAAGAACAGCCTTTCTTTATGTACTGGCAGGAAGAAGACAGGTCCCAATGGGTTAGGTGCAGACAGGGGGGCCCTGGCCATGGGATTCTCAATGTTTTGGGGGACAAGGAAGCTTAAAATTGGTGGTGGTGGGGGGAGCAAGGGACAACCAACAGGGGCCTTCACTAGGGGGCTCCTAGCATGTCTCCCATGAATAATGCCTCATCTCACATCTTCCAGCCCTCCACAGTGGAAGTTAATGGGACAGGGAGAAGGAAGGGAAAGGGGTAATAGCAGACATGAGGATACAGTCCCAGGGACCCAAAGAATAATCAATTAGTGAGCATTTACAAGTGTCCTTTTTCAGCCAGGCACCACATAGGCCTTGGTGGGTACAAAGACCTGAAGAAAGAGATAATAAGTGATGGAGACAGCAGAGAACCTTAGGATAGAAGCTGATAACCTTGAAAAGAAGAGAATGGAAGAAACAATTTTAAAAAATTCAGTGATATGAGAAATAGAGGGATAATAGGACTCAGAGCTGGAAGGGCTTTCTGAAATCAGACTAGAAAACCAACTGAAAGAGACATGAAGTGATCTGTCCAAGGTCACACGGGTAAGTGGTAGTGATGGAACTGGAATCCAGGGCCTTTGAGTTCAAACCCAGGACGCTTGACACCCTCAAAAGGTACTTAGGATCAACAGAGGAGATCTCTCAGGCCCAGGAGAAAGGGCCTTCTGTTTGAACTGCAGAGGAGGCAGGGGGTTCACGGTATACCTCCGAACATCCCACAGTGAGTCAGCCATCATGCTTCTGTGATTTCTCTAGATAACAGATACAGGTTTTTGCCACAGCAACACCACAGCCGTGGTGGAGGTGGGTAGACCTTACCAGTCATGGTTTGGGGCTCTTACATGAATAGTGGCTTTAGGTGGCACAGTTAGACTTGGAATTTTTTAAAAAATATACTTATTAAGCACCTACTATGTTCCAGACACTGCTAAACATAGAAGATACAAAGAAAGGCAAAAAAATATACTCCCTACTCTCAAGGAGCTCATAATCTGGTGAGAGTCAGGAAGACCTCAGTTCAAATCTAGCCTCAGACACTCACTAGCTGTGTGATCGTGGACAAGTCACTTAACGTCTTCTTGCCTCAATTTCTTCATCTGTAAAATGGGGATAATATTAGCACCTACCTTCCAGGGTTGTTATGAAGATCAAATAAGATAATATTTATAATGTGTTTAGCACACTGCCTGGCACATAGTAGGTGCTTCAATGCTTATTCCCTTTCCTCCCTTCCCCACCATTTGTAAAGCATTTTGCAAGCCTTAAAGCACTATATAAATACTCATCATTATCATTATCATTATTATTATTAGGAACTGGACAGAGAAGCTGGTCTTGAAATTAGGAAGATCAGGGTTCAAGTCCTGACCCAGAGTGGAGAGAATGTCCAGGAGTAGAAGATTCTCCACAGTGTCCAGTGCTGCAAACAGGTAGAGGAGGATGAAGACTGAGAAAAAGAACACTGGATTAGGCAATTAAGAGATGATTGCGGGGCAGTGAGGTTGCACAGTGGTTAGAGCCCTGGAATCAGGAGGACTTGAGTTCAAATCCAGCCTCAGACAGGTGACCCTGGGCAAGTCACTTAAGTCACACCATTGCTTCAAAAAAAAAAAGATCATTGATAACTATGGAGAGAGCTTTTGCAGTGAGAATGGTGAGGCTGGACTCTAGATTGCTGAGGGTTTAGTAAACAGCGAGGGGAGAGGAAGTGAAGGAAGGCTAGATAGAGTTTTCAAGGTGTTTAGCTGAGAGGTAGGTGAGAACTATAGGCTGATAGCTATCAGAGATGGTAGCACATAATGAAAACTGTTTAAAAAATACAGGAAGTTTGGGTGTGTTTGCAGATAGTATGGAAGGACCCTTTAGATAGATAGGAGAGATTCAGGATTAGAGAGAGAGAGGACGTGAGAGGGAATGGCATCTAGGGCACATGTACAAGGGTCCACTTCTTTTATCTGTATTTAGCACTGATGCGCGCAAAAGGGACTTAGGAATTCCGGAACACAAAAGTAGAACATTTGTGGGTAATGGGTAGACCATGTGCACAGCTTTCTATGTGCTGCTGAAGGAGAGAGTGAAGGAGTAAGTCATGGAGTATGAGCAGAATGAGGGACTGAGAATTCAGGGTATTTGAGGGAAGACCAACTTGTATGGTGAAGTCTCCCAGAACGAAATCTAGAGTTGGGATAGAGAGGGCTGGTGTGAGCCAAGCATTCACCTTGGGGAGAATGGAGGCAAGATAGCTTGGAGGCTGATAGAAAATGGTCATTGGCATTTGACTTGGGTGATAAATTTGGGTAGCTTGAACCTCAACGGAGGAAATATTGCTAAAGATGGGGAGGGTGGAGGGAAAGTTTGGAAATAGCAAGAGAAAGAGAGACCAAAGAGTATTCCAACTTCATGTACTGGGACAAGTGAGTTGTCAAGTATGAGAGAAGGAGAGTATGGAAAGGATGGCTAGGTATGATGCAGCATCATCCAAAGGGAGACGGAAGAGGTCTGAGATGGCAAGTTTGTTAATTAGAGAGCCAGAGTCCCAAAGGGCGCAGTGGGCAGGCCAGGCAGATCTGGAGGGGGCCATGGGAGAAGGGCAGGGGTAAAATGGGTCGGAATGAGTGAGTCCACTTCAGGAATGACCCACCCTGATGAAACCAGAGTTCCAGACTGCAATTTCCCTCTTCCCCCTATTCAGAACAAAAGCGATATGAGGCAGCCTTAGAAGAAGAAACTGGATTTTATTCTAAAAAAATCATGTTTTAACTACAGGGTAAAAGATATGATTAAATTTCACGTGCATCATTATTGGAAGGCACATAGGAAGAGCTTAATAAAGAGGTTCAGGCTAGAGCCGGAAGGGACCTACAAGGCATTTCTGGTCCAACCTCTTTTGCTGGAAACTGAGGCTCAGAGGAGTTAAGTGACTGGCCCCAAATCTCACATCAGAGCATCAGTCACGGGATTTGAACCCTGGCCTTCTCATTCTAGGGCAGTGCTCTGGCTTTCCTGAGACTTCCCTGAGTGAGAAAAAGAATAATTTCTAACTTAGAAGATTTTTCTTTAAAAAAACCAAACACTTTAATAACTTTCATGTTGGGCTTCTTCCTTACCATCCTTGACTAGATAAGCCCAACACAAATGGAAAGGTAATTGTAGGGGAGAAAAAAAACCCATATTGCTCATCTTGAGTATTTTAATTTTTACTGTGAGCAAAATCCTTTAAAAATAGTTCTCCCATTTCCAGGAATTTGTTCTTGTTTTTCAAAGCAAAGCAAAACAAAGGTGTTTGGCTGCCAGGTCTGCTACGCCTTCACAAAGGGCATGGAGAAATGCAGAGCAGTCAAAGAGCCCAGGCATATGAAATTAATCCTGGCAGGATTAATCCACTGCTGCACATTTACACAAATGCATCTTTTAAGGTCAGGACCGTGCATGTGGGGACTCACATGTCCCTTCCCCCTCTACGCAGGCTCCCCAGGCTGCTGTAGTGGACAGAGAATTAGAGGACCTGGGTTAGAATCGCTGCTCTGTTCTTTGCTATCTTAGTGACCTTGGGCATTTGCTTTCACTAGGCTTTGGACTCTGTTTCTGGAAAACAAAAGGGCTTGGGCTAGACCCCCCCCCCCCCCGCACCCCCGGTCTCCTTTCAGCTCAAAGTCTCTGATATTGGGATCTTACACCTTCTTTTCTTTTTTAAGGCTGTGTTTAATGTTCATTTGAAACTTATTTCTCCAGGAATTCCTCCACTATAGCAGCTATTGTGTTGATATGCCAAATGGACAGACCACTGGAACTTGAGTCAGAGGATGTGGTTTCAAATCCTGCCTCTGACACTTCCTAGTGGGGTGACCGTGGATAAGCTAGTTTACAAAAACATAGATTCAGAGCTGGAAGGGATGTTAGGGATGATCCAGTCTAATTCCCTCATTTTTCAGATGAGGAAACTGATGTCTAGGGAAGTTAAATGACTCATCCAAGGTCACTTAATGAGAAAATGCTTGATTTTTAACCCAGGTCTTCTGACTACAAATTCTGCATTCTACATCAAGTTCCTCCCCCTAAGCCTCAGTTTCCTCATCTGTAAAATGAGGAGGTCAGGCTAGGTGGCCTCTGAGGTCCCTTCCAGCTTCAGATCTAAGATGGGTTGGTTCTGAGCCTGCAACTCCCCTCGGCACAGCCCAGGGCACAGTGACTACTGGCCCTTTGGCCTTTCTTCTTCTTTGGAGGCAATCAGGGTTAAGTGACTTGCCCAGGGTCACACAGCTAATAAGTGTCTGAGGCTAGATTTGACTCGGGTCCTCCTGCCTCCAGACCCAGTGCTCTATCCACTGCACCACCTAGCCACCTCGCTTTGGCCCCGCTTTCAGATATTCCTTTTGACTATCATAAACCTTCCTTCCAAAATGCCTTGATACAGTATCTTGCCCGAGGAATCTTGAGAGTGCCTGCGATCTGTGATCAACAGTCAGACCCCAACCTTCACAGAGAGATAGCTTGTTCTCTCTCTGACTCTGGCTCTTTGTTTCTGTCTCTCCCTCCCTCCCTTTCCTCCTTCCCTCCCTCCCCTTCTCTCTTTCTCTTCACATAAAGACTCTTCCTATCCCCCTCTTTTCATAATGAATAATCTCATGGCTGCCTGAAATCGGTTTCACTCCACTTTCGGGACCAACCAGTAGCTTCAAGGTGTTCCTAGAAGGTGCTCTAAAGAGACAGACTAACCATGACAATCATAATTCGTATTTCAATAATCCTCCGCACACTTTTCTTACAACCCTTAAAGGTACAGAGCCATCACAGAGGAGATTTCCACTGGGCATTAAGGTTGGCAAAGCACTTCTTGCATGTCAGTTGAGCCCAGCAACCCCATGAGATTGAACTGAGGGTCATTATCTTCCCTGTATCTCAGTGCAGTAGGTTGCTGCCAGATCTGAGGGTCAGAAGACCTCAGTGCAAATCCTGCCCCTGACACTTACTACATATGTGACCTTGGGCATCTTTCCGGGCCTCAGTTTCCTCATCTGTAAAATGAGACAGTTGGGCTAGACAGCCCCTCAGGTGTCTCTGAGCTAGAAATCTATGATTTTATGAAACAGAGAGATGAAGGAATTTGCCCTGTGTCACAATGTCTGAGGTGGAATCTGAACTCAGGTTTTCCCATTGCCAAGCTCAGCACTCTATCCTTCACCCCACCTTGTGTCTCAAAGCATTTTTCTCTCAACAGCCTTGTAAAGTAGGGAAAGTAGTATTATTTCCCTAAGAACAGCTCTTTCTTGAGTTAGAAAAATGAAGGAATGTGTCTGTGGTCTAATCAATCAAAAGGCTTCCCTCCCCCTAGACTCAAAAGTCAGAAGCTCCTATTAACATTCTTTTTTTCTTTAAAAAAAAATATTGATCAGAGCAGCTAGGTGGCACAGTGGATAGAGCTCTGGCCTTGGAGTCAGGAGGACCTGAGTTCAAATCTGAACTCAGACGCTTGACACTGACTAGCTGTGTGACCTTGGGCAAGTCATTTAACCTCGATTGCCAAACAAAACCAAAATAACAACAAAAAAATATTGATCCTCTTCCACTTTGTCAGAGTAATAAACTTGGAGTCAAGAAGACCAGAGTTCACCTTCAATCTCAGACACTAGCTGGGGGACCCTGGGAAAGTCACTTAACTACTCTCTGTCTCAGTTTCCTTATTTGTAAAATGGGGATATTAACAGTACCTACCTCCCCAGGTTGCAGTGAGGACTAAAAAAGATAGCACATGTACATATATGCATGTTACATATAATACATATATTCTCATCATAACATAAATATACATCAAAACATATGTATATAACAAGGTATGCTTTATAAACCTTGAAGGGCAATATGAATGCTAGTTATTATTATTATTCATTTCCCAATATAGCCTTCCTCTCTCCCCCACCCAGGGACCCCTTCTTTGTAACAAAAGAAGAAAAAGAAACATAAAAAGTTCAGCGAAACCAGCTGTGTGAAATCTACCCAGCATCCCCCACTCAGAGGTGGCCCCCTGCCAGAGCAAGGAAAGAGGTCCCTTCTCATATCACTTCTCCTGATTCCATTTCATTAATTAGTTGGAGAGTCTTTCTTGTGGTAAAGAGAGGACTAGCATTCAAACGCACTGACGTTTTAAAACATTTTTTAAGAGGAAGGGCCCTTAAAAAAAGAAAAACTGACAAGAGATGTTTTCCTTTGCTCCACACAGAGAAGAGATGGAAAAATGGGCCAACACATGTCTGAAGACCCAACGTGATTAAGGGACCTGGAGATTTTAGGTGGCCATAAGACAATAAAGTGCTCACCATCAGACATCTGCCAGGGTGGAGGTGCTCCGAGGTAAAGCCCCCCTAAATCTGAAGCCATCAGGACTTTAGACTAGTTTATCTTGATTTTTTTTCTTTTTAAGAGGTGACAACCTCATAAACCCATAATCTCTTCTTGAGGATGATGCAAGACTTTGGTAGGAAAGGAGAAAAACAAGGTCTCATCCTCCCTCTCCTTCTCTCCCTGCTGCCCTACCCCCACCCCCGCCTACCTCCTTCTTCCTCTCTCTCTCTTTCTCTCTCTCCCACCCTTGCCCACTTCCTTCTTTCTCCTTCTCTCTCTCTCCCCCCTGCCCCTCACCTTCTCTCTCTCTTCCTCACCTGCTTCCCTCTTTCTCTTTCTCTCTCCTTCCCTTCCTCTCTCTCTCTCTCTCTCTCTCTCTCTCTCTCTCTCTCTCTCTCTCTCTCTCTCTCTGTCTCTCTCCCTTGCCTCCCTCCCTCTTTCTCCTTTTCTCTCTCACTCTCTCCCCTTGCCTTTCTCCCTCTTTCTCATTCTTACTCTCTGTCCTTCTCTCTCTCTCCCTGCCCTTTCCCACTTCCTTCTTTCTCCTTTCCTCTCTCTCCCCTCTTGCCCCCCTCACCTTCTCTCTCTTTTCATTGTCTGCTTCCCTCTTTCTCTTTCTCCTCTCTCCTTCCCTTCCTCTCTCTCTCCCTTGCTTCCCCCCCTTTTCTCATTCTCTCTCTGTCTCTCTGTCTCTGTCTCTGTCTCTGTCTCTCTCTCTCTCTCTCTCTCTCTCTCTCTCTCTCTCTCTCTCTCTTCCCCTCTCTATCTCTGTCTCTGTCTCTCTCTGTCTCTCTCTCTCTCTGTCTCTCTCTCTCTCTCTCTCTCTCTCTCTCTCTCTCTCTCTCTCTCTCTCTCTCTCTCTCTCTCTCCCCTCCTCCTCCTCCTCTCTCTCTATCTCTCCTTCCCTTGCCCCCTCCCCTAAAGTCTCCTTATGAGAGGTAGGCTCTAAAATCCCATTTTGTTTCTGGCCCCCCGCGATGAAGGAAACAGAGTGTTGTTTTTTTTTTAATGGGCCTGGTTGCATAACTTCTAGGACTTGTGTTTCTCCTTGGGGGGCTGGAACCGAGCTCAAGCTGAACTGGCAGATCAGTCCTGCTGCCAGCTTGAGAAAAAGAAACCTCCTTTCCCAGAGCCCAAACACAACATGAAGCTAGAAATAAACTGCTTTCCATGTGGATCCATTTATTTATGTAGTTTCAAAGCCCTTCTCAAAGGGATAAACAAGCCTGCGGACAGCCCGCAGGCACCAGCCATCGGTCTAGGTAGACACTGGGCCCGGGTTGGGGAGACCTTGGCTATGGGTCATGGAAAACCAATTACCTTTACATTTCTTCTCTTCGGTGGGGTCGGCCTGGGTGCTCGCCACGCCCTGCTCGTGGGCTTCGCCCGGGTCCAGGTGGAACACTGAGCTAGTCCAAGCTGCTGTCGTCTGGAGCCGGGATGCCGGTGGCGGCGGCTCACTCTTCAACAGCCCGCCGCTGCTCTCTGAGTGGCCCTTCCTATGTAAGCAGTCTTCGGACATTCCTACGAGGCCCCAGGGGTAGTCTTGGTCAGGGGGAGGCGGAGGAGGCTTCCGCTTGTCCCATGCTGGAAGGCCATTTTCTGGAGGGTTGACAAACACAAGTTGACATGCTGTTGGCATTGTCAAGATCTAGTTGGGATGCAGGCTGGGAAAACAAGTGGTTTTTCTGGTCTCCTGGGCTGACAGTGTTCACATCGATTGCAGGGATAAGAGGGCAGAGCCGGTCAGCCTTGGGGACTGAGCCTCTGGGCCCGGGCTGCTACTCTACTGGACCTAGGGAATCCCCTTGTCTGTAGTGCCTGGAACAATGCACCCGATGCAGGCCCACTGCTACAACAGTGGGCCCCAAGGGCAAGGGGAGACCAATTTATTGCCTTGCTTGGATGACCATTTGAGGTCTTGTGGGTCGGGGCTGGTCGTGAACAATTTTCAGATCCTTAGTACATAAAACAACCCGGACTTGGCCTTGCTTGACTCGGATCTTATCAGAGGCTGACCTGAGGGACACTCTGTTGCCCAAGTGTGACACGCTGACGTGTACACACTTAGCAAGGCTGGATGCTACTGTCCTCCCGAGACAGTCACCAAGGCTGGCCCATGGGAAGAAAACTATGGATGGCTGTCTCATAAATGTATGGCGCCAACAAATAACAGAGGGCTTAGTTAGGCTGGGAGTGCTATCACCGGGGTGGGGTGGGGACTAAAAAATGGCCAAATTTCAAATGAAAATCTTCTTTGTTTCTGTTTAATATTATCTGGTATTTTTTTTTAACATTCTAGAAATAACATAGGGGAAAGAGGTGGGTGCAGAGGAATAGCTAATATAGCATCATTGGAGCTGGAAAGGTCATCTAGTCCACACCCCCTTCATTTTACAGATGAGGAAACTGAGGCCCACAGCACTTAGACAACCTGTCCAAGGTCATATAGGAAGAATATGTCAAAGGTGGGATTTGAACCCAAGTCCTCTGACTTCAGATCCAGCACTCTTTTCACTGTGCCATACTAGGAAAGTGAGCTCTTTTCATGGGTACATCTTTTTTTGACTCAAGGACCCAAAGTTGAGTTCGATTTGAAGAAAAACCGGTCTTTACTAGGAAGTGTCCGCGAGGATTAGATTGACATGCAGTGGGGATATGTTAGGGTATCTTTTCCCATAAGTTTACAGGGACTCTGAAACTGGCTATCCAGAAAATGGTAGAAAAGTCAACAATAAAAAGAATAAAAGGCATGTCTGCTCCCCACTTCTTTCTAGTGGTGAGCTCCATCTTCCCAGAACCCTCACGACACACACATAAAATGGCAAGATAAAACACACACAGGCATGTAGGCTGGACACATGTATTTTCACAGACTCTAATGGGGCCTCAAAATACCAAGAAAGACCTTGTACTCCTCTTAAATGCACAAAGATAAAAACAAACACACGAATATGCAAACCAAATAGACAGACCACATACTAAGCCAACACCACCACAGCTCACAAGCTGGGGGGCTGGGAGCTTATAGGACCAGCCATTGATTTCCATTCCATCCAGATGGTGAAGGGATTTTCATGCTTCTTTGACCATCCATTGCTTGGACACAAAGCTCTCCCTCTGCCTTGAGGCCTAGGATCAGATGAGGACGGACTTCTACAAATCCATTGAGGCCAGACACCTAAATGAAATCCTTTCTGGTCCCTCTGGCTGCTGGTGTCCTCTGCCCCTCCCAATGAGCTTTCTATGTGTTCTGTATTGATGCAGTATATCCTTACTTGGGTCCATGCTGCTTCTGCCTGATAAGAATGTAAGCCTCTTGATAAAAGAGATTGCTTCCTTTCTGTTTTTGTATCCTTGGAATCTAGCATAGCTACTGGTACGTAGTAGGCACTTAATAAATAATTGTTCATTAACGGATTGAAATGCCCAAAAAAGGGACAGGCTTCTTACATGTCACTCCTCTCTAAACACGAGCCAGTCAAACTGGCCTATTGGCTGTTTCTTGTGTATAATGCTCTATTTCCGATCTCTTGGCCTCTGTACTGGACATCACCGACCCTGGGATGAGTTCCCTCCTCACTGCTGCCTTGAAGCAGGTCTGGCTTCCTTTAAGATTCTGTACATGCTACCATCTACAGGAGGCTTTCCCCTCTAAGGTTACTTTGTACCTACTCTGAATGTACCATCCATCCATCCATCCATCCATCCATCCATCTATCTATCTATTTATCTATCGCCGCTCTCTCTCTCTCTCTCTCTCTCTCTCTCTCTCTCTCTCTCTCTCTCTCTCTCTTTCTCTCTCTCCATACTCTCTCTCTCTCTCTCTCTCTCTCTCTCTCTCTCTCTCTCTCTCTCTCTCTCTCTCTCCATATATATACACATATATGTATATATCTATCTCTGTATGTATGTATCTGTATGCATGGATCTCTCTCTATGTCTGTCTCTCTCTGTATGTATATATGTATGTATCTATCCTCTCTATATACATACATACCTATTATCCATCCATTTATCCATCTATCTCTCTACCTACCAATCTATCATCTACCAATCTACCTATTATCTATCATCACCATCTCTCTCTCTGTATGCACACACCTATCATCTATCTGTCTGTCTATCTATCTATCTATCTATCTATCTATCTATCTATCTATCTATCTATCCTCTCCCTCTCTCTTTCTCTCTCCTCCCCCACATTGATCATCCATCCATCCATCTAGCTGCCAATATTTCATCTGTCTCTCTTCTCCCCTCTATATATGTATATATATATATATATATATATATATATATATATATATATATATATACACATATCCTAACATCCATCTATCTGTCTATCTACCTACCAATCTATCAATCTATTATCTGTTGTCTCTCTATACATATATACACACTTATCAGCTATCTCATCATCATCATCATCATCATCATCATCATCATCTATAGGCTGTTTTCAACTTTGTTTTTCATATGCTCTATTTTTAGCACAGGGTCCAGCACATAATAGGCACTTATGTAAAACTAAATAATATAATATAAATAAATAATATAAATAATGTAATATAATATGAATATAATAATGCAATATAACATAAATAATAGAAAGTAACGTACATCTTAAAGTGCTATATGAGGCTTCCAGGTGGTGTAGCAGATAGAGCATTGTACCCAAAGTAAGAGAGATCAGTGCAAATCTGGTCTCAGACATTCACTAGCTGTGTGACCCTGGGCAAGGCATTTAATCTCTGTCTGCCTTAGTTTCCTCCTCTGTGAAATGGGGATAATAATTGCACCTGTATCTCAGGGCTGTTGCGAGGATAAAAAGAGATGATGTGTGGAAAGTGCTTTGCAAACCTCACAACTCACCAGAAATGCTAGCTATTATTATTATTATTATTATATAAATGTTATTATCATTATTACTGTCTAACTTGGGGCTAAAAACCTGTGAGGTAGACCATACAGAAATTGTTATCCCAGTCTTACAGATGAGAAAACTGAGGTTCAGAGAGGAGGGCCCCTTGCCCATCACACAGCTAGGAAGTATCGGGTCGCCAAGGCCCATTATCCAGCCTCGAAAACAGCAGATCTGACACGCTGTGAAATTCCATGCCCTCTGGATTGGATGTATCTGTGTCAAATAGACATAAGTAAATTTCATCTTCGGGGGTTGGGTGTTTTCTTGTGTTAGTAAGTTATCCTGGAACAGCCTATAGTTCTGCACTTAAACATGCTTTTCCCCAACCTAAAAAATAATCACGCCAGCATGAACAGATTTCTCAGCATTCCTATGTTGTTTCTATAGAATTCAGTCTCATCCCTGGCTGAATCCATCCTGCGCAATCTCACTTAAATCAGAGGGACAGAGTTCCCACCCTCTCTTCTATTGCCTCCGACATTTGATTTTCATCAGCAATTCATACCATTTGATATTTATTCCCCTGCGCCCAGTAAAAATGAAGAAATCCAACTCAATTGGATGGTCTCTGTTCACTGGTGAGACATTTCATAAACAGGCCAGAGAACAATGCCTGGATGAGGCTAGGCTGGGACCTTTGAAAGCAGTTCCAGACCCAAGGGAAACATCTTCCTTAAAACCACAACCACAAAGAGTTCACTTCTGCATGTGTCCTGACCAGTGAAGGAGAGTTTTCTTCTAAGTGAGGGGATGCAGGGGTTTGGGTGTTGGGGGAGGTCAAGAGGAGGAAAGCAGGAAGATCATGGCCACTGGAGAATATTTCCTTCCATTTCCCTCACTGAAACAGAAGGTTTGGGAACAGGGCTCTCTTAATGAGAATGGGAAGCATTTATAAGTTTGTAATCACCACCTCTAGCTGTAATCATTGGCTTAATGATATCTGCTTTGTTTATTGGCAGTTTTATGGGCAGAGGCAAGGATGCCAAATCGAGGGATTGGTCTAGTCCCAGTTGGGGCATGGGAAACTCAGCAGGGATCTAAGGACCTGATGCTTATGCTCCCTTGAATAAAGTCTACTCAAGTAGTTGTTATGTCAGAAATGTTTTTTGAGTGGATGGATGAATGACTGACTGACACAGAGTTTGCTGATGCACCAAATATCCTCGGTATCTTTTGGAATGAATGAGAACTGTAGCAGCTGAGAATGAAACCCATGGCTGGCAGGAGAGAAGCTGAGCCTTACAGCTAGCTACATCCCTTTAAAGATAGAGGAAGCTCTGAGTGTCAAGAGTGAACACAACAAGATACAGAAGCTTCTCTACTGACGTCTAGCCATCTCTTCTCCGCTGGGTACTTGTGAAGCTGATTTTTTTGAATCTTAAGTATAAGCCTTTACATTTATCTCAATTCAATTTTATTTTACTAGATTCATCCAAATCAAGCAAGCATTTATTAAGTGCCTACTGTGTGCCAGGCATAATGCTAAGTGACAGGGATTCAAAGACAAAAAGGAAAAACAAATCCCTGCCCTCAAGGAGCTTACCTTCCATCTATGTATCTTAATGTTAGGATCCTGAGTCTTGTCATCCAATATTTTAACTATCTCCTCTGGCTTTATACCATCCACAAATATGGAAAGTCTTTATAACTTCATTCAAATCATTGATAAAAATGTTAAAAGTCACCATTTAAACAGGTGAATTCTATCACCTAAACAAGTTAGGAGACAAACTTTGAATATTGTAAGGTCAAGTTATGAGTAGATCTGTACTGAGCATACTGGACTCAGAGTCAGGACCAGAGATAAAATCTGACTTCTCACATTTATTAGCTGCATGACTCTAGACAAATCATTTAATCTCTGTCTCAGTCTCCTCTTCTGTAGAATAGGCATGATTATGGTACCTACATTCCAAATGATGGTGAGACAATATTTGTAAAGCACTTCACAAACCTTAAAGCTCTATACAAATGCTAGTTGTAATTATGATAGTAGCCATATATTTTCCCAGCCATCGAGCTATGATGACCTCCTCATTTAATAGATAATATTCCAACTAGTGAGAGGACTAAATTAATGAGAATTCAGAGTAGGATGTTCTCTGGATTATCTGAGCCTGAATATACAAAATATAGGTTGAAATGAAATTTTTTAAAACTAAGCCAATCTGATGGTCAGACTGATTGGGATACATGAATAGAATATTAATTGCTATGCCATAAGAAATGATGAATATGAAGAAGGAAGGAAATAAGCATTTATTAAGCACCTCCTGTATGCCAGGTGCTTTACCAATTTTATCTCATTTGATCCTGACAGTGACCCTGAGAAGTAGGTGCTATCGTGATCCTCATTTTGTAGTTGAGGAAACTGAGGCAGACAGTGGTTAAGTGACTTGCCCAGAATCACACAGCTAGTTAGTGTCTGAGGCTGCCTTTGGACTCAGGTCTTCCTGACTCCAGGTCCAGCAGGCTTGCCACTTATCTGCCTCTAAGAATTCAGATGAGCGTGGGAAGTCACAGATAGCATTGAGTGACTTCTATGAATGGATGCTGAGCGAAGGAAGAACATCCAGAAAAATGATACACGCTGACAATTCGCACAGAAAACGCGAAAGCCATGAGCTAACAGCCAAGCTTAGCTCTGGAGAGCAGTTGAGAAAAGGCCCCTCCCTCCATTCTTTGCAGAGGTAGCTGGCTGTGGGTGTTGTAGAATGCCATATTGTTAGTTAGAGTTGGCTGATAAATTGGTTAGTTTTGCTGAACTGATTTCTTTCTTTCTTTTTCTTCTTCGTTACAAAGGATGGCTTTCTGAGTAGGGGAGAAGGGAGGGATATATTCAGGAATAAAAGTTCTGTATGAAAATTCATCAATAAAATTAAAAAAATAACTGCAGAAATATTCATTTCTTCATGATTTTGAATTGAGATATGAATCCCTTTCTGTTCAATGAGTCCAAGTCACTGGGAATTTATTGTGTCAGATACAGAGAGCCACTAAACAATAATACCTGGCATTTATGGGGCGCTATCAAGTTTGCAGAATGATCAAATGCATGATCTTCCTGGAGTCCTATGGCAACCCTATGAAGTAGGTGCTCCAGTTATTGCTATTTTCATTTTATAGACGAGGAAACTAAGGCTGGTGGGCAGCTAGCATGCCAGCCTTGGAGTCAGGAACACCTGAGTTCAAATCCAGCCTTAGACACTTACTAGCTATGTGACCCTGGGCAAGTCCCTTCACCCTGGTCGCCTCAGTTTCCTCATCTGTCAAATGAGCTGGAGAAGGAAATAGTAAACCATTCCAGTAGCTTTGCCAAGAAAACCCCAAATGGGGTCATGAAGAATCATTAACAACTGAAATGACTCAACAGGAACAATAAACCTGACACCTTGAAAGTCATCAACTGAAATTATCTACCAGCAGCAGTGCTAATTAATGAAGGGGGGCCAACAGGGAGCAGAATGGCACCGTAGATCTTGAATGTGGAGTCAGGGAGACTTGTGTTCAAATCCTGCCCCATCTTCTCACTTGCTTGTGACCCTGGGTAGGTCACTGCTCTCAACATCAATTTTCTCATTTGTGAAAGAAGGGGATTGGGACTGATGAACTCTACAGTCTCTTTGGACTTGAAATCTATGATTACACAAAGCAAGGCTCCAGAATGGAGTTAGCTTTGTTTGCCTTTGTGGACCTCAATAAACATGACTAGCTATATATATATAACAGAAGGTGCCATTTTTCTTTTTTTCTTTTTTTAATTTTGAAAAGAATTAAAGCTTCAATAGCGTGTGTTTTCACCCAAGCAATGCAATTAGTTGTCACTATGGAACAAGGAGGCACTTTCGTAAATTGGTTCATTTTAAAAACAGAAAACATTGGAGATAAAATTTTCATCCTCACAGTCACATGCATATGCACCCTGGAAATTTTTATCAAAGGTGATGCAAAAAAAAAATCCAGCCATTTAAAAGAAAATGGTATTCAAATATTCAAGTATCCAAGGACACACATACGAGCTGACACCTTAGAGATCAGCTAAGGGAAAAGAAGGAGGAGGAGGCCAAAGAGGGCAGGGAAGGTCAACTAAGTCGGTTGTATTTAGATAGCGCCTATCCTCTTTGGGCAGGGAATGTCTGAATTTATAGGAAAAAGAAAATAAAAATTAGGAAACAGATTCCTCTCCCTTCCCCCACCCCCATCAAATGATCTTCAGTACTGGTGGGACATCTGTTATGACATTTTTCCTTTACATTTTATCTCACTTGATCCTTACAATGACCCTGGGAAATAGGTCCTCATTTTATAGTTGAGGAAACTGAGGCAGAAAGCAGTTAAATGACTTGCCCAGGGTCACACGGCTGCTAAGTATCTGAGGCCAGATTTGAACTTATGAACATAATCCTTTCTGATTCCAAGCCCAGCACTCTGTGCACTATGGTACCACCTAGCTGTCCAGAGATGTCAAACACCTGGCCAAATCAGATTAAAATGTAATTGGCAAATATTTAAAAATAGAAAAAAATACAATAGAACATGAAAAAGATTAACATGTAGTTTTCTAAGTCAATATGCATAAACAGGGACCCTTAGTCCTCCCTGCCCCCCACTCCACTCCCATTTGAGTTTGACACCCCTTCTGCCTGTTACCCATCTGCTCCTCAATGATCGAACTGGTTATAAAGGAGTCTGTTCCACGGCATAATGAACTTCCTTCACCTGTGCAGATTGCAACCCCTTTGTGATTTAGTGCAAAGCTTCTTAACGTTTTTTTCTATCGTGGTCCCTTTGGCAGTCTGGGAAAGACTATGGACCCTTCTCAAAATCATATTTTTAAATGCACAAAATAAATCAAATTGCAAATAAAATCAACTCTATTGAAATGTATTTATCAAAAAAACGTCTGGGGACCCCAGCTTAAAAACCTTTGACTGAGTGGGCAGGTCCTAAGGATCTATAGGAAGAAAGCAAACATCGGTACCCAGCTGCATAGGCCACATAGAGGTTAAGTGACTTGCCTACGGTCATACAGCTGAAATGAGTCAGAAGTGGGGTCTGAATTCACCAGTCTTCCTTGATTCCAAGGCCAACATACTATCGTTTGGGCCGATCAGGCCGCCAAGTAGCTATAGAGAGACATTGAAGGCCAACCCTCATGGTGGCTTGGGCTCACCTTTCTCCAATTACTTCTGTAAATTGAAGCGTGAGTGCCACAGAGGGGGCAAGCCAGACCACGTTAGCCCCACGGTTCCCAAGATACAGTCCCAACATTAAGGAGTCACTGTAATGCTTCAGACCTGGGCTGTAAACAATCCGGGGGGAGACAGAGAAGACTCTGGCTTTCCAAATTATAAAGAAGCCACTTGTATCTGTATGCAGCCACCGAATGGGGCTGACATCTCTTCTTGGCGTCCATCGCCTCATCTCAAACACGGGCTTGGTCCTTTGTTTGGCTCTACGTCAGGGGGTCTGATCTAGCACTCTATAAAGGACTCTGGGCTTGAAAGCTGCTGACCGCTGAAAAGCAGCTTTTTGGGACAGCCGAAAAGCATCCTGAAGGGTTTAAGCTGGGTTACAAACTGGACCGGCTACTGACTAGGTTTTCCCCAGACCCTTCGGGTCAAGCAACAGTATCTGTCAGTCATTTTGCTATTCCTTTTTTCAGGAGTGCCAGGAGATATTGGAAGGAGCATCATGGTGAATGCCAAATGCTTTCCTTCAACTTAGAAAGCCTCGTCTCCCTCATGTATAAAAAAGAGAATCTTGCAAATGCAAGAAGTAGCTCCTTTGTTACTTGGAAAACCAGAGACTTCTCTGCCTTCCTTCTGGGTTGTTTGTAACCTGGATCTGAAGCACTGCAGTAATTCCTTAATGCTGGGGCTGCATCTTTGTGACCATGGGGCTAAAAGCACAGTCACAGTTTGACTTGTCTTCTCTGTGTCACTCATCAATGGATACTGTGGGGCTGAAAGCACAGTCATGGTCTGGCTTTCGCCGATGGATGGTAGTAATTGGAGAAAGGTGAGGCAGGGTTTTAGAATGCAAAGTGAAATTTCACTGTTCATAGTCATGGTATGTGGTAGAGTGCACAGGGAGCTAGCCTTGGATCCAGGAAGACCTGAGTTCAAATCTGGCTAAGTATAGGCCCTTTGACTTTCGGGCAAGTCACTAAAGCTTTTAGTGCTCTAGGCAACTTTCTAAGGCTCTGAGGTGCTGACCTCCACTGGTAGAGAGGGGTTCTCCATTTGGGAGTTCCCTAGACTAGTGATATGTGTCCCCCAGAGCTATTACTTTCACATATTATGACGTCACAATGGTACTCACAGTTTCTGTGATAGAAAGCTGGAAATCTTTTGGGTTCATGTTTCTGAAATAAAGTATTTTGAATAGATGTGTAAATTCTCCATATTTAGTGACTTACTCACAGAGTAAACCTCTTAACTTTGGAATATAGGGGTGGGAAGAGGAATCTTGTCCAAATGGGAGAAAAATCAGAATTGAAAACTATTGAAAAAGAAATATCTATTTATTGCTTTCAAGGGCTATACAAAGGATCTCTTGAAAGATCACAGATGTTCAGGCAGAAGGGACCTCAGAAGTCATCTAGCTCAACGCCTTTATTTAACAGATGAGAAAACTGAGGCCCAGGCACGAGACTTTTGTAAGTTCACATAGGTAGTGTCAGATGTGGGATTCAAACCTAAGCCTTTTAGTTTTAAAGCCCACCCTCATTCTATTGTACTAGGCTGCAATAAAGTGAGATGAATTAACACAAAAATCTGTCAAGGACATGGGGTTTCCTCTGTGTGGGAACTCTTCCCACCATTGCAGATTGCAGCCCATCTGTACAGTTCGAACCTCAGCGAGTTGCCTGAGACGCAGAGAAATAACTTCCTCAGGGTTACACAACTAGTGATGGTCAGTGTTGAGGTTTAAACCCAGGTCTTCCTGACTCCAGGACCAACACTATTTCTAGTACATCACACTAGCTTTCTATATTCAAAAAAGAAATGATTTGCGAAAGACTTGAATTCAATTCAATTCAGGAAACATTTATTAAGTGCCTGCTGTATACAAGGTGAAGGAGAGAGGGGGATGGCTTTGCAGTCAGAAAGTCGTGACTCCTCTGGCTGTGTGACCCTGGGCAAACCACTTAACCTCATGGTACCCCAGGCATCTCTAGACTAAGTTAAAGATGAGCTGTCCATGTGTGTGCTGATAAGGGAGTAGGGGGAGTTCCCACAGAGATGGGACCTCCCAACATGGATAAAGTCTCAGGACACTGGGATTACAAGACATTGGGAAATAAAATCATCCCTTCCATTCTACCTGGGGCATGTGTGTGTGTGTGTGTGTGTGTGTGTGTGTTACATACACATGTATGGGGGGGTGGATATAACACATATACAGATAAGAAAATATTAACATAAGGCTCGAAAGAGCACAACTACTGGGAATAGGAACAGAAATATATCAGAAAAATGTAAAAGTCTTTGAATCTATACAGAACACACAACCAAGAGAGAGGCAAGGATGAATTTTACTTGGGTAGAATTGTGCATGGTGGGCTGGAGTGGAGAGAACCCTAGCTCTGCAAAGGACTGGTTAGAATCCTGGCCCTTCTTGCCATCTCCGTGATCTTGGATCAGTCACTTAACCTCTAAGGGCCTCAGTTTCCTTATCTGTAGAATGAGGGTACAGGACCAGATGATCTCCGAAGTCCCTTCCAGCTCTGAATCTATGATCACATGATTTCATATCTGAATTATCACAAGGTTTATGTTAGTGAGGGGGTTAAGAATGAGTGGATTACAAAAAACCATATTAAGTTGACTGTGCTACCTATTGTCTTGTCTCCATCTATCCAAAGCCTACCCATTATTCTCCAAGGACCATCTTGAGTCCTCATCTGCAGGAAGCCTGCTCCAGACACTCTATCCCACACTGATCTCTTCTTCTTCTTCTGAATGCCTCCAATAAATACCATTTGCGTTCCTCACATTGACATGCTCACGTCCTGTCTCATAATGCTATTTGATACTTTTGGGTGTATACAGTATCTCTAGTTATTTCAAGCTCTCCGTAACTGTGTCTGATTCTTCTTTCAGTGTTCAGTACACTTCAGGGCACATAACGCGTGATCATTGAATAGAATTGAATGCCACAGTTGTTCTTGAGCGCACTGTACAATTGAGACAGCAGAACACACTTTGAAGCCATTGTATTTACCATAATCTGGTGGATGGTAGCCCTGGTCTGTGGGGTGAGAAGGTGGCAGTTGTTACAGATTTGCCCCAGTTTCTCCCTCAGTCTAAAGATGCCTCTTGGTAGTAGATGCTGAGCTGGTGTCTAAGTTTGGCTCATTAGACTGTGGAACTCTGAGGTTTAGGAGAAGGGAGAATGAGAGGGCTAGGTGAGATGTCTTTCAGCTCTGGGCAATCCGGACACCTGGAGGTCTTTGTCTATACATCTATGTTTGTGTTTCTCTGTGTTGTGCATATCCCTAGGGAAAGTTCAGTGCATGAAACTAAAGTCAGCTTAAGGTCTTGGGCACAGAGATTGGACAATGGTGATTCTCTTATGACAGGTCATCAACAGCTGGACCCTTCACAGCACCTTTTGAGTTCTCCCCTAATCTCTTAGGTAGACCTTAGGTATGACCTTTGGTGGAGGTCACAGGGAACTGGCAGGCAGTAGTCATGGGACCTTGACATCTTGGCTTCTGAAGGACCACCAGGGAAGCAGTATCAGGGAAGAATCATATCTCTTGGATTTTTCCCCCTTTTGGCTCACAATGATGTGGAAATTTGGAGTTTATGAGGATAGATAGTCCAGAAAATATTTTTCCACTATTTAACTTCACAAGAAAGTGACAATGCTTAGTATTTTCTCCCATTTACCTCCTGCTCTATTCATATTTCTCTTTCTAAACTTTATCATATTTGCAGCTAAGTAGCACAGTGGATAGAGTGCTGGGCCTGGAGTCAGGGAGACTCATCTTCCTGAGTCCAAATCTGTCCTCTGATACTTCCTAGCTGTGTGACCCTGGGCAAGTCACTTAACCCATTTGCCTCAGTTTCCTCAGTTGTAAAATGAGCTGGAGAAGGAAAGGGCAAACCATGCCAGTATCTTTGCCAAGAAAACCTCAAATGGGGTCACAAAGAGTTGAACACTGCTGAAATGACTGAACAACAGGTTTTTTTTTAACCTTTGAGATTGCAAAATATGCCATCCCAAAAGTGCTTCATCTGCTTTCTGCCTCTGCCCCTACAACCCCATTTTCCCACTGATGAATTCCTCCTGAAAACTACTTTTTAAGGAAGGACTCAAACTTCATACTCCGTGAAATGGGCAACTGTTTCTTGCTGGGAACATCTTGGAGCAGCTGGGATAAATACAAACTATTCTATATCATAGGATTATAGATTTAGAGCCACAAGTGACTTCACTTGAGATGAGGAAACTGAGGTTCCCAGATCTGAGGAGAATGATCACCCAGGGAGTAAGAGGCAGGGCTCAGATTCCAACCCAAGCCATCTGATTCCAAATGTAGCATTCTTTCCCCACCTCTGTTGACAGGCCCAGCTAAGATAACACAGTAAGGAGCCTTGGAACCCTTAAAGCACTCTGTCAACATCCATGGTCGTGCCCACTTATCTGTTTAATGTAAAGAAATCAATAGGGTCAGGTTACAGAAACGTCACATGGTTGGCTCTGAGAGTTGAAGCTGTAGGGGAAATCTCCCACTAAGAAGAAAACCCAGCTGTTAGATTAAAAAGGTGGATTCCCCCCGAGCTCATAAATGTGGTGGGGCTTAATATATTTTGAACTTCAGTTCTGTTGAAAAAAGAATAATTTTTTAAAAAAGGATGAAAAATGAGTGAGAACCTTTTGCTGGCAGAATGAAAATACACTGATGCCCTTGTATTTATGAACAATGGGGCATAATTGTGGAACCACAAACCCCCCCCGGCTATTTGCTATAACATTAGACAGTGAGGCCCAAAGCAGGGATGGCTCTTTCCCAGGACCACAGAAGAAGCTCCCTGAAGTTCCCTATGCTGCTTGTTCGCCATTTGTACCCTGTTTTACCGACAGTCCTCAGGTTGAGTTCCTTGGCCTTGGTGAAGGACATTTTGTTTGCATATGAAAAGAGTTACAGCTATTGCAGAAATATTTGGCCTTCTGAATGACGAATGCTTATGAGAGGTAACAGATGGTTACCGTGGGTGTTGGTTTTCTCCTGTCCAGGATGCACAGAACACACTATTTATACCTTACTGCCAATAATTCAGATGCCACTTGGAACTCACCTTGTTACAGGGTGGTCCATTTACTCTAGGAGGCATCATGGTACAGTGCATGGAGCTCTGGTCTGGAGACAGATGACCATGTTCAAATTCTACCTCTTCTCATTTTTGTGACCTTAGGAGGTTTGCTTAAACCCCTTTGTGCCTCCTAAAATGAGGGGTTCAGACTAGATAGCTTCTGAGGCCCCTTTCAGCTCTGGATCTATGATCACCACTATTATCCCTCAACAGTTCTTCAAGATGGGCTGCTTTCTACTTAGATCCCCTACTGTTGATATCTATAAAGGGCCCTCATGTGGTATCCTCCATCCTGCAGATCCCTGATTCTAGATTGGCCTGGGGCATAATTACACATAAAGCAAGCTAGAGTTGCCAGTTTTACTCCAGGGACTACAGAGGAAGGCCTCCATGAGCCAGCCCTGAAAATGGGTCAAGTTCCTTTCTAGTCACACCTATTGAGCCTGTCAGTATCCTAGGATCAGGATCACAACAGTGGATTTAAAAAAAACCCCAACAATTTGTCTTGGGGTTTCCAAAAATATTCAAAATGGCAGCCAAGAAAGCCAGTAGGCAGCATTAAGAGAGGAATGATGGTCAGCACTAGGGAAGTACTGCTTCTACTTTAGTCTTTCCTGATTGGGCCAAATCAGTTCCGGATGCCACATTTTAGACAGGACAGTGCTAAACTGGATGGTGTCTAAAAGAAGGCAATGATGATGGTGGACCTCAACTTCATACCTTATACAGACCTCTTTATGGAACTGGGGATGTTTAATTTGGAGAAGACTCAGTGCCCCAACCTGGAGAGGTGGGGGGAGCAGAGAAAAATGATAGGGATTGCTCGGGATCTGAAGGAGTGTCCTGTGGAAGAGATGGATTAAATTTGTGCTTGGTCCTGGATGGTAGAAATAGAAGCAGTGGGGAAAATGGCAAAGAGGTAAATTTTAGGCTTGTTGGAAGCAAAAATTTCCCACTGACAAAGAATGGGCTGTATTCTTAACAAAGTGGGACAGGTTGCCTTTGAATACAGTGGACCTCCCCTTCCCTGGAGACCTTCAGGTAACAGTTGCTGTGTAACCACTAGTTATGTGGATGTAGAGGGGACTGAGGCAAAGGTGACCTGAAAATAACCACTGACGTGCCTGCCAATTCTGAGACGCCGAGATTCGGCAGAGTTCTCTGAAGCGCAATGGGTAGGCTTTTTCATATTTTCCACAAGACGAGCAGCCAGGCGTCAGATTGATACAGACATTTCCTCCCTTTGGGGCAAAAAACATTTCATTCTGGAAAGGTTGACTGTTCACATTCTATTCAAGGATAAAGCAATCATCAGATTCTTGCCTATTTTTGGTAAGCTGATGAGTCCACTTTTTCCAGGATGTAAGTTACACTTTGGGAAACTGGGTTAATGCTTCCAGGCCCCTAGGATACTATTGAGAGCACAGGCCCCCATGGGAGAAAGAGGTATTCTAATTTTAGAAGTAGGCTTTACCCCAGAAGAATTGAGTTCAACGTATGCTACCTATGGAACATGCCAACCCCAAAATACCTAGATGGTTTGGGTAATTCAACTGAAGAATTCTCACATTGGAGGCTCTACTATTGCCCAATACAGCAGGAAATTAAGATGTGAAGGCAAGTTCATTGGACTTCTTGTCCAACCATATCACACATCCCTCGCCATCATGAACGACCCCTGCCTCCCGTACCATTCAGGCTGATTTCCTCATTGTCTTCTAAAGCTCAGGCCCTTTATCACCTTTCACCTGGACTACTTTTACAGCTTCCAATATCTCCTCTCTTTAATCCTTCCTTCACACATCTACCAAACTAAGATTCCTAATGCTCTTCCTATTTGCCCACTTTGGCTCCCTTGCTCAAAGACCTTCAGTGGCTCCCACTGCCCCTAGGCTAAATTACAAATAGTTGAAGCCAACTGCATATAACCTTAGATATGTAAGAATAATATTAGGCACAAATGTAGAATCAGGACTCAAATGACAGGCCCTCAATGACTTGCTCCAACCTACCTTTCCAGCCTTATTTCACATCATTCTCCCTCATGTATTCCATATTCCAGCCAAACTGAACTATGACGTATTCCCTGAGCTTAATATACTATATGTATATATTTTTTGCCTCTGTGTATCTGTACAGGCCACCCTCTACACATGGAATATCCTCCCTTTTCATTTCTTTCATTCAGATTCCTTCTCTTCATTCAAAGCTCAGCTCAGGTACCACACACCTCCCCCAGGAAGCTACCCTGATTTCCCCCTCCTTCAGGTAAAAGTATTCTAGCTCTCTCAAATTCTCCTGGAGCCCTTGGTGTGGATCAGTAATTTTCCCCCATCACTCTTACTTGCATTACACTTATCTGTGTTCATGTTGGGTCCCCAGTAAGTTCTCTGAGGGCAGGGGGGCTTTGTAATTAAAAACATTTTTTGTCCTCAGTTTCTAGTACAATGCCTCGTATACAATATTTTATCAATTTTTGGGGGGAGGGTTCCTCCCCCTCCCCAAACGACTGTGTTATAAAAACAAAAGTAATCAATAAAATGTATCTTAAAATAATAAATGTTTGAATAATTATAAATAATAATAAATTAATAGTCAAAAGTTGAATTGACTTATGATCAGAGAAAAAGAGTAGAATCCTCATGGACCACAGCTTCTACAAGTCATATACACTGAGATTCCATACACTTAGGGTTCTGGTACCTGGGAAATAAATCCTGAATATCAGCATGATCACTAGAGGTGAAAGAATCAAGCTGAGTAGAAAATCGACATGTTCTTGCAGACGGCTAATATTTCCTGTTCAACCTCAATACTCTTTTCAGATCTGGCATTTTTGCTCTGTAGCTCAGCCATCAAGGGTTGTTTTTCTAATTAAGGTTCCTTCTGCAAAGCTGCCGCCCTCTTCTTCATAAATTTCCCAAATCAGATACAGCTGTGCTTGGAAGGATTCTGTTTCTCACAACTTTGAGCCATCTGCTGGGGATGATGGTTTTGCAAAAGGTCAGTGGCTGCTTATGGTGGTTATGGGCTTGATGTCAAAAAGGGAGGAATTGGGACTAGAACAGAAGTGCACAATGGTGACTGGGAGGGGACAGGCTCCAGTCCTTTCTTGGGACACACACGGTGGCTAGAGAAGTACAACATGTCCTCATTAAAGAGCAGAGGTGAACTGCATATTTTCTTGGGAATGTAGGGAGAACACCACGTGCAAACCAACAGGCATGTCTGATCTGTTCCACAGACCAATAGAGAAGGAAGGACCTAGAAAAAGCATGGAATCTGGGAAGTTGAGGTAATGACCTTGGATTCAATTCATCCTGCAATAACTGGGTGCCATTGGGGAAATAAAGAAAAAAAAAGAGAGAGTCTCTGACCTCAAAGAGCTTACATTCTTTTGTGGGGGAGTCACTATGCAAGTGTATGCAAAATATACACTGAGCAAATATGAAGTGTTTTTTTGAGGAAGTGAGTGGAGAGTGTTACTAAGTCAGGGAGAGATGGGGGTGTCAAGAAAAGCCTCTTGTAAGAGTTGGCACCTGAGAAAGAAGCAAGGGATTGTTTGAGAAAAGAGAGGGGGCATTACAAGAGGAGGGAGATGGCATGGTGTGCATAGGGAATGCTTTGTTGCAAAGTACATGTGAGAGAATAATGGAAGATCAGTCTAGAAATAATTGGAAAGGTTGGAATTAGGTGGAGAAGAGCTTTGAATATGAAACAAAGGATTCTGTATTTATTTTAGAGAATCACTGAAGCTTCCTGAATAGTGAAGTCTGAGGGTCAGACCTGGTTTTATAAAGGGCTGTCAATTTGTCAGTGATGTGGGGGAGGGGAGGGGAGGGTGGTGACCAAGTAGAAGCCAATTATAATAGTCCAGGTGAGAGGTGAGGAAGACCTGAACTAGGGTGGGCATCTTTTAGAATTAAACAATTACTCAAAAAACAAGTGTTTTCAGATATAGGAATATACAAAAATGAGCTCCCCATGATTAAATATAAATCCAATGAATAATACATTTTTGTGCCATTCACATCACCTTGGTTATGGTGAGCATCACTGGCCAATGGCCATGCCTATCGTAGACCCCAAAGCTGTTTCCTTTCTTGGGAGGAGGGGGACCTGGTTCTTCATCTTCAAGGGAGATAATTTTGGTCTGAATTGAGGGTGATTTTTCCAAAGAAAAACTAAAACTGAGAAAAACAACCATTCCTCCTATAAGATGTTCTGAGCTAAGTCACAAGTGTAAAATGATGAAAGTATGTGAAATGAATACCAGGCCCAGCAACAGCTTCATCCATGGAGGCACCTTCCTCTTCCTCTTCAGCCTCAAGCCCTGAGGGCAGCTTGGGTGGCAATGATAATATAAACCACCAACATTTATTTCTTTGTCTTGGGTCTATACCTGGTTAAAAAATTTTTTTTGGAGTGTTGGGGAACTCCAGCTATGGAAGCAGATACAGACTGGTAGCTCTTCCATATCTTACAGTTTTAGAGAGTCACCAGGTGAATGGAGAGGTTGAGCCACTTGCCTGGAGTCACACAGCTACTATGTGTCAGAAATGGGGATTTGGACACAGGTCTTCCTGACTCTAAGGCTGGACTTCTGTCCGGTTTCTGTACTTTTATCATTTGAGCTCCAGAGCAGCTAGGCGAGATGGGCAAAGTAAATAGAATGAGGGACTTGTAGTCAGGAAAGCCTGGATTTGGTTCCAACTCTGACACTACCTAGCTGTGTCAAATTATCTGACCCCTTCGAGTTATTTCTTATTTGATAAAATGGGTGTCCCTGAAGTCCCCAAAGCCACTAAAGCTTTAAATGGCACTCAGACTTTTGGGACACTCTGGAATACCTGGTATACCTATCTCACAGGTTTGTCATGAGGCTTGGGTGAGATAACATGTAGAACATGCTTTGTAAGGCTTTAACATCCAACATCATTATTACCATTTTGTAAATGAGGAAACTGAGGCCCAGAGAAGTAAAATATCTTGTCCATACTCATACAGCTAGTATGAGTTAGTAGTAGGATTTTAACCCAGGTCCTCCCGAACCTTGGTCTATCAGTGATGTCACATTGCTTCCTTCAATGCTTAGGGGTAGGGGATGGGAGTCAAGTACAGGGCAGATAGAAAGGATGTTCAATACCAGCTGCCCTGAACCTTACTTACGAAGTAGACTTCTCTAAGTTATTTATTCTAAGTATACCTTAAAACACATGGGGTCAGCAGGAAAGAGCCCCAGTATAATGGCCAAAGGACCTGGGGGTCAGAGGAGCTGGGTTGGAATCTTGTCCCTTCCATCACTACCTGTTGGAATTTCCCACTCTTGGCCTCACTTTACTCCCTTGTAAAATGATGGCATTGATGACATGATCTCAGATTACTTCCAAGTCTAAATCTATAGTTCCAGGATTTATGAAGAAAAGCCCTAGGCAAAATTGTAAAGCCATTTGAAGATTGTCTTCAGAAAATTCTCCCCTTCCTTTCTGTAGCCGATTTCTTCTCCACCGACCATGTCGCTCTCTGGCCAGGCTGTCTAAAGCCTCACCTTCCCAAAGCCGAGGGTCACTCTCCCCAAACCCCTAATTTGTCTGTGACTGATTTTTAGCTGTTAGGAAAATGACTGGATCAACTTCATCGATACTAACATATGAATGAGTAGTCAGGAGACTTAACCCTTCTAGCTTGTATTTTTTTTCCTAAATGGAGTTTATTATCCCAAACAAATGTCCTGCTAGTACAATTTGTGATAGTATAGAGTCAATATTTTGGGGCAGGGGGTATAAAAACAAACTTATCTCATAGTAGACTGTAAGCTCTTTGACACCAGGAAGGCATTTTATTTTTCTTCCTCTGACCTACCAAGGTGCTTTGCACATTCACGATTCTTCATGTTTATCACAGATTTAGAACACAAAGGCACCTTAATGGTCATCTAATCAAAACCCCTCATTTTCTAGATGAGGAAAACTGAGTCTCAGAGGCATAGAATTACTTAACTAAGTGATGATGACCATGACCAGGATCATAATAGGAAACTAGGTCATAGATTTAGAACTAAAAGGACCCCAGATGACATCTAGTCCATGCCTTTCATTCTACAGATGGGGAAACTGAGGCCTAGAGAGAGATTAAATGATTGGCCTAACAAGTAAGATCAGAGGTGGGATTTGAACCTGGATCTTCTGATTCTAGAGTCAGTAATCTTTCTACCATACTGTAGGGTCTTCCTTACCTCTGACTTCAAACCTATTAACCTTTAATATGATGCTGCCTGATATGACACAATATATTTCTTATGAGCACACACACACACACACACATACACACACACACACACACACACACACACACAACTTCTCTTTGAAAAAAATAAGGTGGCCTCAGATTGAGGCCTATTATAGCCAAATTAACATGGTAATTATACAACACTAATGTGCACATCATGTTATCCAAAGCTAGTCAAGCAGACATAAGATAATTAATCTGAGGGATAACATTGAGGGTAATTTCTTCTAACTTCAGAGGATTAAAAACATATTTGACTTACCATTGTGCCAGGGAATGTCAATTCCAAGTGGAGCTGACCCTACTTGGGCTACCCTGTACTAGGCCGACTCCCCGAATTACTCACTAGGCCTTCTCTGGGAGAGATTTCATTCTTATGCAACATCAGATAGGTAAGTTCCCAGGTGAAGAGACAGAGTAAGAGCTATAAAGTAATCCAATGGATCTTCATTAAACAATTCCTCAGACAAGCAAAAGGGATGTGAGAGTTTGGGCCTGTGGCAGCCGACTACTCCATTCAACCTAGACCCAGCACAGAGGAGGACCCAAGCCTCCAGATTATCTGACCAGGTCCCAGTGACCTCTTTCTCCACTCATTTGGAAAAGTCTCCCCTGTATGAGGGATCTGGTCCTGGGTGGAGCTCAGCCTGGCTGCCTTATTCGGGATTTGGCCATCCCTCCTTGCCAGACCTGTCTGCCAGTAACTTTGTTGGAAATTCCCTCTTCACAAGCCTCATCAGGCATGGTCAGCTAGCCATGGCCAAATAGTCACTGCATCTTGAAGAGGGCTCCCAGCTTTGTCTACCCTGCATGTGTTACTACTGTTGGTGCTGAACAAATCAATTATTTGCAATCTCAATTGTTATGCTATTAAATCCTTGTAAATGAATTGTGTTTTCTAAAATTCACACATGCTGTAAATTTAATTTCAAGCAAAGCGAACACTTTACCCATTTCTATTGATCTCTACAGCTTGACAGCTGAATGATTACATTTACTGCTGTTTTTTATTCCTTTTGGAATTTAAAAGATAAGGCCATCACCATGTCTTCTATAGCTCAGGACTTATATTTAGTTAGAAAAGAGCAGCATCTTATCTTCCCAGGTTAGAGTATGCAGAACATAAATATGAAAGAGCCATAGAATAGGACTTGTCCCAATACCATTGCAATCTGAATCCCATTGAAAAAGAGGGGAAGAATGAGATGAGAATGATTACAACTACGATGATGATAATGAGGACTACTACTACTACTACTACTACTGCTACTCCTACTCCTCCTCCTCCTCCTACTACTACCACTACCACCACTACCACTACTACTACTACTACCACCACCACCACCAGCACCACCACCACCACCACCACCACCACCACCACTACTACTACTACTACTACCACTACTACCACTGCCAGCGCTACTACTCCAACTAACTTTGAAATTATGTGGAATGAAAAGCTCTAGAAATATGCAGATCCAACAGATGAAATTAAAGCCATGTGGGACCAAGATGAAGTTCTTGTCATCCACACTCTCCTGTCAAGAATTTTCCCAAGGCTGTATTTCAAGTAGAAATAAAGATAGAGAGACAGAGATAGACAAATAAATAGATAGGTGAACAGACAAACAGAAAACGGACAGAGACAAATAAAGGTAAATATAGATAGAACTAGATAAAGATACATAGATATAGACAGAGATAGACATAAATTGAGATTGAGATAGATAGAAATGGATAAAGATAAAGTTAGATAAATAAATAGAGATAGATATAGATGGAAATAGATAAAGCTGTAGATAGACAAAGCTAGAGATGGACACAAATAGAGATAAACAGAGATAGAGATAGATAGAGATAGAGATAAAAGTAGAGATAGATACATATACAGGTAGATAGAAGAAGCATTTCTTAAGTGCCTACTATGTGCCAGTAACTGTTCTAAGTGCTAAGAAAACCAGACAGTTCCTACTTTAAGGTGCTCATATTTTCATAGTGGAAGGGAGCTGGGAAGGGGGAAGTAGGAAGAGACCAGCTTTTGTCCCAATACCTTCATTTAAAGACAAATAGTAGTTATTTCATCCACCTGGGCAAAACCCCACCTAACATTAAACAGAAATAAATGACAAGAGCATGTCGACTTCTTTGCTGATCACCTCTATGGGAACTCTGTAGAATGTAAGATGAGAATAATAGTGAATAATGATGATGATACCCATAGAGGACTTGAAAGTGCACAGAGCACTTCACAGAGATTGTCTTCCTTGCGTCTCATAACATTCCTATGAGGTGGGACTCTAGGCTTTCCTAGCCCTGCTACACCAATTATAAATGAAGGCCCATGAAGTTGTGACTTGCCCAGTCACATGGCCAGCAATGTCAGAGCTGGGATTTGTGAAGCAAATATCAATTACAAGCTTGTTGTATAAGCAAAACACTGTTCATACATTTAGTAAAAGGGCTGGGTGTCCATTAATTAGATAGTGAATAAAATGATCAGGATTTGCAAGTGGGAAGGTTTGAGGGTAGTAAACACCTCAGTAAATTGATTCTTGTGGCTGTAGGGAGGGGTGGCCAAACAGAGCTGGCCCAGCTTGGAGGAGAAGGCTTTTTGGATCCTTTGAAGAAGAGATGACTCCAACACCACGGGCATTAACTTCCAGCATTAAATACATCATCAGGTTCCAGAGTATTAACAATGATATATGAGAATAACCAAAGGCTATAGAAAAATCCTGTGTGCATTCGGAACAAATTAAAAAGGAAATGCACAGTTAAAAGTGATTGTAGCAAACCGAATTTGGATATTCTCAAAAATTAGCCTGAGAAGATCGATGATTTATAGCTGGAAGGGATCTTGGAGGTCATTTGGTCCAACTCCCTCATTTTACACTTGAGGGACACTGAGGCTCTGAGGGGTTGTAACATATCCAGGGTGACGCAATGAATGTGTCATTTACCTTCTTGATTCTAAGCTCCACCACTCACTACATCATGCTACGTGAGAAGTAGGATGCGGATGCTAATGTTCTGACTTGTTGATGACCTGGGTTCCTGGAGACATAGAAAGAATGTAGGGGAAAGAACACTGGACATGAAGTCAGGAGACCTAAGTTGAATCCTCCCTCCAACACGAAGGACTATGGGCAACTCTGGGTGATACCTATAGTACCAGCCTCTAAGAGATGTTGTAGATTTCAAGTGAGATAAAATGCATACAAAATACTTCGCAAACTTTCAGTTCAATAAACATTTATCAAGCACTTACTAGGTGCAGGGCACTGTGCTAGAGATTGGGGACGTGAATGCAGCTAGGGTCTGCCACATGCCTAGGCCACCTGAAAAAGCATCACCTCAGTGTACTGGAGAAGAGACAGGGAGAGAAATAGAACCCGGCTGTCCCTCAGAGAATGGGCCGTCCCTGTCTTTACGAAACTTCTACTAGGAGATAACTAGGAAATGCTACTTATTCATCAGTTCTTAGGTTAGCACTGAAACCCTCATGAGATTTTCTCCCCCATACGAATCATCGAGGATAAGAACAGAATGCTTAGCCTGCAGCATTATTCTTTCAGGGATAGTTTCATCATGGTATTTGATAATATGGTTTAGCCAATGTTTTAGGTCTGTCTGAGGACTAAGCTGGCTAGATTTCTGACAGGCTTAGCACGAGAATGCTGATGACCAGGTGATGGCTAAAGACATATAAAGAAATAATAATTATAATGTAGGGAGTACAAAGGTTGGGATTCTGGTAGGAAGAAGGGCAGAGGTTACCAACTCCACTAGCTAACCTCCACCTGGTCCTTTTCATTCATTCTGCTGAGCTGATTTGCCTGGCAACTAGGGGGCATTGTGGGAGTTGAAAAGGAGCCCTTCACCACAGGTCTGCCCTGTACCTTTGCAATTTTGCTAAGTAGAGTTCCTGGGATGCCTGGAAAGGACCCAGGCTTCTGACCCAAAGGTGTGATTAAAATTTGAAGGAATTTTTTAAATTGAAAATTGAAAAACTTTGAAATTTGAACTCAAATAAGAGTTTAGTCTGAGATACTCCTAGTGGCAACAGGAAAAAAAAAACAGTTCAGAAACAAATTTCAAAATGCTTAAGGGGTTCTATAGCTGTCTGGCTAGGGGTCTAAGTCACAAGAGAGCTAAAATAGCCCTGGCCATAAACTAAAGAGCTGATAAAACCTTTTCCTGTATGGAGAGGAAGCTGTATTTATTTACCCTGCTATTTGGGCAGCACTTCGAAGGTGTGAGTTGCCCCAGCCACTGGGCTGCAGATGAGGGTATTTTTTCTCTTTCTCATCATTTGTTTTGCCATGCCCTTTGATTAAACATCAATAAGTAAATATGTCAGTGGGAGTTCCTGAGCTACAAAGGCTGAAGGAACCTTCTAAGATCCATGTTTGGGGTGTGGGTGGAAGCTCTGGGGTCTATCGTGACTAGACATAAAGATATGATGATTCACATTTCTATAATGTTGAAAGGTTTACAAGGTGCTTTCCTCCCATCAGGGATGAAGAAGTTTCATTTGGAGAGGAAATGCAGCCTCTTCAAAATGATCTTCCCTAAGAAGTAATGACCACAGATGACCAGTGTCACTTTGAGTAACTCACTGATGGAAAGTTCCATTCATCCAGATGACTTATTACAGGAGCATAATTTTCATTTATGATTTGGGGAAATTGGGGACCTGAAAGTACCAGTGCCTTCCTATGCTATACTGGGAAAATGAAATTGATTTCTTAAAAACGCTTGTGCTTTCTACTTTGGGCTTTCTACTTTGACAAAGGACAGTCAATGCCTTCCCCTTCTAATTATTAATTTTTACCTTCCACAATGCTGACCTGTCCTCTTTTCTCTGTCACATCTTAAACACAAGAGTACTGAGTGTCCCAGAGAACAGTGGTATGCAATCAAAGCTGAAATTGGTCATGACTTTTCTTTTTGTCATGGTCACCAAATGGAGCTGACACTGTGGCTGATGTAAAAAAAAAGCACATGGCAGAGAAGAAAAGATTGGATTCCATACGGTAGTTTTCAAAATGGTACCTTGCTCTGAGTCTGAGTGGGTTGTACCAAATCATAATTCTAATTTATTGCTTCAATTTTTAAAAAATGCTCTAAAGATGAAAAAAAAAGGATGGGGGAAGTTGTTGACATTTCTTTCTATTATTTTCGCCTTTTTTTCAAAAAAGAAAACAACAACATTAAAATATGGGGGAAAGGGTTTTAAAAGTAGCCTTAAGCATGATACTCTAGCTGCATTCCATTCTGCTATCCTGTTCTTTTCAGGGTAAATCTAATGTGTAGTATTTAGTTCTGGGAAACATATTTTAGGAATGGCTTTGATAAGCTGAAGAGTACCTAACAATGACCAATGAGGACAGTAAAGGGCTGTGTGAGGCAGAGTCAAAGGAATCTTTAGGAATGTTTAGCAAAGAGGAGCGGTCTTGGAGGACATCTAGGATGGCTGTTTTCAAGTAGTTGAAGGCTGTCATTTGGAAGAAGGGTGAGGCTGGCTATCCTTGGTTGTCAAAGACAGAATTAGGACCACTGGGTAATGTTGCAGAGAGGTGGGCTGATTTTCAGGGAAAAAAGCTTCCTAACAATTTGGGTTGTCCAGAAGGAAAAGGGCCCATCTTGATGCATGTCACAGAGGGGATTTTTTTTTTCAGGTAGTCAAGTCAACAAGCATTTATTTCACGTCAGTGATATGCCAGGCACCATGTAAAGCACTGGGTGGGCATTGGACAAGATGGCCTGGAGAAGGAGGTCCTTTTAACCCTGAGATTCTGGAGCTCACTCTTAGGAAATCAATTTGAAAAAGAGCTGAATGAAGTTCCCACATCCATTTGAAGTGAAAATTAAAAAGAACCCAAATAAGGGTTTGTACAGCTATTTACCAATAGTATTTTATTGACATGATTCCAATTATCTCTTCTTCACCATCAGGGTTACAGAGATGTTTCATCCATAACTTCTGGCTTGCCAAGATTCATCAGCAAAGCTGGGTTTACTGTAGGACCAGTTGGGGGCATGGCCTAGGGCAAATAAGACTCTGAACTCTTGCCTTCCCCTACCATTTCAAACTTCTTTATGGTTGACTGATGCCCTTTGTTTTTAATGCCACAGTTATTTACGGTGACTTTTTCTCCCTTCCTCCCCAACTATAAAGGAACCATTCCTTTGTAACAAAAGAGTCAAGCAAAACCAACCAGCAGAGAAATGCATGTAACTTTCCATACCTAAGGACCTGACCTCTCTGCCTGAATGGTAGGAGCTCTGACACATTTAGATTGGGTATTGGGAAAAACTTCCTAACAACCAGATGTATAAAAAGTAGAATTAGCTTCCTCAGGATAGAGTGGGGTCTCTCCTCCCTGAAGGCCTCCAACAAAGACTGGACGATGAGAACCACAGAATCTGCAAGTGGCAAGGGGCCTCAAGTGGCCAACACACAAGGAATCCCATTTGTGGGGTATGTGGAAGCGGTCATTCCTTTTCATGTATTCTTTCCCCCCTCCCCATTTTATTCAGGTGAAATTGGGATAAGATGGACCAAGAAAGAATCCCAAAAGAGAAAAACAGTCACTAGTCACTAAAAGTGTGTATGTGTGTGTGTGTGTGTAGGAGGAAGGACTGCCTGCCTGTACAGGAATGTCAGAATCTTTGATTCATGCACGCGATGCCTCCCTGAGTCACTGACCAAGGGCCATTGGTTGTTTTAAATCTGGAGCCCAGGACAATTAGCCTATCTGGCAATTGCCATATCTGAGGGATGGCTCTGGGCAGATGATATCTAGATGCTTTTGAATCAGCAAAAGGAAAGCCATCTTTTTTTTTTAAGTTAAAGAAAACAATAAACTCTACTTATCATCACAGAAACAGCTCACACCTAAGATTCACCAGGTAAAAGAAAATGTGCTGGGGCAGCTAGGTGGTGCAGTGGATAGAGCACCAGCCCTGAAGTCAGAAGTACCTGAGTTCAAATCTGGCCTCAGACCAAACACTTGACACTTACTAGCTGTGTGACCTTGGGCAAGTCACTTGACCCCAACTGCCTAAAAAAAAGAAAGAAAAAAGAAAATGTGCAAATGAAGATCAAAACTGTTTACCTAAAAGCATCAACTGAGAGGCGGAGAAAAGCCACACGTCTGTTTTCACATAAATACTTCTCTCTTCACTAGGAAAACTGCCCTGGAGAAGAGTCACTGAAGGGGGTTTTGAAGATCTAGAATGGAGGGGATGCGGCCTTGGATACACTATTCAGACATCAGGAAACACCGATGCTTTTGATCTCCCCAAAGATCTTTGCCACTTTCTCACCCATACCCCACCATATACTGTAATAACGCTTGAAGGAAGTTCCTGGGTCCCCCTCTTGACTCCCAGGTAGTTGGAGATATTGGGACCACCCCTTGGCTAAGATATCCTGACCAGGTCCCTCTGAAGAGGGACCAGACCCTAGTGCTCAACAGATTCAGTTCATCCAGTCCAACATTATGAAGCACCAGCAATTGCAAGGCACTGCACCAGCTCTGCCTGTCATCCTAACCCAACCCAACCCAACCCAACCCAATGCAATCCAATCCAATGCAACTCATTTATTAAGCATATACCGCATTAAAAGTATTCTGCTATAGTAACTACATATCTTAATTCAATTCAAGTATTTATTAAGCACCTACAATATAAGAGACATGATGAGAGGTATTAGGGATATAAAGGAAAAAAATCCAAATAATTTCTGCCCTTGAGGGTTTTTTTATATTCTGAGTGACTGTAAGAGCCTTGAAGGCAGAGACTTTCTTTTGACTATTTTTGTATCCTTAGCACAGTGGTTGGCATACAGTAGGTGCTTAATAAATGCCTACTGATCAAATGATTGACCAGTCCTATAAATGCAAAGCCCAGCCCGTGGTAACCTGGTGACTTTTCAAGAAAATTCCCTGTCAAGAAATGAGCTAGGTCTAATCCAATTAAAACTCCTCTCCAGGTCCTTTCTGATGGCTGTTTGAGCCAGTCCCTTCAAAGAACCTTCATTTTAAGGGAAGTGCTTCATACAGGTGATGAGAAGATATTGGCAGGGCCACAAAGCAGCCATGTCCAAGTGGTATCAGCCTACAAAGATCACTAGGGAAACCTATGGGAAATCATTCTTTTGACACTGTTCTCTGGTTACTTGGGGCTTACACCCATATTTAGTTACTTTCTCTATCATCTGCCATTTGTCATCTCCTGAAACACATTTAGTGCTTACAACTGATGTTTACCTTATCTCGGCCATCTTTCAACAGTAAAGGAGGTGCCCGCTCACTTTGACAAAGATGCATGAACACTTTGGGGCCACCAAGCGTAAAGAATGAATTGAACCTGTATTTAGCTACATTTTCCTAAATCAACTTCAGGACCCTGGGAGAGCTAAAGCATCTGGTGAGTACATGCCCAGGGACAACCTCAGATGAGAAGACAACATGGAGCCTTGAAAATGGTATTATCCTCTATTTCTCTAGCGAGGGGAATCTTCAGATATTGTCAGAAATGAGCCTGGAGGCAGGCAATACAGACAGCTGCTTAAAGGCCACTATACAAATTGGTACAGCCAGGATTTCTTTTCTTCCTCCCTCTTCCTTTCTTCTCTTCTCTCCTCCTCTCCTCTCATTCCTTCCTTCCTTCCTTCCTTCCTTCCTTCCTTCCTTCCTTCCTTCCTTCCTTCCTTCCTTCCTTCCTTCCTTCCTTCCTTCCTTCGTACAGTGTATGAAGAGTTCATTCACAGAGTATGAAGAACTCCCAGTATGGAAACTCCCTATGAGTACAGTTTGGCAACTTGTCTGTAATATATAGGATTAGACAGTTACTTAGGGTCACAGCAAGATTAAGTGAGTTGCCTATGGTCACACAGGTATGATGCCTAAGAGGTAGGATGTGAATCCAAATCTTTCTGACTTTAAGGTTATCTTTTCTTATTAATTTGGACATATTTATTTATTTTTTTTGGCTGGACAATGGGGTTAAGTGACTTGCCCTGGGTCACACAGCTAGTAAATGTTATGTATGTCTGAGGCCGGATTTGAACTCAGGTCCTCCTGAATCCAGGGCCGGTGATCTATCCACTGAGCCACCTAGCTGCCCCAGGACATATTTTTAATAGCAGGAAATTGTACTTGCCAGGGCCTAAAAGTATTTACTTTGTGTTAAGTCAAGTGGCCCACATTATTGTGAAATTTCAAAGGCTTCATTGGATATTGATATGTAGGGGCATCATTTTTAAACCTTGCGTGAGACTCTAAAATGTCTGTACTGGCCGGGAGTGGAGACACAGTTGTGGGGATGTATCATTGGGTCTAACTATTCTGTTGTTGCATTGGAAATAATGGCCCTAAGACTGTCAGCTTGGTACCTTCTTCAAGTCCCGAAGACTCACTTTAGACAGCATTAAAAAGCAGACAGACCCACAAACAACACGAATGTCATCAACATACAAGATAGACGGAAGTACCTGACATACTGTTGGGAGTCATGGGTCAGTAAGCATTCTGGATCTTCTTATTTGCTGAAATCACCTGGAAAAAGAGAAGAGAAAGAATGCTCAGAGATGAACACTGACTGGATCCAGCACCAGGATCTCAATTGCCTTTCATAAAAAAAAAGAAAATCTCAGCTTGCTTCCAAAGACATATTGTATGTATCATCTTATTTGTCTCAACAATGTGCCTTTATTCTCATTAACCTCTAACTGAAATTTAGCCTTTCCTTTAATTATTTAAAAATATGATTCTGAGGAGGGGTCCTTAGGCTTCACCAAACTTCCAAAGGGGTCTACAACACAAAAAAGTGAAGAATTTCTTTGCTAGAAAATCAATCTTGCAGATATTTTTGTCTGAGGGGATGGCCAGAAATTGGGTATTTACTTCAATGTTATTTTAAAGTGATTTTTTAAAGCACCCTTAGATCTAAACCCATACGGAATTTTCAGAAGCTTAGCCCCCATGCCATATGTGGATGGATTCCCTATGTTTAAAATATGCCAAAGGCGTTAGAAAGAGGCTGGTAGCCTGAGGTATCACTGTCTAGGCCCATTTCGTGACTAGATTTTTAAAAGGGCTGTTTAAAGCTTCAAAAGATTCTAATGAAATCAGTCAGATGTAATATGGTGGCCAATATCTCCACCAAAAAGGTTTCACTCAGGCAGGACATCATGGCAACTTAGGTTTGGAACCTGCTTTAAAAATTAATCTAAAAAAAGTAAATACTACGCTTCCTTCTCTATTTGTTTACGATCACTCCCCACATTACTTTGCATTAAAATTTTTTAAAATTTACTTTTCTTCCTAAATAGGTTGTTTCTCTCTAGTAGAATGTAAGCTCTCTGAGGACAGGGACTATTTTCATTTTTGCCTTTGGGTTTCCAATGCCTGTTACATTGGATCAGACCTATGATTTCATTGTAAGGATTGCCTGGTAAGGAAATACTCTATCAATTCAGGTCAACATCTGTTCTGCAATATGCAGTCTTAGTTGCTTGAGAAGATAAGATGGCATGCCCAGAGTTACATAGCTTGGTGTGACAGTGGAAGGACTAGAACCTGGGTCTTCTTGACTCCGACCCAGCCCTTTATTCACTATACCACACTGCCTAGCACATAGTAGGTACAATAAAAGCTTGTTGAATTGAGCTGATTTCTTAGAGGGCTCTAGAATAGACCTCAATTCTCTTAACTTCCAGGCCCCTCACCTTGCCTATTACATGAGGCAGCAAAAACAAGCTGCCCAATTGTGTTTCTGAGATATTCTCCACTGCCTTGTGCCTTGGTATGACACTCTGGTGCTGCTACTCTGCTCTAGGACAACACACTTGGTCCATACCCACCACTGTCCCTCAACCCTATTCACTGCTCCAACTTGGTTCTGAATGTGGGTGAGTGAAGTTAAAATCCCTCAAAACACGCTCTACAACCTATCAGAGGACTGGGGTAGGTATGGGAACATGGTCTACATCCCAGGGAAGTTTTTTCCGCAGACAAGCACATAACTTACACAATATTTCCTTCATACCTTATGGTATCAACAAGAATATGTCGAAACAGTTAGATGAAGCCTCATTCCGCAATCATAAATGTGGAGGATGCAAAACCTCAGCTGTGTTCTAGCTTCAGAAAATAGACTCACCTATTTTTAAAATTCTTTTTACTTGTTCAAATCTCAAATGAATGTGTATATTATATAAAACTGTATAATCTGTGAAGTGTGAATAGTATTTGACAGAAAAAAAAATCCAAGATGTTTGAATAAAGTAAAATAATTATACCAGCATGATATTTGGTGTTGGCACAATTATTATATTTCAAAAAACTTGAAGGATTTTTTAAAGCCTAATTGCAGCGAGGCTCTTAATAGCCTTTTGAGGTAGGCAGGTGCTCATCAAATTAGGTGATTCTTGTGCCCACGTCAACTAAATCCATGTACTAGAGGTCAGCAAAGATGCAGGTGAGGAAGCATCTGTCCCTGCTTCTTCATGTTTAGAGTCTATTTCTTCTTCACTGTTTCTTCACCCAAGCTCTTACATTAGCCTCCTAATTTACCTCCCTGTTTCTAGACTCTCCTCTCTCCAATCCATTCTCAAAATGCTTGCTGTCAATGTTACCAACTCCTAGGACCATACCAAGTCCTAAAATGCAGATCTGATCATGTCGCACACACTACCCCCACCCACTGAACACTCTTCAGTGCCTCCCTATTCCCCCATGCTCAACCCAGTATTTAAGGTCCTTCCAGTTCCCACTTACTTTCTGATCTAATTTCATATTACTTTCTTTTATGCACTCTTAGCTCTAGTCAGGGGCTGCTAAGTGGCACCATAGTGCATAGAGCACTGGGTCTAGAGTCAAGAAGACTCATCTTTGTGAGTTCAAATCTGACCTCAGATACTTCCTAGGTGTGTGATCCTGAGAGCCACTTAACCTTGTTTGCCTCAGTTTTCTCATCTGTGAAATCAGCTGGAGAAGGAAATGGAAAACTACTCCAGTATCTTTGCCAAGAAAACCCCAGAGTGGGTCATGGACAGTTAAACATGACTGAACAACTTCTAGTGAAATCATCCTGCCAATGGTTCAGTCTCCCACCTCTGGGTCTTTGTATAGGTAGTGTTGCCATGTCTGCAACGTGCACCATGTTCACTTTTGCCTTCTCCTAGAATCTACAGAATCCTTCAAGACACATTCGGGGATAAGATCCTACACGAGGCCTTTCCTGATCCTCCCCTATTAAGTGTTCCCTCCTTCTTGAAATTACCTTTTATTTTGGACATACTTTATATCTATTTGTCATTGTATATGTTGTACGTCCAGTGAAATGTAAACCTCTTGAGGGCAGAGACTGGTTCACTTTTGTTTCTGTACGAACAGTACTTAATGTATACATATATATTCAAATAAAAACATAATAATATGGATTTGGGGGCTCACAGAAACTCAGAAGTTTATTTTACTGATTCTACCCCACCCCCATCCAATTGTTAATGCTTCTTCCTTCTTGAAATTACTTTTTATGATTTTGTATACACTTCGTAGGTATTTTCTTATATGGCATATGTCCCCAGTACAACGTGTTTTTTGATTATTTGCTTAGAATTAAAATTTTTTTTAGAATTTTTAAGAGATTCTGAATTTAACAAACACCAAATACAATGAATATTTCCATGTATAGAGAAAAAAGGGGAAAAAAAGTGTATTGTACGTGAAATGGTGGCTCTCTTATACACAGCTTGCTTTTCTTTTTAAATATATACATAAAAAGCAAGATATAACTTTCAAAGCTGTCTTTTTTTTGTGATTCTCATCTTCCTCCTACTATTGTCTATGCATTTGAAATTTTTTCTCTCTCTTTTTTCTTTCTGTCTCTTTATTTCTTTGTTTCCCTCCCTCCATTCCTTTCTTCCTTTGTATCTCCAGTACTTAGCACAGTGCTTGGCACATAGTAGACACTTGATAAAAACTAGTTGACTGATTGATTATCCTTTGCTGCCCTCTCCCTCCTAAGCCACTACCAAATTAAAAAGAAAAACAAAAAGAAAGCTCTTGTAATAAACACGAATAAAGTAAAACGACCACCCATATTGTCCATGTCCCAAAATGTCCGTTTCATTCTGCATCTTGAGTACATCATCCTCTGGGGGTGGGGAGCACACTCTATCCTGGGTCCACAAGGATTGCCATTGGTTTTTGGATTGATTAGAGTTCTTCAGGCTTTCAGAACTCTTTCTCAAATCTTTAATGCTGCCGTCTTGCCATAAATTCTCATTCCCCAGGATGATGTAAGCTCCTTGGGCACAGGTACTGATTTGTTTTTCCCCAGCCCTTGGCACTGTGCCCAGCACAGAGCAGGCACTTAATAAATGTATTCCTGTCCTCTTTTCCCAAATCCCCTCCCCATGTGCTTAAAGAAAACTGCTCCATGCATAAGGTATTTGCTCCTAGGATAGAAAAAATCAGGCATATATTTTATTACTCAGATCTTCTGACGAATCAATGGTCCTGTTAGTGCAGGAACTGCCTCCAGTGCTGTGGATTGTGACAGATTCACACACCCACCCAGCCTGTGAAATTCTTGCCCCCTCTTTCTCTAAATCTTCCAATGAAGATCTCCCCAGTATGGCTCTCAGGCTGGTCACCCGCTGTCCCTCTGTCTTCCTGCATAAGTGGCCCCCCTCCACTGACATTCAGACGTACTTGCTGGTCCCATTTTTATTCTATCCAGAGCACAAGTCCTTGTTGGTAATAGGCTTCAGACCACTTACACCCACCATCCACCTTTCCATTACCCCCTAGGTGACCTGTAATTGTGATTCATCTAAGACCATGCTCCATGACTCACAGGCAGACAGCATCCCTGGGAGAATGTTAGAACTATAAGGATGGACTTTTTTTTTTAGTGGCAAAGAAGTTCAGAATCATTGGTAGCGCTACCCAATTGTCCAAATGTGATGTGGCTGAAAACCGTTTCCTCTTCAGAGTTGGGTCCTGCCCAGTGTCCATCTGCAGAACCTGTCTGATACATATCACATCACACAGGCAGCTAGGTGTGAATGCAATGGATTCTGTCATCATTGTTGTTCAGGTTTGTCACATCCAACTCTTCGTGACCCCATTTGGAGTTTTTTTTGGCAAAAATACTGGAGTGGTTTGCCATTTCCTCTTCCAGGAGGCAGGAAGATTTGAGGTCAAATCTGACCTTAAATACTCAATAAGCTGTGTGACCCTGGGTAAGTCACTACACCCCTCAGTTTCCTCATCTTTAAAATGAGAATAATAGGAGCACCTATGTCCCAGGGCTGTTGTGAGGATCAAATGAGATAATATTTGCAAAGCACTTACTCCAGTGCTCGGTACATAGCAGGTGCTATAATAAATGCTTATTCCTTCCTTCTATCACAGCTCCAGAAGTCTAAGGGAGCTCAGAGGTAATTTAATCCAAACTTCTCATTTTATAAAGGAGAAAATTGAGGATCAGAGGTAAAGTGACTTGGCCAAAGTCACAAAGGTAGCATCAGAGATAGGATACACACCCACCCATATCCTAATACCTATCCACATCCGCTGCCACGTACTGATGGAACAGTTCCATGAGCTGCCCAATCAAAGATGTGTTATAATCTGGATAATAGACTTTTAAAATCAACACTATTTTTCTAAAGTGGATGGCTGACTGACCCTTTTCAAATAGGACTGGAAATGAGAAAGACCATTTATTAAGCACTTATTTCATCATTTGATCAAAGAACTCTGGATTTCACTGATGGGGCCCCATTTTACAGTGCTATTTGATCAGCCCAGTGTCATCTGTGAACAAAGAGCATCTGGAGAACCTCACCATTGATAGGAGAACCTCCCTATATTTGGATTCTGAGGATTTAGGGCATCTAGTTAGAAGGTCACAGAATGTCAGAATGGTAAGGGATTTCAGAGGCCAGCTCACCCATACTCACACACCCTCACAGGAATCCGCTCTACCAGCCAACATTCTCCCAGAAACGGTAGAAGGATCATAGATCTTGAGCTGGAAGAAAGCTGAGAGGGTAAGTGATGTGCCCAAAGTCACAGTGGTTCCTAGTGGCAGAGTCAAGATTCAAAGGAGATCTTGTGACTGCAAGACAAGCTCCCTTTTCATGGTGCCAGGCTCACCCCACTACAGCTTCTGCTTGAAGACAAGCAAGGGAGAACATTGCGAGGGAGTCCACTCCATTTCCAAACAATTCTGATCGTTTGGAAGTTTTTTCTTACATATAAATCTGCCTTTGCAACTTGTGCCTACTGGTGCTGATTCTGTCATCTGGGGTTGAGAAGAATGAGTCTGATCTCTCTACTAAATGACAGCTCTTCAAATATCTGAAGACAGCTATCTGGAGAAGAGAAATCTTACGTTCCTTCAATTCATCCTCATAATGCAGTGGTGTTGATTTCTCTTGTGACACTGGTTGCCTTCCTCTGGCTGTTCTCCAGCCCCCTTATTTTATAGCTAAGGAAACTGAAGTTTCACTAGGTTGTCGGAGCATAGACTTACAACTGGAAGGAATATGAGAGGTCTTCCATTCCAGTCTCTTTCCTGTTGTTACTCACTCATTTTTCAGTTGTGTCCAACTCTTTGTGACCCCATCTGGGGTTTTCTTGGCAAAGATACTGGAGTGGATTACCATTTCCTTCTGCAGCTCATTTTACAGATGAGGAAATTGAGGCAAACAGGGTTAAGTGACTTGCCCGAGGTCATACAGATAGAAAGTGTGTGATGCCAGATTTGAAATCAGAACGATTAGTTTTCCTGACTTTAGATTGGCATTCTAATGCACTATGGCGCCACCATTGTAAGGTTTAGGAAACTGAAACCTAGAGGCACAATGACTTGCCCAAGGATATAGGTAAAGAGCTAGAATTTGAACCCAGGTTCTTTGTCAACAAATCCAGCATCCTTTCCACTATAGCACACTGCTTCTGTGATACTTGTGAAACCTTTAATGAACACATACTTTTGTGGCTTGCATCTTTGCCATCAAAAACAGATGGCTGAACAAAGGTATCTTGTAGTCCTACCTTTCCCAGAATCCTGTGTGATTGCAGTATATGCACCAGAGATATGTTACTGAAGAAGAGCCATTCAGAATGAATTTCCTTTTACTGGTCTAAATGGTTTTAAAATTAATTAACAAAAGGAAGATGTTATATTCTCTATAGTAGGATATTATCACATAAAGAGAATTTTCCATCAATCATGTGATATGATCTGCTATAGAAAATAATTTGTGAAAGTTTGCATATTCCTTTATGCACACACCAAGGATGTCTTCTAGATCTCATAAATGTCACAAAGATTTTACTAACATAAGCAAGCTGACTGGTCAGCGGTTGTTGATTCTCAGTTGTCTTTTATGGGAGAGGGAAAATAAAAGCATCATTCATGATCTTGGCCATTCTTTTAAAAATATCCCCCTTTTGAAATACCTTTAAAATAGATCCTTGTGAGATTTCAATACTTCATTGCCTTCAGTGAAGATTTCTTCAGTATGCATTTGGTCAGGTCCTGCTGCCTTTCTTGGCTTCATCTTAAACGCCGTTACCACTTCCTTATCTGATATATGTCCTGAGGTATTAGTCTAAATCAGGAGGTTTTAATATCATCACTGATGGATCTAGGTCTTTGTGGAAACAACAGCAGGTCCATTTCACTCACCGCTTATTTGTTGTCCTTCCAGTTTTCACTAACAAATACTCTTGGGATGTATACCATAGCTGGGTTTTATACCAAAATCTTTGTAGGATCATTCCCCCCTCCCCCCAACCAAGTCATCATTTTTGAGGTAATATTGATTGCAACCTTCCCTACTTCTCCTTTATAATATTTTGCAAGTTTGTTTGTACTCTTAACCATTTTTTGCCTGTGATTGACACTTAGGAAGAAGATTAAGTATTTGTTGGTTAAGGTAATTTCATGGCTTTTCTGGACTCCTAGTTGATGTGATTGTTTTGCTTTGGGTTATTTTCTTGAAGAAATGGTGAGAGTCGATGTCTTTTTTTTTGTGTCCATTTCCCAATTTTTTTGGACAGCTTATTTAAATAGGTCATGTTGAGGTTTCTCTGATGACATGCAGTTTTTTCTCTTTATCCTTTCTTCTAACTTAATATTCATATTAACTTTTCCTCTAACCAGTTGTGATCTGACTGAACACAGATAGCTAGGTCAGAAATGACTCCTGTTTTGGTAATTACTCATTTCATATTAGTTATGATATTATCTGCGTTTTTGGGTGATATTATTTGATCTTCTCCAGGCCCATTGCTTTCTTACTACACACCTTTTATTTCAGTGACTTAGGAAACATATTTTAAATTCTGGGGGCTATCCCCTTAGGAGAAATGAAATTCAGAGAAAGTAATCAATAATCAATAAATCAATAAACCAGCACTCATTAAGAGTCTACTATGTATCAGGTACTAAGGATGCTAACATAAAAATGAAGCAAATCTTTCCCTCAGGGAGGTTGTGTTCTATCAGAGGAAGGAATCTATACTAATGGAAGAAAATGAGAGATTTGAAGAGGTAAATGATTCAAGGTCATACAAGAACTCAGAATTAAAAGAACATAATTTTAGAGATGGAAGAGAAATCAGGGCTCAAAGTCACTACTATGTACTCTGCTAAGAAAAATTCGTTTAACGTTAACCAACTGAGCTGAAGCAAAGACCTTGAATTAGTTTAAACAATTTCATAAACATTTCTTTAAATGAATCAGCCTGTGGGGCTCTCTATATAGGCCATAAATTTAAAGATTTGGAAGAAATGAGCTATGAGATCCCTCCAACTGAGAGTTGGATTCTATGGAGTCTCTCCTCAATTTTTCCCAAGCACCTTAAAGCCCATTCAAAAAATACGCATCTAGACACAGAGCAGAAGAGATTCAGAAGTGGTGGGAAGAATACACAAAAGATCTATATGACAAAGATCTCAACATCACCAATAACCACAGTGGTGTGGTTATTGACCTAGAGCCAGATAATCTGGAGAATGAAGTCAAGTGGGCCTTAGGAACCATTGTTTTTTTTTTAAATAGTATTTTATTTTTTCCCCAATTACATATAAAGACAATTTTTAACATTCATTTAAAAAATTTTGAGTTCCAAATTTTCTCTTTTCACCTCTCTTTTCCAAGACAGTAAGTAATTTGGTATATGTGATATATGTGCAATCATGTAAAACATATTTCCTTATTAGTCACATTGTGAAAGAAGAACCACACCAAAATGAAAAAAAAGACACACAAAAAAGTGAAAAATAGTATGCTTTGATCTGAATTCGGATTCCATCAGTTCTTTCTTGGGATGTGGATAGCATTTTTCATCATGAGTCTGTTGGAATTGTCTTGCTGAGAGAAACTCAGTTATTCACAGTCGACCATCATACAATATTGATGTTACTATGTACAATGTTCTCCTAACTGCATTTTGCATCAGTTCGTGTAAGCCTTCCCAGGTTTTTCTTGCTAACAGTAAGCCTAGTGGAGGTGATGGAATTCCAGCTGAACTATTTAAAATTCTAAAAGTGATACTGTTAAAGTGCTGTCCTCAGTATGCCAGTAAATTTGGAAAACTCAACAGTGGCCACAAGATAGGAGAAGATCAGTTTTCATTCCAATCCTAAAGAAAGCAAATGCCAAAGAATGTTTAAATTACTGAACAATTGCACTCATTTTACATGCCAGAGAGGTTATGCTTAAGATTCTGCAAGCCAGGCTTTAGCAATATGTGAACCAAGAATTACCAGAACAGCAAGCTGGTCTTCAAAGAGGCAGAGGAACCAGAGACCAAATTGCCAACATTTCTTGAATTATGGAGAAAGCAAGGAAATTCCAGAAAAAAGTCTGCTTGTGCTTCATTGATTACACTAAAACCTTTGATTTTAATTAATTTAGTTGAATTAAAGTTGCTGGGAGAAATATTGACAATCTCAGATATGCAGACAATACCACTCTGACTGTAGAAAGTGAAAAATTAAGAAACCTCTTGATGAGGTGAAAAAGGAGAATATAAAAGCTGGCTTGAAACTTAAAATAATAAAAAAACCCCCATAAGATCATGGTAACTGGTCCCATTACGTCCTGGCAAATAGAAGGAAAAGAAACAGAAGCAGAGTCAGATTTTATATTGTTGGGCTCAAAGATCACTGCAGAAGGCAACTGCAGCCATGAAATTAAAGGATGCTTGCTCCTTGGAAGGAAAGCTATGGCAAATTTGAACAGCATACTAAAAATCAGAGACATTACCTTGCCAACAAAGGTCCATACTGTCAAAGCTATGGTTTTTTTTTCCCTAGTAACAACATACAGTTGTGAGAGTTGGATTATTAGGAAATTTGAGCACCGCAGAATCAACACTTTCGAATTGCTGGAGAAGACTTTTGAGAGTCTCTTAAACAGCACGGAGATCAAATCAGTCAATACTTAAAGAAATTAATTCAGACTATTCACTAGAAGGTCAAATACTGAAGCTGAAGTTTAAATACTTTGGCTGCTTAATGAGAAGACAGAACTCATTGGAAAAGACCCTGATGTTGGGAAAGATTGAAGGCAAAAGGAGAAGGGGATGGCAAAGGTTGAGATGGATAGAGGGTGTCATGGAAACAATGAACATGAATATGGACAGACTTCAAGAGGTAGTGGAGAACAGAAGGGCCTGGAGTGCTATGGTCCATGAGGTCACAATGAGTCGGATATGACTGAACAACTCAACAACAATAACAACAAAAATTCTACACCCAGTCCCTCTTCAAATTGGAAAAGAGAAGAGCAGCCCTGTATTTCCCTGCTGGTATTTGTGGGATCAGAGACTTTAGAAGAGGAAGGGTCTTAGAGGTCATCTAGTCCAACCTACTACTTTACAGATGAGGAAACAGAGGCCCAGGCAAGTGAAGTAACTTGTCGTGCACCTAGTATGGAGCAGGGCTGACAGAGGTGACATAAAATACCTGGACTTTATAGAAAGGTCAGTTTGACAGCTAAGTGGAGGATGATTTGAAGTGGGGAGAAACTTGAGTCCATAGTCAAGAACAAGGTGATAAGGATGGAGGTAGTGTTGGAGGAGAGAAGGCGAGAAGAGATTTCTACCAAGGGAGAAATGACAGGACTGAATTGGATGGGGGGGGAGGAGTGAGGCGTGGAGGATGATGCCTAGATTGATTATGGATGATCCAAGGGGAGAATACCAGAGTGGTGTGATGGAAGGATCATTGCATATAGAGTCAAAGTTAGCAATTAATGCACCAAAGAACTGAGGTCTTCCTTATACACTTTTCTACTCTCAGTACAATTTAGCACATACTGATCACAACTTACCCAGTTCAAAGTCAGTGCTAGGGTTTTGGGGATACAGAAATAAAAAATAATAGAAAATTATCAAATCTCAGAGCTGGAAAGGACCTCAGTGGCCATCTGGTCCTAATTAAGCCTGAAATTCTTTTTTTAACGTGAAAATTGTTTCATTTGAAACAGTGACTCAGCTAGTCATTGTTTAAAAGGCCTGGGAATAATGAGAGAGAGGCAAGATGGAGTATTGGATGGAGAGGCACATCCTGGTTGTATAACCTCGGACAAGTCACTTAAACTCTCATTGCCCCTGTAACTCATAGTTCATAAGCACAAGGCTGGACTGGACCTCAAAAATCATCCAGTCCAACCCCCTCACTTAGAGATGAGGAAACTGAGGTACAAGATTAAGGCAGCTACCCAAGGTCTCACAGTGGAATTTGAACCCAGGTCATAAGATTCCACCATACAGGGGATCTAGTGCAAAGGAGAATGCTGAAGTTTACTCCAGGGAACAAAGTTAAAATACTGCCTCTGCCTCATACTGGCTGACCTGGGTCAAGTCACTAAACCTCTTTAGATCTCTGTTTCCTCAACCGTGAAATGAGGGAGTTAGGCCTGAGGACCTCAAAGGTCCCTTCCAGGTTAGAACTATGATGAACCTATAATTTTTTTTTTTGGTGATGGTATTATCATTTTTATTATATTGGTAAAACCTAACCATGAACATTGGATATTACACCAGCTATTTAGGTTTGAACATAGGATTCTGTGATTGGAAGTCACAAAGCAGGTGCTGACCTACATTGGTAGAGGGAGTTTCTTTACTGGGAGTTCACTGTGCCAAAAAAAATCCTATATCCAATCTGGGGAAGAAACCCAATCACCTCCTTTGCACATCTCTATCACCTGTGTGTCCACTGGGGCCTGGGATGCCGCTTAACTTTGTCTTCTTTGGTTTCTATCATGCCAGGCCCTGCTAACATGCAGGGGGCCAATGACTCTAGTTCCACATGATTTATCTTTTTCATCAGCTGTTTTGTGGGCAGCAGTAAATGATGTCGAATAGAAAAATCCTTTGGAAACCAAGTCCCTTGATTTCATTTGGAAAAGAAGCCTCTTAGCTCTTTTTATAGCCTGTGGCATCCACCTACCTAGAGGAGAACTATGGTACCTTCAGAGTGTAGGTGGCAGGTTTAGTCCTGAGCAAAATGGGAACCAGGAAGAATTTATTGTTGGCTGGCTGCCAGCTTTGTTTCTATCACTCTCCTTCCTCCACCTTCTCCTCCAGGTGCATACTGCCTTATTTCTGTTCTGCCTTTCTGCTCCCAGTCTGTATGATAAAGCATTCATTAAAAGCCCCTACTATGTGCCAGACACTAAGGATATATATACAAGCAAGCAAGATGGTCCCTGTCCTCAAGGAGCTTACATCGTAATGGGAAAGGTGATATATAAAAGGGAGCTAGGGGTGGTGTTGGAAGGAAGGCCTGAGAATAGCTTCATGGTTTGGAAATGGCCAGGAATTGATGCGGAGGCCTAGTCCTGAGCAAAATGAGATGATACGGCTTACTTAGCTGAGCTCAAGGTGGTCCTAGGGTCATCCATATATTGGAAAGGAGATGAGAAAATGGTTCTTACCTAAGTGTGTGATGTTCACTCAGGACCAGCCAGGTCTTAAGGGACTTTGAGCCTGCCACTCACTAGGAGTGGGCAAGTCATTTAAACTTTCTAAGCCTCAGTTTCCTTATCTGAAAAATGTGAGTAATAAGAAGCCTTCCTCTCAAAGGGTAGCTGGGAGGATACAATAAAACACTGTGGATGAAAACAGAGCTTCTGAAGCTACAAAGTTCTGCATCGTAGAAGGGATTATTTTTAGTAAGGGTGCTAGGATTATCCCTGGGATGTGGGGGATTGAAGTCCCCAGCCTGGGCCCTAAACTTAGAGCACTCCCCCCCTCCCATCACTCCCTTCTTTAACCATCTCCCCTAAGTGACTAGGCAATGACTGCCTCACTCATTGACTAGCTGTAGGACTCTGGGTGAGTCACTTTACTGAGACTCACTTTCTTCATCTACAAAATGGGAATGATAATACTTGGAATAGGCATCGAGCAGGGTTGTTGTGAGGTTCAGGGTTGTGAGATAATGTCCTATGAAGTACTTGGCAAACTTCTAAGCAGAACTTACACCTTCACTGATCTTGATCCCTCACACTGCCTGTGCTCTGTGTCCCTCTAAGCCCAGCCTTGATTTTCATTTTAACTGATTTCACCCTTACATAAAATAAAGAAATAGCTGAGGGGCATGTACAAAGTATGATTTTTTCCCCTCTGAGACTATTGATTCTTTCATCTATTTTAATTTATTTTTTTCTCTTAATATGAATTTATTTATTTTTTAGTTTTCAACATTCACTTCCACAAGTTTTTGAGTTCCAAATTCTGAATACGCCTTCCCCTGGTCTGCCTTCTCTTCTATCTCTCCCTCCTCCCTTTTCTTATCCCCCTCCCCTTCTATTTTCCTGTAGAGCAGGATAGACTTCTGTACCCCATTTCCTGTATTTCTTATTTCCCAGTTGCATGTGAAAACATTTTTTTTAAAAACATGTGTTTTTAAAACTTTGAGTTCCAAATTTTCTCCCTTCCCCCTCCCCACCCATCCTCATTGAAAAGGCAAGCAACTCAATATAGGTTGTACATGTGCAGTTATGCAAAACACTTCCTTAGTAGACATGTTGTAAAAAACTAACTCTATTTCCCTTAATCCTGTGAGACTATTGATTCTTAAGGAATGGTCCTGGCTATCTTTCCCAAGAATATTTTCATCTTAATCCTTTAATTCAAAGGAATGACTCTCTCATGGTAGAATTTCAGATGGCAGTGATGTGATAGTAAGTTGGAAACATTTTTCAGGCAGAGGTGACTTATTGATATCCCTCAAATCAGATGCCAACAGGGAGTTCCCTTCTCTATCTTTGGTTATTCATTGCTACTCTTACTGACCCCATTTGGAGTTTTCTTGGCAGAGATACTGGAGCGTTTTGCCATTTCCTTCTCTGACTCATTCTACAGATGAGGAAGCTGAAGCAAACAGGGCTAAGTGACTTGCCCAGGGTCACACAGCTACTAAGTGTCTGAGGCCAGATTTGAACTCACGGAAGATGAGTCTTCCTTAACTCCAGGGCTGGTGCTCTGTGCACTATGGCACCACCTTTGGTTAAGGACAGTCCTAAAGGGCAGCTGGTGCTAGTGCGGGCCCCATCTCTACTATGCAGAAAGGGAAAAAAGATCCAAAAATTATGTCAATTTCCTCTGCTGGGTATGAACTGAGATTTGGGATGCCATACGGCATAAATCCAGGAACTTCTGAATGACAGAGTGGTAATTTTCATGTAATGATTTCAGCAATCATCTGCAACCCCTTTGCATTTAAGGGAGTGTGGTGACATCATGGGAAGAGGTAATGGCTCTTGGTTGGAATTAGAATTCAATTTGCTATGTCCAATTTTTCCTCTTGGTAAAATGACTTGAATAAAATCAGAGAGTGTGATTCCTGGAAGGGGCCTTGGAGATCATCTGGTCCAATGTATGTCTTCTCCCTCCTCCATTTTACAGATAGGGAAACTGAGGGCCTACAGAGGTTCGGTAATTTGATCTGTCAGTCGGTTGGTAAGCAGCAAAGCTGGCACATAAACCTAGACTTTTCTCTCCCAATAGATTGCATGTACTTTGAGGGCAGAAACTATTTCCTTTTGGTTTTTGTATTCTCATTACCTAGCACAGTACCTGCTAGGTACTTAATAAATGCTTGTAGACACATAGTAGGTGCTCAATAAATGCTTGTAGGTTGATTGAGTCTGACTCCCTACTTCAGGCGGCTTATCCCTCTGTTATTATTAACCTTCCTAGAGGACACAGCAGATAGAGCTCTGGGCCTAGGGTTAGGAAGACCTTGAGTTCAAATCTGGCCTCAGACACTTCCTAGCGGTTTAAACCTGGGCAAGTCCCTTACCCTCTGTCTGCCTCAGTTCCCCATCTGTAAAATGGGGATAATAACAGCACCTACCTCCCAGGACTGTGACGATTAAATGAGATATTTGTAAAGCACTTAGCCCAGTTCCGGGCATGTAGTAGGCACTCTATAAATGCTTATTTCCTTCCCTTCCCTTCCCTTCCTGTCCAATCCCACAGCTATAATGCCAAGTCCATGTCTCTCTCTGAAGGGCTCATATCTATTTCCTTCCCTTTTTTAAAAAAATAATTTATTTTGATTTATCAATAATCACTTCCATAAGCTTTTGAGTTTTAAATTTTTCTCTCCCTTCTTCCCCATCTCCCTCCCTAAGACAGCATGCAATCTGATATAGGCTATACATAGACATTCCTATTAAACATATTTTCACATTAGTAGTGTTGTAAGTAAGAATTAGAACCAATTTCCTTCCTTTTTAACATATGTCCATATCAACCACTTAAAAATTACCTGCATATATAATCTGAGAGTCATCCCGGTTAAAACAAGAGAATGAACCATTTATTTTTTCAGAACTTCTCCAAATACTGAAAGAATCATCTAAGGAGAGGAAAGAGATGGGAAAAAATCTTCCAGGGAAATCTCGGTGGAACTGGATGGCTCCTCTGGGTCCCTTCCTTCTCTGAGATGTGATTCTGAAATCAATGAATAATCCATGGGACAGCCTGCTCTGTTTACGTATCTGTGCCTCTTTCCTTCGTCATTATCCTTAGCCACCCTGTGGCCTGAACACATGTGGGAATGGGCCTCTTGCTGGTAAACAGGGCTCCCGATACACTGAGCACTAGAGAAGGACCGGAGCATCGCACCCATACCGAACAGGTAACCCAATAGACCTCGGGCTTGATTCTGCCTCTGCTGACATCTTGTGGGATGTGGTGGTACTTTCCCCTCTGTCAACAGAGTGGCTACCAACAAGAAGGGAGAAATAAAAACATAGCCATCATATCTGGGGAATTAAGTCACTTCTTAAAGGCAAAAAAAGGAGGAGGGCATCACTGTGGAGCATCCAGATGCCCAGATTCATAACTGTGGTTAGGTGACTCACGGAAAACAAATTATCATTTAAAAATAACACACTTGGGACTTGGTGATTTATTACTGCTCAAAGAAGCATTGAAGTCTGAGAATAAAAGGAAAAGGGATTCAGTTTTCTTTTTCTTTCTTTCTCAGGGTAGGAGTGGGGGTAAATGGGTGGGTGGAGGCACTTGGGTTTTCAGCAATAATTTGCTGTTTGACCAAGAGGTATGAGGGAGGCGACATCTAGAAGTCTGAGCCAAGCCTGACTTGCTCTGAAATCGGAGGAAATCTTTGGTTCCCCCAGACATAAAACGGGGTAGGACGGGAGGCAATCCAGTTTTGACAAACTCCCTGATCTCTCGAGGCACTGTGGCGATTACAATAACAGTGAATGCTGATGAAATTATTTAAAGATGGAAAAAAAATGGTACTAAATAGAGAATGCCTGTTTCTGGGTCCTGTGATTTAAACACACACATACACACACACACACACACACACACACACACACACAGAGCTATTCTCCTTTTAAAATCATCTGTAGAAATAACAATATTTTAAAAATCCCACATGAGAATCTAATTTTCTCCCTGCCCTGCATTTCCTGGTTTGGCTCATTTGATGCAGTCCTCAAAGACTGACACTTCCCCCTCTGCTACCTCCGTCTGTTAGTCAATCAACAAATATTCTAGGAACTGCTACATGCCAGGCTCTGAGCTAGGTGTTTGGCTCTGCTGTCTATTCATTGGCCAGTCTTTTCAGATTCTGCCTTAAAAGAATCTTTGAATTTGGAGCCACCTGAGAAGAGTCATACTGTTTGACCCGGAGATCCTGCTGCTGGATATAGACCCCAAAGAAGGCAAAGACAAAGAGAAAGGTCACCTATAGAGAGAGGGTGCCAGAGCCAGCTTGAATGGGAGCTGATTGTTAAATTTTCAGTGTGAACTTTTATACCTTGGAAATCGGCAAACACTACAGATCAGGGCTTGATTTATTGTGTAGTCGATTGTCTAGACTTGAGAGAGTGATGGAGAAAACGGTCACAATGCAAATTAAACTTAAACGCGGGTTGTGCATACATTTTCCTTCCAGAAAGCCAGTGGTTAAACATTTACCATCATACCTCTGCCTATATGAACTGAAATATTCACAACAGCCCTTATGGGAGTAGGAAGAACTGAACACCAGGCACATGCTCAGTGTTTGGGAGAATAACAGAACAAACTGTGATACAGGAATGTAAAGAAGGGATGAATCCATGATCACACAGTTCATACGCATCTGAGGAGGGATTTGAACTTGGGTCTCCTGGATTTAAGTCTAGAGCTCTTTTTACTCCACCAAGTTGCCTATTTATGGAAGAGGTGGACAGTGGGGGTAGCTGAGATCTTTATCTTACTTAAGAGGCAACTAATTTTGAATGAGGAAGAGGGGAGTCAATGAGAGTCAAAGTCTACTTTGACCTCTGACTACTTTTGGGCAAGAAACAAATAATTGAACCTCTTTATTTTAGGCCTGGGGAATGGTCTTCAGTTGGCTTTGCACTTGTCCAATTTTGACTCATTAGGGCTGCCTCAGAAGGTAATGGGGATTGCCTCAGTGGAACTCTTCAAACAATGGATGGATGGATAGTCATCTACTTTTCAGCTATAGGCTGGCTGAGATGGTCTCGGAGGGTCTACCCAACTCCGACATTCTGTGGGATTATCACAGGATCGTGGGTGTAGAAGTGAAAGGCCTTCTAGTCCAACGTCCTTGTTATACAGATGCTGTCAAAAGTTCATGTGTTTTGCCCAAGGTCATACAGGTAGGAAATGACCCAGGTAAGAGTTGACCCCAGGTCTTGTGTTCTTTCCTTTGTACCACACTGCCTGATCACTGAGCCAGATTCTCCCGGTGTCTTAGGAGTAAATTGGGCTCCTTTGTTAGTGGGCCAACAACACAGTTGAGTCCTTGTGGTATTTAGGGCACAGGGAAGATTACAAGGAAGGAAGGCAAACTAGTCCATTCCTTTCCAGTTAGCTTAAAGGAGGTGAAAAATAAACATGGCATGTGTTAGATACCATTGGCAGATGGAGGGATTACACCGGCATCCTGCCTAGGCACTGGGAGAAGCTAAAACCGTTGGCAAAGTTCTCTGAGTTGAAGTTGTCCAAGAGTGTGATGGGCTGTCGTGAAAGGGAGGCAGTTCCCCTTCATTGGAGATCTTCCAGCAAAGGCCAGATGGCTATTTTTTGGGTAGTACCAGGTGTTGCCTTGACAACTTCTGAAGTGGCTTTCATTTCCAAGATTCTGTGATTCTGTAAGGAAAATCATGGCAGGTCATGGGCTCTCATTCCCTTGAGGTGGGGGGATGTCTAAGCAAGCGCAAACTGGATCACCATCAGCCTTTTATAAGGACGTCAAATTCAAGTTCGGTTCCTTCCAACTTTGGGGTCCTAAGATTTCCCCAGCTGGTTAAGTTTGAAATGTTCTTCTTTTTAGAGAGTAACATACTTGGAAGTCAGGAAGACTTGAGTTCAAAATCTCACCTCCGACTCTTCCTAACTATGTGATGCTGGGCAAGTCACTTAAACTTTGTGCTTCAGTTTCCTCATCTGTAAAATGAAGGAGTTTGACTGGGTGGTCTCCAAAGTCCCTTCTAGCCCTAAATCTATGATATAAAAATCTATGAGAATTTACTTAATACTAGATACTGTGAGAGGGCTTCCTATGTCTTCACCAAAGTTGTTGATAAAACCTTTAAATAGGACAGGGTCACGTATAGACAAAACTAGAGCTCTGCATCATAGTGCTAGAGACTTCCCACTAGGCTGTTGCCTGTTTGTTAACCAACACTTTGGTAGCAACATTCTACCCTGTCCCATGATTTTTATAGATAAGCAACAGTGTTCCTTTGATCACATCTACAAGTTGGTACATCCCAGTATTCTGGGGATGTAATTTGTCTAGGTCTGCAAGCCTGAACTAATTTACAGCAGTCAGGTGCTGTCCTCTTATCTTTTTACCTACATTAGGCTTCAATTTCCCCTTAAAGTCCTTTAACCAAGTTTGTTCTCCCTCTTCTAGCATGATGAATAGCTTAAATCCAAGAGTTGGAAAGGACATCCATGGCTAGCTAAGCCACTTCGTGAGCTGGACAGTGCTGGACAGCACTCTGGTACTGACACCCAACAAGTCTAAAAAGCACCTTCATACTCAACTCACTGGCTTATTAGCTTTTTAGCAGGATGGCTCCTTTGATACGAGGCAAGGTGTGGCCATGATGCCTCAGCACTCTTGTCAAAGGGATACTAGAGACAGGCACTCCTCCCCATGAGCCGGCTTGTCTCCACTGTGACAGCCTTGGTGTGCTCCAGCTCTTTCAAGGTTCTGACTTCTGGCTCTTCTCACCTGGTTCTTCCTGTTCCCCCACTCCTGCTGGGTTTTGTCTCCATCTCTCAGCATCCTGCCTCCTCTGGCTTGGCCCGTGTGTACCTGCCTGCTCATTAATCCCTTGTAATGTGACCTCTAAGGTTCCTCTGTGTGTGTTCACCCCTATAATCTCCCTTCTATCTTCTCTCCATGTGTTCTTTGGAAAAAAATCTCAGCTCATCAGGGAGCTCCGTGAACTGGTTTCTTTGGAGGCCTTCATCTTTTCTTCATTGTTAGGATAATTTGTAATCCCACAGCAAGAACTTTTCTTTTCTTTTCTCTTCTTTTCAGATCATCCCATCCCTCTTGGGTTGATTTTCTATTTGAGTAATCAGATGACCTTATTGAAAACCATTCCATTTAAGTTTACTGAGAGGCAGCGTTATTGAGTGCTAGATGAAGTCAAGTGAGATGTGGGCTTGAATTCTGCCTCTGTCTCTTACTAGTTGTGTGATCCTGGGACAGTCACCTCATCTAACTAAGCCTCAATTTCCTCCTATGTAAAATGGTGATAATAATGCTTGTAGTACTCAATTCCAAGGCTACTGTGAGAATCAGATGACATAACATAGACAGTGCTCTATATACCTTACAGTGACATGTGACGAGCAGCTCTTATTATGATCATTATTATTTGTCTGGTCCTGCAATTCCATTGGTGTAGGGAGTTCCTGGTGAGATCTATCAGTGCAGATCAATACTTATTCTGCAACTTAGTCTTAGAGAGTGGGACTGGGAAGTCAGCCAGAATGTGTCAGAAGTGGGCCTTGAATCCAGACCTTTCTGATTCTAAGTCCAGCTGCCTCTTACCTTTTTTTTTTAACATTACTTTTTAAAGAAACACATGTAGATACTATTGTTAATTAATACATTACAAATCAATTAAAAAGTTACTGATTCGTAATAGCTTTTGTTATTGTGTATTTTTCCATCTGCTACTCTCATTTTGTGGGTCAGAAATTTTGTTTTCTGAAATTAATAGAAGGTCCCTATGCTGGAAATGTTTGGGAGCCCCTGGAATGGGTGATCTCTGAGGTTCCTTCCTGCTGAGACTTTGTGCATATTCTCAGACTAAACAGAGGACTGTACCTAAAACCCTCTCGAGATGTTTATTTATCTTATTTTTAAGGCACTTTCAAAGAGGGAAATTCTCACTTTCTTGGCCCTGTCCCATGCCAATGTTTAGACACCATTGCTGTCAGGTAAAACAGTTCCTTCTATTTCATCTAAGTTCTTCCTGCTACAATTTCATCTCATTTCCTCTTGTTTCATCTTGAAGGGAAATAGCACACAGACACTCCATTCAGTCTGAGAGGGAGCTAGGCATAGCCCTAGGCTGCAAGCTTCTCTTCTCCGTTCTGAATCTGGAGCTGACAGCCTAGGGCACGCCTAGTCCCAGCGTGGCCCAGTCCCAATGCGCTGATCTTGCAGCAAGCATCTTGATTCCTCGAGCCATTGATCAGCCGCCTTCAGCCCTCTACTGACGAGTCAAACACAGGCAGCCCTGAGAGCCGAATGATTTTGACAGACGGTGCACATGCGGCTCCAGGCAAAATTGTGAAATGAATAGTCTGTCTTTGGTGCCTTCCTCCTCCTTCTAGATTAGCTCCCTATCCCTCCCACTCCTCACACATCATCCTTCCTCTTCTCCCCAGGATCCTATTTGCTCCCAGCTGGCTGTCTATTAATTCCTACTAAGGCATTAACTGATAATTATAGGTTATATTAGCAAATATATATTATATTACTATTATAATAATATTATATATTGTTGGCAAATATATACTATACATAATATATTAGCAAATTATCTATAATACATAATTATACATAATATATACACTTGTAATATATAATTATATGTTATATTACATACAATATATTAGCAAGTATATTATATAATATATATAATTAGCAAATATGACTTCTTCATCATAGCAACATAGATTTAGATTGGGAAGGGTATATTGAGGCCATTAAGTCTGACACCCTCATTTTATTGATGAGGAAACTGAGGCAGAGAGCTATTAAGTGAATTGCCCAAGATCATACAACTAGTAAGTGTCTGAGGTAGGATTTGAACCCTGGTTATCCTGACTTTAGACCCAGTGTGTTATCCAAGAAACCATGCTGCCTCTTCCTCTATCCACCAGGATAAGCATTGACAGTTGTAAAAGGGATGAGTGCTCAAAAGTGACTTGGACAAAAGGGGACATAACAATAATGCGAAATGACAGGTTGATCTTTGATTATGTGTAGGGCTGGCTCCGGGCACGGCTGATGGGGGAACAGAAGGAAACCCCGTGAGGATGTGTTGGAATGTGTGGGCAGCCTGTCTTGCTAACATATAAGCATCTCTACCTTCCCTCTCAGCATCTATACCTCCTACTGCTTGGCACATTTCCTTAGGAAGTCTCTGATCCAACTTCAGCCCATGTTTGGCCGGACTGACTCAAACCTCACAGATTTCTTGTGAAGCAAAACCTACACTAGCTGTGTGACCCTGGGCAAGTCACTTAACCCCAATTGCCTAAAAAAAATAAAAATGAAGCAAAACCTACCTTCCCTGTCCTGTGTGCTCCCTCCAAGTCATCACAAGAGGGAAGTGAATGAAGTCTTTCTCATGGCCTTTCGGAAAGGATTCTGCTTGAGATCATCCCAATTCCTTAGCTGTTGATGTTATATATGTATATCATAGACTATTATATTCCACATGTATATAGAATCATGTAAAGGGATGAGCTTAAAATCCATGGAGTTCAAACCCCTCATTTTATAGATGAGGAAAATGAGGACAAAGAAAGCCCCAAACTTGCCCGAGGACACACAAGTGTCAAAGAACACACACATGGCAAAGCTGAAGATTTGAACCTAGGTCCTCTGACTCCAGGGCTGCTGGTGGCACAGTGGATAGAGTGCCGGCCCTGGAATCAGGAGGACTTGAGTTCAAATCTGACCTCAGACACTTACTAGCTGTATGACCCTGGGCAAGTCACTTACCCCTGTTTGCCTCAGTTTCCTCATCTGTAAAATAAGCTGGAGAAGGAAATGGCGAACCACTCCAGTATATCTACCAAGAAAACCCCAAACTTCCCTCTTCAATGCACAAAGGCTTTCTGCAAACCCTCCCCAAGGTTGCCACATTCCCCCAAATTCTGTAGTCCTTAAATAAAACGCACTTTTTCTTCCCAACACCTGTCCCTTCATGAGTCTCACATTCTCTACCCCTGTTTCTCTATACTGGCATCACAATTGCTTTCCAAACAATAAAGCAAGATTGCTAATCTATGTTCAGCATCCAGGATCTTTTTATGCTTTATTGGTACATTTCCAGAACAATGATATTCTTTTCATTCAACTGAATTAGAAATCCTAACAGATAAGGTATGCAAAGGAAGGATTTTTCTTCTGCATATTAAAAATCCCACACTCTCTCAAACATTAGACCATATTCACTTCATTACAATTCCATTCAGTAAGTATTTATTAAATGCCCACTAGCCTCTCCCTATTTCAATCCATCCACACAGCTGCAAAAGTGGGATCTTCCTAGTGTGTCCCTCTCATGCCCCCCCCATTGGGAAGAAGTCAATCAGGCTCCCATCTGCGATGTTATCCTCCAACTCTTCATTCTTTCTCACCATCCCCCCCCCCGCCCCTGCCCTGGTCAAATCAGCTGTCAAGTTTTTCCATTTCTACCTTCCAACGTCTCTCTCACATACCCTTTCTCTCCTCTGGCACTACCACCAGTCTGGCATGGGTGCTCCTCACTTCACAGGGAAGAGCCTGCTAATTGCTCTCCCTGCCCACTCCAAACCGTCCTTCATGCAGCTGTTGAACTGATTACCCCAAAGCTCAGGTCTGACTGTGTCACCTCCCTATTTCCTCTGGTTTTTAGAACCTTTCAGAACTGGATCCTTCCTACCTTTCCAGTCTTCTCCCCCATCACTCTCTCTGATCCATTGACATATAGCTCTGTTTCTCATACAAGACATCCCTTTTCCCAATTCCGAGCATTGTCACTGGCTGTCTCCCATGCCTGTGATGCTCCCCCTCCTCATCTGCACCCCCTAGCTTCTTTTGTTGTTCAGACATTTAGTCATGTCCTACTCTTCATGATCCCATAAGGACTTTTCTTGGCAGAGATACTGGAGTAGTTTGCCATTTTCTTTTCCAGCTCATTTTACAGATGAGAAAACTGAGGCAAATAGGATTAAGTGACTTGCCCAGGGTCACACAGCTAGTAAATGTCTGAGGCTGAATTGAACTCAGGTCTTCCTGACTCCAGGTCCAGTGTTCTATCCATTGAGCTACCTTAAAGTCTCAGGTACATTATCCCATTCTACAAGGAGCCTTTCTGCTTAGCCCTCTTTAATCTTAGTGCCTTTCTTTCTTTCTTTCTTTCTTTCTTTCTTTCTTTCTTTCTTTCTTTCTTTCTTTCTTTCTTTCTTTCTTTCTCTCTCTCTCTCTCTCTCTCTCTCTCTCTCTCTCTCTCTCTCTCTTTCTCTCTCTCTCTCTCTCTCATATTCCTGGTGTTTAGTGCAGTACCTGGCACATAGTAGGTGCTTAATAAATACTAATTGACTAACTGACTGGCATGGTACATTTCCTGGAAGGATTTAAGCTCTTTGAGAACTCGGGCTGTTTTGGTTTTGTCTTTGTATGCCCCATGCTTGGTTAGGGCAGTGTATGGCACATAGTAGGTGTTTACTGAACACCCTTCTGTTTATGGGCTCTTTGCCTGTCTGCCCCAGAGAGATGCTGATGCTCTAACATGGTGCCTTTAAGGCAGCTAGCTTCCTTTTCCTCATGCTGTGTTCAAGGTAGTAAAGACAAAGAGGATCATAGAGCCGGAAGGAACCCCAATGAGGAAACTGAGACCTTAGGAGAGGGTAAGTGACTTTTCTAGGGTCCCACAGGTAGCAAGTGGCAGAACTGGTTTTGACTTTGGGTCCTCTGACTGCAAATACAGAACTCTCCATTACACCACGTAGATGGAAGACTCATTTTCACAGTTCTGAAAAGAAATTTTTCTCAAAATTTTAGATTTCATTTTTGGGTAAAAGTCTACCACTTGATTCTAATTATAAGAAAAGAGGGTAGGAGTGGAGTGGGGGTGATTTTGGAACCATTTTTGAGGCTAGAGAATTTAGATCCCAGCCAAACCAACATGCACACTGTTCTAAAATCTAAAGCTAAGATTTTGTTCTAAGATAAGACTTCTTTTTGGGCATGTGGCCTTCTTTTGGCTTTGAGTCTAATGCTCTGGTCACCTGAAGGCTACTGATGGATCTCCCTTTGCTTTCCTGGCTATTAATTATTGACAGAAGCATGAACCTGTTAATAAAGAAATGTAATCAACTCTGAGAACAATCTTGTCTTAGCACTATGAATTCTCTGGGCTGAACTGTATGTACCTGGTAATACTCACTTTCTCTAAAACCCATAAGCCAATGCTTCCTATAATTGTTATGCGAACCTATTAAATGCTTTGCATGAAATCGTGCTGAACTTTTAGTTGTTACGAACATTGGTTGGTATTTCATTTACTAATCACTAACTGATGTATGAGCCATTGAATGGAACACATAATGGGCTGAAGCCAGATTCCATTCTGACCATCTGCTTGGCCAAGGTTTTACTCATGTTATGATAATTTAATAACATGAGAAATGATAGTAATATAATATGTGTATAATAATTATAATATTCCTATACCAATATAACATACATTAATTGGACGCATTATAGTATTAAATATACTATAACAATATCACATCTACTAGTAGGGAAATTAACAGAAAGGATAATTACAACCTGTTGAGCACAATTCTTCCTTTCTGATGCATCATGCCCTGGAGAGCTATGGAAACAAAAGATCTGTCTTAGTATATCAAGTTTCCTTCCAAACTCTGCGTGGGTACCTTCTTCTATGGGAAGCATTTCCTGAGGCTTTCTCAGGTATTACTGCTCTCTCTGTCTTCAAATTACTGTGTGTAACTCTCTTCAATTTCATATTTAAAAAGTCATGCTATCCTAGATCTAGAATTAGAAGGCACATCTGAGGCTATTTGATCCAACACCCTTATTTTTGAGACGGGGAAACTGAAGCCAGGGAGGTAAGTGATTCACCCAAGGACATGCAGGTAATGAGTGGCTGAGGCAGGATGTGAATGCAGCTCCTCTGAGTTAAGTGGGTTTTGCTAACAGACTCAGTCAATTGATCAATTAATTAACAAGCATTTATTTAAGTACTTTTGTGCCAAGCACTGTGCTAGATGCTGGGGATACAAGTGCAACCAATCGACAAGCAATTATTAAGCAAGTTCCTTGAGGGCTAGTATTTTTTCATTTTTGTCTTTGTATTCCCACTGCAGTCCTTTGAGACTACAAATGTTTGGGTTGAGTTTGCCATTCTCCAACTAAGTATTCTGCTTAAAATCAAGATGTCTACTAGATGTGGGTAAGGAGAGATAGATTCAAATGGAAGCTGACATGCCTTACACTTAGGAAGCACTTAATAAGTATCTGATGAATGGATGGATGGATGGATGGATAGATGGATGGATGGGTAAATCTAAATACACACCTACTCTCAATATTTGTGTGTATGGCTCTAAGGGATTTATAGGAAGGGGGGTGCTGTGTTCATGGAGAATCTTGGTAGGGCTACCTTAACCAGAATACTTAGGGGATGGAACATGCTCGTCAATTAAATTGTCTTGTTAAGGAAGAGCTAATTAGACACTTCTTTTTGTTTCAACTTCATTTTCTGAAAAGATCTAATTTCCTGCTGTAGTAAGTAGAATCTGATGAATATAGCTAAATCAGAGAGGTTTTAATACAGAGGAGACAATGACTAGGAAGGAACCTTTTGGATGGTGCTCCTCAGAAGCCAACTAGCACCTCCCCAGCAAGATGGCATTAAAACCATTTCTCTCCCAATCGTGACTTTCCCTCTGAGAAAACAACTCTGGCTAGAAAATGGTGGCTTAAAATGTATATCATTAAATCATTCATGGAAATTATATGGCCCACTTCAGTTGCACTAGCTCAAATGGTGAAGACAGACTTCATTGTGAGGATGATCAATTGGGCTCTTCATTCATTCTTCTAAAGGAAAGGGGGAGTGAGGAAGGATACCAAGTACATGTTTTACCATTTGATCATGACCTGTAGCCATCATTGCATCAGTTCTCAGAGCCTAAGTGCTTACTACATGGAATGTTCAGATCTTCTCAAAATCTTATGTGAGTGGGAAGAAATGGAAAAGGTGTCTTGGAGAACATGGAGTGTATGGATCAAGGATGACATGGAGGCATGCCCATGTGAATTTGTTCATTCAGAAGTGACCTGTTTGCTCTTGTACATGAAGGGCATTAACAACTTTGATCAATGAAATGATGAGCCATGATTCTAGAGGACTGATGAAAGATGCTGCTCCCCACACCTCCTGACTGAGAGGCAATGGGCCCAAGAGGTAGACCAAGGACATATATTCCTGGATGTGGGTGTGGCCAATGCAGGAATTTGTTTTGCTTGACTAGGTACGTTTATTACGAGAGCTTTGTTTTTCTTTTCTTCTCAGTGGGCAGTAGGGAATGAGTGGGAGGGAGAGAAAGCAAATGCTTGTTAATTGAAAACAAAACTTAATTAAAGAATAAAAAATAACAAGATTCAAGAGGTGGCATCAGGCGGTACATTAAAAAATATTTTCGTTTCTTGTGTTCAACTAAATAGTGTTCAGAAGAAGGAAGGCAATTTACTTAATATTTCAGCCAGTATGTTGCCCAATAAATAGTAGACACTTTCCTAAGTGTTACATTTGAATTTGATTCAATTCAATTAGGATTATAGATTTAGATCACGAAGGGAACTTAAAGGGTGTCATCTAGTCCAATTCCTTCATTTGCAGATGAGGAAACTGAGGCCATAAAGATGGAGTGGTTTACCCAAGGTCACACAGGAAGGAAGCAGTGGCATGAGGGTTTAAAGAGAGCATTTCTCACTCCAAGTCCATTGCTTTTCACTCCGCCATGCTACTTCTCAATCATATCTGTTTTCAGGGTTTAAAGATATTCAGGGGCTGCTCAAACTAAATAGAAAGACCTGGAGATAATATTCAAGACCTAAGTTTGCCCTGAGAAATGTTAAGCTATAATTTTGGCTCTAGGACATTTCCCCCTTGAAATATGAAATCTCTGGAATGTCAGGCAGCTATACGTTTTTTTCCACATTTGGTACGCAGAACATTATTTGAAAAGTTCACTCCCGATGTGTCTGGAAATCTTGCATCAGTGCCTCTTCCCAGGTCTCTGGGGAGGAGGTTAACAAGGCATGCAGACATTTCAGGTTATACATGACATGCTTTCTAGGTTCACCCAAGGTTATCTGGTTGTTCAGGAAAATAAGGATTCTATTTATTACTCCTTAATCATCTACTCTGGGATATTAGTTCTATTTTTCTGGAGTGTTGGCTTAATAGGAACCAATTCTTTTGTTGGTTGAGGTGGTTAACATTCAATTTGTTCATGGAAGCCTTAAAATACTGTGATGCATGAAATAAAGGAATATTGGCTGCCTTCCTTTCTCTGACTTTTTCTGGCTCACACCCTGGACATCTTCTACCTTGAGGTTCACTATTATGATTGGTAAGCCCTAGCCTTGACCATTAATTCATGGGGGGCCCAGCCAAGGTCATGTCATTCTCTGCTTGACCTTTTTGGACTTTGCCATGACTTCACCAGTAGCCTCACCCCCATGTGGGAGCACTGTCTCTACTCCTTCCTCTCTTTCCAATTCTCTTGGATGTGTGGTGTTCCCCAACAGAATCATTGGGAGGAAAGGGAGAGGAAGAGACTGACAGTCAGAGAAGGAAAAAAGGAAGGAGGGAGAGCAGTAAGAACTTATGATGTGCCTGGCACTGTGTTAAGTGCTAGAGATACAAATATATAAACAAGGGTACATATTTACATAGTGTACATAAAAGTACTTTATAAAATTTAAGTTTGTTATTATTGTTTATTTTTAAGCCAAAAGATACATAGAAATCCTGTAAGATCAGCAGATACTTTGAAGCATAGATTTTTGGAGCACAATGAAAAATACTATTTTTCTAGAATTTTTCATTTTTAGCACAAAGGGCAAGTGCCACGCTTACAACACATGACATTTAAAAGAAATGTCACTGAGAAGCAAATACCACTCACTGTATTACCTGAATAATCATCATTCCCAGCCAAGAAATGAAAACAGAAGCTCCCAGATAAAGATTTAATTGGATTCAATAAACATTGTTAAGCATCTTCTGTATAAGACATGCAAATAGGGATCCAGATAACCCCAGACCTGGCCCTGTTCTTTTTTCTGGAGGTGATTTATGGATTCTTTCAACTGGAATTTCATTCGCTATGATCAGAAGTTTGGGGCAGGTCTCTTTTATGATTTCCTTCACTACGTTTTTAATGTTTTTTTGTCCTACTGTGTTCTTCTGGGAGACCTATGATCCTTAGGTTGTCTCTACACATCCTATCTTGGACATCCAAATGTTTGGCCTGTGTATTGAGCTCATTTTCTTCTAATGTTCTCGTTTTTTGCTTCTTTTCCTGTAGATTGTCCTTGACTTTCATGTACTTGCATTCCCAATGTGTTGTTCTCTCTTTTGTTTCTTTGGTGAGGCTCATCTTTGCAGATTTTGGTTTTTCTGCTCATTATTTTTGCTGTAAAACACATAAATTCTGCTCCCCTAATTCTCACTTGTCTTTGAAACCACTCCGGAACAGTGTGTTATGGTTCCATGTTCCTCTTAGATTCCAGAGGGTTCTCCGTTCCATCAAACTTTGGATCATTTTCCTTTGTTTTACAGTATTTATTCATAGATGCCTGACCTTGTTTACTAGGTCTGGAGCCCATATTTGTTGCTGCTGTTAATGTTTCCTCTGTTGATTTATCTGCTTATGTTCAACGAGGTCAGCACAATGCCTCTTGGGCAGATGACCATCTTCCAGGTGAAGGATCGGCCTATTAAGGAGGATCTTGCTGGCAATGACTAAGAGAGAGACCTCTCTGTGACTATCACAGGACAACTGATTAATAATTGTTGATTAATAATCAGTGGGGGAAGACATTCACACAATTGATGGGAGTATGTGAGGAGTCCAAAGGAGAGGTCAAGGCAAAATGTTAGGAGAAATCTGTGGAGGGAGAGATCATTTTCAGTGCATGTGCCTGGAGCAGGTAATATAGTGATTAAAAATGACATGGTCCCTTCTCTCATGAAGCCAGCATTCTATCTAGGGAGAGGAGAGGATGTAACCTCTACAAAGACCAGTCAACAACAACAGGAATAATAGTTAGCATTTATAAGGTGCTTTATGGTTTTCAAGGTGTTTTATATGTTATCTGATTTTATCTAATCCCAGTTCCTCTGTCTCCTAAGTCAATTCATCACCATGCCCTGACTAAGGATTTACCAAGAGCCACCTCTGAGCTCTGTGCTGGGGATACAAAGCAAAAGCAAAAACAGTCCCTGCCCACAGGGAACTTACATTCTAATGGGCAGAGAGTGAGGGCAGCAAAAGAGAAATCCTGACAAAGTGCTCAAAGAATATGTGGGGAGGGAGAGAACATGTATAGTCAGAGATGATGGGGAGAATCAAGGCTGCAGGGTGTCCCAAAAGTCTCAGTGCAGTTTTGAGCTCTTAAAGCGGTACATATGCCGGTTATTGTTCTGGGTACTTTCTAACTCCTGTGCTCTACTGTCTCTCCTAGACTGTGATTTATTATTTTTAAAGTGAATTTGTTGAACTTGCTGACCTCAGAGGTCTCTTTTACCTCTAAATCCTAAGATCTGTGAAATGATAGAGTTTATGGGAACTATAATTTTCTCCACTAATAATATATGTGAATCAGAGGCCTCAAGATTCCATTTTGGAAATATTTTTGGCAGATGAGGAACTCACAGTGAATTTGATTTTATTGTTATTTGTATGAGGAAATAAAGAGTATTTCTGGGGAGAATGAATGGCAAAGTCTTTATTAAGCATTTACTATGTAGCAGGAATCATGGAAGGGGCTGGAAATCTGAGTGCAAGAAAGTAAGGCAGTGCCTGTCTCTAGGAGTTTACATTGTAATAGGAGGAGTCTGGGGAATTCTGTGGCCAGGGAAGACAGTTTTTCACTGGAAAGTCAGTCTGAATGGTGAATGGAGTAAACAGACTGACTTAACCCTATGAGAAATGGTAGCACTGATTTGGTTACTGCTCTCAGAGCTAGAGTTGGAAAGGGAGTAGGGTTTGGGGTTGGAACAAAGGCGACATAGTGTAGAGATGGTTGGGAAGTGACATGGTGGACCTGAGACCCAATGGGATTGGGTGAATGCTCACCAGTCAGAGCCCAGAGTCACAGGGGTGGGGCCATCTGTTCTGGATGGTGTTCAGGAAGCAGGGCATGGAGTTGGTGAGGAAGTGGAAAGTCCCAGTGATGAATTCTGCAGAGGAATGTTAACATTCACAGAGTCTGAAACTCCCCTGAAGTCAAATGTAGAAGCTGCTTCTCATTTAAAGAGATCTATGATTTTATCTTTAAGTCTTCATGACACTTTCAAACTGTGGTAATTCCAATTTATGTGGTCAGTCTTCCAAACAGATTCTTCCCAAGGTGATGGAGGCTTTGCTGTCATTCATTCAATACCTAGAGTGTGCTTCTCAGGCTGTCCATTGATTGTTTCTCATTCACACAGTATGACTGGCCCTTCTCCCTTTCTAATCACATTTTTGGTTGTTTAGTCATTTTCAGTTGTGTCTAACTCTTTGTGACCCCATTTGGGGTTTTCTTGGCTAAGATACTAGAGCGGTTGGCCATTTCCTTCTCCAGCTCATTTTACAGATGAGGAAACTGAAGTAAACAGGGTGAAGTGACTTGCCCTGGGACACACAGCTAGTAAGTATCTGAGGCTGGATTTGAACTCAGCTCTTCCTGACTCCAGGTCTGTTACTCTATCTACTGCACCACCTAGTTGCTCCTTCTAATTACCTAGAAGATCACAGATCTAGAGTTGAAAGGAACCTTAGAGACCGCCTGTTCCAACTCTCTGACATTTACAGATAAGGAAACTGAGGCAATGTTCTTAAGAAGGCCATTGAAAAGAGGAGGGCATCCAGAACAGTGAGAGATCTTGCATCCATGTGATAGGAGAAGCTAAAGGAATTGGACGTGTTGGAGAAGGAGAGGCTCAGGAGAGACATGAGGCCTGTTTTTAGGTATTTGAAGGGGTTAGATTTGTTCTATTTGGTCCTAAAGGACCAATGTCAAGGAAAAACTTCCTGACAATCAGAGCAGACCAAAAGTGGAATGAGCTGCTTCTAGAAGGGGTGGTTTTCTTCCTCTTTGGAAATTTTCAAGTAGAGGCAGGAGGACCATTTGTTAGGTACATTATAGTGGGGATTCCATTCATGTATGGCAACTGTGGTCCCTTCCAACTCTCAGATTCTGGACTCTTTGAGGACTGGAGGTTCAATGCCTTGCCCAAGGTCATATAGGAAGTATATGTCCAAACTGGATTGGAATCCAGATTCTCTGGCTCCAGAGCAATTGTTCTCTTCACTGTACCTCATAGTACATCTGTACTTGGTGATATCTTTCCCAACACTTCTTGCACATGAGTCACCTCTGGTAGCATGCTTCAGCCTACTTGTGGCCACCATTTGTCTTTTCATTATTCTTTGAACTTCTTGCAATTTTCGTCTCTTGAGAACATACGTTTGATGAGTATTTTGAACCCTTTTTGTGGATCCACTGTGGATAAAGCTGTTCTCTTTCAAGTTATCATGGACTGAAGAGGTTTTGGAGTAATATGCACTTGATGAAATTTCTAAGATGTTATCTTTGCATGAACTTTGGAGAAACTTGTCTTTGGTAAGGGAGTCTTCTGTTCAGATTCTGACTGGGTTGTGGGCCAGGATGTTAGTAGGCCTGGGAAAGCTTGAGTTAACTCCCACCTCACCCAAACCATCAGCCAGGGCATTGTGGAATAGACCATCACAGTTTGAGTTAAGTAGACTACCAGACAGATTGACTTGAAACCCAGGTGTGGGCCTTTCGGATAAGAAGTATTTTAGGACTGTTCTATGGTTTGAGTAAGGAGCTTCTGAGACCACGGAACCTTCTGGATGCTGCCTTTGACTCCTCATGGACTTCTTTTTCCCAAGAGTCATTGGTAAAGTAATTCTTTTCTCGAACACTCAGGCTGCAAGGGGTCCATGGAGTCAGATGTGCAAATGCCTCTTAGGAAAGCACAGGACATCCTCTGTAACTCAGATGAATGAACGTGTTGGACCAACACATCTCATTGTCTTCTATTGCTGTTGGACCGCATCACTTATATGTTTTCTCAACACAGTTATCTCTGCATTTGCATCTGTCAAAGAATCTCATGTCATTTTAACATATGTGTGGGAGGCAGATTGTTTGTAAAGAATCTTTAAAGCTGCCATTTCTTGTGCTAAGTCAAATACTTCTTAAAAATCTACAGAGAGTAAATAAATATGGTAGGATCGTGTGCTCTCTGCATTAGCAGTCTATTTTGTGAAGTTGCAGGTCTGTGGTAGAAAATCACCTACAAAAGTCTTCCTGTTCCCTTATCATGTTTTCATCATGGATACCATTGGTCCATACACAGGCCATCCTCCTAAGAACTGACAGAGATGAGAAAGTATGTATATGAATCAGGAATAGCTGATGCTTTCTTGGTCACTTTAAAAAAAAAAGTACCAACCATGATCTTCTCCATTCTTTCAGATTTTCTCTCTTTGAAATAAACTGAAATTTGCTCCATATCTTCTCTTTAAAATTGTGCTGCATTCAGTGGGGACTGGTTCTAGGTGCATATTTAGTTATATCCTGACATTTTTCCCAACCTCGCTTTCTTAGGTATCATTTCCTCATAACCAGAAGTGATGTGATGGAGTACAAATGCAGTGATACTAAGAGTAATAGATCACTCCAAGAAGTGATCTGTTCTATCGGAAAGGTTTATTCCATTCTATGCATCTTCTCATTCCAGTTTCATCAACATTTGCTCTTAGGGAGATCTGGCTTAGTTGGGCTTCATTCTAAATTCTCTCCAGACTCATTTTCTTACTACTTTTCACTGTTTTGTGAGGCCATGTTGCTTATAATCATTGGTCAAATATTTTCCATAAAGCTAGGTGGGGCTGTAGACAGAGAATGGGAGTGGGGTCAGAAAGACCTGATTTCAAATATGGCCTCAGTCACTTACTAACTGTGTGAATCTGAGAAAATCACTTAACCTCTCTGTGCCTCAGTTTCCTAGTTTGTAAAAGGGGGATAATTATTAACAACTACCCTGCAAGGTTGTCATAAGGATAAAAAGATTCTTTATCCATGTGAAGCACTTTGCAAACTTTGTTTTGTACTGGCTATTATTTTTGTTGTTGCTTTTGTTTTGCAAATGAGTTTGTACTTTACTCTTGTATAGCCCATGGCGTTCATGTCTTTCCCTGTAGCAAGGGAATTAGATGTTTGCTGGCTGGGGTGATTTCTGGGCACATCAGTCTCCTTATTGTAGTATCCACTTTGCATCAGTTAAGATTCTTTAAGAAAGAGTGATAGTCAAAATCCGTGTCTTTATTTCTGTCCATTTTCTTTTTTTCCTCCCAAAGTTGACAGCTTTTTCCAATAGGTTAAGTTATATGCTGCAGTAACACCCAATGTCTTCTCAACCCTGTCCTTTCATCTAATTTGGTATTTATTTTGTCCTTAAGTAGCATTACATAAGAAATAGATATAGCTTCAGTTTCCTGATCTGAAAAAAAAATGGAATGAACAAAGCATTTATTAAGCACTTGCTATGATCATACAAAGAGAAATATAAGACGGTCCTTGTCCTCAAGGAGCTTCCATTCTGATGCGGAAGACAACATATATGGAAGGTTTCAGCTGCAAGTCACGTGGGAAGGTCCCATGATTGTTATGGCATAGCAGCCAAAAAGATGGTAATGCTTCTTCTTTAATGCCATTCCATCATTTCCATCAATTTCTGGTGTTCAACCACTTGACACTAGGCAGGAAACATTGGCATTCCAAAGGCTCTTGGGATCAGGGTTCTAAGCTGTCTCCATCAGGGTCAGAGATGGTCATGATTTGACCTGCCTGGAACATATTGCTCCCTTTCCCTCCAGTAGGGTGGGTGTCTTTCTGTCTCACTTTGGCTAACTTATGGCCCCTGTGTGTGGCAACTGGCTGGCAGCTGGTGGGGATGGCTGGTTCACTGTCCACAATTTTTGTCCATGTAATAGTTCCTTCCCTGAAGAATGGTGGGGCTGGAAATAGGACCAGTGGTCTGGGGGAGATTATAATATCTGGACTACCCACTTAACAGGGTTGCTATAGGGCTCAAAAGAGATAACAAATATTTTCAGATTTAATCATCTGAATTTGAAGCAGTGAGCTGGCACAGTAGACAGAGGGCTGGATTTGGAGTCAAGAAGACCTGAGTTAGAAACCTGCCTCAGACACTTACTAGCTGGGTGACCTTGGGCACATCATTTAAATTCAGCCTCAGTTTCCTCATCTATAAAATGGGAATAATAACCTACCTCTCAGGTTGTGAAAACCAAACACAATAACATAAAGTGCTTCGCCAACCTTAAAGTGACCTGTACAGCTGTTTTTTACACTACACATGTCCCAAACATGTCAGGGTAGAAAGCTTAATCAATATTATTTGAATACATGAATGGTAGCTCCTTGTAGACAGGGACTATTTTTGCTCTTTTTTTATTTCTTCAGAGCATGAGCTACATACAGTAAGAGCTTAATAAACATGTGTGGATCGATTTGTTCAATTTATGAAGCTGTTTGAGCCTGGCTACATCCAGTGTTTTCTAATTCTTTTCTTGAAGGAAATATTTATGATGGCCAGATATGAGATGTGTGACTTTTCCATTTCTTGATCTCAATTTACATTTCCCACCATGTTTTTGCCATCTTATTCCATGCCAACTTTATGCTGATGTTTCCAGGCATTGTTAATATCAAGCTAGAATCTTATTCTGTCACTAGATTTTTCCTATTTCTTGATAATTTCCATTGGCTATTGGCACTGAAATAAATTATCTTAAAGGAAGTCTATTAGTTTAGGCTCATTGTGGACATTGTAAGGCAAGATGACCCAGTGTTCCATGAAATCATATTTCTTGTTGTTTTGGACACACAAACCCAAATCCATCTAGTCCCTTATTTGTTAATTCCAGAAAAGCCTGTGATCCTTCCATTTTGTGGCAACTTCTTTCTGTCTTTTGTAATAAGAATATTAACAGAGACGTCATTTAGTTTCTCCCAGTGATATGTCAATAAAGCATGTCCTTGAGCAAAGAATATGAAGAGGTATATTAATGTTTGGAGAGGGATCACTCAGAACTGTGTGGTTCTTAGTAACCTTGGCCCATTGTCCATCATTCTACCTGTCACCATCTCTATAGAAGTAGGATTGGATAATGGCCATTATATAGTTCTGTCCATTTCACGGGTTGCCATGGCAAAGAAAATGATCCCCTTGTGATCTCCCTTCTAGTGAAGACCCTCTCCACACTGAGCTAGGTTGGTCATTGCTGGGAAGATGAGTCTTCCTGATTCCAGGCCTGACATTCTATCCAGTGAGCTACCTTACTGCCCGTTTGTTGGCATGGCCTTTGAAAACCCAGGGTCACCTCCACACCATAATAAAGCATCAGAACAGGACTTTGATGGTGGTCACTCACTCTTTGTAATGGAAAATTACTAAGTGTTACAGTATTCAAATCCAAAGAACAGAGATATCCCACCAGTCTATGATAACCACTCTGAGCCCAGTGCCCAATGGCCCTGACATTGAAAGTAGCCTTCTAACTTATCACAAAAAATCTCCCCTTGATATATTTTTAAATTTAGAAATTAAACATGCAAACATATGAATAATTTCACAGAGAAAGAAAAAAGATGTTTCACTGAACAGAAAACAACAACAAATAAAACTCCAACCATTTATTTAGCTGGTTACTATGAGAGGGAATATTTGACTAGTTGCCTGCCATCTTGGGAATTTATCCAGTCACCTTTGTAGGCAAAGTATAACTTTGTTCATGGATTAAAATGGTTAATGAATCTTTGTAAGTGTCTATGATTCTGAAGTAATGAGTGATCCACGCTCATAAAAAATTTGCAAGGTAAGAAAATGAAGCAACACCCAAAGCAATGATTAAAACTTAGTGGCTTCAGTATGGAGCCTTGCACTTGGCATTGTATTGTTTAATAAGAGCCCAGGAAAGCCTAGTTTTGAAGCCTGGCATTACACACTCGAGTGTGGTGCTTTCTGACCTATAAACAGCAGTGCAGTACCAAGGAAGAATATGGTGGCAGGCTGGTTATAGATATCTTCCTTAACCTTTGTATCCCAAGGACCTAGAATGCTGCCGGGCATATGGCAGATACGTAATAGAGCGTTCCTCTTTCAGGTTACCTTTCATCTACTCTGTATGTACCAAGTTGTCATCCCCATTGGAATGTAAACTCTTTGAGGGTAGGAATTGTTTTTATCCTTCTTTCAATTAATCAATAAACATTATTAAGTTGCTACTATGTGCCTGGCACTGTGTTAAGCACTAGAGATACAAAAAGAGGCAAAAGACAGCCCTGCCCTCAAGGAGCTTATAATCTAATGGGTGAGACAACAAGCAAATAAAAATTTACCAACAATTTTTATACAGAAAAAGTAGGAAATAATTAACAGAGGGAAGGCACTAAAATGAAGATGGGTCGGGGAAATCTTCCTGTAGAAGATGGGGTTTTCACTGGGACTTAAAGGAAGTCAGGAAAGACAGCAGGCAGAGGAGGGGGAGCATTCCAGGCATGGGGGACAGTCAGAGAAAATGCCCAGAGCCAAGGGACAGAACATCTTGTTCATGGAGCAGCGAACAGGCCAGAGTCTGCATCCCCATTGTTTTACACAGTACCTAACATACAGTAGGCACTTAATAAATGCTGGTTGGCTGAACGACTGACTTGTTGATTGATCAACTTAAATATTCTCTCCCAAAGAAGTTGATTGGTTTAATGTGGGTTTGGGGCTTCATGAGTTTGAAAGGAAGAGAGGAGGAAGGGGAAATGCTAGGGAACAAGGTAGACTCTGAGATGTGAAGACCGAGAGCTAGCAGGGAGGTGAGCAAGGAAGGACAGTATTAGGGAGAAGCCCCCATACAAGGGACAGCCTAGAAGGCAGAGTGTGATGGAAGGGGGCCGGCTGGAGACAGGAAGGAGCTGAGCTATCTGATGGGCTGCTGGCTCCCCTGGGCTGTGAGGATTCAAAAACAAAGTAAGTGTGCGGGGCAGGAGGGAAGTGAGGGGAAATAAACAAACTAGCTTCATCTTTCAGTCCCTTTAGATGCAGAGCAGCTCTCCATGGTTCTCACACGGATCCTTCCCATATCTCAGAAATTGTGCTGTGCTTAGGAGTGGAGGGCACTCTCTGGCATTAGCATGACATCCTTCTCTGTTCTCTGTTGATTCCATGCAGCTCAGGATTGTGGGGGCTCCCTGCTCCCCTTAACAACTCACATTCCTAAAGCTTGTCAAGAAACTTCCCTTGGAATGACCCCTTGGGGAAAGAGTTCAAATCCTGCCTCTCACCCTTTTGTTCTTTATGACCATGGACAAATCACTTTCATCAGGAAAATGGGGATAGTAATACCTGATTCACTTACCTAATGGGATTACTGTAAACTTCCTAAAAGATAATGAATGTAAAAAGTGCAATCTTCAAATATATCATTTTATACACACACACAGACACACACAGACACAGACACACACACAGACACACACACAGATATTTTGTTGTTGTCTTCACAGGTACAAGGAACTCCCATTGTGGAAATTACTTCCACCAATGTAGACTGGGGACTCTTCTGTAATTTACAGTCTCAGACCCATTGAGGTAAATAACTTTCTTATGGACAAACACCCAGCAAGTATGGCATTGAAGGCATGGCTTAAACCCAGGTTTTTTTGAGTCCAGGACTAGTCTCATCAAGTTGCTATCATCACTACTAGTCCCATTTTACAGATGAAAAAATAAGACTCAACAAGTTAAGTGACTTGTTGAGACTTACATTGCTTTGAAATGTCAGCAACGATATTTGAACCCAGTTGCTGTTTCCAAATTCAGTGCTCTTTCTACTAAACATGGCTCCCAAATTCCATGGAGGTGGGAGAGCATTTTTACTTCTAACATACCTGCTAAGGGGCTCATCATAGAACTAGGCATAATTGTAGGGACCCAACAAACTACCACTGATTGATAAAAATTCTTTTGCTTCCTCCCAAGTATTTAATACAATGCTAGGCACACAGTAGGCACTAGATGAATCTCTTTTGATTGAATTTTCTGGAAGAATTTTGCTTCAGGTATTGAAATCTGGTTAGTGCTGAAAAATAAAATGGGGGCGGAAACTTAAGGTCTTTGGTATTTCCAAAGACACTAAATGGTCTTGGGACCTGGATGAGCTCTATGGTAAAATTTCAAATTTTCCAATTTTCAGTTTCAAATCCATACCATGGATGGTCTCTGAAGCCTCTTTCAGGTCTAACTCTATGATTTTATGTCTCAGTGGTCTACCAGAAATTAACTATAAACTAAATTTTTTGAGCTGAATGACCAAGAAGGAGCTGTAGGTGGAGAGTACCCTGATATTCCCCAGAACCACCCCTGGTCCTCCATATTGCCCTGGCCATCCTGCATGCCTGGAACATGCTCTCTGTGGACCTCCATCTCATAGAAGCCTTCTCTTTCGTTAAGTTGTAGCTTAAGTGCCATCTTCTTCATGAAGCCTTTTCTAATTCCCCTTAACAGTGAGTGCCCCCTCCCAGATTAAGTTGCACTGAACTACTTTGTAGTTATTTATACCTATCATTTATTTTGTATGTATTTACTAATTATATTAATGCCACACGTGTACATATCCATGTAGATATACATACATACATATATATATACATACATATCCATGTATATGTATACATGTTTATTTATATGAACTTCTTGTCTCCTCCATTAAAATACATGTATGTTTATTGTGAGGCAGGATTGTTCCTTCTTCGTACTTGTATCCTGAGAGGCTAACACAGTGCCTGGAGTATATTTTAAATCTTTTTTTTAATTTTTGGTTTCCAATTCTCTTCCTCTTTCTAGCCCTCTCCCACCCTTCGGGAAGGCAAATGATATGACACTAGTTATACGTGTGAAGTCATGCAAAACATATTTCTATAATAAATACTTTGGGGTTTATCGATGGGTTGATTTGTTGGCTAACTTGAGGTAAGACCCAGAATATTCCTCCCAATTTGGGGAGGAGTTACATTTTCTAATGAACGATATATTAGATCAATCAATCTAGTTGACAAGCACCTACTACGTGTCAGACCCTGTGCTAGGCACTAGGGATACAAGCACAGAAAAGACAACAATTCCTATTGGAAGAGGGCCTACATTCCACGTTTGTAGCCTAGTCTCCTCTAATACCAAAGAGAGTATATGCAGTGGGTGCCAAATCAACAAAATTACATGAGCAAGCTTTTTACTTTCTTAAAATCAGACCTATCAGAGTGATTATATATCATTATATTATCTTAGAGTAGGGTTCCAAAAAATCTCCCTCCATTTCCCATTCTGCATGTCTGTCTGTATCAGACACCATGTTCACATTAGGAATCCTTTTTGCAACTTTTTATTTAAAAAACAAATACAGTCCATCCACCATCCTCAGCCTTACAGTGCTCCATGAGGGAGAAGACTCAAACAATTTGAAGGTTTCATCTGGACATGGAGGATAATTTGAGGTTGGGTCAGGATACAGGGGTCTCTTGATGATATGGTGGATAGAGTGCTAGGCCCGCAGCCAGGAAGACTCAGATCCTGCCTCAGACACTTACTGGTGGTGTGACCTTGGGCAAGTCACTTCACCCTGTTTGCCTCAGTTTCCTCATCTGTCAAATGAGCTGGAGAAGGAAATGGCAAACCACTGCATTATCTCTGCCAAGAAAACCCCAAATGGGGTCACGAAGAGTCAGGCATGACTGAACAATAACAAAACAGAATACAGGGAGGGTAGATGAAGATAGAGTATTGTTATTTATGAATGTCGATGTATTTAATCATGAAATATTGAAATATAATTATAAGTTACAAAGACCACTTGGATATATAATTGGAACTCCTGAGGCCATTGACAACTCTAAAATTCTACAAAGATAGGGTCCTAGGGCAGTAGAATTGAGAGGATGTGGGTTCAAATCCTACCCCTACCACTCTCTACCTGTGTTGTGTGACCTTGGGCAAGTCCCCTCTCAAGCCTTAGGTTTTCTTACTTGTAAAATGGGGCTGGGGGCTGGGGAGTGTTCCAGATCAGTTGTGTCAAACTCAAATTGAAATGGGGGCCATTAATCCACGTATAAGGATCCCTGTGGGCTCCATATTGACTTGGTTTTAAAATGTAATGTTATCTTTGTTTTACTGCTCTTTTATTGGTTTTGTTAAATATCTCTCAATTACATTTTAATCTGGTTCGGCTGCATGTTTGATATCTCTGCTCTAGCTGACCTCAAAGTCCTTCCACTTGTCAAGCTATGATCCCATTGTTTGAGACCCAGGGCAAAAAGTTCAAATGCAAAAGGAAACCAAGAGCTTTTATTCTCTGAGCTCGCCCCCAAGTCCAACCAAGCAGAAAGGGACTCGGCTGCTTCGGCCTGGCCTGCCACTCGGGGAAGCCAGGAACATGGTTTTCCCCACATTTCAATTTGAACTATCAGCAAGGCTACAGGCATTAAAGTGGCCTTAGACCAAACGTTTTCCACAACAAAGTACTCAAGTCCTAGAACTTCGAGTTTGTTGTTTTGAAGGGAAAAATAAAACAAAACCCAGAGAGAGGCCATACTACAAAGTTGGTTTCCATATCAAAGCCCAGAGCCCCTTTTAATCTGCTAGGCAGTTTTCACAGTTTGAAGGAAGCATTTTTGAGAAAAACAAACAGAAATGAGTTTAGTTATAGATTTGAATAATTTTGTTTGTTTTAATAAAGAAGGGCTTGATTTTTCCTTATACAAAGGGATAATTAAACAGATGGGGCTGGGAGATCTTGTCTAAGTTGGGAAGATCTCTAAGGGGACAAACTTGGTCAGGAAGGAGAAAAATAACCTCTTAGATGCCCTGTTGCTTTAGAAGTTCTCTGGCCTGGATGCCTGGGCCATGCTGGAAAAAGCATGAAAATTTGGAGTTAATGGACCCTGGTTCAAATGCCTCCCTGCTACTCCCTACCCATGAGACATTGAGCAAATCACTTCTCAGGCCTCACCTTTCCTCATTTGTAAAATGGGGGTGTTGGAACGTCAAAGTTGTTTTATTAAATAGTCAGAAGCCAGAGGTTTTCAAAAGGGCACTGTCTTTGGAGGCAGAGGCTCCGAGTTCAAATATGTCTCTGATGCTATTGCATGGCCTCAGTCAAGTCATGCCTTTAAACTGCCGGTGCCTCAGTGTCCTCCCCTGTAAACTAAGTGTCGACTTGACTACCCTGGAGGTTCCTTCCAGGCCTACAGCTGTGATCTAGGATGTCATAATATCCTGCAATGAGAGTCAAGATGTAGCCATGCTCGGCATCTTAACAGAATCAATTTAGAGCTGAAAGGGAGCTTAGAGACCACCTATTCCAGCCCCTCACTTTACAGATAAGTAAGTGACTCATCCAAACTTGAACATGTCTGTCCATCTGCCTGTCTGTCTGAGGTGGAATTTCAACCCAAGTTGTCTGACTCCAGAGTTGGTATTCTTTAAAAACCTTCCAGTTGCTTAATATCTAGTAAACCACTCTAAAATTCATTTATTCAGGCAGCATCATAAGCTTTTTGAAAACAAAAAGCAAAGTTGGCAATTCCATATTCTAATTCTAATCACTGCCTTTTTCTTTTTCTTTTTTTTTGGAAGCAGTTGGGGTTAAGTGTCTTGCCCAGGCTCACACACCTAGTAAGTGTGTGAGGCTGGATTTGAACTCAGGTATTCCTGACTCCAGGGCCAGCGTTCTATCCACTGTGCCACCTAGCTGCCCTTAATCATTGCCTTTTGCCAAATATTTGGCAAATGCCATTTTTCTTTTTGGTCTGGGCAGGGGAAAAAAAGAAATTTACAAGACAACTTTATTATATCTTGAAAAGGAATAGCAAGTTGTACATAACAGATTTTCAGTTTCATGTGCAATCATCTTTTTTTAAAAAAGTATACTATGTTAAGAAATGCTTGTTTTATTCCTCAAATTAAAAAAAATAAAAATGAAAAAATTACTCCCAGCTCTTCCCTAATTTTTGTCTTGTTGTGTTCCTCTTTTGCACCCCTTCCTCTTCCTCTTCCTCCATTTTTTCTAAATGATTTACATTTTGGGCTCACTCTAGTTTCCCTTCTATTGCCAGTCCCCGTACATGCAAGATACATAACGTCAGCAAGCAGCATAATGTACTAGGCAAAGCTTTGATCCTGGCAAAACATGGAATTTTCCATTTCAAGCCTCAAAGAGAATGATCCCATGATTTTTTTCTTACAGCTTTTTGTGGGGCTCGTGGAAAGAATGATGAATATGGAGTCAGAGGGTTTCGGTTTGAATCCTAGCTCTGCCATTGATGAAATGTGACCTTGGGTAAGTCACTTCAAGTCAAGTCAACAAGCATTTATCCAGTGCCTACGGTATGCCAGGTACTGTCCCAAGCACAGGGGATAAAAAGAAAGGCAAAACCAGTCCCTGTTCTTGAGGGGCTCACAGTCTAATGGATGAGACAGCATAGAAAGAGCTTTGTACAAATGAGGTACGCACAGGATGACTGGACATGCAGAAGGTGCTAGCATAATGGGATAATTGGAAAAAGCTTTTTGCAGAAAATGGGATTTTAGTTGAAACTTAAAGGAAACCAGGAGGTGGAGATGAGAAGGGAGAGAGTTCTGGCCATGAGGGAGAGCCAAGCAAAAAAAAAATCCCTAAACTCCTTTGCTCTCAGTTTATGCATACATAAAATAAGGGAGTTGCAGGACTCAAGCTCAAATTCTGCCCCTGTAATTTACTGACTGACTTTTCATGACTCCATTTGGGGTTTTCTAGGCAAAGAAAGTAGTTTGTCATTTCCTTTTTCAGCTCATTTTACAGATGAGGAAACTGAGGCAAACAGGGTGAAGTGACTTTCCCAGGGTCACACAGCTAGCGTCTGTTAGTATCTGAGACTGGATTTGAATTCAGGAAGATTCCTGACTGCAGGCCCAGCACTCTATTCACTGAGCCACCTAGCTGCCCACTGTCTGGGTGAATAGAACGGATTATTTTATTTGGGCAAATCACCTCACCTTTCAGGGTTCCAGTTTCCTCATTTGCAAAATGAGGGGATTGGACAAGATGACTCCTAAGGTTTCTCCCACCTCTAAATCTACGACCTGATCAATAAAGGCCTTAGCGAACTTCTACCTTTGAGTCAGGACACAGTCACTATTGAGGGGTGTGGAAACTCTCTTAATTTGTTTTCTTCATTCTTCCTTGCCCCTCACATGCTCATAAAGCTTGTTAAAATACTCTCAAATGCCTGTCATTTAAATACAAATTTCTTCCCCCTAAGTGGTTTGAGCAAGAATACAGAAACTGTTGTGCCCTTTGCCATCCAGCTAAATACATGCTAATCATAAACATAAGTGTTTTTGTAAAGCACAGATCACCTATTAATTAGGGACAACCTCTGGAAACTCTAAGAGGCATACCTTTAAGGAAATTAGAAACAGTATTACTTTACACCTGGCCAGCAAACATGTGCCACACTAAGTCAAGAAGGGTGGATGTAATTCCTGGGTGTCATATGGACAATAGGACCATTGGGCACCCTAGGGATGATGGGGGATACAACACTACTCTTTTTAAGTAGATATCATTGAGGGTAACTTCATATTACTATCAAAGGTGGCTTGGTGCTCATCCCAGCCAGAGATAGAGTGTATGAGAAGAGACAGAGGTTTCTTATATCCAGGGTATTCTGTGTATTATTGTGAGCACAATCATGTCAATGAAGTCAATATGAAATCAATTACACAATCTATGAGAAATCAACCAATCAATGAATATTTATTAAGTGCTTACTGTGTGACAAAGAATAAAATGATTTTAATTGAGGAATGAGAAACCTCAGTTGAGCAGCTCCTTAGCATGGTCTGCATGAGTCTAGTCCTCCTGGGTTGGTGGGGATCATGGGTTCAAGGTTTCTTATGAAAAGATGAGGATGAAGGAAATTTGCCTTAAATTAATGTTAAGGCTAAAGTTATCTTGGCAGCTGCCAAGAATCATAGATTGAATGCCTTAAAACTATATTCATAGCATCCACATGAGGATCACTTCACAAATGAAAACCTTAATTACTTGGCATCCAGAATCCAGTTGTCAGCACTCTCTAGATTTGGTGCCCTGGGGGAAAGACCCAGTTGCCCCACCCTGGTTATACCTTTGAAGTCAGCTCTATACGTAGAGATCTCAAGAGAAAGGAGAAAGGATTTCTAAGGCATCACTAACACTAATTTGATTAATTCTAGACTTCCAAACTGGGTGACCCGCTGCTCTCATTGTATAAAAAGATGTGGTCTCTGTCCTCAGGAAGGTTACATGATTTGGGACGGTGACTCACCCCATGGCTGGACATGGAAACATGGCAACATTCACCCAGTACTTCATGATGAAGGCATTGGCTTGGCTGGTTCTCCACAGGCACGCACGCCTTGCCTAGTCATTAAATAACTGAGACGTGTAATGCAAGTGGTTGGGGGGGGGGAGATTCTGGGTCCAATAACTTACCAAGGTTATCTCCAGCGATGAGAGGCAACATTGCTACCGAGGTCAGTGAGGGCAGGCGTTCCTACGGGAAATGAAAGACAAACACTGCTTGTTAGAATGGGGAAGTGCAAGCAGTGGATTTCAACTGTCCCTGATGCACGAACGGAACATTGACCTTAATGCAGTAATAATAACAGCTAGCATTTGCAAAGTATGTTACATCCAGGATCTTGATGAATCTCAAAATAACACAATGAGCTTATTATTATCCCCATTTTACCAGTGAGGTAACTGATGCTGGAAGAGGTTAAGTAATTCATTCAGGGTCACACATCTAGCGTCTGAAGCAGGCTGGGAACTCAGGTCTTTCTGACACCAACCCCAGGGATCTATCCACTCAGCCATTCAGAGGGACTCTGTCCAGATTTAATGTTTATTCTATGGGAAGAAATGTGAATTCACTGAAAAAGCACTGAATAATTCAAATTTGCACCCCCAAAAGTGGTAACTTTGTTGTTCAGTCTTTTCAGTCATGTCTAACTCTTCGTGACCCCTTTTTGGGGTTTTCTTGGCAAAGATACTGGAGTGGCCAGTCATTTCCTTCTCCAGCTCATTTTACAGATGAGGAAACTGAGGCCAACAGCATTAAGTGACTTGTCCAGGGTCACACCACTAGTAAGTGTGTCTGAGACCAGATACGAACTCAGGAGGATGAGTCTTCCTGACTCTAGGCCCAGCACTCTACCCACCGCATCACCTAGCTGCCCCCAAGTAGCTGCATACCAGTATTAATTCATCCTTTATCTTGACTTCCCATTTTCTTCCCCTTAGACCTATTAGGGAAGTGGGTTGTAGTAGAAATAACACTGAGGTGAGAGTTAAGAGCACTAGAACACAAATCCCAGTGTTGCTGGTACTCACTACCTTTGTTACCTTAGGCAGGTCATTTTACCTGAGAATAGGACCTCAATTTCCCAATCTGCAAAATGAGGACATATCCCTGTAGCAAACTGTTTTTTTTTTTTAGGGGAGAGAAAAGAAGGACTATACCCATGATTTCACCGTCACAGGGAGTTCTGGGTCCTAACCTTCCTTTTCCAATGCAGACCACATCTTCTCTGGCATTTATATTCTCTCAGCAAGTCCTGCTAGGGCACAGAGACGTTAAGTGATTCCCCCAGGATCACAGAACCATGCTGTGTCAGAAGACCCTGAACGCAGGGCTGTCTGACTGACGCCATCATCTGCCTATTCACTAGCTTGATGTCAAGGTCAACTAAGGTCATCTCTATAAAAGGCCATGAAATCTTTAAGGCACGACTTAAATGCCAGTTATCATGATGTCTGGTGTTCCCCTCGCCTCCCAGGTCTTCTCATGCCTCCCTCTGGCAGCCCCCAAAGGAGGGAACAATATGTCTTATGTCACATCATGAGCTCATGACAACGTGGTGAAAGTTTCATAAAGCAGGTCCCAGCTGCTACCCGACATAGTGGATGTCTATCGCATCCCATATGCTTTTGGCTTGAAAGTCCAGTGATGTGACATCACACAGCTAAGTGAAAGCTTGAGGTGGGAGGAGAACCCAGGTCTTTCTGATTGCAAGTACAACATTCCAGCCGATCTGAAGCACTGCTGCCCAGTGTGGAAGAGCAAGCCCAGGACTTCTGATGGTGTCCTACCCAGCGGAGCACTACCAGTGACTGAGGAATGCAGGCCACTGAAGGCACGGCCATCCATTCTTGGACATGTCTCTTTCCTACCTGCTCTCCTGAGCACCACATCATTTTTATTCACCTCTAAGTAAAGCTAGAGTGCTGAGGCTGAAATCAGGAAGCCTCATCTTCCTGAGTTCAAATCTGGCCTAGCTGTGTGACTCTGGGCAAGTCACTTCACCCTGCTTGCCTCAGTTTATTCATCTGTTAAATGAGCTGCAGAAGGAAATGGTAAACCATTGCAGTAACTTTGCCAAGAGAACCCCAAATGGGGCCACAGATAGTCCAACATGACTGATACGATTAAACACTAACATTAAAGTAAAGCTGTTTGTGTTTAAGCAGAGAAAACACAACAAAATGAAAATGGAATCAGTCGCTGCCCAACTTACTGCAGAAAATGAAGTGGGAGGGGCAAATCTGAGTTGGAGGGGAGTTGGGGGGGGAAGTGCAGAATTCAGTCTAATTATCCAAATAAACAGAGAGTAAGAAGATCCCAGTAGCTGTTTAATCAAATCAGCCAGCAGGCTTGGGTGCTAACATTATGGGGATCTATCTATAATGGCATTACTCAGACCAGCATGTAATTAGATCCACTCAAACCCTGCCAGCCAAGGCTTAAGGGAGAGTTGGTGGCATCTGGACAATTCTTGCAAAGCCCGAAAATGAAATGCATCCACAGTGCTATCTGATGTTGGGCCAGTCTGACAGATGCTGGAGACTGGAATCAGCTGGTACCTTAGGGAGCCCGGTGGCTGAAGGGGCCTTGGCTTAGGAGTCAGGAGAGCCGAGTTCTGGTTTAACTAACTCCAAACGACCAACGGTGTGACCATATGTGAGCTGCTTAATCTTTCTAGACCTCAGTTTCCCTAGATGTATCATGGTGGTTGTAAAAGTGCTGGGTTAGGTGACCTGTAGGGCCCCTTCCAGCTCTAGGATCATGAGTGAGAACCTTTAGAAATTTGTAGATTCTTGGATTTTGAACTGGAGGGGACCAGAGAGATCATCTGGCCAGCAGTGAGTGCCATGTAATGGAGAATGTGGGTTTGAATGGATTGCTGCTTACTCCCTGAGCAATGAGCAATTCATTCAATATCTCTTGGGACTCAATTTCTTCAGCTACAAAAAGACCCAAGCTCTATGGACCTTTTCAGCTCTGTGTATAAGATTCCTATGATCTCTCTCAGTTTCTTTGGCTGTGAAAATGAGGCGACTGGACTGGGTGAACTTTATAATTTCTTCTAGCTCTAAATTTCGGCTGCATGAATTATTTGGTCAGATTTTTTTCCTTCGGTGAGAGAAGTGTCCAAGGAAACATGAGGGCACCAGATACCTGAAGGCCACTGGAACAGGGAAAACAACGAGTCCAGAAAGTGGATATTAAGAAGAGTGAAGATAGATTCTATTGCCTTCGTTATTTTTTTCTGAGGCTTGCCTTATTCCTGGCTTCTAAACACTCTTCGCAGTGGGGTCTACACACCATTGCCCACCTCTGAAAGTTAGGATTCAGTGACAGAGAAGGATTTTCTTTCCTCATCTGTTTCAAAATGAACTTCTTCCCCCCACATTTCGAACCTGGGCCTGAATGCATTTTGCTTATGAAAATGCCAAATAGGTCATAACATTTTTCTCTCTTTCCTGGCCAGTCCCAGAGATTAGCAGCTCTGGAAATTGGAAAAATAAAAAGATGACAGGGAAGGAAAGGTTTTGACCTCTTCGGAATTTCACCATGAAGTCCAAGGACATCCCAGAGTGCTGCTAAATTTGAAAGGCATGATGGCTATCTGAAACAACGTGGCAGTATACAGTTACAGAGGGCTTTTCAGTAGCATCGGGTCAGCTGCTCATGCCCTTCGACAAGCAGCTCTCCAAAAGGGGAAGGGTGAACATCAGATTACTGAGTCTCTTCTCTGGGAAGAGGATTTCATTAGAAGAGACCAAAGTCGTAGGACCATTTAGACCCAAGAGGCCCTGGCCTAATTTCTCAATCAAGGAAGCCATTTTTAATGAACGACCAACGTGTCTATAACCCAATAGTGAGTGCCTTCCTACTAAGAAGAAGAGGAGTACTTGAAGTTTGAAGCCTCTTTCAATGTCAGTTTCCAACAGAATTACAGAATCTCAGAGGTGGAAGGTTTTAGGCCTCATTTTCCCTAATTGTAAAATGAGGGGAGTAGAACAGATAGAGGCCTGTACTTGAAGCCAGGAAGATCTGGATTCAAATCCCTCCTCAGACACTGGGCAAGCCACTCATGTCTCAGTTTCCTCATCTATAAAATGGAAGACTGGATAGGAAGAACTCTGCTTCTAGCTTGAAATCTGATATGCTGATCCTATGTCCTTGAAGGTCCCTTTTAACCCTAAATCTATCACCCTGTGCCTCGGGGGTCATCTGATCCAACCCACACCTGAACACAAATTCTCAAAAATATGGTCATCAAGCCTTTGCTCCCAAACCTTTTTATTCAAGACCTCTATTCCACTTAGGGATAATTTATGAGACTTTCCCCAATAGATCAAGCCTAAACTTGTCTCTCTGCAATTTATTTCATTGTTTCTAGTTCTCAGTTCTGAGACCAAGACTTCTTCATGACAGCCTTTCAAATGCTTGAGAACAGCTATTATCACAACTGACCCACCCCTCATGCCAGTATTCTCTTCTTCTTCTTCTTTTTCTTCTTTTTTTTGTGAGGCAATTGGGGTTAAGTGACTTGCCCAAAGTCACACAGCTACTGAGTGTTATGTGTGTGAGGCCGTATTTGAATGCAGGTCCTCCTGATTCCAGGGCCGGTACTCTGTCCACTGCATCACCTAGCTGCTCTAAGACTTCGCCATCTTGATTACTTTGCTCTGGTCACATTCTAGCTCAGTAGCATCAAACTCAAATAGAAAAAGAGACCACTAACTCATACAGAAGGATCCTTGCAGGCTGCATATTAACTGGGGTTTAAAACATAAAATTATCTGTTTTATTGCATCTTTATTTATTTTATTAAATTTAATCTGGTTCGGGCTGCACTCAGGAAGGTTGCAGATTGCATGTGACCCAAGGGTCACTTGCCTGAGACCTCTGTTCTAGCTGACTAAAATGAGGTGTCAATACATTCCACTCAACACTCCCCAAGCAATCTAACCAGGGCAGAGCCACAAGAGAGCTAGCACTTCCTGTGCCCTGGACTTCACGCCTCCGTTACTATAAAGGCCAACACCGAATGTGCTTTCTTGGTTGACGCATCCCACTGATCTTTTCCCTCCTCTGTCTCATCTTATTCAATCTGGTTCAGCCTGTTTAGACCTTTTTGGATCCCACATCTATCCAGGGTGTTCACTGTCCCGCCTGGCTTTGTGTCATCCCCACACTGTTGAAACTGATGCCTTGGTCCCAGTCATTAATACATGTAAACGGTCCAGGGCAAAGCACAGATTCTAGAGGCCCTTACTTGGGTGCAAAGGACATTGTTTCATTATTGGCCATCCCCCATTATTCCACCTTCACCACAAGAATATGAGTAACTTTATCAGGTGCTTTGCTGAAATGCAAAATTTATCTATAGCATTTCCCTGATCTAATAATAACAAACAATAATAACATGTAGCATTAGAACATATATATTATATATAATGTATGTATACAAGTCATAATATATAATATAATTTGGCACTTTAAGGTTTGCAAAGCATGTTGCATGCCATTCGATCTCCACAACCACCCTGTGAAGTGGTGGGTATTATTATTATTTCTGTTTTACAGATGAAGCAACTGAGGGTGAGATGCTTAAGTGACTTGCTCAAAGGCACAAAATGAAGTTAGTGCCTGAGGTAGGATTTTAACTCAGGTTTTCCTTCTATGCTCCAAACCCAACACTCTAGTCACAGTGCCATCTATTTGCCTCAATGATAATGCTGCTGCTGATAATAACAATAACTAACATTTATATATCTTTTACATATATTATTTCATTTGATTCCCCCACAACTCTGTGAGGTAGGTGCTATTATTATCCTATTTTGTAGATGATGAAACTGAGCCTAAGACAGGTTAGATGACTTGCCCAGGGTCACACAGTAAGCAAGCATCAGAGGCAGGATCTTAACTTGGGTCTTCCTGACTCCCAAGTCCACCACTCTCTCTACTTTGCTACCAAAAAAGGGGGGGAATAGAGAGGGAACAACTGATTTCAGTGTAATGTTATACAGGGGAAGTACCCATAAAGCTTATTAGGTGATATGCGTATCAAAAATGAAGATACTCTGGTGAAATATATAACTTTGAAATATATAAAATCCAAGCTATATATGTTGAGTCCTTTGTTTTTATCTGGTGGTTTTGTGACTATACCAGATCTCATTTTTATAGTAATTAGTGGAAAGAACTGAATGTAGAGTCTTGGAGCCTGTTGAAGATTGGGGTTCAAATCCTACCCTATCCTACCCTGAGTCTCATCTCAATGACCTCTCTGGGTTCACAGGATCACAGATTTAGGGCTGGAAGACACCTTGGAGTCCACTGAGTTCGCAGTGCCTCTCATTTTTCAGATGAGGAAAACTGATTCTGGGAGAGCTGAAGTGATTTGTCCAGGGTCACATAATAACTGAATCAGGATTTCATCTCAGATCTTCCTAAATCCAATTCTACCTTCTAGACAACTTCTCTGCCTCTGGTTGATGTGAGATTCAAGGGAAGTACTCATGTAAAGCACTATATCGATGTCAGTGATTATTTTTTGTTATTGTTATTTCTTGCTGGAAAGTTCTTGGCCCTACAAAATGCTCTCATTCCTGCCTGTCAAGATCACTCCAGTGACTTCATGGAAGGCACTTTCTGTTGTTTTCCTTGTGTTTGGTCCATCCACACCCTCTTACCCCATCCCCTGGTAACCAAACTCACACTTCTGCGGCAGCGACAGCCTGGATGAGGGGTGGAGACTGTTTCAAGCAAGCTGGCAAACTCACTGGCCGCTAACCAGAACAAATCTGTCCCAGAGACCTTCTTTTTCAGCTTATTTCTGGTTTTAGTCTTGGCTACATGCATTCTTTTTGGGAACTGGTCAAATCACTCAAACCCTCAGAAAGGATACCGAGGGTCTTCAGGCACATTTTTCGTTTCAAATACTCAAGTCCTCCTTCTTGGTGAGATAATAATCTTCTTCCTTATTGGAGTTCAGTGATTACTCAGCCCTTTGAACCTTCATGAAGGTTCAATAACACACACACACACACACACACACACACACACACACACACACACAGAGTGTTCTGGGATTCTTTTTTTAAAGAGTCTGGGCACCAAATATGGCTTTATTCCCAGGGATCGCTCTTCTATGGTCCAGCTTATGACATCACCATGCAGACATTCCCTTATCCACATTCCATTTTCAGGCTCAAACAAATGGAAATTGGGAATATGACAATCATTTTCTTTCAAAGTTGAGTAGAAAGAACACAATGCCATCTTTGGCATGAAGCTTCTAGTCAGGAAGACTCATCTTCCTGAGTTCAAATCCAGCCTCAGACACTAGATGTGTGACCCTGGGCAAGTCACTTAACCCTATTTGCCTTAGTTTCCTCATTTGTAAAATGAACTGGAAAAGGAAATGGCAAATTGCTCCAGGGTCTTTACCAAGAAAATTCCAAGTGGGATCACAAAGAGTTAGATAGACATGACTGAAATGAACAAGCAAAAACAAATCTGGGCTGTGACAGACTTACTTCTGATCTTGACTTGTGTTCCCTTGGTATCCCTCGTAAGAGCTAATGACATATACATTACATTAAGACACTGTTTATGTTAACTCGCTTTATACATATTTCAGGGTAAATACTGTTTTCTGGTTACTCAGGCATATGGTTAATTTCTGAACGCAGGGAAACATGGTAGCTAAGCTTAATTTCCTAAGATGAACACCTGGGCTTTGTTTTGCTTTGCTCAATTTATGTGCATACGAAGGATCTGATTTCTTCAGGGTGGGAAATCTCTCCACCTATGCAGATTTCAACCTTCTCCCTCTACCTGTGCAGACCTCAGCTGGGCTACGATTAGAAGAGGAGCTCTAGAGAATCTCCTGAGACACACAGGGATTCAGTGACGAGGTTGCACATGGCCAGGAAGGGTCACATAGGATCAGAACTCAGGTCTTCTGAATCCAAAGACAGCAGTCTCTCCACTATCCCATATAGCATGCAGGTTGACAGATTCCCACTGAATACATGTATTTATACACATATATATATCGCGTGAGAGTCTACAAAAGTATAATTGTAATTATTTATGCAAAGCTCTCTATATGCATACATATGGAGGGCACATATGGATACACATGACATACATATGCATATGTTCATGTGTATGTGCAGGAGTATACACACATGTATATTACATACATTTGCTGTTGCTCAGTCCTTTCAGTAATGTCTGACTCTTTGTTGACCTCATATGGGGTTTTCTCGGCAAAGATACTCCAGCGGTTTGCTAGTTCCTTCACCAGCTCATTTTACAGATGAAGAAACTGAAGCAAATAGGGTTAAGTGACTTGCCCAAGGTCACACAGCTAGTAAGTGTCTGAGGCCAGATTTGAACTTGGGTCCTCCTGACTCCAGACCCAGTGCTCTATCCCATAGCTCTCTATATTAGGCTATAACTGTTTCTCTCTTTATCTTACCTTTCTTACTAGTCCAGAAAGACTTCTTTAAGTCTTTAAAGAGGCTTTAAAAACTTCTTTAGAGCAGAGACTATGGTTTGCCCAACTTTGTCCTTCTCAGAGCATAGCATAGCACCTCGTATGAAGGAGGTGAAAATTCTGCATTGATTGAATTGGGTATAAATAAATTGGGCTGATGTTTTGATATTGTTACAATAGAAGAATAGTAAATAGCAGAATGCAAAATCAATGGAAAATCCTACACCGCATATGTTTGGAAATTTGGATGAAACTTTACAGAGATTAAAGATTTCAGAATAGGCTGGGATATTCCTAATGATTAATAGCTACAGATGTGGGAAAATATTCATTGGGGTGTTTTTTGTTTATCTGCTTTGTTGTAAAACAAATATAACATATTTACTCTTCATTCTGGGTTCATTTCTACCATTTTTTGGGGGGGAGATCTGTAAATGATTTTATTTAGGATGGTTTTACTGGGGGTGCTAAGTTAAAAAAAAAAAGGCAACTAGGTGGTGCAGTGGATAGAGTGCCAGGCCCGGAGTCAGGAAGACCTCAGACATCAGCTGTGTGACCTTGGGCAAGTCACTTAACCCTATTTGCCTCAGTTTCCTCATCTATAAAATAAGCTGGAGAAGGAAATGGCCAACCACTCTAATATATTTGACAAGAAAACCCCCAAAGTCATTGAAAAATGATTAAACAACAACAATAATAAGTAAAAAAAAAGGGCCATTGAAATAATATATTACAAATGGGTGAGATGGGAGGGAGATTGTTGTCTCTTGATTCGTCAAGGAAGGCCTTCTGTATGATGTGAGATCAGGCTATGTTTGAGTGATGGAAAAGAAGAGGAAGGGCAGAGAATTAGGATATTATATGGTTTCCATTAGAGAAACTGGGAAGGGAGAAGGGTCCAGGAAAAAAAAAAACACTGATATAAAAACAAACATCACAAAGACCCTAGTAACATATATGAGTGTGTGTGCATATTTATAAAACATACATCTGTGTACATATACATACATAAAAGTATGAATATTTTTAGAAGCTTCCTCTCTTACTCTTTTTCTGCTCTTGGGTTGATAATTAGCCCAAGAAGGACTAGAAAATCAGGTTATGTTTCTGAGAAATATCTAAGGTTTACTCAAGTGTCAAGGAACAAATTATTGTCCTATTAAGTTTGGGAAGGAAAACGTTAGTACTTTATTTGATGAACCAAGTTCAGAATCAAGAAAGAGTTGGAAATTAAGCCACTAGGAGATGATTGCTACCTCAATTTACTCCTTTCACTTCTCTAGGCTCTGTCTGTAAAATGTTTCTAGAAAATTTCCAAGACTCCCTCTGGATCTAAATTCTATAATCCACCAATTTAAATTTACAGAGGAAGTTTATTCTCAGAAGTTCAAATCAAGCTCTCATTTAATGGCAGCCCACGTTTTCAGCCAAGTATGAGGTGGCATGATGACTTTTATTTTTGTTCTATTTTATAGCTGTGGATACTAAGGTACCATGGCGTCGGGTGACTTGCCCCAACACGGAGATGGTTAGGAGTAATGCCAAATCTCTTGCCTAATGCACCACATTTCTCATTCTACTACACTGTTTCTTCACACATCATTTTCCCTCAAAGTGTCTTTGGAACTGAAACTTGGCATTCTGGGTCTCATTGTGAACAGAAACTTTGGCTTTGAAAAGGAAAATAAGAGATGAAATATTTGGCTAGTTTCATATCTGTACAAGGGTAAGAACAATTTCTGAGGCACGAATAGCTCAAAATCGAAGGCAGACATTTAATTAAAAACTTATTTGGGAACGTCACCCAGACTTTCTGTGCCTCCTGATCTGTGAAATAACTGGACGAATCTCCAAGGTCTTTTCCAGTTCTAAGATTCTGTGAACTTGATGGATTTCAGAGACAACTCTCAGGTATTCATGCTTGCTGCCGGTTATTTTGGTGTGGGACATCTCTAAAGCATAGGCAAGAGAAGGAAAGGAAAGTGTCATTTTGGTGATTGGCCAGCGTCTTGACAAGACTAAGGTCAGGGCACTTTAGCCACTGATCTGATGTGGATTTGGGCAGCCTGGAAATAACGATGCTGGCTCTTGTTTGGGTGTCCAGAATGACCTTTCAAAAGCTGAGCAATCTGGCTGTTGCTTAATTCTCGCCTGCCAAATTCTTGGATTTTTTTTAACTGCTGGTGCAAAAAGACTGTGGTGAGGCCTATGACTGCCCTTGATATAACTAAGTATTGTATTTATTAATGCCCTTCCACCTCCACCTCCCTCTACTTCTGGCTGTCAGGAAGAGATACCCTATAGAAGAGTATGCCCTTTCAGGCTTGTTGGCCTCTCAGGTCCCTCCCAGGCCATCCAGCTGCTAGAGGAGAGGAAGGGATGCTGGTCCCTTTGGTTTCTGTCACTTCCCTTTCCATGCTCTCCTGAACCCATTTTGGTTAAGAACAGCAGATGAGCACCAGGGCCATCATTTGGGGGAAGTGCTTTAAGGACCGTAACACACCAGTGGCTTCAAACTTTGGATCGTGTGTGTGTATGTGTGTGTGTGTATGCGTGTTGGTCCCTTCCCGGTAGAATGTAAACTCCGGGAGGGCAGGGACTGAATCTTTGCCTTGGTTTAGAGCAGGTGCTTAACTAGTTGCTGATTCAAAATGAATAAGGCTTGAAGACAGACTTCTCCAAACCATTAACTCTACCCTCTCTGCCTCTACTACCGAAGCTGCCTTTGGGAGAGAGAGAGAGACTGCAGTGTCATCGACTCAGACTGGCAGCTTCTGAAATGATTTCTGCAGCTGTTGTTTTCTACATTTACATCTCCATTGAGCTCGACACTTCAAATGGAAATTCTTTTGCTTCCACTTTATGCTTAAAGCGCATATTTGGTTGACAGACCGGCTTTTGGGTAGGCCACGGTGCAGCTTTTATTCTTTTCTCTGAATAGTTGAGTCAGCTGTGCTTGGGGAAAATTCCATCCGCATTGGGAAAAAAAAATTCGGTCTTTTGTTTCCCCGCCCTCTGAATGAATACAAGCTCACAAAATTCTTAGGATGGGTGTTTTCACACCAATCAGAAAATGTGAACATGTGCACACTACTGATTCATCTATTTCATGGCTCCCCAAAAGGGAAGGAAACAGAAAATTCCCTTTTCCTTGTCAAAGGGGTATCAAAATGAGGATTACTGTACTGGGTGGGAGGCCGCAAGAGTGGGAAGATGCAAGTGGAGTAGAAAGCTTGCTTGGATTTAAATCCTGCTGCCGATGCTGCCTATCCGAGTGACTCTGGACAAGTCCTTGACTCCTTCCGAATCTCCCTTTCCTCATCTATTAAATGTGGGGGGAATCAATGTCCTGTGAAGTCCTTTCCAGCCCATGACTTATGATCCTGTTACTTCTACGGACCCTTCCAACTTTGAGAATCTATGAAAAGTAGTTATTCTCCATTAACAGACCAAAGAAGTCATATATGTACACACATATATGTATATGTATATATGTAGTACAGTTCATGTGAAAAATTACATTCATGATCCTTTACCACTAACATCTTCAGTCATGTGTAGAGAGACATTGGACCCTTTTGACAGTCTGGCAAAACCCATGGATACCCCTTCTCAGAATGTTTGTAAATGCACAAAATAAAATACATAGAATTACAAAGGAAACCAAAATGTTGACATATAGTTATCAATATGTTTTTTTAAAAGTGCACGGACCCCAAGTTAAGAACCCTAGACCTAGAAGGTGATGATGTATTTACCCTACAGGGCAATACATTTCTTAATTTAATTTAAAGAGAAAACTAAATTCATTGCCCCCAATTTTAGCTGCCTCTTTCTAACCAAGGTCGGCAACATGATGAGTGCTAACTGTGGGAAACTTTACCCCCCAATATCCTTCTTGGCCAGAAGTAATGGTCTACTTGAGTTTGGGGAAGGAGGAATTACAGGGAGTTTCTGTCTAATTCAGTTCATTTTGATCAAGTCAGACCAAGCTGGGCTACACCCCCACAATTAGACCTGGCTCCAGTAACTGATGCTCTCCATTGTGGGATGACATCACTCCCATTGAATCCATTTAGTGAATGGGTCACCACATTTAACTCGTGCAAGAAAATACCACTGGAGCTAATTTATGTTGTGTTTATTAGCATGGATGGCAGAGGGGAGAATCCGTGGCCCTTTCATGTTGTTCTTTATACTACTTAAGAGCACTCTGAGTATTTAGAGGGAGTGGTTGAGATGAGCAGGTTGGAGGGTGGGAAGAATTTAAACCGCTGACCATAGGGTCAAGTTTTTCTTCAATAGGGCTTACTGCCTTGTTATTATTGTTGTTCTCTTTGAACCAGTTTTCAATCTTTGTAATAAATTAGCTCAGAGTGAGGCAGAACCACAGCAGCTTAAATGTACACTGGTGGAGGGAAAGGCTGAAAAAGCATTAGTATGCTTGGCACATAGTAGGTGCTCAATAAATGTTCATTGACTGGAGGAGTAAAAGGAAAAAGGGACCCAGAAGTCCACTCCCTTTGTGTGGACACACGTGCACACTTAACAAAAGTTGGACATACGTCCCTAAACCCAAGATGTGGATGAAGGTTCCATGCAGGTACATGCCCGGTACATGAGTCACCACCTTTCCCCACAGTGTTCATGGGTTTTCTTGATGATGCATTAGAAGCCTTGGGCTTTGCCTCCAACCTGTGATGGCGGTGTGGCAAACCCAGATTATTGTTTAACAAACATTTATCCAGGGTCTTGTGAAACGGAGACTGAAAAGCTTACAATATAAAGATCTGCCCTGAATGGGGTGAGAGCACAGAGGCAGGTAGAGTGAATAGATCTCGGGACCTGGAGTCAGAAAGACCAGGGTTCAAGCCCCATCTTGGGTACTTTTTAGCTATGTGACCTTGAGCTTCCTCATCCCCTAAGCATGGATAGGAAAACCATTCACCTCAGAGGGTTATTTTGAGGATCAAATGAGAATGTATGTAAAGGGCTTCGCAAACCTGAAAGCACATTTTAAGTGTTAGCTATTGTTATCAATAATAGTTAACATTATTAATATAGTCATTTTAATTATATTAATAATGCAATAATGACATAATAATTATGTCATGTGTGATATAATTATATTAATATAATAGTACTAATATTAGTTATTATTACTCAGAAACCCTGAGGCATCATAGAAATTCGAGTTATTATTTGGGGGATATTTTCAATTCATTTTGAGTAATATTTACTAGGTACTCACTCTATGCCAGTCACTGAGCAAGGTGCTAGGGACCTGAAGATATCAATAAAATAGTGCCTGCCCTCAAGAAGCTCACTCTCTGCTGTGATAAGTATTTCATTGCATTGGTGTGGAATCTCTCTGTGCAGATGTGATGGGCAGCTCCTCCAGGCTCTGTTGGTAGGTAGTTCTTGGTGTATGCTAATATGTCTTGTATTGAACGATGTCCATTATGTCTTCGAGGTAGTTCTTGGCTTAGGTCACTCTAGAGCCCCATTTTGAGTCTCCACCCTTCCCATCAGGGGCCTTCTTCTCATGGGATCCTAGAAAATAATTGGGGCTCTTTCTCTATAGTCTCTTACTCTTGCTGTATGATTGGTTTATTTCCAGCTAAAAAGAACCCAAAGTACTGACAGTGAGCATTCATATATATACAAAATAAAATGGTTTGTACTTAGTGCTATGAAAGGCAGGATGGCAAAGGACAGAGAGAGATAGAGTGGGCCACCAAGACAGGAAAACTTAGGTTCAAATCCTGCCTCCAACCCACAGAGGCTGTGTGACCCAGGGCAAGTCACTTAAAACTTTTCTGTCCTCCAGAAAACTCTTGAAGACTGTAAGCTGCAGAGATGGTGGCACTCAGCAGTGTCTTCCTGGAGAGCTTTTGATATTTTGGTAGTCTGAGGTGTGATGGAATTTAGACCCAGGGCAGTAGCTCTCAAAGTGAGTTTTGGAGACTCCTGGGGGTCTGTGAGGCCCTTTCAGGGGGTCTGTGAAATTAAAACTTTTCATAATAATATTAAGATGTTTTAATTTCTAATAGGTAAATGTCAATAAATATAACCTGTAAAAATAAGCCCTTGGTGGGGGGGAACTTTAATAATTTTTAAGAGTGTAAAGGGGTCCTGAGACCAAAAAGTTTGACAGCTACTGGGCTATTGGAATGAGCAGCAGCTTTCAAGTCAGAACTAATTTCAAATCCTGACATTTTCACTGTCTGCACGGTCTTGGGCAAATCAATCAGAGCCTCAGTTTCTTCATTTGTAAAATAAGGGGACTGGACACCATGACCTCTGAGGTCCTTGTCAGCTCTAGATTTTTGATTCTAAATCCTGGGGCACCCAACTCTCTAGATAAGTGGAGAAATTGGGATGTTTGTGTGTATGTGTGTGTGTGTGTTTCAATTTCACAAGGGGGCAATATTCCAAAGGGTGCCACCAGATGTTTTTCTTTGTCTGACATTTTGCAGCCCTGTTGGAGGATGTGGCATAGATTGTGGCCACCAGCAAAAGTTCAAGAATATTTCTGTGGTTGGTAGCTAACTCTTCTTCCTATGGGACCAAAAAATCACACAAAGGAAGATCCCCTTTCTACCTAAAACAACAACAACAAACTTAAGATGTAAGTAGAAGTAGGAGGGTCTTAAATATTCCTGGGTGCCACCAAAAAGCTTTGAAAAAATTAAGGGAGCTGGTGTGGCAGCCCATCTGTAATCTGTGTTCTCAGGGAGGCTGAGGCTGGAGGACCTCTTGAGCTTGGGCATTCTGAGCTAGAGCGGAATATGTTATTCAATATGCTTGGCATTGATATGGTGATCCCAAAAGAATTGGGGGAGGGCACTATCAGGTTGTCATGAATGGAGTAAACCAGTCCAGGTCGGAAAATGGAGCAAGTCAAAGCTCCCATGTTGATTAGCGTGGAACCAAGCCCATGAATAGCCCCTGCACTTTCAGCCTGGGTAAGAGAGGGAAACCCTGCTTAAAAAGAGAGAGAAAGGAAGGAAGGAAGGAAGCAAGGAAGGAAGGAAGGAAAGAAGGAGAGAAGGAAGGAAAGAAGGAAAAAAGTAAGGAAGGAAAGAAGGAAGGAAGGAAGGAAGGAAAGAAGGAAGAAAGGAAGAGAAAAGGAAGGAAGGAAGGAGAGAAGGAAGAAAAAGAGAAAGAAAAAAGAAAGGACAAAGAAAGAAAGAAAGAAAAGGGAAAGAAAGAGAAAGAAGGCAAAAGAAGAAAGAAAGGAAAAAGAAAGAAAGAGAAAGGAATGAAGGAAGTAGAGGAGGAAGGAAGGATCCTTTTTCAGGAATGTAAGCAATGGTCTTTATGGCTAAGTAGTACAGAGGCACATCAACCTATGTGACAACAAGCCTATGTTGCTTAAATGGAAGAGCTTTATTTAGCAGTTAGGTGGCACAGTGGATAGAGTTGGGCCTGGAGTCAAGAAGACCTGAATTCAAATCCAGCCTCAGACACTTACTGGCTATGTGTTCCTGGGTAAATCACCTAACCCTGTTTGCCTCAGTTTCCTCATCTGTAAAATGAGCTGGAGAAGGAAATGGCGAACCACTCCAATATCTTTGCCAAGAAAACCCCAAATGGGGTCATGAAGAGTAGGGACACAATTGAACAGCCATCACCATCCCCAACGTTCTCCTGTATTTCTAATCGGAGGACCGGTCTGCTGCTTACTAGGCATGTGACGCGTCACCTCTTTTGGCCTCTTCTATAATGTTGGCTGGCTGTGATGATCTCTACGGCCCCTTCTCCCTCTTAAAATATGGGCCTATGATCCAATGAGGTGAACAGCTGCCCAGGGATCAAGTCATATCCAGTCCCAATGCTTTCACTTTAGAGAAGGTGGAGCAGGGACACTGGGGTGGGGAGTGGGGTGCCTAGTGTAAACCCAGCTAATCTTCCCTAGGAATGACTCTGAATCATGTTGGGGGCAGGGCCGGCGCTCTTTAGTTTGAAGAACTGCTTTAGGATGCTCTGTGGGGCCTTAGACTTTGGTCGAAGGCACCAGGGCCACTTACAACCAGTTCTGGAGTGGGCTGGAACATTTTGGGGGCAGAGAATTATACATTCAAAGCAGAAGAAAAGTGCTTCGAGAAATCTGAGAAGGGAACAATCATTTAGCCACTGAGAGGGAGAGGAACAGCATCTAGGAAGGCTCCATGGAGGAGCAGGCACCTGAGTCGCACCTTTAAGAAAGGAAGGGGCTTTGCCAGGTAGAAGTGGAGTTGTTCATTCCAAGGGTACTGTGTGAATGAAGGCACAGAGATGGTGGAGGGCAACAAGAGAATGGGAGGAGAGGAACAATACACTTTGGCACAGGCCCAGAATATGGGAGGAGGAGAGGCATGCGGTAGGGCTGGAAAGGGGAAGTTGGAGCCAGAGAAACAAGGGATTCTTGAATGCTGAGATAAGGAGTTTAGGCTTTACTCTGGTGATCACAGACCAAGCTCAAAGCAGACCCTGGTATTTGAGTCGGGGAGTAATGAGATCAGCATAAGGATTTGGATGAGAAAAAAGAAAGAAGGGGTCTCTACACCAAAGTGGCCTTGCTCAGAGACCTTCTTTTGTTTAAGTCTTTTAAAAATAGGATAGATTCATCCACATCCAAAGAAAGAACTATGGAAGTTGAATCACTATCATTTTTTTCCTCTTCTGTTGAGTTTTGTTTCCTCTTTCTAATGGTTCCTCCTATTGGTTTTAATTTTTACTTACAACTTTACTAATGTGAAAATATGTTTAATAGGAATGTAAATGTATAGCCTATATGAGATGGTATACCGTCTTGGGGAGGGGGGTGGGGAGGAAGGGGGAGAAAAATTTTAAACTCAAAAGCATATGGAAGTGATTGTTGATAAATCAAAATAAATTAATAAAATTTAAAAAAAATAAAAAAATAAAAATAGGACAGATTCTAATCTGTGAAGACTTAGGTGGTCTTCATGATTATATCAACAGATATAATAGAAAAGGCTTTTGTCAAAATCTAATACCTATTTCTGTATTTAAAACATAAGAATAATAGATTTTTCTCAATGCATGAAGGAGAAAAATTAGTGGATTTTCCAATAAAATCAGGGGCAATGTGAGAATGCCCACTGTAAATACTATTTAATATTATGCTAGAATTAAATTAAAAATTAATTGAAAGAAGAAATTCACCAAAGAAGTAGACTCTAAAATTGACATAAATCATCAGCATTTCTATATGTTGCCAACCAAATCCAAATGAAAAAGATGGAAAGGGAAAAATTCTATTCAATATAACTAATCATAATCATAATAATCATAGTAATAAATACCATTTATGTAGCACTTACAGTGTCGTGCATGGTATGCTAAGAGCATCCTTACTCCAGCCCTGGCATGTAGGTGTTATTATTATCCCCATTTCACAGATGAAGATGCTGAAGCAAACAGAGGTTAAATGATTTGCCCAGGGTCACACAGCTAATAAGTGTCTGAGGTTAGATTTGAACTCAGATCTTCCTGACTCAAGGCCCAGCTCTCTATCATTGTGCCATCTACCTGAAGAATGTATAAAATATTTGAAAATCTACCAAGACACACCCAGGAACCATATGAATGCAACTAAAATACTCTTTGCAGAAATAAAGACAAACCTAAATAAATGGAATAATATTAATTGCTTATGGGTAGGTTCTTCCAATATGATAAAAATGACATTATGTAAATTAATTTACTTCTTCAGTGCTCTGCCAGTCAAACTACCAAAGAGCTATTTTATTCTGCTAGAAAAAAAATCACAATGAAATTCATCTGCAGGTCAAGAATCTTTAGGGGAATAATGGAAAAAAGGCAAGAAGAATGGGACCCAGAAAAACCATGTCTAAAATTGTATTATGGAATAGTAATCATCAGAGCAATTTGGTACTGATTAAGAAATAAAGCAATTGATCAGTGGAACAGATTAGCTGCCTAACATTACAGAAGCAAACAAAAATAGTGTTTACTGTCTGAAAAACAAAGATCCCAGTTATTTCAGTAAAGATTCACTATGTGCCAAAAACTACTGAGAAAATTGGAAAGCAGTCAGGTAGAAATTAGGTATTGACCAACATCTCATGCCATATGCCAAGAAAAATTCCAAGTAGATACGTGACTTAGATAGAAAAGGTGGCACTATAAGGAAATTAGACATCCATTATCTATATTCATCTGGATCTGTCTATCCATCCATCCATCCATCCATCCATCCATCCAGCCATACATCCATCCATCCTTTCATCCATCCATCCATCCATCTATCCATCTATCCATCTATCTCTTATCTATCTAGAACAGATCCAAACTTATAAAAACAGGAGCCATTCCCTAATAGATAAAATGGTCAAAGAACACAAACGTACAAATTTCAAAAGAAGAAATCTAAGCAATCAATAATTATATGAAAAAGTGCTCCAAATCTCTAATAAATAGAGAAACACAAATCAAAGCAACCCTGAGGTTCTACCTCTCGCCCATCAAATTGGCAAAGATGATAAAAGAAGAAAATGACACATGTTGGAGGAGCCATGGGAAAATGGGTACACTAATTAATACGTCGTTTGTAGAACTATGAATTGGTCCAGCTGTTCTGGCTTACAATTTGGAGCTATGCCCCACCCCCACCAGCTCATTAAACTATGCACATACCCTTTGATCCATTGACACCATTACTAGGTACATACCCCAAAGAGATCAAGGAAAAAGGAAGAAGACCCGCGTGTTCAAAAATATTTATAGCAGCTCTTTTTGTAGCAGTAAAAAACCCTGGAAACTAAGAGGGTGCCTACCTGCTGGGGAATAGCCAAACCAGTTATGGCATGTGAGTGAAATAGATTACTATACAATAAGAAATAATGAAATTGAGAGTTTCAGAGGAAACTGGGGAGACGGGGAGACCTGTATAAACTGAGAAGAAACAGAAAAATAATTTCTACAATGACAACAATATTACAAAGAAAAAAATGTGGAGGATTTTAGAATTCTGATCAACGCAGTAACAAACCATGATTTCAGCCTTCCAAACTGCACTACTCCTCCTCACTGCCCATGTGCACAGAAGAGGATAGACATATACTTTTGGACAAGGCTAATTTTTGGGAACTTGCTCCTCTTGGCTATGTGTATTTGTTTTGAAGGCTTCCTTTTTCTTTGTTCAGTGGGGTGGGGGTGGGGAGAATGGTAGGGAGATAAAATGAATGCTTATCAAAAAAAACCAATAAAATTAAAAAGATTTGGGTGGGTCTGTTTTAGGGACAAAGCATAGACAACTTGAACCTTGGCCATTCCATTCAACTCTAGAATGTAAAGATGGTTTTTTCCCCTTCTTCCTGCATATAAAAAAGGTTAATGTCAGAATCTCACGGTTTTGATGGCATGGTTTTTTGTTTTTTGTTTTTTTTGCAATTAAAAAATGAGTGCAGAACTACTAAAAGGAGGGGAGTTATACATTTGTCATTGGGATTTCATTCACAACGTTAGAAAGGTCACAATTTAAGGGCACCAGGCCAACTAACTATACATATTCTATGCTAGGATGCTTGCCTTTTAAAAATTAGGTGCATGTGAACTTTCTCAGATTCACAGGAGAATGCCAGTCTGATCTGCAATGGGAGTGGATGGTGTGGGACATTGAATGCCTTCCATCAAGGTATTTGGATATACATTGCATGCCAGTAGGGATAATTTCATTCTTTGCACTTGTGTTCTCATTGTGAAGGCCAGTGCCTGGCGCACAGTAGGCGCTTAACCAAAGCTTCTTGATTAACTGAAGGCACACAGCAAGCTATTAATTAGTAGATAATTCTTAGGAAGCTGCCTGAATCATAGAGAAGTTAAGGGTCTTGCCAAAAGTCATGCAGCTAGATAGTAGGATATGTGGGATTGGAACCTCCAGATTTAGCACTCTATCCCTTACAGGCTTCCCTCAAGCAGCTTGTGCCCTCCAGCCATGCAGATCAGTTGCCCCTTCTAAATCACCTTCATTCCTCTAGCTTTCTTGCAGAACCACCCATTCTTTTCTTCCCACTCAACAAGCATTTAACATTTACTCTGACAAAAACCCCGAACAGTCCCTGCCTCTGGGAGCTTACAGTCCATTTTGCAAGCTCTCCTACCAGGTTTCTCTTTGGAACACAGGGGTCACTAAAATTACCCAGAAAACAGAAAGAAGTGAGAAGAGGATAGATTTTTGCCATGGTTGCCAGAGCCGCTGCCTTTGAAAGCTCAGTGCTAGGAGGAAAATTATTTGGCATAAAGTTATCTATTAACAGATTTAGAAGCTTTTAGCTTCCTCCAAATCTTATCTTATAAAGACTTTGCCTTTTTGCCAATCAGAGGCTTTATCATTTTCACTGACTTCTTTACTCGCTTGATGGGGCTGATATCATGAGAAGGGTAAATTGCATGACTTTGTGTAACATTCAGTTGAAAAAAATTAACTTGGACTGTTATCTCTCGTTTGTACAGCACCTGCATTTCCTTGTGTATTCCTTCGGTACTCCCCAGTCATCCTTTATAATACAAAAATTAAAACCAAAACAAACAAGAAAAGCAACCACCAGAAATTGCTCCCAGCAAAACTAAGCAAGTCATCCGAATCTGCCCTTATGATATGCAGCATTCCAAACCCATGGTTCCCCAAATTGTGAAGAAGAGGGAAGGAAGGAGCCAAGCTTGGTCATTAGAATTTGGCACTGTTCAGTTCTGATTGTTTCGTTATTGTGGTTATTTTCATTTCCAGCGTTGGATTCATTGAGCATAATGTTTTCCTGGCTTGGCTCTTTAGGTCCCAGAAATTATCTGTTTTCATCTTGTTAAAATCTTTCTCTTTTCTTTTGAAGCTGAGCTCAAATGTCACCTCCTCTGTTCAGTTTTCCTGAATGTATCACTTCCTTTCCCACTGCCAAAAGTATTCTATACACATTTTTCTATAACACAGGGTCTGGGTTTCTCACTTGCTTCCATCATATCTACCTTGCGTTATACTTATTCATGTCTGCGTTGTCTGTCTCCTCCTCCCCCTGATAAACTGTATGTGCCTTGTGGGCAATCAGTCACTAAGCATTTATGAAAACCTCAGTTTGTGCCAGGTACTGCGCTAAGCTCTGGGAATATAAAGAAAAGCAAAAACAAGGTCTCTGTCTTCAAGGATCTCGGAGCCTAATGGGGAGACAACATGCAAACAATGTATATATAAGAAAAATACAGTTGTAAGTGAGGGAAGGCTCTAGCAGAGGGGGGAATGACTTGGAAAAATGGGATTTCACCTGAATTTGGAAGGAATACAGGGAAGCCAGGAAGTGGAGGTGAAGAAGGAGAGCAAGCCAGGAATGTAGGACAGAGGATGAGAAGGCAGGGTCTATGTGAAGAACAGCAAAGAAGACAGTGTTGCTGGATTCTAAAGAACACGGAGGGGAATAAGGCGTAAGAAGACTGGAACAGGTAGGAAAGGGTTAGGTTATAAGGCAACCAGAGGATTTTATGTTTGATCCTGGTGGTAGTAGGGAGCCACAGGAGTTTGCTGAATGATGGTGGTATTCGTGAGAATGACATGGTCAGAGCTATGATTAAGGTAGGTGAGTGGAAGATGAACTGGAGTGGGAAGACCAACCAGAAAGTTATTATAATAGTCCAGGTGAGAGGTAATGCATCAGAATGGTATCTGCATGAGTGGAGAGGAGATATATATGAGAGATTCACTGAAGGGAAAAAAACATTTGGCAAAAAATAGGTCATTGGTCCTCTTCAAGAATGAAGGACAAAGGATGAACAACAGGGGGCGAGAGAGAGTAAAGGGGTCAGGAACACCATTTTGGTGGGGTATCTGGGGTGACTGTGATGATGGGGGTGCCCTTGATAGAAAGGAGGCTTTGGGGAAGAGAAAATGAGTTCTGTTTTCTATTGTTTTTCATCTTTGCATCCCTACCACCTAGCGTGGTGCCTCATACATAGTAGTCACTTAATAAATGTTTATATGAATGACAGGCAATAGCTGTAGAGTCTGAAGGCCTCGGTTTAAATCTTGGCTCTATTTCATGTTACCTGTGTGATCTTGGACAATTCATGTTAACCTTTCAGATATCAGTTTCTCCTCGTGCAAAATGGGAGCTTAGGGTCCCTTCTAATACTAAATTGAGGATAGAATGCATGATAAAAACCCACACGAGCTAAGGAATAAATGGCTTCCATCTCCTCACCAGGCAATCTCTCTCATGGCTCCAAAGGCAAGAATATTTTTGTGCCCTAATTCTGATCCAATTCTATCTGATATTGAAATTGTATAGCAAATTCCATTTAAAAAAATCTTTATTTCCAAATGTCCAAAATATTTTAGATATGTCTAAAGAATTTTGGTCTATTCTTAGCTGGGAGTATATATTCTATCTGATATTGAAATTGTATAGCAAATTCCATTTAAAAAAATCTTTATTTCCAAATGTCCAAAATATTTTAGATATGTCTAAAGAATTTTGGTCTATTCTTAGCTGGGAGTATAAATGTTAAGTTCTGTTTCTTTCTTTCTTCCTTCCTTCCTTCCTTCCTTCCTTCCTTCCTTCCTTCCTTCCTTCTTCGTTCTCTTTCTCTCTCTCTCTCTCTCTCTCTCTCTCTCTCTCTTCCTTCCTTTCTTCCATTCTTCTATCAATTTTGTTTTTTCCATGTTAAAATGTGAAGCGTTTCAAGGCATAGGACCATGGCTTCCCTGGCATGACCAGCAGAGGTAGACATACCAGTTTGAAAAAAATCCTCATTGCTACATGTCTATTTTCAAGTGAATAGGCTTGTTAAGAATTACCATGGTATTTGTAAGGAAGGATGTTTTCTTTTTCCTTGCAGCGAATAGGGCTGGGAAGGATTGGGAGGAGGAGGGGAGCTGGCTACCACATGCAGAGTTTACCAGTGGAAGATGCTCAGCTGGGCTTCATTGCTCTGTGGCAAATGAAAGATTCTGGGGGAGAAGTGGGGTGAGGGTGAGAAAGAAGGAGGGCTTGGATGAAACATGGCTGCCTACAGCTCAAGAGCAGATGGGAAATGGGGTGGCAGAAGCAAGGTTTAAAGGACCAGATGTTATCAGACAGAGGAATCTCCTAAAATCTAGGCTGTTGGGAGCTCTCACTTGAAAACATGCAGAAATGCTTCACCTGCATCTCTGTTTCAGGGGACAGAGCACTGACCCCCGAGTGCTGGAGTCAGAGCCTGCCTCACATACTTAGTAGCTGTGTGACCCTGGGCAAATCCCTTCACCTCTGTCTGCCTCAATTTCCTCATCTGTAAGATGAGGATAATAATAGCATCGACCAGTTGCTAGGATCAAATGAGATAATATTTGTAAAGTAACTTGCAAATCTTAAAGTGCTATATAAATGCTAGTTATTGTTATTATTATTAATTGATTGTTATCACGCCCACCTTTCCCCTAACGTAATGACGGTCTGCTGCCTCATTCAGTTCCTGGCTCACCACACTCCTTATGCTAGTGAGGAATCAGCTCCTTGTAAGTCGCTCCATCTCATTGGGCCTCAGTTTCCTTATTTGTAAAGTGGGGGAAGGGGTAGGACTTGACCCCTATGCTTTCTTGCACCTTTTTGGATCCTTTGATCATGAAAGGCAGGGACCGGCTTGATTTTGTCCTGGTATTCCCCACACAGAGCCTAGCTGGTGTGTGAAACATGCTTGTGGACGTTTCCCTAAACATCATTGTGTGAGAATCTGAAAATTACAGGTGAGGAGGCAGGCTCGCCTGGCTGTGGGAGCCTCCTAAGCAGGCAGTACGCAGCCCGCCAAAAGCAATAGGTTTTTGGGGAGGGCTGAATTTGAGTCAAGAAGAACCGATTTTAAATCCTGCTTAAGACCTTTAGCAGCTGGGTGACCCTGGGCAAGTCACTTAACTTCTTGTCAGCCTCAATGTCCTAGTGTGTAAAATGGGGATAATACTAGCACCTAGAACACAGAGTTGTGGTGAGGATCAAATGAGACAATTCTGTATACGTGGAGCACTTTGCAAACCTTGCAACGCCAGTTAAATGTCAGCTATCATTATTATTATTATTGTTATCATCATCATCATCATCATCATCATCATCATCATCATCATCACATTTGCCTGCTCTATGGCACTCTAAGGCTTGCAAAAAACTTTCCACTATCTCATTTTATTGTGGAGGCTGGGTGTATATCTGTGTATGATTGTGTGTGTGTGTGTGTGTGTGTGTGTGTGTGTGTGTGTGTGTGTGTGTGTTGGGGGAGGGGAAGGGCATTTGCCCACCCCAGTGGGCAGTGACCCTTTTGAAGATGCCTGCTGCCTTTGAAGTTAACTTGTACCATGGTAACCACAAACCTTCAACAACAGGACGGACCGACTGGGTCCATGCCAACTTCTGTTATCATTTGGTTAGCGCTAATCCCATTATCTCAGGGGGGTCAAGGAGGCAAGAACAGCCGCGTACTAGAAGAAGGGAGGCATAAAGTATTATTGCCCGTCTGAGCAACACCAGCCATGATGATTCCCGTGAACCACAGGGTTTACTTGTTATTTTTCCTTCAGTTTCTCAAGGGGATTTATGGGAATCACTTCCTAAACTACACATGAGGTGTGAGCTGATAGAATTCTGACCAAGTAGATTACACCCAGGAGGAATGGTTTGCTTTGAGCAGTAGTGAGCTTCCCCTTTCACTGGAGGACTTCAAAGTCTAGATGACCACTTACTGATGATGCCACTGAGAGGACTCTTCCTTGGGTATGGGGTGGGCTACCGGCCTTCAGGATCACAGCTTTAGAGATAGAAGACACCTTAGAGGTCATCTGGTCCAAATCTGAAGAATTTAAGGGGTATGACCTTGGGCAAGTCACTTCTTTTCCTGTGGGCCTCAGTTTCCTCCTCTGTAAAATGAAAGATTGGAACTAGCTGGCCTCTAGCTTCCTTTTCTAGCTTATGGCCATATGAATATATACAGTGGCCCAAAGAGTTTAGGTGACTTTCTCAAGGTCACATAAATGGTAAGTGGCAGAGCTGGGATTCAAATTCAGGATCTCTGGTAACATGTTGATACGTTGTTCCTTCTGTCTCCCCTTACTGCTGGCCCATAGGGTGACCAGTACTCAAGCTGCACAAAGAACTATCATATTATTACTAGAGGGAGGCCTCCAGGACATTGACTGGGGAGAATCTTGATGAAGGATTAGTGTTTGTATTCCTAGTGTGGGATACTGTGCCAGGCATACAGTAGGTGCTCAATAAATGCTTACTGAATGTAACTAAGTACCCACAGAAGATGGCAAATGAGCAGAGAGTCAAAGGAAGCTGAGGCTTCTAAGAAGTGTCAGGCAAAACTCCCAGAGTGGCAGGAACCAGTTTAAAATGCAATTGGAAAATGGTGAATAAAATAAATAAAATTCAATGCAACAGAGATCATGTTAATTTGTGATGGAGTTAATACGCAGCCCTGCAAAGATCCATTTCCACTTGATTTTCAATCCCTGGCCTTGTTTTTGTGGTTGTTCAGCCATTTCAGTCATGTCTGACACAGTGTGACCCCATTCGGGGTTTTCTTGGCAAAGACACTGGAGGGGTTTGCCATTTCCTTCTCCAGCTCATTTTTACAGATGAGGAAACTGAGGCAAACAGGGTGAAGTGACTTGCCCATGGTCACACAGCTAGTATCAGAGGCTGTCCTTCTGACTTCAGGCCCCATGTTCTATCCACTGAGTTATCTAAGCTGTCTCACCACCGGACTAGAGGACTCCAAGATCCCTTCAAACTCTATACCTATGATTCACTTATCCTAGGTTCTAGGTCTTGGTAGAAACGAAAGAAGGAGGTGGAAGAAGAATTCACTGAGCAAGTGGGGAGGGGAGGGTGGGACTTATTTGCTTAGAGAGCTTTGGCTGACAGCTCCATCCCAAGCTTCTTTAAGCCAGGGTACCTCCAGAGAGTCCCCGGCAACTATGTTAACCCCTTGTGATTCGGGGCTATTCTCAGGCAGTGCAACAGGCCAGTTTTTTAACCTTTCCCTCCTGGACAGACTCAATGCCTACTTGTCTCCCAGGGTACATATATGTTTTTTTAAAGTATTCCAGAAGGTGCCAGAGGATGTCTTCCTCACTTGTCTAGCAATGAATGCCCCTGCCTTTTTCAGTCACTTTGCTAGGGAGCTTCTGATTGGCTGCCAAGCCCTCAAATCCTTGGGCAGGGGGCAACGATTCAGGAGGGATGCCAAGAAAGCTGAAAGGAGTGACTTGCTCAAAGAAATAAAGCCCTTCTGATTTCTGACACTCTTCCAGGTTCTGGTAAGGAAAGGGAGGGAACCGAGGAGACTCACCCAAAATGGCCCCGAGCCCAGCAAAGAGCTTGGAGCCAGAGGGTTCCCCGGCCAAATGGGAGGGCTGGCAAATAGACAAATGAGGGCTTTATTACCAACTCTCATAAGCTACACTAGAAATGAGAATCATCCTCCCCCCTTTGCCCCTACAGAAGCCATTTAGATTGAGAGGATCACTCCGATGTGTGCTGAGGGAGTACCCAAATAGTTTATTTCCACGTGAATCAAGTCAAGTTGAATTGCCTTGACTTATTAAAAGCCTGAGAGGTTGTTGATAAGCCCAGAAATTCCCAAAGCCAAGTAAATGCTCCAATCGTTCCAATGGAGACAAAAGTTCAAGTGTCTTTGCGAGTCAATCTCCACAAAGAATCTGCATTCACAATTTATCCCAAAATAATTCACCGTGTAAATACTTTTAAAAACACAAAAACAGGCTGCCTTTCATAAATCTAAGACAAATTCAAAATGGTCCTATTCCTACTCTCCTTACAGTGTTTAGCTCAAATAAGAGTCCGTCTGGGCTGGGGCGGAGGTGGAGGGAGCTTGGTCAGAGTGTGGGGAGAAGTAGAATTGGAACTGACTCATGTGAAAATGAGCAGGATCAAAATATTGAGAGAGAGAGAGAGAGAGAGAAGGAGGGAGGAAGAGAGAGAGGAGAAGGGAAAGAGAGAGGGAGGGGGGGAGAAGGGAAAGAGAGAGAGAGAGGAGACAAAGACACAGAGAGAGGAAAGAGAGAGGAGAGACAGAAAGGAGAGGAATGGAGAAAGAGAAACAGAGACAGAGAGAGATGGAGACAGAGATAGAGAGGAGACAGACACAGAGAAAGACAGAGACACACAGAGAGACAGAGAAAAGAGAGAAGAGGAGAGGAGAGGAGAGGAGAGGAAAAAGACAGAGAGAAGAAAGTGAGAGGAGACCCAGAGAGACAAAGAGAGAGAGGAGAGAGACATATAGACAGAGAGAGACAAAGAGAAAGAGAGAGACAGAGACAGAGGGCACAGAGAAAGAGAGAGACAGGCAGACAGACAGATAGACCCAGTTATTTATAACATTTTATTTCTTGGTGTGAACGTCCATTCAATATCACTTCAGCTAAAACTATAGAAACTATATATCTATGTATAGATATATAACTAAATGTGATCCATATGTAGAAGAGATGATAACAGAATAAAATACAAAACATGTGAACATATTCTGGGTTTTAAATATATGTATATATAACATAAAATGGTAGAAAAGGGTAATTAAATTAGGTATAATGTTCTTTTCTTCGCAAAAAAGGATAGTAATAATAATTATTTATTTATGTTATTAATTTATGTTAGTATTTATTATTAAATTAGAATATTAAATAATAATATTATAATAGCAACCAATAACAACATTATTGTTTATTTATTAATTATTATTTAGAGCCATCCTACCATACTGAGTTATTCCCCAAAGAACGAGCAAGAAAAATCTGAAATCTTTCCATGCATTATGAGAGCTCCCCTCTGATAATGCATTTGGAATTTATCCAGCACTCTTCTATCTTTAAAAGGAGCCATTCTCCCTTCTCCCACTTCACCTGAGACTGGCAGCAGATGCATCTCTGGGGACACTTCCTAGCAGCTAAGGGAATGAAGAGCCCCCTGCTTCCTTCTTATTCCCCCTCTGCCACCCAAAACACTTCTGCAGGCCGGTCAAGTTTTCCACAGCATCTGAGCTGGGAAAAAACGAGCCAAGACAAGCCTCCAAACACTGAAGAAAAACAATTTGGTGAGAGGCTCCATTTTTCTTAGATATGAAGCTAGGCGTGGGGGTTTGGGTACCAGAAGGAAGGGGAAGAGTCAAAAAGTTTGCTGCTTTAATGAAATGCGACGCATGTAGGCTTTCTCTCCATAAATCACGCAGTTCTCTCATAGCTGTTTGCCACGGACTGCAAATAACTGGAAAAGGCCACAGGAGGGGCTCTAGTCTGGGGCCCCTTTGAAATTTCTGAATTGACAAAACATCTTGTAAACAAAATGTTCTTTCAAGTCGGCATCATATCCTTGACATGTTTGCGGCAAATTTATTTAACTGTGAAGCCAGATAATTTTTTGTTTAAGAAAAAAAAGATCAAGGCCTTAAGTTCCCCATCCCCCCTCTCCCAACCTGGGTCATCCTACTAGACTCTGGGCAAGCAAGAGTTGGGCAAGGTTCAGTGAGGCATAATTTAGTCCTCCGTTTGACAACTCCTCAGAATTGGATGGTTTAAATGTCCTAATTCATCAAATAGAGCTGGAAGGAATCGGGAGAATTCTGTCAGGCCAAAGATCAGAGAGCACAAGAGGATAGATATATGGCTGGAAGAGATCTTAGAAATGATTGAATCTGACCCTCTCATTACAGATGAGGAAACTGAGGCACAGAGAGTTTAACTGAGAGATTATCGAGTGTCACCCAGCTAGAAACTGTCTAAGGTAGGATTTGAACCCAAGCCTTTCTGACTCCCACACAAGTGCCCTGTCCATTATACCAAGCTTCCTCTCAATATGGAAAACCATATTTGTTTTTTCAGGATGGTAATTCAATTATCATCTTCTCCCTTGCTATGGTGTATGGCAATAGTCAAAGCAAACAAGTATGAAGAGGATGGCAACAATGATTAATCTTGATATGGCGACTTTTCTACCCAGAGAACCCAAATCGGCTACCAACAGAATGGTGCAGTTACTTGAACAAGGGCAAGAGAAATCTGATGGAAAACCCATGTGTTCTATTGGTTTCCGCACTGTGTCAAAAGAAGAAGAGTAAAGACCCCAACACAAGGGGTAGACCTATTAGGACGAGGGGCACAGCTTGGCAGGTAGGACAAGCAGGGTGCAGTCTGCATCTCTGTAGAGGTGTCTCCATCCACATCAAACAGAAGCATTAAATAGAATTTTAGATGACCAAAGAATTCGTTTCTGATTTGAACCAGCCTACAAACCAGGTGATGAGCTGTTCTTAAAAGATGTCAATGCCAAGGAGGTATGGACCAGCAAATCTTTCAATCACATCTAGTCGATAGTATTTGAGAAGGAATCTATAAGGACACAAGTTACCCGATATGCTTTGCGAGGCAAAAGCTTTTCTTGACCAAGGGAAGTGTCCATGCACCAAACTTTGTGGTCGTTGCGTTTTCTCCAAGGGTTGACCCAGGCCCAGGGATCTCTCACACCAATCTCTCGAAGCCAAAAAGGCTAACGTCCTTGGAGGAAAGACTTTTGGAAACAGTTATTTCTTGAATTTTAACATAAAGCCATTTTTTTTTTCAGACGACAAGTAGCACACACTTTTCTAACTCTGAAGTAGAAATTCCACCCCAAAGGTGGTCTTTGCCAGCCTTTAACCAGTACAAAGGCTCATAGATTTAGAACCAAAAGGGTCCTTGGATCCTTATCCAACCTCTTTGTTTTACAGATGAGGAAACTGAGGCTCAGGGGGTTGACTTGCCCAAGATCACCCAGCCGTTAAGTAACAGAGATAATTCAAACCTAGGTCCTCTGATTCTAAACACAGGTGAGTAAAGGTGTCCTATTCAGGCAAATCTTTGGTCACACAGTCTGGTTGCCTTTTAATTTTACTAAAGGACTGCTTGACCACAAAGCCCATAAACCTTCCTCTTGCAAGAGGCTCTTTCCAAATTTTCAGTTTTCTGCTAGCATCCAGGCATATTCAGGGCCCTCCTACTCATATTTACAACTTGGTTTTTTAGGTGGAAAGGGGCTCTGCCTTTGTGTGCATTTATAGACCCCATGAAAATAGGCTTTAGCTGATACAAAAAGTATCCTTGGACTTTAGCTGGTGGCCACAATCCAAGCTCCAGCCCTCAAAGGGCCATGAAATGGCAGTCAGAGTAAAGTATAGGATGCTGCCCCTTTTTGAAAATTAAAAAAGGAAACAAAGGACCCAGAAACAACAACACAACATATACATTAAAGACCCCCAAATGGGCTTTATCAACTCACACCCTAAGGCAGATCTAGGAGGCATCAGGCCTTTGGATGCCTGGTTGAGAGCTGTCTGGGACCCCAGAGGCCACCTAGGCCTAGCCTTGTACCTTTCAGATATTGGGAGTGAGGCCAAGAGAATTTCAATGACTTGCCTAAGGGTCCCTTGGGCAGATCTTTACAGTATTTGGTGCACTGAAAAAATGATGAGTATTGAGGCAAAGACCAGAGCGGGACTCCGATTCATTTGCTCTATCTGTGGCCTTGGGGAAGTCACTTCCCACTTGAAGCCTCACTTGGCTTTTCCATCTATAAAATGGGGCACAGGGAAAGGGGGGCTTGCTGGATGAGATGACCTCAAAGGTCACTTCTGGGCCTTTCTCTTAATCCTGTGATGCAGCCATTTTTTCCTTGCATCTCTGCCAGCTCACGTTCCTCCTTTTCTCATTCTTTGTGAGTTTTACTGAAGGTCCAAAAAAAGTCTCATATCCCACTAATGTTAAAGGACTACCCCCTTCTCCCAGGGGTGTGCTTTCCTGGCATCTGCAAGCTATGAATTATAGCTTTTTCATGGAAATGCTAGAACAGGGTTTTGGGAAAACATGAACTTCAATTGAAAAAACTATTCACACTGAAGGATTTAATAACGAAAAAATTAGGAGCATATGTGAAATGCATCAAAGATGACAGCTTCTGTCTGGTTATTCCTTGCATTTCAGAGCGTGGGGAATCATATGAGAAATGGCTAGGTGGGCTCCTAAGGGCAATCCTATGAGTTCTTTGGTCACTAGGCCAATGCAACACTCTAACCCAATCCAAGGAGGTGCCTTCTTCATACAGTGTAGAGCTAGCTGTGGGGATGCAACCATGGAGTGACTCAAAGGCCCCTGCCTTCAAGGAGCTTATTGTCTCCTGACATTATCTAGCCCATGTCCAAAGACCAAGTGCAGTTTTAAGTGTTAGTGTTTAAAACTATAATAAGACTTCTGGAATACCCTCAATTTAAACAGAAAAGTAGAGGATATGGTTATTTGAAAAAACGGTAATAGCTAGTGAGATCAGGAAATGGTTCCCGCAGAAGGCCATGCCAACAACACCTACACAGAACCTCAAACTTCCCAGACGTAGGACAGAGTTCTAGCACAGTCCAAGGATGATCTGGTCCCAGGAGAGTTTTGAGAGCCGCTTTTGAGATAGTTTCTCCAGCAGATGCTTTAAAACTGTTTTTTCTTGGTATCTGGTTTTTATGACCTTGGCCAAAGCAGATGATCCCTCCGTGCTTTTGTCCCATGAGTCTTAAAGGTTCTTGCCAGGATTCACGAAGGAACAACATTGTGAAGACTAGGATCTCTGTAAGATATACTTTTTTTTCCTTCCTGAATTTTTTTTTTGAGAAATGTTTCTGTAAGACCATTCACAAATCCAAGATGCCACAGACACACAGATTTGTGGATCTGTGAAAGATATGTGATTTGCTAAAGGAAAGACCTCCCAATATGGGAAATCCTTCCACCAATGACTCAAGATGTCATTCAGCTCAACCCCTTCTTTTTAGAGATGAGGAAACTGAGGACCCAGAGCAGTTGAGTAATTTTCCCAAGGGTCACATAGGTCATAGATCCTAGGGAGAGCAAGGAGTCAAACCCAGGTCCTTCATCCCCCAATTCAGGACTCATTCCACTGAATCATGTTGTCTCATTAGAGATCAACTGCCCCAGGCCCTGAGGCTTCTCTATGGTTTGTTCTACTTGGGAGTGAGGCAGTCTGGTTCTATAAGAGCCTGGAGACCAAATATGGATAGCATGACTCACCACCCAAGGGAGAAATCATTGGGGAAGTCAATAAACCCTAGTCAGCTCGTGAACTGTTGGTCCTCAAACATGCCCTCCACATATGACCCCAAAGAGAGAGAAAAAGAGAGGAAAAAAAGAGTCAGTCCTCATTCTCATGAATCCTTTTAATATCTTATGAACAGTGTGACCAGCCCCTGGGCCTGCCAGCTTCCTAATATCTTGTATGCTGATGGCATTTCTTCATTTCCATTAGTCTTCTAATCCCTCAAGATATATTTATCTAGCACCCAACAGGTGTCCTATACTGGGCTAACTTTCGCTTAAGCCAGCTCATGCTGCAAAAGCAGGTGTTCAATGCATTCTCTTTCCACCTCTGACCTCCCAACCTCATGGGCACCCAAAATCAAATGCCAACCAGGCCAGTAAATTGTACAGTTAATGAAAAAGATCAAGGTTATCTAGAGCATTAAAGCTTGTAAAAGGCTTTACACGTATCTTCTCACAACAGCTCCACAAGGAAGGCAATACATGCATTAGGACTAAGGTTCCAGATAATGAAACTACAGATCAGAGAGATTCAACATCTTACCCATGGTCACACAGCTAGTAAGGGTCAGAGGTGAAACTCAGACCTATATCCTCCAGCTTCAGGTCTGGACCTCCTCCCACTGCATCCAATTGCTCTCCTAATGAAGAGTCCTTCATTTAACTACAAGCTTATAAAGTGATGAATTTCTGCCTGAAATTATTGGGCAAGGGGCACTTCCTAAGCCACTTAAATATCACTGTATTGACTAGTTAGATGCTGAAATGAGAAGCAGGACCATTTCCTGCCTTGAGTGCTGGGCAATCTTTGGCCTTTAGATTTAGGGGAAAAAAAATCAAGGTTTTGTTCAAAAGATATATTAACCACTTTGTCCTCCTCCCATCCTCAAGAAGAGATCTACTCTAAATGCAGTAAGTCTGGGGGCAGAGCTAGCCTTGATTAACGATCATACGTGTTGTTGTTTAGTCATGTCCAACTCTTCCTGACTCCTTGGACCACAGCACACTAGGCCCTTCTGTTTTCCACTATCCTTCAAAATCTGTCCAAGCTCATGTTCATTGCTTCCATGACGCTACCTATTCATTTCATCCTTTGCTGTCCCCTTCTCCTTTTGACTTCAGTCTTTCCCAATATCAGGGTCTTTTCCAGTGAGTCCCATCTTCTCATTATGTGGCCCAAGTATTTAAGCTTCAGCTTCAGCATTGGACCTTCCAATGAATAGCCTGAATTAATTTCTTTAAATATGGATTGATTTGATCTCCTTGCTATCTAAGGGTCTCTCAAAAATCTTCTCCAGCACCACAGTTCAAAAGCATGGATTGTGCAGGACTCAGCTTTCCTTCTAGTCCAACTCTCACAGCCATACATCACTACTGGAAAAAGTATAGCTGTTGACTATGTGGACCTCTGTCAGCAAGGATTATAGAGTGAATAACTAAAAATCATGTCTCAGCCCTCTATAAGCAGGCGGACTACATCATTCCACAGACCCCTGGCCCCCCTTCTACCTCTTACTAGGGGACTGGTGATCAATCAATCAATTAGTCAATAATCTATTAAGTGCCTACTTATAAAAGTATAATACTAATAATACTATTAAGGTTGGGGATACAAAAAGAGGCAAGACAGCCCCTACCCACAAGGGGCTTACAATCTAATGGGGGAGACTGTGAGAAATAATTATTAATAACCAATATCTTGGAGAGATTCAGAGCTTCCCCCTCCCCCCTTCCAAAGTCCTGACTTTAAGTTCAGTTTTTCTTTTAAATTAAGGACATTACTGACAATGAGATTGCATTGACTCTCCTCAATCTTGGTCAGACCCTATGCAACCTTGCAAGAAATTTAATCTAAAGTGGGGAAGCCCATTGAGTTCTACTCAGACTTGGGTGGAGACAGATCCTTTTGTCTAGAGGCTGGGAGTGGCATGGTATGGAGATGTTTTCTTTGTCCAGGGGAGATGTGATGATGGGGTGACATCAGCCCCTATTGGAAGGGTATATAAACTGTGAGTCCACTGCCATGATTGTCTTTAGTCTAAGAGAGATGGCCAAATGACCATCCTTCTATTAATAATCTGTTGGCCTTATTAATAAAAATGATTAAATTACCCAGAAGTATATCTCTAGAAACTTTTTAAACATCACAGAGACAACATGCAAACAAAAATACATAAAGCAGGATCAATAGGAAATAATTAAGAGAGGGAAAGCACTGGAATTAAGAGGGGTTAAAGAAGGCTTCCTGTAGAAGGTGGGAGTCTTAAAGGAAGCCAGGCAGGTTGGTAGTCAGAGCAGAGGAGGGAAAACATTCCAGGCATGGAGGGACAGCCAACAATATCACTGATGCTATGGTCTAATGGCGCTTCTCGGAATCTATAAAGGCTTCTGAATTCTAGGTTATTGGAGGCCAAAAATTCCTCTTTGGTCATCGATCCTCTGCTCCTTCATAACTATCCCTTCTGCATCCCTACCCTGTGCTATCCTATTCTTCCAATGTGCTCCCTGGAGCTCCTGCTCTACTGTTAACAAACTGCCCTTCACAGTACAATGATGTTCAAAAATATTTTTTTTCATTCAAAATCTTTTTATATTCAAAAATATTTTATATACATTTTAGATTAATTTATCTGTGCATGGGCTGATTTCCCCTTTACTGGAACCTTACATTCTTTAGAGTTGGGATTATTTTGTTTCTGTTTTTGTAATCCCTAGTGCCTAGCACAGTGCTGGGCACATAGGAAGGACTTAAAAAATACTCATTGATTTGAATTCAGAATCATTGAGATTTTTATTCATTTGAAAAATCCATAAACCTTATTGTGGCACCTGGGTTCATTTAGTGATGAGTTTTCCTTTTAGAATTTAAATGACGCTTATTTGTTTTCCTTTTCCTTTCCCTTCTTTCCTTTCTTTCGTTCATTACAGTCTCAGATTGTGAAGCTTAAATGAAAATGTTCTATATGGTAGAAAGAGCCCTGGATGGGGAAACAAGAGAAGCCTGGAGTCTGGTTCTAGTGCTGCCTCAGTTTCCTCATCTGAAAAACAGGGATAATAATAGCACCTACCTCCCAGGGTAGTTGTGAACACCAAACGAGATGATAATTGTAAAACACTTAGCACAGTGTCAGTCACATAGTAGCAGCTATATAAATGCTGGCTATTATTGGCTATGTGAGCTCATGCAAATCCCTTAACCATTCTGGGTTTCAGTTTCTTTATTTGTAAACATGAGAGGCTTGGATCATTGCTTTAGAGCTCCAAGGGCCCTCAGGAGTCATGAGTCCAAAACTCTCACTTTAGAGAAAAAGAAATAGAAAGGTTTAGTGACTTGCCCAGGGGGACACAGCTATTTAGGGTTTGAGGTAGGGTTTGAACTCAGATTTTCCTAACTCCATGCCCAGTGTTCTATTTCCTATCCCATGCTGCCCGTGATTTTGGCTAGCTCTAAATTCCACTATTTTCCCCTTCATTTCTTTGATCACCCCGAGTTCTCATGGTTTTTCCTCTCCACTGTCCGTCCTTTCTTTCTTTCTTTCTTTCTTTCTTTCTTTCTTTCTTTCTTTCTTTCTTTCTTTCTTTCTTTCTTTCTTTTCTTTCTTTCTTTCTTTTTCTTCCTTTCTCTCTTTCTTCCTTTCTCTCTCTCTCTCTCTCTCTCTCTCTCTCTCTCTCTCTCTCTCTCTCTCTCTCTTGCTATCAGATCTTCACAGTCAACTTAGCTTCTCAGAAAATGGAAGAAGGACCAGCCCCCAGAACCGGCCCCTTTGTCAAAATCAAGAGAAGTACCTGGGCTGACAGGAGCCTCCTTTTTTGCCACGACCTCTTAGATTCTCCACTAGGGTAGATGGGCCAGGGGACGGGGAGTTATTAGAGAGGCAGCAGAGCTGAGATTTTACAGTTGAAGGAAAATGTTGGTGCTGTTTCCTGTTTCGGGATCAGAGTGAACGTGTCAGCTCTTTGGGGAAGGGTTACTTCCTAAATAATGACTAGCCTGTTAATGAATCAGACAAAAATTGTTATGTTGGGGGATATAGCCTCGCCTTATGAACAAGCTGCAGGGAATGAGACCACCAAGGGAAGAAAGGAAAATCCTGTTTTACCACTTTGGTCTAAGGACTGAAATGATTGCAAAGCACAAAAAGGAATGAATGCAAAATGGGCCTTTCTGGAACTGCCCGACCACTTAATTTTAAAACAATAACTACCTTTTTCAAATAATTTTAGAGATCAGAGAATCATAGATAGAAGAGACCTTTGAAGTCATTGAATCTACCTAATCTTCATTTTACAGATGAAGAAATTGAGTCACACAGGAAATGAGTAGCAAAGCTAGGATTAGAACCTAGGTTCTCTGACTGTAAATCCAGCATTCTTTCCACTGGATTGTGTTACCCCCTAAATCCACCCCTGAATTGAAAAGCTGAAGGGTAACTAAGGCTAACACTCTCTGGGTTGGTGCTTTATTAGTTGAGAGGATACCATGGGCGTGATGGGAAAGGATTTGTGTCTGTCTCCTCATTTCAAGGTTTCTGTTCTAATAATGATATAATTAGCATTTATATAGTGCTTACTATGTGATAGGCACTATGCTAAGTGTAATAATAATAAAATAATAATAATGTTGTTCAGTCATTTCAGCCATGTTTGACTCTTTGCGATCCCATTTGGGATTTTTTTTGGCCGTGATTTGCCATTTCCTTCTCCAGCTCATGTTACAGATGAGGAAACTGAGGCCAACAAGGTTAAGTGACTTGCCGAGGGTCATAAAGTTAGTGTCTGAGGCTGGATTTGAACTCAGGGAGATGAGTCTTCCTATCTCTATGCCCAGTACTCTATCCACTGCACCATCTCACTGCCCTAAATAATAATACTAGCTAACACTTACATAGTGCTCATTATGTGCCTGGCCCTGTGCTCAGTGCTTTACAATTGTTATTTCATTTGATTCTCGCAATAATCTTGAAAGGTAGCTGCTATTATTGTCCCCATTTTACAGATGAAGAGATGAAGGCAAATTAAGGTTAAATGACTTGCCCAGGATCATACAGCTTAAGTGTCTGAGTCAGGACTTGAAGAGTCTAGAAGAGTCTTGAAGACTCAGGTGTTCTGGCCAGCAGATCTGGCACTCTGTCCACTGTACCACCTAGCTGCCTTAACCACTCTCAGGCTTAGTGTCTTCGCCTGTAGAATAGTGGGTGGATGATGGGGGAGGGGAGGAGGATTGACTTAGATGGCCTCTTAAGTCCCTTTCAGTTCTAGAGTTATGGTTCTAGGAGCCTATGACTAACCGCTGTCCCTCTTCTGCTTGCAAATTGTTTTATGTACAGGGGCTCATTTGGGACCCACAACAACCTTGTGAGACTTCAGTTATTGTTTTCATTTTACAGATTAGGAAACTGAGGCTGAGAAGGATTAGATGACTTGTCTGTGGCCACACTAGTAGGAGTCTGAGGAGGGATCTGAACCCAGGTCTTCAAGTCCACCTGCTACCCAGTCATCATGGTAGAGCCCACAGCTTCTACTCAATGCATCAACTTATTCATTCATTCACAAATACTTTGCTGTATCTTGGGATATTAAAATGACATAGGCCTGACCCCAGTGGGCTTTTACTACGAACATTTTTTTTCAGATTAATATATAAGGACTTCAATCCATTGGTCAATCAATGAACATTTAAGTTCCTACTATGTGCCAGACACATGTGACAGAGAGGAAAAAAAAGGAAGCAGTTCTGTCTAGTTCAAGTACACTTAAAAGGTACAACAGTTCATTTAACAACAACAGCAAAGACAAACTTTCCTTGGTCCCAGGCACTAACAGATCCTTAGAAATACTACACAAAGGAATCCATTTGACTATAAATAGCCTAGTCTTTCAAGGATTAAGAGTTTGGTGTTGTTTTTGGCAGGTGGAAAGAATATTACCATTCTTGTTCTCTGAGGGAACAGAGTTGTAACAGGTAACAATTCTGGAGAATATAATTTTTTTTGGCACATGGCACAGCTGGTATTTCAAAGCCCCACAATCCTGGCCTCAGACCACCCACAAACAGAAAGCATGAACGTGTCCCTCGTGTGGCTCTTTATAAAGCCATCTTCTCCAGCCATTAAGGAGGGGTAGCAGTCCAAATTCAGAAGAGAATTACAGAGAGAACAGGCAATAAATCTTCACCAGGAAACTGCAAGGCAGCAGATCTTTTGACCATTGAGACTGGTCTACTTAGGTATCCTGTGGTGATGGACAGTTCAAGGGAACCCTATGACTGAAACAATTGCTTTCACTTCACTAGGTACAAGGAAATCAATGAATGAATGAATGAATGAATCAATCAGTAAGCACCTATTAAGTGCTTACCATCTGCTAGGCAAGGGGCTAGGAGCTGGAGATACAAATACAAAAACAGCATAGACGCTGAAATGACAGGCCAATTGTAAGTCTTTCTCAGACCAGTTGTCCCTGCCCTAGCCCTGCCCTGCCCGCTCCCCTCCTTTTTGGACACTCTCCCCCTCCAATATCTGGAATCTTCTATGTCTAGGACTCTCCAGGCCAGAAACTTCCAGATTCCCAGCCAAATGGCACTGCCGACCTCCTCGCCTGTGGTATCCTAAGTGAGAAGCCAACGAGTGACTGATCGGGCCACCACCTCTTCCTGTAAAACACCTGGCTCTCTTTCGCTTCCGAAGCTGCCTGGAGTCTCACCCATTAAACTACAGAGGGTGTGGCATAATGCTATGCCCCATCCTGGGAGTGTCCACTCACAAAATCACCTTGGGCTTCCTCCCAGCTCTTCCTGCCAGCCTGAAGACTTGTTATTCCTGGGTCATAGAGAATGATAACTAGCATTTATATAGCCTTAAATTGCCGCACAAAGGCTTTTGGAGGTACCCTGAATCTGGCTCTATGGTATGCTAAGCACTCTTAATATGTTATTCCATTTGGTTGTGTTTATGCCTAGGAATGAGCTTCCTCTATTAAATACACAGGAGAGGCAGTAAAAAGAAAAAAACCCATCATCGTACCTGGCACGTTGTAGGTTTTTAATCAATGCGTGTTGATTGACTCCAAGGCTTCCTGCCTCCATAACAGCTCTGGACTTTATTCATGCTGCCAATCTGTCTTCACTAAAGGCCAAGGCTAATAATAAGGCAGGGCTTTGGGGAAGCTTAAGATTGCTGGGTTTTATTCTTTGGGCCCTAGAGTTTTGTCTCAGGAAACTAAACCACAGACCCCAAAGGCAAAATCTGTGAACTTTTGCTTTTAAAAACATTCTGATAATTCTATTTCAATGTAATGGTTTCCTTTGTAATTCCTGTGTATTTTATTCCATGCACTTAAATACATTATTCTGAGAAAGGGTCCACAGGAATCACCAGACTGCCCAAAGGGTCCAGGACACAAAAAAAGGGTAAGAACTGATTTAAACCATAGTTCCACCCCTGGCCCCACCATTTTACGGAAGAGGAAACTGGGGCACAGCAAGAAGAAGTCAATTAGTCAAGATCACTAGGAGCCTCAGTGAATAGAATGTTGGACTTGGAATCAGGAAGATGTCAATGTAAACCTTACCCCAGAAGCTTAGTAGCTGTTTGGCCCTGGGCAAGTAAGTCACTTAATCTCAACCTCAGTTTCTTTATTTGTCATTTCTCAAATGGGGATTATAACACCTGACTCGGAGTGTTATTGTAAAGATCAAATGAGAAAATATAGCTAACATGCTTTGTAAAACTTTATTTGTATCATCATAATACATACATAATTATATAATAATTATACAAATATATCAATACAATTATACAATTTTTATACACAAGCATATAGCTGCTATGTATATATATAGATCATATATCAATGCTAGCTATTATAAGTGGCTATTATAATAAGGTCATCTGACCTCTGAGGGAGTAACGTACAGTAGCTATAGATTGAGGGAACCAGGATTCAAATCTCATTCCTGAAACCTGCCACCTGTGAGACCTAGGATAGGTCTCTGAAACTCTCTGGGCCTCAGTTTCCTTATCTGTAAAATGAAAGGGTTTACCGGTTGGCCTCCGAGGTCCCATCCAGCTTCAGATTTGTAATTCTACAACCTTAAAAACGCAGGGTTCTTTCCATTTGGACAAGAATAACTGAATTCTTCAACCTGAGATGATACGACTATGTAGCCTGTAAAACCGTCAACTCCCAGCCCCAAATCCCCGGTGAATCCTTGGCCTAAGACCATGAACTAGTCCATGACCACAATGGAACGACGCAGCTGGGCAGGGCAAGTGGCAAGACTGATTTTCATGGGTCTTGGTTTCATTCGTGGCTCCATCTGTCAAGAGATCATGGCCATGACCGACCAGCACCCTCAGGCTGTGGGGAGGAGGTGTTTTCTCACAGCAGCTAGAGAATATTCTGGGGAGGTGAAGACAGAATTACTCTCTGATTTATGAGTCTTGACCCACACTTGAAAGCACAGGTTGCTGTCTGAACTTGCAGGCTTTGATGGAATAACATCCACACCAAGGCTCCCGCAATTCCAGGGACCCCCAAAGCCTTGCTGTGGCCCTTTAAATCCAACTGACGGAGTAAGCCCTGAGAGGAGGGCAGATGCTGGGCGGCTGCCACCCAGGCTTCAGAGTCAACTCAGCTCAGACTCTCAGACTGCTGCCTCTGGCCATCCTGGCTTGCGGCGGCTTCCCTCCTCAAGGCCTTCTCTATGTCAAAGCACAAACACATGAAATGAAGTGGAGGAGGCCCTTCCTTCTTCAGATGGCAGCAGGCCCACCTGCATGATGTTCTAGCCCTGTGGGATGGCAGAGCTGTGACTGGGATGGGCCTGGGGCCAGCAGACAAAACCTCTGCAATGGCAAAGACTGGTGGAGAAGCTGCCACATGAGGGGGAGCGGGTGGAACAGCCAGTCTCCGATTCGAACTGACTATTCTTGTTAACTAAGTGGCTATCCTCTCCTTGGGAGTAGGGAATGTTTAATTTTTTTGTCTTTGAATCCCCAGGGCTTAACCCAGTACCTGGCACATAGCAGTCCCTTTATGAATGAATGAAGCATTTATTAAGCACCTATTGCATGCTACGATCAGCAGGATGATGTGATTAGAGACTGAGGGCTGAAACAGACGAGGAACTGAGGTCCAGAGAAGATCTGGCTTTCCCAAGGTTATACAGCTAACAACTGCTGAAGCCAAGATTTGAAACTAGGTTCTCTGACTCCAAATCCAGGCCTTCTCCAGTGTTCACTTCATTCCCAGCTCAGACCCCTTTTGGACTGCTCTGCCTCCCTAGCAGTATCACTACATGATGGCCTCTGCCCTACCACCTCCTTTCTTCATTGGTAAATTTCCAGCAGGAATCACCGTTTCTTGAGAGGTCTCAGCTATGCTGCTCACTTCATGCCTAGCTCAGCTCACTCATGACTTCTCTACCTCCCCACCAGCTGCCCTGCACCCTCATCTGACTTCCCAGCACCCTTTTAGACTTGTTTTCCACTGCTTGAATGTAGACTCCTTGAGAGTGGGAAGTGTACTCTTTTCTTCTTTTTGTATCTTCAGTGCTTAGTGTGATGCTCAGCACATTGTAAATGTTTAATAAATACCTTTTCTGTTTGTCTGTGTCTGTCAATCAATCAATTTTTCTATCATATGTTTATCTACTTATCTGTCTGTCTGCCTACTTCCTGTCTATCTATCCATCTCTTGTCTACTTATCTATTTTGTCTATCTGTCACCTATCTATCTCTTGTCCACCTTATCTATTTATCTATCTTGTCTGTCTGTCTATCAATCTATCTATCTATCTATCTATCTATCTATCTATCTATCTATCTATCCATCCATCTATCTATCTATCTATCTTTTGTCTATTTATCTATCTTGTCTATCTATCATCTATCTTTTCTATCTCTTTCTCATCTATTTATCTTGTCTATCTATCTGTCTATCTATCTGTCTATCTCTTGTCTAACTATCCATCCATCTATCCATCTGTCTATGTTGTCTATCTATCTATCTATCTATCTATCTATCTCTTGTTTATTTACCTTGTCTATCTTCTATCTTGTCTATCTATCTATCTATCTATCTCTATCTATCTATCTTTTGTCTATTTATCTATCTTGTCTATCTATCATCTATCTTTTCTATCTCTTTCTCATCTATTTATCTTGTCTATCTATCTGTCTACCTATCTATCTGTCTATCTCTTGTCTAACCATCCATCTATCCATCTGTCTATGTTGTCTATCTATCTATCTCTTGTTTATTTATCTTGTCTATCTTCTATCTTGTCTATCTATCTCTTGTTTATCTATCTATCTATCTATCTATCTATCTATCTATCTATCTATCTATCTATCTATCTCTTGTCTGTCTGTCTATATCTATCTGTCCATCCTTTTCCATCTTTGAGAATCTGGGATTCTTTAGGTTCTTGAATTCTGCCTCCAAATTACAGCAGTTTGTCCAATTTCCCCCACTCTTGGCTAGCTCTCTTCAGCTATATCACTGAAGTTATTACCAACTTTTAGAGCATGAACAAAAATGAGATCCTAGGTTATGTTTCATCTTGTGAAAAAATGGCTTTTTCCATGGACAAAAACATGGTGAGGTCAGCTGTCCTTTTGTTCTTGACATAGTTCCATTCTAAATCCCTCTTACCTCCTTATCAGTTTCTGTCAGATCTGGAAGGGTTACTATGAGCCCGTGAGGGATGTTGGGGGGGTGGAGTGGGGCAGCAATGCTAATGCTATGTGCTTGAAGGGTCCCCTCAGTGGTAGCACATATGGAAAATTAAAAGACAGAGAAACCAGAGGCAGACAGCTCTGAAGAGAAGGTTACTCTGATTCAGCAAAGGCAGGAGCAGGGCCTTGAAGAGATCATGGCTTGTTGAGATGCAGCAACTCGGGGCTTAGCTTATTTTCACTCGGTGGGGAATGAACACATGGAGTATATCATGACCGATATCAACATTCTGGAATTATTTGGCATTTGAACTTAACGTTGAATAGTGGAATTCTTCATTTTGAGTGCTTTTACAACCTTTCAGTTATCATAAAACTTTCATTAACATGAAAAACTAACACAAAACAACCCTCAGGCCTGCTTTCCCATCTCTCTAGTCACAATGTTCCATGGTTTGGGGGTGGACAAGAGATAATAGGAGGTGCACAAGCTGGTGAGAAAAGCAGCCAAAGAAGGGAAACAAAAGAAAGTTTTTTGTGTTGTTGTTTTTTTTTTTAAACATCACATTCTTGACTTCACAGAAGGTTTTGAGGGCTGTGTCAGGGAAGTAGGTGTAGGGACCATAATGGAAGCTGAATATCAAATTTCCATCCTACTTACAGAAGGCTTTCCCATGTGTTCACTTAAATCAACATTCAGGAATCTGGCTCCCAGTCAAGAAATTGCACATTCACATTTTGTGAAGCAAGAAAGAGAGAACTCTGTTTAGAATGAAAACTTTTCAAGTCATTTTGATCAATTCTCGTCTCCTCTCCTTAGGAAGTAATTTTGTCCTCTCTTTGCAGATCAGAAAAGAAAATGATGCATTTTGTGGCCTACTCCAGATTCCAGCAGGTGGTCGGACTGGGAAACCATCTCTTTATCCAACCTCTACCAATTAACACAAATATATGTGTCTCTTGCAATCTGAAGATACACCACTTAACTTGAAAAGAATGGTCTCTTGGCAAAATCTATTGTTTAACCATAGTCCAACCAACAGGGCGAAAACAACAGCTAGTCATTTCAGCAGCCTTGGGCCAAATTAGGATGATGTCACAGAAATTAAATTAATAGTCTAGTGTTGTCTGCAGACATCTACTCTCATCTCTCTTTGTCTCTGTCTCTCTCGTACATAAAACTTTCACAGCACCTCTTCTCCAGACATGTTTTTATCCCAAATGGAAATAAAGGCCAGGAAGTCTTCTAATGAATTGTTGAACAGGAAAATTAGGCCAAGTGGAGCCAACAAGCATCCTAATTGTCTAAGGGGAGCAAGCAATCCAAGCTAAGTGGATTGTGGACATACCTGGGTCTTGGGTTGAGTAAAGGAGAGAGGGGTAGAATCAGAGAATTAGATTCCCCCAGTAGAGAGCCTCGTGCTGTTTTCGATTTTGAATTAAATAACAGAGAATGCTCAGAGCAGCTTAGCCAGAGCCTACATAGGCAAGAACTATCTTTGGTATCTCTAGTTTGCCTTTGACCAACTTTCCAGCCCCATGCTTCTCTAACCCTATCCACTGCAAAATCTGCTCTTTGGAGCAGATCTAATGTGTCATTTGATATCACAGGGTGAATTTAAGATAATGGATCACCTTTTCAAGGACATCTTCTTCAAGTGTCATATGGCTGTTGAAAGGGATACTTTTTTGAGTTAGTGGTGGGGTGGAGTGAGCATTTTTGGGACTCTTACAAATTAAACTACGCTTCCTGCATCACCTAGTCAGCCTACTTCTAAACCCTGCCCTGGGTAGCAACATTATTTAAACAAAGTCACTCTATGTTGCAGAGAACAGGGCACTGGACTTTGAGTCAGGAAGATCTGAATTCAAATTTTGATTCAGACAATTACTAGCTGTGTGGTCCCTGACAAGTTGAGTAACTTTTCTTTGCCTCAGTTTCCTCATCTCTAAAATGGGAAAGTTGAATTTGTTTTGCATGACAACACGTGTTTCAATTAAGTTCAATAAACATTCATTAGGCATTTACTATGTGCCAGGCTCTGTGCTAAGCACTCAGAGATACAAATGAAAAAAAAAACAGATCCTGCTCTCAAGGAGCATACATATTTGTTATGGGTTTTGTTTTTCTTGCCTTCTCAATGGGTGAGTGAGAATTTGGAACGGAAAATAATTTTTAAAAAAAGTGAATGTAAAATGAATGGGTTGCCTTGATGACCCACTTGTTAAATGGTGTGATCTCAGCATTCCATTCAATTTTTTTTTTGTATTTTTCTATCTGTGGGTTGTAACTCCAACAAAGTCTCAGAATTTCTAGAGCTATACCTCCTTGAGAGTTGTCTCTTTTGGGAAGTGGGGTGGGAAGGAAAGTTGTTCTGCAAATACTCAGTGCCTGGCAGCTTTATACAAGTGTTTGTTGCAGGCTTTTTCAGCTACTACCCTTACCCTCCTGTTTTTAGTCTGATGCCTCATGGTACCGTAGACACAAATAATTCACTAACAGACAAGATAAGCTTCTTAGTAATGGTGGGTAGGTAACTCACTCACAAAAGGCTTTCAAACATACAGAATTATACAGGATATAATTGGTGAAGATAGTTCTGTTGAAATGCCTCAGATACAGCCACCAATTAGGGTTCCAATTAGGGATGTTCAGCATCTCAAACTGGGCGTCTTTTTCTTCTCCTCCCTCCACGCTATCCCCTTTAAAACAAAAAAAGCTTTGGTGCTTTCTTTTATGATGAATAGGGTTGGGACGAATAGGTGAGGGAGGACACAATGGAATGACACTATGAAGAAAACATTTTCACAATTACAACCAGAGAAGAAAAAAAAAACTTAAAAAAACAACCCCAAACCTTCCTCAAACTCCCAAACTATTTATCCAGCTTACCATCCACTGACATGGAACCAGAACTAAGTGTGTGACTGGGGCTTTGCGCCAGAGTGAAAGAGATACAAAGTAAGAGGACCTGGAAAACAACCTTCAGCAGTTCAGAAACAACCACAGTCTTACATAAAAGTGTGGATCCTGGGGTGCATTCCCACTGGATCTCCCCCCTTCCACGAGTCACAGGGCAATGGGAATGCTCCCCTCCAGTTTCCTCCAAGGAAAGACCGATGGGATTTATCTCCCAGGCTCTCCTTTGCCCCACAAATCCCTCACGTGATGGTCTTCAGGCCATTGATAAACAGGTTAGTGCCACTTGCCTTGGGGGCCAGAATCCCTACTGAGGGCTCTGCAGTGATAGGAGGCAAGAAGACCCCCTTAGAGAAGCAAGTTCACCTCTGCCCTAGGGATTAGCAGTAAATACCAAGGAATAGCACGAAAGAACAATGCTCTAAAGCAAATATTTACGGATATCTCCGCAGCCAGCTAGTGAGAAAAAGGGCCACTGACTCCAAAAGGAGGTGACTAAAGGGAGAAATAAATAGAAAGCATTCCAGATGTGTTTATGTGTACGAAGTAAAGGGTAGGATTAGGATGAACTACCTAGAAAACTTAGATAAAAAAGGTCAGATGACTTGGACACAAAACACAACTTGGGCTAGGGGACAGATAAGTCTCTAAGGCTATAATTTGCAGAGCAGGTGCTAATTGGCACTGGTAGAGGGAGTTCCCTATAACTTAAAAAATTCTCAGGCTTATTGCCCATCATATCTCCTAAAAGAAAACTGTACATGTATATTTTTGGCTCTCTTTTTTCATTAACTTGAATCAATTTTCTTCTTTGCCTTAGGTCTTGAAATAATGTTTATCACTATTTTTATAGAAAAACTTTTTATACAAATAAAAGCAGATGTAAGTAATTGGAGAAATATTAATTGTTCATGAGTAGGCAGGACCAACATAATAACAATGACTATTTTACCTAAATTGATTTATATATTCAATGCCATCCAAATTAAATTACCAAGAAAATATTTTACTGAATTAGAAAAAATAATAATGAAATTCATTTGGAAGAACAAAAAATCAAAGGAACTAAAGAAAAAAAATTTAAAGGAAGAAGGTTTAGCAGTACCAGATCTTAAACTACATTATAAGGCAGTAATTATCAAAACTCTCTGGTACTGGCTAAAAAACAGAAAGGTAGATCAATGGAACAGAGCAGACATCCAAATTACAGCTGTAAATAAATATAATAACCTTGTTGTTATTAATGAATTAAGTAATCAATTAATTAATTTGTTTGTTTGTTTTTTTTTTTGGCTAGGCGATGGGGTTAAGCGACTTGCCCAGAGTCACACAGCTAGTAAGTGTTATGTGTCTGAGGCTGGATTTGAACTCAGGTCCTCCTGAATCCAGGGCTGGTGCTCTATCCACTGCGCCACCTAGCAGCCCCAATAGTCTTGTTTTTAAAGGCAGAAAAATCTCCTTTTTGAAAGAGCAGAACAAATACTGACAATACAATAAATCTGTAATTTTTCTTTTGTGATATTTATAAAACAATTATAATAACAGCTAGCATTTCTATAGCACTTCAAGGTTCTCAAAACATTTTACAAATGTTATCTCATTTGATCCTTACAACAAGTCTGTGAGGTAGGTGCTGTTACTACACCCATCTTACAGATGAAGAAATAGAGGCAGACAGAGAGAGGTGCAGGGACTTGCCCAAGGTTGCCCAGCTAGTCAGGGTCTAAGTCTGGCACTCCTTTCTATCCCCTCTTCTTCTCCATTAATAATAATAACTGACCCTGAGATGGTATTTGCTGTTTGTTCACTTGTTTTCAGTCACAAACAATTCTCTGTGACCACATTTGGAATTTTCTTAGCGAACATTCAGGTGTGATTTGCCATTTCCTTCTCTAGCTCATTTTACAGATGAGGAAACTGAGGCAGATGGGGTTAAGTGACTTACTAGTAAGTGTCTGAGGCCAGATTTGAACTCAGTCTTCCTGTAGTCAGCCCTTCCCCCCCCAACCCACTGGGCCACCTATCTGCCCTAAGATAGCACCTTAACATCTGCTAAGTTCTTTATCTAACCACAGCTCCCTAAGGAATGATGTCACCGGTATTATCACTCCCATTTTGTGGATGAGAAAACTGAGGCTCAAGGAACCTAAGTGATTTGCCCCAGGGTTTTCCCACAGAGGCAGTATTTGAACCCTAGTCCCTTCAGATCCAGCACTCCATCCCCTACACCTCAAGCCTCTCACCCAAGTTCAGGGCCTTCTTGCCTCTTACTTCCTTTACCTCAACAGTGCTCTGACTTTTTTTTTTTTGCATCTAGTATAAATCTTTCTTACCATTTTCCCTAATCCCTCATTTTTGAAACCACACAAAGTCATCTTACTAGAATACTACTTTGAACATGTTTTTTCTCTACTTTAAAAAATAAAACAAAAAAACCTTAAATGACTCTGTTGCCTGTAGAATAAAGCAGAAACTCCTTGACCTGTTGTTTAAAATCTTCTCTAATCTGCTCCCACCCACTTTTCCAACCTTGCGCCCCACCAGTCACCAATGTGAACCCACCACTCTGGCCAGCTGGTTAACTTTAGCCTCAACATATCACTCTCTTCCCCTGAAATGCCTGAGTCCCTGCAAACATTCCCTTTCCGTCTCACTTCCTCTGCTAGATCCACATTGACCTCTCCCGCTTATTCCCAGTGTAACTTCCCAACCAGATTTAACTTTCCAGAAGGCAAGGACCATATGTTATTCGTGATTCATGTGTGGTGAATGTCTTAGTGGAAAGAAGACTGGACTTGTGGTTAGGAGACCTAGGTTGGGATCCTGCCTCATATAATACTGGCTCCTACAATCACCGGCAAGTCCACCTCACAGAATTTCAGCCTTCTCATTAACTTTTAAGTTTGGTCCTCGTTTTTGTTTTTTTAAGCTTGATGGAAATTTTTTCCACCAGGAAGCTTAGCAACTTCTCTACAATGGATAGTCTTAGAAAGTTTCCTGAAAAGAAGAGAAGTGGGGAAGCTGGGTGGCACAGTGTATACAGCACCAGCCCTGAAGTCAGGAAGACCTGAGTTCAAATATGGCCTCAGACCAAACACTTGACACTTACTAGCTGTGTGACCCTGGGCAAGTCACTTAACCCCAATTGCCTAGAAATAAAAAAAAAGTTTTTTAAAAAAAGAAGAGAAGTGAGATGATAGAATCATAGCATTATAGAGGTGTGAGGAGTAATGGTTAGAATCATTTACTTGGGGGCAGCTAGGTGATGCAGTGGTTAGAGTACTGGCCCTGGAATTAGGAGGACCTGAGTTCAAATCTGGCCTCAGACACTTTCTAGCTGGGTGACCTTGGGCAAGTCACTTCACCCTGTTGGCTTCAGTTTCCTCATCTGTAAAACGACCTGGAAAAGGAGATGGCAAACTACTCCAGTGTCTTTGCCAAGGAAAATCCCAAATGGGGTTATGAAGAGTCAGATAGGACTGAAACGACTGAACAGCAAATCTCACCTCTGCTTATGACCTCATGTGAGCATCAACCTCTGTGGGCCTCAGTTTCCTCATCTGTCAAAGGAGGGGGTTGGGCTGGATCCCAAACAACTCTCAATCTCTGACTGTATGAACAAAGGCTAGAGGGAATCCTCATTTGACAAATAAGGAAGGGGAGGGCAAGGTGATGAAGTGATTTGCCCAAAGATACAAAAGGTTTTAAGAAACAGAGGCAAAACTCAAACCCAGGTCTTCTTGTCTATATACAAATTTTTATTAAGAGTTTTTGTTTTTATATCACCAGACTTTCTCCCAGTATCTTTCCCCTAGCTCCTCCAAGACAGCCATCCCCGGTAACAAATAACATTTTTAAAGGAAAAGAGAGAGGCAGAGAAAAATCAGCAAAATTGATCAATACATTCAAAAAAGTCTGAGAGTATAGGCCATGTACCTTACCTAGCCCTGGACCTCCCACTTCAATGCAGTTCATCTTGATTCTAAGGCTGGAGTCTTACCCCAGTATGCCAGGGAGGGTCAGGGTGCTTTAGTTGTAAAGAAGGGATTATAAGGTCAGCATTACTATTTTTTTCCAGGTTGTTAAGAAAAAAGTACTTTGCAGACCCTAAAGCATCACATAAATGTGAGCTGTTGGCCCTGAAGAAGAGCTGAGAAAATGTATCTCCCTCCCTTTTTAGCTGGGTGCTGAAGTAGCTTGAGTCCTGGAGTTTTCCTGGAGTCAGGAAAACTTGAGTTCAAATTTAGCCTCAGATATTTACTAGCTGTTTGATCCTCGGCAAGTCTTTTAACCTTTGACTGCCTCCGTTTCCCTAACTGTAAAATGAGGATAATAATAGCACCCGTGTCCTAGGGCTGTTGTGAGGGTCATGGGAGATAGTAATTGTAAAGTACTCAGCAGAGTACCTGACACATGATAGGCATTTAATGAATGTTTGCTTCTTTACATCTTTGTAGGGGCTCAGGACTCTGGGTACAGAATGTTACATTCATTATCTTACATGGTTGACGTGTCAGCTGGTTTTGATGAATTGCTTTTTTTTTCCCTTTCTTTTTGCAATTCTTTATTTCAAGGGATGCATCACAGGTGAGGTGAGAGAAATATATTGGGAAATGAGGGGGAAGGAGAGAAGAAGCATCTCTTCATTAAGCACCTACTATGTACCAGGTACTATACTAAACATGATTTTAAAACAAAAGGTATCAAAAAATTCTAAGGAACAAAAGAGTTAATCTTGCTTATCTTGGAGAACCTCACAGTTATTAGCATCATACCTTCCTCAATAAATATTTGTTGGTTGGCTGATCAAATACATTGAACATAGAGTACACAGAGTTAGCATCAATTTTATTTATCAGTCATAAGCTTCCAGCCCTAAGGCTAAATTTTCATACTACGCAGTTCCTATGCTATTTGGAGATTTCCTAAGCTAGCTATCAAACAGCAGCAACCCTGCTTTAGCTTCCTGAAGGCTGAATATCTTAGATCAGACAATGCTCTCTTAGTTAAACAATCCATCTTATCTTCCTCTTTACTTTCAGGATAATGATATGCTGATAAGAAGAGACTTGATTTTCAAAACCTGCTCTATTTTCTCCAGAATCTTGAAAAGCTGATATTTAAATTCTATGAGCCACTTTCTTGATGGTCTAATAATACCAGATCTCAAACTATATTATAAAGCAGTAATTATCAAAACTATCTGGTACTGGCTAAGAAAGAGAGTGGTGGATCAGTGGAATAGGTTAGGTATACAAGACATAGTGGTCAATGACTACAGTAATCTACTGTTTGATCAGCCCAAAGACCCCAGCTTCTGGGACAAGAACTCACTATTTGACAAAAACTGCTGGGAAAACTGGAAAACAATAGGACATGACCTAGGCATAGACCGACATTTCACACTGTATACTAAGATAAGGTCAAAATGGGTGCATGATTTAGACATAAAGGGTGACACCATAAACACATTAGGAGAGCAAGGAATAGCTACGGGGAAGTGAAGAATTCATGACTAAACAAGAGACAGAGAGCATCATGAAATGTAAAATAGATAATTTTGATTATATTAAAATAAAGAGCTTTTTGTACAAACAAAACCGATGCAGGCAAGATTAGAAGGAAAATGGAAAGCTAGGAAACAATCTTTACAGTAAGTGTCTCTGATAAGGGCCTCATTTCTGAAATATACAGGGGACTGAGTCAAATTTATATGAATACAAGCCATTCCCCAATTGACAAATGGTCAAACGCTATGAACAAGCTGCTTTCAGATGAAGAAATCAAAGTTATCTGTAGGTATATGAAGAAGTGCTCTAAATCACTTTTGATTAGAGAAATGCAAATTAAAACAACTCTGAGGTACCACCTCACACCTATCAAATTAGCTACTATGACAAAAAAAGAAAACGTTAGATGTTGGAAGGGATATGGGAAAACTGGGACACTAATGCACCGTTGGTGGAGTTGTGAACTGATCCAACCATCCTAGAGAGCAATTTGGAACTATGCCTAAAGGGCAACCAAATTGTATATACCCTTTGATCCAGCAATACACTAGTAGGTCTGTATCCCAAAGAGATCATAAAAAAGGGAAAAGGACCTACATGTGCAAAAATATTTATAGCAACTCTTTTCATGGGGGCAAAGTATTGGAAATTAAGGGGATGCCCATCTGTCAGGGAAAGGCTGAAGAAGCTATGGTATATGAATGTAATGGAATGCTACTGTGCAATAAGAAATGATGAACAGGCAGATTTCAGAAAAACCTGAAAAGACTTGTATGACTTGATACAAAATGAAATGAGCAGAACCAGGAAAACATCGTACACAGTATCAGCAACATTGTGTGATGATCACCTAGGAATGACTCAACTTTTCTCAGCAACAAAATGATCTAAGACAAGTGCAAAGGACTCGCAAAGCAAAATGCTCTCCACATCCAGGTAAAGAACTAACGAACTCTGAATGCAGATTGAAGCATATTCTTTCAGTTACTTTATTCTTTTTTGTGTTTTTTTTCTTTTTGATCCATTTCTTCTTTCACAACTGTGACTAATACAGAAATGTTTTACATGATAGCCCATGTATAACCTATATCAAATTGCCTACATTTTGAGAAGAGGGGAGGGGACAGAGGGAAGAAAAAAATGTGGAACTCAAAATCTTGTAAAAACGAATGTGAAAAATTGTCTTGACATGTAATTGAAGGAAAATACTATTAAGTAAAAAACACTTTCTTATTTTGCATTATTCTTTTTCTCTTGCTTTATAGCTATTTTGCTTTTATGCAACTGGATAATGTAATTCTGTCCTCTTCTCTGTTGAAGAGAAATTCAAACCGTAGGGGTAATTCCTCATTCTAGGTCTCCATCATGCTGGTGACTAAGTGATCTTAGCCTGGTGGATACTGGCACTAAGAAGAGAGAGTCCAACTTACACCTGCCTTCCCCTGTTGTGTGACTTTCATCCATGAACTCCTCTTGGCCCACCCAATGCACTGGTCTAATGCTCCTCAAGGTCTCCTGATGTTGCTAGGATTCCAATACTTCCATTTAATTTCAAGTGCATTTTATTATCCATATTCATTATTCATACTCTGGCAACCAAAATCATATTACTGTATTGGAAGCTCTCAAAACATCCCCTTTCTAGTACTCAAATTCCATGCATCGTTCACGACTGAAGGCTGCCTGCTTCAATGTCTGTTGTTTTAGTGAAATTTAAGGGATGGAGCACAGGGTTTGAAGTCAGACGGCTGAGTTCCAATTCTGGCTCTAATGTTTACTATCTGTGTGACCTTGGACAAGTCATATCATCCATAAAATAAAGGGATCAGACAAGGTGGCCCCATAGTCCCTTCCCAGCTGATGATCTGATGATCTAGTCCTATTTCCCACAAGATGCACAAATCCTTTCTACATCATCCCTAACATGCCCAACTTCTACTTGGATACTTCCAATGACGGGAAACTGACCACCTTATAAAGCAGTTCAAATCCTTAGAAAATGATTTCTTAATTGAGTAGAAACCACCTTTAAGGAGATTTTATTTTTTTTTACCCATTGAGTCCTCTGGAACAACACAAAACAAATCTATTCACTCTTCCACACAATAACCTTTCAAATCATCCTGATGTAATGTAAACTCTTTAAAGGCAGGGGCTGTTTTAATACTTGTTTTTGTATTCCCCAGTGCCCAGGACAGTGACTAGATACATATACACACACACACACACACGTATGTATGTATGTATACACACATACACATTTACATATGTATATGCATGTGTGTATGTATATGTATGTATGTACACATACACACACACACACACACACACGTATTAGTCTTCTGTCTTACTAAGAATTTCTAGCTCCTTTAACCATACCTTGCATGACATGGCTTCCAGGCCACTGACCACCCTAGTTGCTTCTCACAGTTTATTAGTGCTTCTTGCAAAATATGGCACGCAGAATTAAGCCAAATATTCTCTTGAACTCCTGAGTGTTTCAAAAATTAACCTAACAATTTTCTGTGAAAGTCTCTAAATTCTCTAAAACTTCTTGAAGTCAAAACTAAATAATTCAGTCTATTAAGAGGTTAAAAACACAGTGCTCTAGTTTACAATCCTGTTCCCTCCTCCTTCCTCTCCGCCCCCAAAGGAATGTTGATTTTAGGCTGATGTTTTCTCTTTTGCTCCAGTTCAAGACACATGACAGCTATTTTGAAAACTGAATTTCTGTTCTTAGCACTGAATGCTAACTCTCAGAAAGAAGCGTGCCGTGGAAGTTACAATAGACACACGCAAGAGAGAAGGCCTTGGCTGCCAGGAGCCGGTGCCAAGAATGTGGGTGTCCATGCCCTAAGAAACCAACTCTCGCAGGAGAAGACCATGGTGGTTCGACATCTACTGCTGTCTTTCACATTCTCAAGGACCACCTTCTCCACCTTTTCTTACGAACACAGTATCTAGCTCAGCCAGGAAAATAAAAGCACCCTCTGGAGAAAAACAAACCAAAATAAAGCAAACAACGACAATAAAAAACAATTGCCTACAATTGAAAGGGACTTACGTAGCTGAGCTCTCGTGCACTGATCAGGGGCTCCTGGGAAGCCTCCTAGACGTCTGGGCTGTGGGCAGCTCCACAGGGTTCATGTCTGAGAAGCCTTGCCACCTGGTGGCTTGTCCAAGGAAAAGAATGCCACACAGATTGCTCATCAGCCTGGGCCGTCCTCTCTTAGTCTGGTCTTCCACACCCAGGCTTCCCACTCAACCACCATGAGCAAAAATTGACACTGTCTCAGTCAGATTAGTGTGGTCTTTGGTCACCTGAACCCACAGTGGATTGAAGGTTCTGAAACCTCAGGAAGCTAACTGGGTGATCAGCCCCCCACATTCAGCCTTCTAACATACCACCAGTTCCTATTTATTACTATTGTAGTTGCTGCCTACTCCCAACTCCAAGGCTTCTAAAATCAGCTTTCCACTAATAACAGAAAATTACCTCAGCTGCCTAACTCCACTGGCAAGTAACTGACAGATGTAGTTTTGGCCATCGGTTTCCCAGGGTTAATGGTGTGACCCCACGTGAATGTTACTTCAGTTTCTAGCTCAACAAATTCCAGGGTGAAGAGCCATCAGCACCATGAACCATTGGGCATCAATCTTGATGTTGTTTGTGTGACAAGCTTTTGTTTCCCTTCGTGTTCACCTCAGGCAACATGTATGCACTGGTTTTAAATTCCAGAAAGATGTCCACATGCCAAGGCAGTAGCTCCCAGATGAAGGCTTACAGAAATCCAACCCACAGATTATCATCAGATAGAAGTCATCTCAATAGAGTATTCAAGGAGCTATGAGCATCACTGTTGGAAAACATCCAAAATGCGACCTTGCTGACAAAATCCTTCCAGGTTGACTTAAAGAGAGGAATTCTTTTTTTCTGGTAAGTTTTAATAAAAGATACTATCAAATTGTAGATGAAAGAGAGAGGCAGCATGGCACAGAGCCTTGAGCCCCAGCCTTGGAGTGAAGAAGAACTCAGTTAAAGCTTTGCCTCTGATACATACTGCCCTTGTGATTCTGAGGAACACTTTACCTCTCAGATCCCGAGGCTGTTTGCCAAGAGCAAGCAGCAGACAAACTGCAGGTCTGCCTTGATGCCTTAGTGGAGGGAGTTTCCACATTGGGAATTCCCTACACTAACTAATCACAGGTCTGGATACTGTGCTACTCTTTTTATCCCGGAACTGACTGAGAAGTTGCTGTACATGCCTATTTTACCAGGGTCTCTCTCTCTCTCTCTCTCTCTCTCTCTCTCTCTCTCTCTCTCTTCTCTCTCTCTTCTCTCTCCTCTCCCTTTTCTCTCTCTTCTTCCACTCTTTCTCTTCTCTCTCTTCTCTCTCTTTCTCTCTCTCTCTCTCTCTCTCTCTCTCTCTCTCTCTCTCTCTCTCTCTCTCTCCTCTCTCTCTCTTTCTTTCCTCTCTCTCTCTCTCTCTCTCTCTCTCTCTCTCTCTCTCTCTCTCTCTCTCTCTCTCTTCTCTCTCTCTCTCTCTCTCTCTCTCTTTCTTTCCCTCTCTCCCTCTCTCTCTCTCTCTTTCTTTCCCTCTCTCCCTCTCTCTCTTTCTCTCTCTCTCTGGCTGTGCATCCTTTTCTCTAACCTTTGACTTGGTGAGGATGAATCTTTTTTTCCTGCCCACATCTCACTCCTATTCCAGTCCCCCATAATATCACTCAGTAGAAATGTAGAAAAGCCACCTATGGGGCACACAGTCCATTCACTCTATTATTACTGGAAAAACTTAAGGCTAAGTGTCAGATATAGTAGAAGAACTTGGATTCTCCATGGTAGCCTAGCAATTACTGCTGTCAAGAGAGAAAACTGAGGGATGATTAGGGGTCAGCCTGGTTTAGATGAGCTGATAAGTGGACATTTACTGGAGATGCAAAAGTCTGTCTTATTCTTGTAGTCAAAAGCAGAGATTTTCATTACTTTGGATTCGGAAACTAAGGCTAATAACCAGTTCCAAACCTACTGAATAGGGAAGAGACAAAAAGATGGTAGGCTGAAAGGTACATTTTCTGAGACATCTGATGTATGATGGATGCTATAACTTCAATACATGGACTGTTGCAGTTAATACAGGTTCTACATTTTTCTCAGGGCTATCTTCTAAAGCAATGGCATAATGTTTTTAAAAATAGGAGGGAAGGGATAAAGAAAAATTAGGAAAGTGAAAGTGAGGAAGAGAAGGAAGGGAAGAGGCAGAAAGAAAGAAATAAGGTTAGAAATAGGAAAAGAAATAAGGAAAGTAGAAAAAAAAGGAAAAAAGAAAGTTAGAAAAGAGGAAGAAATGAAGGAAAGGAAAAGAAAGAATGTTATGTAATTCAATATCAAAAAACAAAGATGAGCTAAAATTAGAAGCCAAAAGTCATCCCTGGGATAAACTTAGCTCTCTCTGGGGAGTGGCGAAGAGACATCAATCCTCATATTTCTCTGAATGGAACCTTGACAAAATATTGTAGGCTTGATATCTGCAATTTCTATTAATATATAGCCATCATTTTTGTTTTCCCTGTAAGCATAAGGGAAATAGTTATTTACTGTGAGAACTATTGCAAGGAGTTTAACATAGAGAAAAGACAGAACAGTTCCCTGTGTGACAGTGCAGCATGGCAGAAATCATCCTGAATTTATAAAAAGACCTGGATCCAAGCCTTGGATGGGCACTTACTAGGCATCTCTTAAGGGTAAATCACTTCACTCCCCTGGACCTCAGTTTTTGCCTCTGTAAAATGGGATTAATAACACGTGTACTACCTACCTTCGGGGGGGGGTTATAAAGCACTTTATAAGTGGCTAAACCCTAGAAATATGAGTTCTATGTGCCATATGACAAAGGCTCCAGCCTGTAGCTACTCACTGCTGCCAATCAGTCTCATGGGGAGGCGCACATAGTTACTTGTCCGATGATGGCTGGTCTCATAGGTTGGGGACTGCAGGGGATTTCATGATTGTTGTTCAGATCTCTGATTTTATTTGGGTGGGAGTTCCTGGTGTTGAAACTCCCTCCACAGATATAGACCAATAGCTTGTCTATAACTTGACTTAGAGAGCTACCTGGAACACTGAGAGATTCAGAGACTCATCTACGAACATGCAACTAATAAGTTTTAGACGCCTCACTTGGACTTAGATCCTCTGAGTAAATCCTGCCTTCCTTCTACCATGCCATGAAGCACAAGACCCATCCAGCTCCAAATAGCAGAGGTCTAAAATCCTATAGAAGGGCTGCCCTAGGACACACCACGGGCACAACTGCCCTGGATGATTGGTCAATGATGCATTTATCAGAGACACAGCCCTTTACCCACCATAATCCTGCAATCTAATCAAAAGATGGTGGCGACCCAACAAGATGCTCACAAAAATTCACTTCTGATGGGATGCTCAAAGAAGATTAAACCCAGAGGGAGGCATGTCATCTCTTGTACAAACTTCATCCAGATGGGAATCGGGAAGAGGACCGTGACCGTGAGCAAGAGGCGTTCTAAAAATAGTCTAATCAGAAAGCAAGAAGCTAGCCAGGGTTCTGAAAAGCGATAGGGGCACCTGAAATACTGTAATCAAGCTGAAAGCAGCTGAAGACCTCAGCTAGCAGAATCAACCCTCATTAGCGACTCAGCAATGTTTTCCTTGGGATCAAAATCATATAGTTGCTTTAATCTGAAAGGAAATAAGAATCTTCAGAAGTTCCTGGGAAATATGAGTCTAAAGGGGTTAAGTATAGCTTCTGACTGCCTTAGCCCCCCTTCCAGATAACCAAGATTTTTTATTACCCTTGCCTGGGGCCCCAGAGTAGGTTCCCTACCCCTGCTTTATGACCCTGGGGATCTGTAATTAGAATACCTCGAGCTCTTTAAAGCAGCTTCTGAAGTCTTTTGCTTTTCTCCATTCATATCACTGAGGAAGCTCTTGGGTCTACATCTTCTGTCTTTTGGACTTCATCAGTTCTCCCAACCCAAGCTTGTACCTTGGACCTGAGCACCAATGATTGCCTTCTTTAGAGTAATGGCAGATCTGGCTGTGATCAGAGGTGGGTAGAAGGCTTTCTTTCATTTCTTGTTACTCTTGCCAAATGAGAACATCATTTGGAAATATATTCCATAGTTGTGTCTTCTCTGCCTTCAGCTGAACAGTGCACCATGTGGTTTCAGGTATGTCCTCCGTGTATTCAATTAAATACCTGAAAAGGAATCCCCAGGATAACCTACCTGGCAAGCAGCCTTCCAGCCTTTGCTTAAAGATTTCCAAGGACAGGGGCCCATCTTTTCCCACAGGCAGCTTATTCCACCTTGGGCTTGCTTAGATTTTAAAAAGCTTTTTATGACATCATGCCTAAATTTCCCTTTTAATATCTTCTTCCGTTTTTGCCCTCTGGGGCCCAAGAGACCAAGGCTCATTTCACACATTTCAGTCTCCTAAATATTCTGTATTATACAAGGGTTCAAAAGGCTTCAGCTAAATTGCCTTCCCCCAATATTCTGTCCTTTTTTTTTTTTTTGCAACCTAAGCAGAATCTGAAGGCCTTACTCTATAGGGTAAGCCCCAGGCAACAGGTCATAAGATGTGCTCTTTGTGACTCAGTGACCATAAGGAATTTTTCTCACGAGCACCACTCTCACGCCCATTCCCACTCCTCAAGCCCTGTCTTTAGGATCAGGTATTTCCATGAGGTGATGCCATTCAGATGAGACAAAAGAATATGGACCATTAAAGTAAGCCTAGTGATTTTCTGGGGGAGTTGACATGTTCTGACAAACACCTGCCCTGGGCAAGCAAAGCTCATCAGCCTTCCTGATAACACACGTGCTTCCCTTCCTGTCCTAATTGAGGACAGCGCCTTTACCCAACAGCCGGACTGTGCTGATGCCTAGCAGGGCACTCCCCACACAGTAGGTGTTAAATGAAAACAGGGCGAATGACCAAATGGGCAGCAGTTTGGTCCTAAGGGAAGACAAATAATTTCTCTGGGTTTTCATTTCCTCATCCGTATGTAGAAATGGCGGTTTTCCTCAGATGGCTGCACATTCTCCCAATGCTTGGGACCAAGCGAGCCTCCACTGACCTGGGGAAGATTGTTTGGGCTACACCTCCCAGAAGGAAGGGTTAATGAGATTTGCTCTGGTAACATCAGCTAAGGTTACAGGGGTCTCACGGGGGTGGCGAGACATGGTTGGAAAGCCATGGGTACAGGCAATAGGATCAGGAGAGAAAGGCAATAAATAGCAGATTAGACCACAGGAACGGTCAGGGGATGGGCTGTGTGAGACAGGCTGAAAGGTGGCAGGTGTGGAGGTGGCACAGATACAGAGAGAGATGCAACCAGTGTGGTTCTGGTTCTGACATCCTGGAGGGCGGGTTCCCCAAAGGCCAGTGCTCCCCAGCTCCTGTGCTCACACTGAGAGAGAAGTGATAAGCCAGAGGCTGCACATACAGGTCTCTCCCCACTCCAGTTCATCCTCCTTTCTTCCACCAAAGTGATTTTGCGAAAGTTCAGGTCGGACCCTGTCACCCCCTTACTCAATACAGTCCAGTGGCTTCCTATTGCCTTCTTCTCTTCCCTGATTCCAACCAATCAGAGCCCTGCCTCCTCAGAAACCCCAGAGTACTTTGCCTTGTACTAGAAATTAGGAGATGAAAGCCAACAAGGCGGAAGGAAAAGAGAATTTTCTCCTGTCTCAGGACAGACCTAGATTCAAATCCTGCTCCTGACAATTACTTGTTTTTGTCATAGCTAAGTCACCAAACCTTTATGAACAATTTACTCATCTGTGAAATGGGGATAATGCCACCTTGAATAAAATACCTCACGGGCTACTCAAAGGAGAGGTGGGTAAAGCATCTGGTAAACCTTCAAAGTCCTCTAAACATTAGTTAGGATAATAATCAATTATTTTCCCCTCTCTTCAAGGGCTAGGATGACATCTTCTTTGTATTTCACCCCTCTAGGACCTTGCACTGAGTTACTCACTAAGTAAATGTCTGCTAAATTGAGTAATTCTTGTAGAAGTCTTGCCTGGTAATGTGACCCTAGGTAAAAACAAACTCCTCTGTTTGACATTTGAAATCCTCCACCACTTGCCTCCAGATCACCTTTCCAGACTTATTACGTATTATCCCCTTTAACACCATCCATAGTTAAGGGAAGGGGAAGGGAATAAACACTTATACATCACCTCCTACATGCCAAGCACTGGGCTAAGCATTTTATAAATATTATCTTATTTGATTCTCATAGCAACCTTGTGACATAGGTGCTTTAAATATCCCCATTTTACAGTTAAGGAAACTGAGGCAGACAGAAGTGAAGTGACTTGCCTAAGGTCACAGAGCTAGCAAATGTCTGAGACCAGATTTGAACTCGGGTCTTCTGGACTATAGACTCAGCAATCTATCTATTGTGACACTGAGCTGCTTCAGTCAAATGGATCAGCCTGCTTTTCCTCACTCCCAACATTCCCTCTCTAGTTCCTTTCACCATGCCTTTACCTTGGGCTGTCCCTCATGCCTGGAGCACATTCCCTCCTTGTCTTTGTTCCTCTGAATTTCTCTCTTTGAGTTCAACTCAAGGGCCACACCCTATAGGAGGCTTTACCTGATTCCCCAGCTGGTAGTTCTCCCCCACTAAAATAATCTTAAATTTATTTTGTGTTTACTTATGCTAATAAACACTAACTTTTATATAAACGTACTTTGCAAGGTGTGTGCATGCGTGCATGTGTGTGTGTGTGTGCGCACACACGCGTGTGTGTGAAATTTCAAGTAATTCTTAACCCTGTGACAGGTACTGTTATTATCCTCTTTTATGCATGAGGAAACTGAGGCTGAGAGAGGAGGTAATTGACATGCCCAGGATCTCATAGCAAGTAAATGTCTGAGGCAGGATTCAAACTCCAGTCTTCCTGACTTCCAAGGCTAGTGCTCTAACCATTATGTTGTTTCTTCCCCGTATAATGTAACCTCCTTGAAGGCATGGATTGTTTAATTTATGTCATTCATTCATTTATTCAGTCCACAAGCATTTAGTAAGTGATTACTATGTGGCAGGTAAAGACTACCCCAAGAAGTGTCTATTTTAATGGGGGAGGCAACGTGTAAATAATCTGGCACGTACAAGGTATAAACAGAGTTTTTATTGTTATTGTTCAGTTGTTTCAGTCACGTCTGACTCTCCGTGACCCCATTTGGAGTTTTCTTGGCAGAGACACTAGAGTGGTTTGCCATTTCCTTCTCCAGCTCATTTTACAGATGAGGAAACTGAGGCAAACAGGGTGAAGTGACTTGCTTAGGGCTACTCAGCTAGTAGTTAGATTTGAACTCATGAAGATGAGTCTTCCTGACTTTAGGCCTGGTGTTCTATCCACTGTGAGGAGATGAAAGGTAGTATGAGAGGGGAAGGCACTGATGTCTGGGGAAACAGGCCTCCTCTCACTCTCTCTCTCTCTCTCTCTCTCTCTCTCTCTCTCTCTCTCTCTCTCTCTCTCATATGAAGAAAGATTGATTACCAGAGGGGTCTAAGACACATAAAAAAGTGAAGATCCCCTGATCCAGAGCCTACCACAGTGCCTGGCATGCAGTAGGTGTTTAATAAATGTTCATGGACTGGTTGTTTGCTTAGTGAGTAGGCTTAATCATTTTATTAAGCTGGAGGTTTTTGATGAGCATATATTGAAGGGGAATGAAAAGCATCACTATGAGAAAGCCATTTCAAAGCTTAATTCTTATAAATCATCTATTCAGAAGAGCAGGCAACATAAAATAACTGATAACTTTCTGGGATATCAATTTAAGTTATTAACTCACCTAAATTTTCTTCAAGAAAATAATTTTCACTTTGGGGCTACATTGCTCTCTCAAATTTTCTAAACGAAAATAAACAAACAAAAATCCCAAACCAGTTTGGGCCTCGAACATCTCAAACCTAGTCAGTGCCCCAGCAGCCTAGAAGCTGAATCTACTGACTGACCAGAACCCCGCATGGGGAACACAAGAGACTGGCTTGCTCCTAGGACTAGATCTGTCGGCTACCTGACAGGCCTCCTACTTCCTTTCTGTCGAGGTTCCAATTCTATCAGTCCTTCAAGGCTTTCATGAACTGCCACCTCCTCCATGAAGCTGTCTTTGACTCCACTGGCTCCCAGGGCTCTCTCCCTTCTGTATTCTCAGAACGCTTAGACGTGCACCATATACTCTGGACTTAGGGTCATTGAGTTTAAAGCTAGAAGAAACAATACAGGATACCTAGCTAAGCCTTCATGTTCTGGTCTCCTTCCCTCATTTTACAGATGAAGAACATGAAGCCAAGGAAGGAAACACTTTTATTAAGTGCTTACTACATACCAGCCACTATGCTAAGCACTTTATAAATATTGCCTTATTTAATCCTTGCAACAACCCAATGAGGTAGGTGCTATTATTATCTCCATTACTATTATTATCTCCATTTTACATTTGAGGAAACTGAAGCAAAGAAAAGTTAGGTGACTTGCCCAGGGTCACACAGCTAGTAGGTGTCCAAGGCCAGATTTGAACTCTAGTCTTCCTAACTCCAGGCCCAGGGCTCTGTGCACTATGGCGCCACCTAGCTGCCTCTGGGTTACACAAGTAGCAAAGGACCAAATTGGGATATAAGCCCAAGGCTTGTGACTTAAAATCTAACACTCTCTCCACTTTCCCACATTGTATCATATGCTTCCTTGTACAGTTTGTTCATTTGACATGCAGAAATGGCATGACTCTTCATCTGCACTTAAAGGTAGGGACCGTACGTTGTATGTCTCCGTATCCTGCACAGCACCCGTTCCATTGCACGGTATCCAGCAGGGGATCAATAAATGCTTGTTTTACAGTGTAATCACGCGAAGGCAATTGTTCCAGTCAATTTCTTCACGAGTGACATGAGAGCAGATTGGAGGGTTAGACTTTAATATTATGCCCCCGAATCTTGGAGATCAAAGGTATGATTTTAATGAAGCATATAAAAAGATATTTCACTAAGAATATTTAGCCTTCAGAAAAGAGGCTGACTGGGAGAGGAGGGTAAATGTCTTTAAATATTTGAAGGCTGTCACGGAGAAAAGGGAATTGGCTTCTTCTGCTCAGCCCCAGGGGCAGAATTGGGAACAATGGAATAGACAGAGAAGAGAAGCAGAGTAGAGAGTAGGCTTGAGAGAAGGAAAAACTTCCCAAACAAATTTCTAGTCATGCCTGACCCTTCATGGCCCCATTTGGAGTTTTCTTGGTGAAGATGCTGGAGGGGTTTGCCATTTCCTTCTCCAGCTCATTTTACAGATGGGGAAACTGAGGCAAACAGGGTGAAGTGACAAGCCCAGAGTCACACAGCTAGTAAGTGTCTGAGGCCAGATTTGAACTCGTGAAGACGAGTCTTTCTGATTCCAAGCCTAGTGCCCTACTCACTTTGCCACCCAGCTGCCCACTCCCAACAAACAGAGCTCTCCGAAGTGCAATAGGTTGCCTCCATTGATGGTGGGCTCCCCTTTAGTGGAGTTCAAGCAAAGACTAGATGGTCTTTGGGATTCTTGGTCAGGTATGGGTTGGACTACATGGCCCTTCTAGAGCTCTGAGGTTCTGTGATTCTGATTCTGTGATTTACGTTAGCAGTGCCAGATGACTATGGCATAGGACACTCCTGAAATAAGGTACCCTGACTCATGGATGAATAAAACAAATATCAATTAGAAATCTACTTAACTAGATACAAGAGTAATTCTGAGAAACAAATTCAAATTTCCTGATAAACTTTTATTCATCTGAAAAAACTCTGATCCCAATCCCCAGCCAAGGAGAGATGTCTAAATTTGGCTTCTAGTAAAACCACTGATTAGCTGGATAACTTGGCAAGTCACAGCACCCAAAGGACCCAATTTTTCAATCTGAAAACTGAAGGTTGTTTATTCTTAAATTTGAAGAAATATAGCATGGTTTTTCCAGAGATTTGACATTCTATCTTTTGCACTAACCAAGCTATCACTCAGAAAATGGTCTAAACCTCAGACTGTCATCACTTCTTGGAGTCATGATGCAGTTTTCCAAAGCTGTTTGCCCTGCTTAAATTTGTGATGGCTTTTGGGACCTTACAATCCTTATTTGAATAAAAAAACTCCTTGCAAATTAGACAGATCAGCCAATAGTTGGATGGATGGATAGATAGATGATAGATAGGTAGACAGTTAACCTAGAGATGCTATCCTGTCTTCTACTATTTGATTATTGGGTGAAGAATTCCATTTACTTCATAGCTCTGAAAACACTGAATTCCCAAATCCCTTCCTCTTACTTGTCCACCAACCTAGTCCAGGACCTCATCACCTTCTCCTCACAGTACTGTAATGGCCCCTATGGGTTTCATTGTCTCCAGGCTCTTGCCTCTGCATCTTCACATAACTGTCAAATTAATTTCCTTAAAGCAGAGGCCTGACCATGGCTTCCTTCTGTTCGAAACTTTTCAGATGGTTCCCACTGCTATAAAATACAGAATCCGCGGCCCTTATTCAAGATCCTCCATCACCTGTAGCCAGACTACTTTTCCAGCTTTATTTTACGTTGTGTAAAATATCGTGTGAAGACACAATCTACATGCCAGCTATGCGGGCAGTTGCCAGATACGTAGGGCGGTTTGCTCTTTCAGGAAACTCACCTTGGCACTTCATCTCCCATCTTAAAACATTCCTATACACCAATGGTTCTCCAACTTTTTGGTATCAGGACACCTTTATGCTCTTAGAAGTTATAAACTCCAAAGAGCTTTTGTTTATGTAAGATATACCTATCAATATTTACTGTATCAAAAATGAAAACTGATAAAGTTTTAAAGATATTAATTTCAAATGAAATCCATTATGTGTTAACATGAAATATTTTTATGAAAAATCATTTTTCAAAACAAAAAAAGAGAGAAGTGGCATTGCTTCACTTTTTTTGCAAACTTTCCTAATGTCTGGCTTGTTAAAAGACTGCTGGATTCTCATATCTGCTTCTGCATTCAATCTGTTGTAATATGTTGTTTTGGTTGAAGTATGTGTGAAGAAAATATGACCTCACAGTGATATTTAGTTGAAAAGGGAGGGGTATTTTAATTGGAAATTATATCTTAGTAATGTTATGAAAATACTTTTGATCTTGTGGTCTTTTTGGCAAGGGTCTTGGGGTCCACAGACCACACTTTTGGGAACTGCAGTCATACACTATGCTCTGTGCCTACACAATACTCTTAACTCATCTCTCCCTCTCTGAGCCCTTCTCTTTCTTCAAGGCTCAGCTTAGCTTATGCCTTTTTGGGAAAGACTCCCCTGATTTCCCCAGCTACTTACTCCTCATCCCCTCCTCCAATCTTGCTAGAGCCTCTAGGTCTTAGGCTAGGACTATCTTATAAGGGGGCTCTCTGGGAATTCACCTTATCACTTCCCACTAAACCTGCTTTCCTAGACTATGTGATCTCCAGAAATTCATCCTTCTACAAGTTGAAATCAATTTCAAAACTCACTCCTCCTCAGCATCCTGTGCTCCTGTGGTGTCTTTCTCCCTCTGATTGGAGAAGGTAGAAAGTGGTCACTGGAAACCCCCTTCCTGAGCCTCCACCCCACAAGAAGGACTCACTGGCAATCCACCTCACCTTTTCCCACTTGGCTGTATTCCTGAACTTCATAATCTTCAGAAACTCATCCTTCTGTGAAATTAACTCTGAAACGCTCACCTCCTCAGATCATCTCCCACCCTGGTAGCAAAGCTTCATCACACTCTTGTCTGGTAACTTTCTTCCTTGGGCCATGTTACCTCCCCTCCCCACCTCATTTCTAAATGCTGTCTTCCCCCATTAGATTGTGAATGTCTTCAAGCCAGGGGCTGTTTCCTATCCCTTTCTTTTTATACCCAGCGCTGAGCACTGCCTGGCACATAGTAGATGCTTAATACACGTTTACTGACTTTGACTCTGACTCTTTGCCCCCTTCACTTCTCACTTTATATCATATTCATATGTGTCCATGTCCCTCAGTAGAATGTGAGCTATTCTGTTTGGGCCTTTGTGTCACTGGTGCCAAGGACAGTGCCCTGCATGCGGTAGGTGCTCAGAAAAAGCAAGAGTGAATATTTATTGTTTATGTTGTTTAAAGAGGGGTTTGATGTTGAAGAAGCAAATACAATGATGTGTAAAATGCACTTGCTTACAAAAGAAAGTTGAAATAGGGGGAAGCTGGCAAGTAGAGGCAAAAACCCATTCCATTTAACTACAAGGAAAGGTCAGAGTCAAAATTTGAACAGGAAAACAGAGATTTAGAGTTAAACAGACAAGATGTACCATAAACATTCTACCTGCCAATTCATGTGAAAAAAGGATGCTTCATTTTTTTCAGATACTGCAGATGTTTCAAAACATCATTTTTTTAATTTTAAATTTTTTATTTTTTAATATAAATTTATTTATTTGTAGTTTTCAACATTCATTTCCACAAGTTTTTGAGTTCCAAATTTTCACCCTGTCTCACCCTCCCCCCACCCCTAGATGGCATGCATTCTGAATATCCCTTCCCCTAGTCTGTCCTCTTTTTTTTCTCTCCCCCCTTATCTCATCCCCTTCCCCTTCTATTTTTTTGTAGAGCAGGATAGACAAAACATCATTTCTTAACTTTCAATATGACCCAGGGACAATTGTTCCCAGTGAATGTCACACCAAAGGAAATCAACACTTCATTTACCATATGGCTTTATATCATAGTAATGGTGGATTCCTTGCACCAAGGGCAGCTAGTGGATAGAGTACTGGGCTTAGAGTCAGAAAGAGTCATCTTCCTGAGTTCAAATATAGCCTCAGACACTTAGTAGCTGTGTGACCCTGGGCAAGTCACTTAACCCTGTTTGCCTCAGTTTCTTCAACCATAAAATGAGCTGGATAAGGAAATAGTAAACCACTTTAGTATCTGCCCAGAAAACTCCAAATGGGGTCAAGAAGAGTCAGACATGAGAGGAATGAACAGCAAAATGATCTCTTTTTCTATTGTGTATTCCACCTTCTAGGTTCTTTCCCCTACCACCTTCCTTTATTTACTAAGACAAAGAGATGGCTTTTGTTCATTCTAATCAGGTTAGATTTCCTTAACAATGTAAATCAGCACAACCTACAGATTATGTGAAAGGAATATAAACAATAGTTTCCTGGTTTGCTGGCAAATTGGTTTTTTCTGATTTGGAAAAAAAATCCAACTATTTGTGATTCAAGATAAAACAAACACAAAAATTAGTTACAAGTCACAGAGAGAAGTGTAGGCTGAGATCTGAAAAGGACCTTAAATGACATCTATTCCAACAACAAAAAGTGTAAGGTTATGGGATTGTTCAACTTGACTCCTTAATATTTGCACTTTAATAACTATGTTTAGTATTTGAGATTTAATTTTTAAAATTTGCTTAGATTGGTTCTAAAGATAAGGGCCAAGTGGAAAGAGAATCAAGAAATCATGAAGGATTCAGTAAAATCCTTTGATAATAGTTTTTTCTTTCATGGATTCAAATATACCCTGGGTCAGATCTGTTACCTCTCAACTCACTTTTTGCATATGATATAAACCGATCTAAGAAACTGGGCTAAGAAGACAGATGTTATTACTGTCCCTCCCACGCCGACATAATAATACAAAAATGTTTCTTTATATTTATGTTTCAGAGCAAAGATTTTTCTTATATAGAAATAAAATTGATGCCAACCATTTTTAAATGCTTAGAACAAGCATTGTGCAAGGTATATGCAGTTTGGTGCAAAAGAAGGTGCACTGAATTTGGAATCAAAGGATCTGATTTCAAATCTCAACTCTGCTATCTCTGTGACTGTGGGCAAGTCACAGCTTCTCTGGGCTCATTTCTAAAATGGGGGTGGGCTAGAGAAGAGGATGATGATGAGATGACCTCTAAGATTTTTTCTTACTCTAAATCTAGCCATAGTTGAAAGAGTCTTAGACTTGGAGTTAAGGGAAATCTGCGTTTAAATCCTGCTGTTTGACCCAAGGCAAATTATTTCATTTCTCAGTGCCTCAGTTTCCTCATCTGTAAAAGGAGGATAATGACAGGTGGAACAGTTATATTCCAGATTGATTGTGAGGATCAAATGAGATAAGGTATAGAGAGAGTCTTGCAGACTTTAAGGAACCATGCAAATGCAGTTAGTATTATAGTTGTAACAATAATAGCAGTAACAATTATATACTATATGCACTATAATATAATCATTATAATTGTAATAATAATAATAACAATTCCCTTGAAATGTCACTGACTTTTTAAAAGGAGAATCAGTCGGTCTCAATAAAGCTAGACTGTGTTCCAGCACACTAAATTGGCTACATATGTGATTCCAACAGTAGCCATATCTAAAGCGAGTACAAATTTCGCACACCATTCTCCATGAGGTCTGTCAGGCAATTGTTGGGTAGACAGCGGTGCCAACCAAAGATGTACTTCTCATTAACATCTGGTAGGAGAGAAAGAACACAAACCCAAATAATATATGACAACTTTATTTTAAAAGGGGAAGCTAAGATAACTGTACCAAAAGTTCAGTCTCTCTCCCGATCTCTCTCTCTCTCTTTTTCTCTTTGTGTCTCTTCTGCCCTCCTTCCCTCCCCCCTTCTGTCTTTCCCTTTGTCTCTATCTCTCTCTATCTCTCCCTCCCTTCTTCTCTGGCTCTCTCTCTGACTCTCTTTATCTGTCTCTATCTCTCCCTCTCTCTCTGTTTCTCTCTCTGTGTCTTTGTCTCTCTGTCTCTGTCTCTCTCTTCCTCTCCTTTTCCTTCTTCAAACTGAGCTATTATCTGAAGGATTCTCATGTGGAAATGTGGAAGAGAGACTAGACTTTTCTCGCTGGTCACAGGAGGCAGATCTGGAAGTGATGGGTGAAAGTTTTGAAGAAGAAGATTTATGCTTTACATGAGGCAAATCTTCCTAACAATGAGAGTGCCCCAAGAGTAGAACAGGCTGCTTCATAAGGCAGGAGGTTCTTCCTCACCAGTCATCAAGAAAGATTGAACAACCACTTGTTGGGCACGTTTTAGGGAGAATTCTTGTTTCAGGCATGGGCTGGATGGTTTCTGAGGGCTTCTCTAATTCTGGGGTTCTATGGCACATGTATCAGTCAGTGAGGAAAAAAAATAAGCACCATGATAAACTGGGTTATTTTTGCATAACGCTATAAGTTACCCATGGAATCTCTCTATATTTGGGTGTGCCATATGCAATTGGTATAATGTGACCTAAAAAAAAGTGTACTGAACTGTGAATTATGGGGCTGAGGCTCTATTCCTGGTAGTGTGGCATCTGTGCTTTGGTTTTGCCATCTGTAAAATGGGAAGACTGATCTCCATTTCCTCCTTTACTTGGCAAAGAAGGGCCTGGGAGTGACCAAAGAATCAAAGCCTATGAAAAGAGATGTGTCTGGCTGGTGGTAAAGGGATTTATGAAAACATACCCCACAACCCAACCACTCTCATCCCTTCCAAACTAGATCTTCCTCACAACTTTTCTCCTTTGTTGCATAAGCATGAAATCATCATCAGCTTGGACACTTCTCTCTCCCTCAGCCTCAACACGTAACCAATCAGACTTCAAATCCTCTCAAATATTCCTGCCAAATATCATCCATACAATAATAGCAAATTTCTATAGCACCTACTATGTGCCAGGCACTGTTTTAAGCACTTTATAATTATTATCTCATTTGATTCTCACAGCCACCCTGGGAAGTAGGTGCTATTATTACACCCATTTTACAGATGAGTAAATCCCAACAAATAGGGATCAACTGATTTGCCCAGGGTCACACATCTAGTATACCTCCCTTTCTGTTTCCACTGCCATCAGCCTAGTTTACTCCACTTCAATGCAATGCTGCTGTTCTTAACCAATCGCATTGGCCCTTTTCTTCCCCCCTGCCCCCAATCTATGAAAGCATACTACTACACAAATCTTTCTGAAACATACTTTATTTTATTCTTATACTGAAAAATATTATTTTCTCCATTTAAAAAAATTCTTCTTTGGTTATTATGAAGTTAAAAATCAACAAAGGCAAACCTTCCAATTTACAAAGAAAAAAGGATTATATACGAAAATAAACTTATATAGTTTTTTTTAAAGTGTATTTTAAATTTAACATAGAGGAAAACTGCTCTGCTTGTCTGCATCCCCTTTCACACCAAAATATTCCTTATTATCATGTCACCCTTGTTAAAAGTTTTTCAATGATTTCCCATTTCATATGGCACGAGATGTTTTTAAAGCTCCTGGTACAGTGCTTGGCACATAGTAGGTTCTTAATAAATGCTTGTTTCCTTCCCTTCTCTCTACCAAGAGACTGGGTGGTACAAGGTAAAGACTAGATTTGAGGTCTGAGGGCCTGGGTTAGATTTCTGGTGTTGCCACTTTAATAGATAATTATAAAGATAGACTATTTATTAAGCACTTACAGTATGTCAAGTACTGTGCTAAATGCTTAATTAGTGACTCAGTCTGTCAGCCAAGAAACATTTGTTAAGCACCTACTATGTGAGACACTGTTTCTAAGTGCTAAGGATACAAAGAAAAGCAAAAGACTTGTAAGTAAGATAGTTTCTGTCCTCAAGGAGCTTACATTGTAATGGGGGAAGAGAACACATAAATGGATGTTGTATAAATCAATTAACCCCTCTGAGCCTTAGGTTTTTTAACATCTATAAAATGAAGGAGTTGGCTAGTTCTGCCTGGTTCTAAAGTGATCTTGAAGTGGCTGAAGAAATCGTGGTATCTCAACATAATGGAATATCTCTGTGCCTTAAGGTATGACAGATAAGAAGAATTAGGACAAGCTCATTTGAAGTGACACAGAGTCAATTACACAGAGCCAAAAGAAAAATATACTCATGGAATAAAACAATGCAAATAATGTCACTGCGAAGAAACACAAGTCTGTGGAAATATAATGGCCAATACTAGTACCATACTGTCAGCATTTAAGGACCCATCCCTCCTTTTTGCTAACAAGCCATAAACTGTTTTTGTGTTAATATATCTTGTATTGATCTGTACTTATCTACTGTTTATACCCATCTCATCCAAGAAAATTGTAAGCACCTGGAGTCAGCAGTTTTTTTTTTTTTACCCTCAGAACTAACACAGTGCCTTGCACATGGTATGTCCTCGGGAAATGCTTGATGAATGAATGAATGAACACAAGAGGGTTTGTTTGTTGGGAAGTATCTATTGTGTCTGAACAAAATGTAACAAGAAACTGAAATAAAAACAATCTCTTAGTAAGTGCTCAATGATGCTACTGACTGATTGATATAAGAAATAGATAAAAGAAAAGCTACAAGAGGAAAGACATCATCTTGAAGACATGACTTTCACGTGCTAAAAAATCACCTACAATCAGGGGGTAGCTTATAGTGACGGATGAAGTAAGAAGAGAAGAGGCTTTCCAGTCTGCCTTTCACAATGAAATGAAGCACTGGTATACTCCAGACAGCCAAAAGCAGAATTGCTGCAGAAATTTCCCCCTTCTCCCCTGCTCCTTTAACGCACCTGTTGTTTTGCTAAAGCTCAACTGGCATTTCATTTCGCTTATGCCATGTTCCACATAGGTGGACCCAAAGTCTCCCATGACGTCTTCGGTTCAGATCAAAACCTGCTCCTGGGAGAGGCCAAGGTGATGTTTTACAGAGGCAATGATCTCCTGTGTGCTATGGACCACATCCTGTTCTGTCCTGTTGTTATCCTAGGTAAAACTCCCAAGAAATGAGGAGGCTCCAAGATCCTGTTACAGTGGTTTTATAATTTCTATGCACCTGGCATTCCAGTTCTGCCACTTCCCACCTCAGTGACCTTAGGCAAGTCATGTCTCCCCTCTGAGCCTCATTTTTTGCATCTGTAAAAAGAAGATGCTAGACTAGATGTCCTCCAAGGTTACTTCCTACTCTACATCTAAGATCCCATGACTTTTCAAGTTCTGTTACATCTCAGCTTTTCATGACCAATTAGATCTTTTTCCATCATTTCAGCCTCTTGCTCCTCACTGGATCTGCAGTCAAAAAAGCTGGCTTCCAATCCAACCTCTGACAAGAACTATCTCTGTGACCTTGGGCAAATCATCTAAGCTTCCTGGGTCTCAGTTTCCTCATCTGTAAGGTGGGAGGATTTAACTGGCTAACCTCCACCATCCCTTCCAGCTCTAGATCGGGATTAATTGGCACCTTCTGGCCAGTTAACAGCTCAGGAGCGTCATGGAAAAGTGCTCAAGTGGAAGGATGAGAAAGTCACAATCCAGATTACTCTGCAGTTTTATATATTTTCTAAGAAAAAAAATCTGGTGGGTGAAGAGGTGAAAACTATTGGCTGAAAAGGGATGTGAACATGGCCTCCAATTAGCCATTTTTTTCTTGACCCTCATTCTTATGAATGACTGAGATGTGGTCACTAACATCAACTAGGTTACAAAAAACATGACCTAAAAAATAGACATTTTAAGAAAGTTGACTCAAAGGGGACTCATTTGCCCACATTTGCAGGAAAAGAATGTAGCCATAAAATTTCCTCTTAGTATTTTATAAAAAGGGGGTGTGTGATTAACTGAATCTTAATGACCTGAAGAAAGAAATGTTTTCCAAGAAGCACTGGAATACAAAGGAGACCTGGAGCAAGAGTTCTACTCTCTCTCTTTCTCTCTGCCTCTGTTTCTCTGTTTGTCTCTGTCTCTTTCTTCCTCTTGGTCCCCCTCTCATCTCCCTCTCATCTCCCTCTCTCCCTTTCTTTGTTATTCCAGTCTTGCTACCATGCATGCACACCTAAGCTTGTTGGATAAAAATCTCTGGCTAAATTAAATTTGAGTTGATTAAGAAATTGGTGTGCGTGTTCAGGCAAAGCATATTTATGTGGAAAAAAAAAACAATGACAAACCTTGGTCACTTAAAAAAATTATTTTTTAGTTATGATTCAGAGTTACCATAGCTTCATCACTGAACTGTGCCCTTGTCGATTTAAATCAGCTCTGGGATTCAAAGAAACTTCAGCCTGTTGTTATGAAACACCACAGTAGCAGAGGGTTCATTGGTACTGACAAAGGGGTATCGATGCATTAAATCCCTGACTATCAAGGGAGTCCGTAGATCCCATTCCTTCTCTCTTGGCATTCCCTAAGACCACCTGCCACTTCTTATCCCCTGAAGCATTAATAGCAAGGAGCCTTTGCCAGGGGCTCTGAGATACATTCTGACCTGGGTAAAGCACTTTACATCTTCCTGCCTTCTTTCTGAAATTCAAATGGGATGTTTAAATGGGAATACATCAGATCACTAATACACACACACACACACACACACACACACACACATATCTTAGAATGCCATTAGGACGTGGATCATTTTTACATGGTCTAAGAAATATTGAAAAAGACCAAATCGCATTCCCTTAAAGCATCTAGTAAAAGCTTGGTAGGACAGACCCTAATGGAGAGGCATCTCAGGACCCTGAGTCCAAAAGTCTTGGGAATATCAGTGCCTTCCAGACCACCAGATCGGCTTCCAGTCTGACCCCTGCGACCATGACTGAGGGGAGCAATCCCTGTGGAGAAGGAGCACACCTTCCTCACCACCAACACCAATCAATGTTCAAAGCTCCAAAGCTCGGGGTGGCAATGACTCTCAGACTACTGGAATTGCTTCCATGCCAGCCACGGCAGCCTTCATCCCAGGAAGCAACAATCCCTTTTGGTGACACAGTCTGGCAACTGCTTTTGTGGGTGCCCAATAACCATAGCTATTGAAGACCTAGAAGAGGGAGTCCTCAACATCAAAGTCTCCAGCTCTATCAAATGGTTCACCACCAGGAACTGATAGGATTTTATCAGTAGAAATGACATCAAAAGTGAAACATTACCATCTGGTTTGTTGCTGCACCCTAAGGACCACAGAACCTTCCACCTAACTTGCATATGAAACCTCCTATACGTATTGTGCCTACCCCACCTCCACTAGAATGTGAGCTCCTTGAGACCAGGGACTGTCTTATTCTATTTGTATCCTCAGGGCAGCTAGGTGGCGCCAGAGTGCATAGAGCGTGGTGTCTGGAGTCAGGAAGATTCATCTTCCTGAGTTCAAATCCAGCCTCAGACACTTCCTGGGCAAGTCACTTCACCCTCTTTGCCTCAGTTTGCTCATCTATCAAATGAGCTGGAGAAGGAAATGGCAAACCACTCCAGTACCTTTGCCAAGAAAACCCCAAATGGGGTCACAAAGAGTCGGACATGACTGAAACAAATGAAGAGCATCCTCAGCACTTAGCACAATGCTTGGCACATAGCACATAGCAAGCACTTAACGTGTCACTAATACACACACACACACACACACACATTCATTCATTCATTCAATCATTCATTCTCCCATCTTCCTCCTATTCATTTCCCAACCAAAGGCTCCTATTTGCTCCTATCCTTGGCATGCCATTAAAAGCCTCCTGCCACCTAATGCCAACCTACCTGTCCAGCTTTACCCCAAATGACTCCCCTTCACAAACTCTGTTCTAGCTACAGTGTCCTTCTGGGTGCTCCCTGGACTCTCCATTCACCTTCCATTCCCGCCCATTGAAACAAGTCGCTGTCCATGCCGGGCACGCCGCGGGGTCCTGTCTCTGCCTCTCACACTCCTTGCCTTGCCCCAAGACTCAGCTAAGGCATCATTCCCTTCCCCCCCCCCGCCCTGGCCTTCCTTTTCTCCCTTCTCACATTGCCTCTCCTTGCTTATCTTTTTACATATTACATCCTCTGCTAAAGTATAAGCCACCGGAGGGCAAAGGATTGTTTGTGTGTCCCCAACCCTCCAGGGCATAGTACAGTGTCTAGGTCAAACCAAGGGATTATTATGTGCCAGGTCTGTGCCAGGTGCTATGGATAGAAGGGATAGGGCCTGCAGCTGTGATTTCATCAGTACAGAGAACTCCTTCCCAGGTGAGGAAACTCCCTTCACAATGCAACTTAGAGTCTTCTAGGGGAGTTGTCTAGGTCAACCAGCATTTATTAAATGCCTACTATGCACAAGGCATATCAGGGCTGGGAGTGCAAATGGAAACAGCTCCTGCTCTCAAGCAGCTCACAGTCAGAGGCAGGACTTGAACCCAAGTCTTCCTGGCTTTGAGTGCCTCCCTAGGCACTGTGCAGACAGTGACAAACACAAGCTAGCCCTTGCCTTCCTACTTGGGAGAAACAACACATACACGCTGAAGTTAGCATAGTGAATTCTATGTATTACAACATGCATGTACGTAAGCATACACATGCAAGAAAAAAGCAGATGTTTTGGGGAAAAGGCGCTAGAAGCTAGGGATTCTGAAAGGTGGTGGCAAGGAGAGATGGCATTCCAGGTCCTGGAGGCAGCTTGTGCAAAGCCTCAGAGGCAGGAGACCATAGGATCACAGATCAGGAGCTGCCGTGGAGGCAGTAAGACTCCTACATTTGAAGAAAAGTTTGTGTTTTATTCTACAGGCAACAGAGAGCCCCTGAAGCTTCTTACGTTCTCACTCACCTCTCACATTGCCTGAGGAAAATTCTCTGATCCTCTTTGTCATCAATGCCATGCTCCCCTCACATCAATCTATCTGCACCTCCCTGATGTATTGATCATGTATTATTTAGTGCTATTGCTACCTGGGCATGAGTATATCACCCCAGTTATGAGCCACCTTCTTTGGGAAGCAGCATGAGGTGGGGGAATAGGGCCCTGGACATGCAGTCAGGCAGACTCCACCCTCAGACACTTATTAGCTCTGTGACGCTGGTCCGTGCCTCAGTTGTGTATCTGCAAAATGAGAGTGTTAGACCTGATAACCTCTAAGTTTCCTTATAGCTCTAACTCCCACGATCCTTTGCCAGCTTTGGACGGAAAGCTCTATGAAGGCATTGATGGTGTCTTAGCTAAATCTCATATACTATTCAGTGCTTGGTTCAGTGATCTATGTGCAGCAAAAGCTTAATGAATGTTTGTTTTATCTGATGAATTTGAAACCTAATAACATTCTTCCTCTCTACTGGCTCATTGTCCTTAAAATTTTGGAAAAACATACAAACATGAGCGTGTGCTCATACACACACACACACACACACACACACACAACCCCTTCTTCCTTGTCACACATAAGGACTAGATGTCACAGATCTGGTCATTGGCTAAGGCTGCAGAGCAATGCCAGGGAGTCAAGTCGGGGGCCTGCAAGTGACAGCCTTTGGACTACAGGCTGTAATATTAGTACAAGTTATAATCAGATAAAACCACCCAAACTTAGAAGCCCGTACAATAGGCCAGAGGCCAGAGGGCTGGGGAGGGAGAAGGAGGGGAAGAAAGGCACAAAGACAGTATTCAAAGGCAGCCAGGGAGCTTTTCTGCATCCACCACTCGACCCTGGCCGAGCCTGAATGTCAAGCTATAGTGAGCAGGATGGTGGGCTGGTGGTGCTGTTTTTGTAATGGTGAGATTATAGTTTGCTAAAAAAAAATAAACTCAAAAGGGAAAGTGCTGCTATAACCCTAGCTGCTGAGGCACGGATGGGAACTTGTGTTACAATGATGTAAACAAATGATGCTCCAGATGATGGGCCAAGAGGCCAAACAGGTGGCTTGGAATCACAAACCATCTCGGGATGAAAAGGAAAATTCTGCAGACTTGTCAGGAAGAAAGTGCAGTGTGTAATTGGGGCAGGTGCTTAGCTCTGCCATGAGTCACCAGATTATTTTATTATCCAATCTGGGTGTCTTGTTAGCACCGCACTAGCAGGAGGAGTGAAAAGGCCCAGGCAGAGCCTCACCCTGCAGAAATCGTCCTGATAACTGGGGGGAAATGGGCTCTAATTGGTTACTGTCCTAACTCCACCCCCTTTCCTGCCCCCAGCGTATTGTCTTCCTTCTACTTGTTGGTATCACCTCTCTTCAGCACATCTGGTGGGTGCTGTTTATCAATCCTAAGGCGCCAGAGAGCTTAAAAAAATGTCAAACGGTACGAGTACCAACAACGACCAGTAATAACGACATAATTGTCATTTTTAAAAAAACCAAATTGACATTTAAGTATGAAGAGCTCCAATCCAAAAAAAAAAATCCCACCAAAACAACAAAGAACAAAACAGAGTCAAACATGACCTCTTACCTTCTCATCCATCAAACCATGTTGGGGAGTCAGCATGCAAAGGAGAGTGGTCACCCCAAGAAAAACAGCCAATCTAGAAGAGGGAGATACAGACCAAAAGCAAATGAACGCAGGGTTTTGTGAAATGTCACTTGTTTCTGTGCTAAAAGAGATATGACTCCAAAACTCTATCTCTGTGGGAGCATGGTGCCTGGCACATATTAGGTGCTTACATGGTTAAATATTTATATTTTATATTTACATTAAACATAGTTATACATAGTCAAATATTTATTAACTGATTGATGTTAAGTACATTACTGTTGTTCAGTTAAGACCTCCAGCATGGGGGAATTCACTGCCTCCTGGGGCAGCATATTCTATAACAGGATAGAGTCTACTCTCTACTAGACATACTGAATCATATTCAAAGGGCTGAAAACAGCCCAGTGTAATGGGATTGAAGAATATGTGGAGGACAGTAATATATAAGGAGGTTAGAAAGGTACGAAGGGGCTAGGTTATGAATAATCAAGGCTAAATGACCTGCCCAGGATCACATAGCATGTATGTGTCAGAGGCAGGGCTTGAACTCAATTCTTTCTGACTATGAGGTCAGCTCCCCATTTGTTATGCCATCCTAACTGATTCTGATTTAGTCAACTGTTGCATTAGCCAAGCTTGAAAATTTGATAAGCATGCCATCCAAATTACTGATACAAATTATACCAGACCATGGCCAGGTACATACCCTTAAGGTACTCTACTATAGCTAGCCTTCCAGGCAGAAACCCACGCATTCATCATGATTCTCTGAATCTAGCTATTTATCTAGTTTTGAGTTCATCCAACTGTGTTACCTCCTAGTTGTTTTCTTTCCATCTTTTTTACAAGATTAGCACGAGAGGCTTAGTCAAATGTTTGCAAAAATCTACCACGCCTGGTCTATTAATCCTTTCATAAAAGGAAATGAGGCAAATCTAGCATGGCACATGGCTGTGCTACGATCATTACTTCCTTTCCTAGATGTCCACTAACCATTCCCTTAATGCATTCTAGAGCTCTTCCAAGCCCTTTTCCAATCCTACACCATGATCCAAAAGACCTCAAGTAATTAGAACATTGGGAAAAATCTACTGAATGAAGATAAATGTAGAATCTTATACCTGGGCTCAAAAAGTCAGCTCCCAAATATGTGATGTGGGAAGTTTTACTGAATTCAGTCAGTCAATCAGCATTTCTTGAATGCCTTCTGTGTGCCAGGCACCAGGCTAAGTGAAGGAGATACAAAGAAAGCTGAAAGACAGTCCCTGCTCTTGAGGGGCTCACAATCTAATGGGAAAGAGACCTGAAGAAGGAGCAGCCAGCAAGCTCAGTATGTGTCAGCTGCGTAATATGGCGGCCAATAGGAGGCACAGGGTGCAGGATGAGGGAGGTGATGGTTCCTCTGCATTCTGATCTGATTCTAGCTGGGCGACAATTTTAGGAAGGGCACCAACAATCTGTAGAAGAGCAGGAGGAGAGGGACCCCCCACAAAAGCATATCCATAGCATCAGATTCCCACTGGGGATTTGTGCTTTGTCAGGCACACAAAGGACAAACAATCTCTTTCCCAAAGAGTGCTCAGGCCACTGGCCTGGATGGAAACACATAGGCCCCCAACAAAAGGGAACCTGGTGGGGCTAGGCTCTAGACACTGCAGGGGTAGAGTTTGTTGATTTCTGACATTGAGCTCAATGGTACTATCTCATTCAGAGGTGCTGCCCTGGAAATAATTACCCAGCAAGGCTGGAAAGAGGACAGGCTCAGAAAAATTTGAGCTTCTACACATAATAGGTGTTTATCTGCACCCCATGGCAAGGCATGCAGAGCATTCCTCACTTCAGCTTCAGAAGAATTGGGGCCAACTGTGTTAAGAGCCAGAGTGAAGCTAGAGCCCATTGAGCAAGCAAATCTTGATGCAACCTGATAGTGAGTGAGCTCTGCTGACTTCTGTCCTCAGGTAGATGCAATTCCTCTGTACCAAACTCTAGCTGGCTCTTGACATTCTACCTGCCTCTTGTCAAATTCTTCGAGGGAATTTTGTCATGTGTTGAATGGGGGCTCTTGGGGACTTTGCTGCTCTACCCTTTGAATATCTCTTGCTATATCCTTCCAGACAAAGCTGACTTTGAACTCCTTTCATCCTGTTTTGCATACTGTGGCAAAACCTGGCAGAGATAAGCTAGGCTGGTGTTCGATGTACTGTATGTCTAAACTATTTGCTTTGGATTGACCAGGTTTTTTTTCTTTTTCTTTCTTTTACAGATTATTTTAAAAACACTATTAGGTCAGACTTTTGAGTTGAACTCATCTAACTACTTTTAGGCCACCTGCCTAAGCTATAGTTTCCAGATTCTGCTGATTGAGAACATTTTAAACATTCAGATTGAAATGTTTAAATGTGTCTTGTTCATTCCTGGAAAATCAGACAAGTGAGGACGTGATTGAAGGCCAGGAATATGTATGTGTATACCAGGAATATACTCTGAAACAGTAAGTCCTTGGGTATTCCCAGAATCAACTACAGCAAAATGCTTTTCACTTGGGGAATAGTGGTGGAGTTAGAACTAAGACATATGATGATACTTCAAAGGGCTGGGATTTTACAGATGTGGGGCGTTGCCTCCACTGATGCAGATCACAGTCCTTCTACAACTTGGGAGACTGTCTTCCAGAGCTGCTATGACCAAAAAAACCAAAAAAATTATGATGGTAATTGTTGCATATCTCTTAAAAATCAGCCTTGCTGTAACTAGATATGACAGGGAAAGATTCTCCAGTTTGGCAGGACCCATGAAGACCTACGCTATTGTGGCATCACCGTCAAGGGCCTAGGGTCTGATAGTTCCACTTTGAGGCAAATCCCCCACATAGGACAAAGACAGAAAGAAAGGTCTTATTCACACCAAAATGCTTATATTATCACTTTTTGTGGCATCAAAAACTAGAAACAAAGGTGCTCACTGATTGAGGAAAGGCTAAATTAATTGTGGTACGTGATTATAAAGGAACACATAAGACATAAAGAGAAATATGGGAAACTTTATATGAATGAATGCAAAGTGAAACAGGGCCAAAAATACAATATACACCATGACTACAACGATGTAAATGAAAAGGCGAACCAAAAAAAAAGGCAAAAGCTAATATAATGAATGATTGCAATGAATAAAATGCATCTCTCCACTCTCCTTTGAAGAAGTGGGAGACAGTGGGTATAGAACGCTGCCTATAATTAATACTGGACTTCTAAGAATTGATACAGGTCAACCACTGAAGAAACCACCATAAGGTTTCCAAATTTTTTCCCACTACAATGTTGCGTAAGTATTACACATAAAACAGGATATCTACCATGTTTTTCACTATAACTCCAAGACAAAGCAAATTAAAACCAGAGCCTTAAAATCATGCCAGTTTTTGCAAAAAGGGTGACAGCAAGGAAGGAAATGAAAAGAATTCAGGCCAGACTTGGGGCCCTTCCAACTCCAACAGGTTGTTTTAGCACTCTTGGACGAGTCATTTGAAAAATATGCTTCTGTGACTGTATGGCCATTGCTAAAAGGAACCAGTGACTAACTTTATTTGCATTGGATTTAAAGAAAAGAAATGGGAGTCCACCCTTGGAACAAACCTGGTCTAGTCTGTGTGTTCTGTGGGTATTTTAAGTTCAGATTCAAATATATTAATTGTGTAGGATTTTCTAGTTAAGAAAAAAAATCAGACCCATAGTACCCTACTTAAATTTGGAATAAATTTATTTCTGAGCAGGAAATGGTTCCCTTTGTAGTTGTCTGACCTGAGGCTAGGCAGGCTCAACTTCCCATGACTACTTTCAATTAATGCAAAAGAAAGGTTAAAGTGTAAACAAAGTTCCCATTCATTGAGTTTGACTAGTATGTTATTTATAAATGGCTCCCAAATTGGGTTTTTTTTTTCTGGATATGGTGAGTAGGTACTAAATTAATCTCCTGAAAGAACATAAGATAACTGGTCACAAATTTTTGCAAAGATTGAGCATTAAAAAAAAAACCCAGAGGTTAAAAATAATTTTAAAAATTGTGCCAAAAGATCAGGTTGGAAAGTTGATAGAGTGTGGCGAAAGGGGAGCTAAACTCTCCTTCTTTCTCTTGGATATGTTACCCTTCCCTCCCACTCCTGAGTAAGATCAAGCAGTAAATATTAATTAAATGCCTACTATGTATCAGGCATTGTATTAAGTGCCAGTTTTAGAAGCTGATTAATAACAACTGTGCTTATACTGAGGATCACGTGCAATATTCATGGAAATAAATGAAAATTATAAGAAATCTTCACATTGACACAAAAAATGTCCAATTTCACAGGTGTTTTTCCCCTTAAAGATACCAGGCTCAAGATATACTAGGCCTATTAGGCCACCCACTGTGGTTCCCCGGTATTCAGACAATTTGTTTTTATGATTTTCCCCCCATGTCTGCCACCTCTTCCTTACACTGGTGAATAGCCAATCAGATACAGCTCACTAGAGTAAGTGAAGACACACGGCTGGGTCATTGAGTCCTAGCTAAGCATTTGTAGCAAATGATAACATGCAAAGAGAATTTCGCTGAATCTCCATGTAAATTTCCTCCTAAGGCAGCCGTCACTTCAAAAATAACCATGGATAGAAGTTTCCTCAAATATTTCATCAGTGAAGCAGCCTCTTAGGAAAAGAAGAAAGAGAACAAAGACCCATCCATTTTGAGAAAAGGTGGTGAGCAGCACTGTCTTCAAAATGTGTTCTATTAAAATATGAACAGAATCAGAAGAAAAGGAAGGATAGTGGATCCGGAGCTAGAATGGACCTGACCCAGCTTCACTTTACTGAGGACATTCAGGTAAGCAAAATGATTTTCCCAAGGTCACACAGAAGCAGTAAAGATCAGAGACTGGATATGATCAACGCTCTTTCCTCTGCTTCTTAGATTTTATATCTTCTACTACTGTTGGCATTTCTATTGAGCATTGGAGTTTGCATAGTGCTTTCAGTCAATCATAAATTTAGAGCTGCAAGGGACCTTGTGTGCTATCCAGAATAACTGTTCCGTTTAACAGATGAGGAAAAGCGAGGCCCAGAGAGATGAAATGATTTGCTGGAGGCAGGATTTGAACCTAGATCCTCTCATTCCAAATACAACATCTTTTCCACATTATTTCCTTTGAGACAATAGCCTTTGGGTCAGTCTTTTGGACCAAATTTTTCCTTCAATCTATAAATAAGCCCTGATTTAGTTCTTCAAAGATACTATGAGGACTTGATAATATCTATAAGTCTTCAGTGCAAGAGTTTTTATTTTCATGTTTTCATTGCTCTTATTGTCACTAGTTTTCACAATAATTTAATTTCATTCAGAACTTTTTTTTTGAGGGGGAAGGGAAGATGATATTTTTTCCTACAGCAAACAATTGTGCCTAAGGTTAAATTATTCATAAATATCAGGTTGGCTTAGCTATGTACTTACAAGACAGGTTTTCCATTCACAGAAAAAACTGCCTCCTCGCAAAGAGGTCCACCAAATAGGCCTTCCCCAGGTTCAGAGAACTGTACAGAACTATGGCAAAGTCATTAACTTTGCTTTGAGCTGAGTGCAATACTCAAAATCCTACTTAAATGGGAAGCATTTCCACTGCCAAGATATAATGGTGAGGTTTACATGCCTCACAAATCCTTTTGAACAATGTCCTTATGAAGTTTGAATCATAAATCTCTGAGATTTGTATTATCAATCCCCATTTTTCAAATGATGCTGACTACTTTGGTTAGAATTTGTGAGGTCTATACAGCCTTCTGAACTTGAGCAGGGCTTAGCCAGTAATTCCCAGAGGGGTCCAACAATTTGCAAATGGGCAGGTTTACCACAGGAGCCAAACTAGGTGCATACTCTATGGTAGGCCCAACCTTCTTCCACAGCAAAGCTCTGGTCAGCAAAATGATAATGTCTTAGATCAAAATAGAGACAGAAAAACAATCATTTTCTTTAAAAAAAACTTCTTTAGTTACAAAGGCAGCATGGTAAAGGAATAAGAGCTTCCTTTAGAGTCAGGAAGACACAGGTTGAAGTTCTGTCTCTCAAACATATTCTATCTGTGTTACCCTGGAAATCTACTTAACATCTCAGCCCTGCGTGACCTCCCCCCCCCACCACCACCATTGATTCTCTGTGATTCTAAGTTAGCAAGAAACTGCTGATTTGTCTCAGTGAATGGGATTTTCATATTAGGAGTTCCCTATGCTGGTGAAGTCACAGATCTGGACAATTAAAAAAAAAAGAAATAAAAAGATTCCAAATGAACAAAGTGTTGGGAAATCATTTCCAAGAGAATGGAAAAAAGCTGACATTTAATCACCACTGCGTTGCTGATGACCATCTACCTCATGTTTATTTACCAAGGTAAACTTGTTAGTAGAAGGACGCTCCATTCTGAGGACTTTACTGGGGGAAAAAAGTATTGGTCTGTTCTCCCAGGATTCTTGGTAAAGCCAAAGGTTGCTGAGCCAACGTTTCTACCTCATTGTTGACAATTATTGAAAATGAAATGGTGGAGATCAAATCCTTGCAATTTTTCTCCAACACATTTCTGGCTGTTTAGCAATGGAAATACAGGCTAAAGTTATTCTCTCTCCTTTTTCTAGCTTCTGCTGCACCAGATTTCTCCCACCTACCCCTTAAAAGGAAGGCCTGGCTTTCACTGAGTGGGCAAGCCATTACTCAAGGACCTCAATAAAATATAGCAGGGGAAACTTTTGCTGTTGTTCAGCTGTTTCAGTTGTGTCTGACTCTTCATGACCCCATTTGGGGTTTCCTTGGTAGGGATATTGCAGCGGTTTGCCATTTCCTTCTCCAGTTCATTTTACAGATGAGGAAACTGAGGCAAACAGGGTTAAGTGACTTGCTCAGAGTCACACAGCTAGTAAGTGTCTAAGGGTGGATCTGAACTCAGGTCTTCCTAACTCCAGGCCTGGCACTCTTATCCACTGCACCACCAAGCTGCCCAAGGCAGGGGAAACTTCTGGGCATCAAAGGGTATTTAGGATTAGCAGCAGAGACAGACTGAAGACGGAAATACTCAGTCAATAGTATGTTGGGGATAGAAGCTGTCAGGCAAGAGTGTTTCTAAACAAAGTTTGCAGCTATTCTTTTATCTGAGTAGACACCAACCATAACCAGAACTCAAGTGAGATTTTTTTAAATGCAGAGAATAATGATCAGACACCATTCATATAACCAAATCTATTGTTATTTAGCCAAACAAAGTGATGTATTAACCAAGTTCAACACTGTGTTTGGCTGTGCCAAGAAAATAAAAACAAGGCTACTAATGTTATAAAATTATGTATGTGTGTATATATATATATATATATATATATATATGTATGTATGTATATATACATATATATGTATATATATATGTATATGTATGTATGTATGTATATATACATATATATGTACACACACACATATATATAATGTGTGTATATATATACACACACAACATAATATAACATATTGTATGCATAGTATGTTGTATTATGTTGTATCTTATTAATTATAACATTATTTTATATAGAGAGACTCTCTCAGAAATCTTCTGTCCCATATTCAGGTTTGATGACAATGTGGTTCCAGAATAACTTGACATTAATCAGTAAATCTCCAGTCTACAAGGACACCCACATGGTCTAATTGTGTGCTGTACTTGGGTCACATATCAAGAGTTGGATAAGTCAATTCAATTCAACCAATATTTATTAAGTGCCTACTGTTTGCAAGGTATTTTATTAGGTGCTTGTTTCTGCCCTTGGTCAGTTCATAATCTAGTAGAAGATGTAATTCCTTTGCAATTAAATATTTTGCATGTACTTATCTATATACTTGGGCAGCTAGGCAACACAATGGTTTGAGCCTTGGGCTTGGAATCAAGAAGACTGATCTTTCCAAGTTCAAATCGGGCCTCAGACACTTACTAGCTATGTGACCCTGGACAAGTCACTTAACCCTGTTTGCCTCAGTTTCCTCATCTACAGATGATTTTACAAAATGAGCTGGAGAAAGAAATGGCAGACCACTCTGGTATCTTTGCCAAAAAAACCCCAAATGAGGTCATGAAGAGTCAGACACAACTGAAATGACTGAATAACAGCAATAGCATCTATAACTTTGTTGTGTGTTCCATCCCCTGTCATTCCCCAGTAGAATGTAAGCACCTGGAGGGTACCTTGTATCCCTTGGCATCTAGCACAGTTTAGATGCTGAATATAAATGATTGTTGAATTGAATCAAACTGAGATGTCCACTCAGGAGGTGAGTACCCTTGGACAATCATGGCCCCATTCAGATTCCAGTTTTCTTATCCGTAAAATGAAGGGCCTGTATTCCATGCCCCTTCTAGCTCTAAAATGATCACTCTCTCTACCTGCTTTGGTCTAGAACACCCAGAGGCATCAGTCTAATTTCTCAATGATTTGAATGTAAAGGCCTTGAGGTAATTTATTTTAAGCCTTCCCTGCCAGGTTTTGATCTACTTGATTGAAGGTGGAGATAGAACCATGGATTTGGAATTGGTTTAGGTTCTAGAAGTACAGACTAACTCATAGAATACACCCCTAAGAATAGTGGTGATTTTATGGGACAGTGTAACTGAAAGAGTATTAGATTTATAGCCAAGGGAACCGGGTGCATTTCTCAGCTGTGGGATTTACTAGTTATGTGTCTTTGCACAAGGTGCTCTACCTCTCTATTTAAATACCACCTTTTCTATTTGTAAAATAGGCTATAATAATAGTCATGCTTACCTCTCAAGGCTTAGAGGCATCAAATAAGATGTCTGCACATCTTTACAACACATTATATAAGTATAAGCTATTTTTATGTGGTCATTTGCCAGCACCAAAATAAGACCATACGCTCACTCTCCAAGGGTGTGAAAATAATGCAGAATTACGCCTAAATTATCATGCGCATATGTTATTCTCTCCTGTTTTTTAGACCTCCAGAGAGTCCTTGGACTCTTTTCCTCACTAACAACATCTATCAATGCTTACTATCAAGAGACTTTCCCTAATGTCTAACCCATGTGCTCTATGATAAGATGCGCAGAGAAGTCCCATTGGCCTTCCTTGGGGGAGGAAGAGAAAGGACAATAGGAGGGAGATAATGTCAGCACCCTGGCCAGGGCTGTCAAGGAAGCTGAGAACTATGAGATGAGTCAGAGTGATACCTGGAAAAGCACTGAGTAACTCCTAGCTGAGCTGAGCTGCCTCACCCTTCCTGTCACCATAGGGCAGAAGTATGGAGTAGAAAGGATGGATTTAAGAAAGAAAAGTGGACTTTCTTATAGGGATTAATAGACTAACTGTAATTATGGCACCTAGTAGTGGTTTCAATTGCTTTCTGATTGGAATACAGACTCAGAGTTTGGGAGTTTTACTACTTCACTGATGGGATTGCCTGGTGTCTTCTCTGACATAGGCATACCTCTGTGTGCCTCCTCAGCATGCCAACCCCTGGGAAAGCTGCCAGATGAACCGTGTACATTGTCTGTTTCTCCTCCTCCAGTTTTCTTGCATGCCAAGGTTATGCTTAGCACCACTCCCTTGGTGGTGGGGAGATCGTGAGCCTTCTGAGATCTGGCAAGTTTGGGTTGATAAGGTCTTCGTGACACAGCCTTGCGGAGCATCTCTGAAATGGCATCTGCCTGAGACTCCATTCCATAAGTCTTTAGGACGTGTTGAAGGTACTGCCACTTTATTTAATCTTCTCAACTTGGCATTCGAAGCCCTCTATAACCTTGCTCCCACTATCTTTCCCGTTTCATTTCCTATTACTCCCTTTCATGCACTCTTCATTCAACTGACCCTAGCTGTTCTCTATTCATGAGATTTCATCTCTTGCCTGTGTCTTTGCAGAAAGGATCCCCATGGAAGCAATGCCTTCCCTCCTTGGTTTCACCTTGCAGCATCCTTTATGAAAGAGCAGTGCAGGTGGCACCTTTTACATGATGTCTTTCCTGATCTCCTGGCTATTAGTCAGTCAACAAACATTTGTTAAGTTCTTCCTTTGTGCCAAGGTCTGTTCTAAGTACTGAGAATACAAAGAAAGGCAAAAAAATCCTCTCTGAGATGACTTTATGTTACTTTGTGTGCATGTTGTGTCCCATTCCCTCCTCTCCCCTCTTCCCCTGGGAAAATGTAAGCTGCTCAAGGGCAGAGACGTTTGCATCTTCTTATCCTCAGTGACTGGCACATAGTAGGTGCTAGATAAAGGTTTGTTGGATTGAAGTACAACTATCCCAAACTCCTCAGGGCTGAGCATTCTCTTTCCTTCCTTCTCTCTCTCTCTCTCTCTCTCTCTCTCTCTCTCTCTCCCTCTCTCTCTCTCTCTCCTCCCCCCCTCTCCCTCTCTCCCTGCCCCCTCCCTCTCTCTCTCTCTCTCCCTCCCCCCCTCTCTCTCCCTCCCCCCCTCTCCCTCTCTCCCTCCCCCCCCTCTCTCTCTCTCCCTCCCCTCTCCTCTCTCTCTCTCCCCCTCTCCCTCTCTTTCTCTCCCCTCTCCTCTCTCTCTCTCTCTCTCCTCTCTCTCTCTCTCTTCCTCTCTCTCCCCCTCTCCCTTTTTCTCTCTCTCTCTCTCTCTCCCTCTCTCTCTCCCCCTTTCCCCCCCTCTCTCTCTCCTCCCCCCCCCTCTCTCTCTCTCTCTCCCTCCCCCCCTCTCTCTCTCCCCCCCCCCCTCTCCCTCTCTCCCCCCCCCCCCCTCTCTCTCTCTCCCTCCCCCTCTCCCTCTCTCTCTCTCCCCCCTCTCCCTCTCTTTCTCTCCCCCCTCTCCCTCTCTCTCTCTCTCTCTCTCTCTTCCTCTCTCTCACCCTCTCTCTCCCCCCTCTCCCTTTTTCTCTCTCTCTCTCTTCCTCTCTCCCCCTCTCTCTCCCCCTTTCCCCCTCTCTCTCTCTCTCTCTCTCTCTCTCTCTCACACACACACACACACACACACACACACACACACACATCCATCCAACCAACAAGCACTTGCACATCACAACAATCTTTAGATATTGATCTAAGAGTCCTTCTCTTTGACTCACATGCCCCTTTCTTTTGCAAAGATTTGTGAGGTTTGTGAAAACCCCAGAGCACTATGGGTTAGCTCTTAGTAGAAGTAAAGGACTGTGCATTTTCTTGTGATTTTTATGCTGCCCTAAGAAGACTAAAACTGATGCTTTCTTTTGACCCAGGCCTTCTCTACTGGCGCATTCCTTAACCCTCAGCACAGGAGTCATGTATGGGGGAACATGTTAAAGTTACACTGTCATTTTGGAAGTCTTGTATATATTTCTGTGGGCAATGCTTCACCAGACTCCTCTCGATAAGGAAATAGAAACATCTACCTCTCCCGCCTCCCACCCCTCACCCCAGAGCTGGGAAACCAATCCAGGCCAAAGGCCTCTTACTCAACCCTTCAGCCAATTGCAGAGACAGGAGCAGAACTCATCAGTTTCTGATTCCTAAGCCATGGAGTCATGTCACCCTGGGAATATAGACCTCAACGCCCATAGGACAAGGATTTCCTGTCCTTCCTCTCTAACGGCGTCAGTAGCAGCCAGCACGTGTGGCTGTGGCTCTGTGATGGGTTTCACTTCTTACATCACATAGGGAACAAACTTTCATTTGCCATTGATTCTACTTCAGACTTCCTCGTGTTTTCCTGCAGACTCACCCTTGCCTCCGGCCCACCTAAATGTCTTTAAAAAGAAACCCAAGGCTCTGCATTTGGAAATGAAGGAGGGTCACCCCTATCTCTCAACACTGATAGGATCTAAATCTTCAGAGACTCGGTTTTCCTTTATTGTCGATGCCACAGGATTAAAGAATGATCTAGAGACAGCAGGGAATTCTAGACCCTCTAGCCCACCTCCTCAATTTACAGATGAGGAAACTGAGGCCCAGAGAGCGATTTGCCCAAGGCCATATGGGAAGGAAAAGGCTGAAACAGGATTTGAACTCAGGCCTGGTGACTCCACATTTAGCCCTTCAAGTTCAAACTCTTGTTATAAATAAGATCCTTGTTTGGCTTTTAAGTTCAGTAACCACAGAGTAAACAAATATTTGGAGAAGGAATTAGCTCAGACATAAAAGAATAACTTGCCCTCCTTAAGGCACAAAGAAATTTCTCCTCAAGAAAGGTACCAGAAAACTCATTTAAAAACCTTTTTTCTGGGTGCTGTCAAGCAAAAGTTTTCATGCCCACCCCTCCCAACCCCCAAACAAATCATGACCCGGATCATTTGCAGTCAGGGTTCCCACCCAGGCTTATCTTTAATATGCAGAGGGAGGAAAAATGGTTCTTGGCCAAGCAACACAGGGAGGTTCAGGCATGCTCTTGTGTGGACAGGGCTGTTGGCTGACACAGACAGGAGGGTTACTAAGGGTGAAAGCATCTGCCAAATATGGGGGGGGACTCGCCCGTGGGATCGAACGGATCCCTCTTCCCCAGGAAGAGGACGCCAAGTTTTATTTCTGTTCCAACGTCAAGTAAATATTGATGCCACTGGGAAATGACCAAACAAATTGTGGTAGGTGAATGCAATGCACTGTAAGAAATGATGAATAGGAAGAATTCAGGGAAGGGGAATCAACACAGAGTGAGACGTGCAGATCCAGGAAAACGATACACTAAGGCTACAGCAATGCACTTTTACTGTGACTTGTTCAGGAAGCAGATGGAAATAATTTCTTTAAAAGGAAAATGAGTGCTACACAATTATAGTGGTTATGCTCATCCCCGTAAAACAGCTAAGAAACCATTCCTCCCTCCTTTCTTTGCAGAGACAGGGAATTCTGAGTGTGAAATATTACACACATGGTTACACATGGTTGCTGTGTTGGTCGATTTAATGACCTGCTTATTTTATTTATTTACTGTTTTATCTTTGTTGTAAGGGATAGCATGTTGGGTAGGGTAGGGATATATTCAGATATGACAGTGTTGTAAGAATAAAAGATACAAATAAAAGAAGATTTTTTTAAAGTTCTGTTGCTTGTAAATGTCAACTTTTTGGAAACTAATCAACTGGCTTTGAATAGGAGAAGGGTGGCCGGGCCAGGCTCACCAGTGACATTCATACTGAGGGAAAGCAAACCATCCTGGGTGCTCATCCTTTGTGGGGCCACGTATGGGAGATGCTAGTCTGGGACGACCTATTTTCACTTGCACACAATGCCTTCTCTTTCCAGCCCAGCAGAAAGATCCAGCCATAGGAATTTAAAATAGCATCATGTCACCCTATGAACAGCATTATCAGCCCGAACAGTCTCGCTTAAAACTTAAAAGTTAGACGTAGATCTCTCGAGGGCCTATTAATAACTCGGGCTCGTGGCATACCTACTGTGGCTAATACTACCCAGCTCTCCAGAAGCACAGGCATAACAGAAGTAGCACTTGCCATAGAGAGGAAAGGAAAATGTATAGCGGTTGAAGTGATGGCTTATTTACTAAAAACAATGACCCAGGGGGTGCCCATACCTGGTCTGTAAATGAGTCTCGCCAACGTTTATTGAACAGCAGTAACATGTCAACATGACTACCAGTTGTGGCAGTGGCTTAGCTAAACGATACCAAGATGTTCCTGTCGCCAGTGAAAGGCTCAGTGTCGCAATGGCAGAAGAGCAAAGAGATACAAAAGACTGATGGTAGGTAGAAAGTCTTCTCTCTGATTCAGTGGAATTTGACAGCAGAGATTTACCCATTGCCATCATAAAAACCCACTGAAAAGGGGAAGGGGAAGGAATAAGCATTTATGGAGCATCTACTATGTGCCAGGTACTGTGCTAAGCACCTTACAAGTATCATCTCATAGGAAAAAGGTCTACGAGAACCTGCTGCTTAAATTAAGAGGCAGCAGAGGATAAAGAGTGGGACTCGGAGACAGGAAGACCTGACGTTGGATCCTGACCCAGATAGATGTTCGTTCTATGCCTCAAGCCTCTCCTCACTCCATTCAGCCATTACATTGATTTTCCTCAAGTTCAGGTCCGCCCATGTGCCCCCTCCCCTCAATCAATCAATTCCAGTGGCTCCCTATCGCTTCCAGGATCAACTACAAGGAGCTTGGTTTGGTGTTCAGAGCCCTTCATAACCTACGCCCTCCCCCTCCCAGTTTTCCTACACCTTACTTCCTTTGATTCAGTGGCACTGGCTTCTGGGTTGTTCCACGAACAAGATGCTCCATCTGTCTCCACTACAGATGTTTTCTCAGGCTGTCCGCCGTGCCTGGAATGCTCTCCCTCCGCATCTCTGCCTCCTGGCTCTCCTCTTTTACAGGAAGCCTTTCCCAAGCCCCCTTATTCTCATGCCTTCCCTCTCTTGATTATGTCCTGTTTATTCTGCATATAGCTTGTGTATACATATTTGTTTATTGTCTCTGCCACTACATTGTGAGCTCCTTCAGGGCAGGGATGTCTTTTGCCTCTTTTGTACCTCCAGCTCTTAGCACAGTGCCTGTAGGACACAAATGCCGGACCCTAAGACCTTCAAACAGCCCTTTGAGAGCAAACATCTTAAGACTCCACTTACTCCAGAATTGGCTGATGTTCAGGCTCGTATTAGACCCAAAACCAAGGTACAGAGAGAAATTAAGTCTCTCTGTACCTCGGTTTTGGGTATAATATGAGCATCTATTTCCTAGGGTGGTTATGAGGCTCACGAGTTAACATATGTAAAGTACTTTACAAACCTTAGAGCACACCGAATAAAAATGGTAATAATAATAATAGCCAGTATTTACATAGTAAAATCCTGATTAATATGAATTACGAATGCCGCAAAATAGTTGCATTATTCAGATCTGTATTTCACATTTCCATTGGCTGGAACCTATGACCACATTTTGCACAATTATAAATTTGAATAGTGTGAATTTGAACACTTGCAATGACTTTAGGAGATTCTTTATTTCCAATAATCAAAACCTACCTATAGCACTTCAAGATTTGCAAAGAACTTTACAAATATTATCTCATTTAATCCTCACAATAACCGGGGTGGTGGTGGTGGGGTTATATCTGTTTTATAGTTGAGAAAACCAAGGAAGATAGCTGTTAAGTGACATACTAGGTCATGCAGCTAGTACATATTGGAGGACAGATTTGAACTCAGGTCTTGTTGACCCCAGGTCCAGTACTCTATCCATTATACTTCTTAGTTGCTGCATCATCATAATAATAGTAATTCATAATAATAATTATTATTATTACTATAGATTTAGAGCTTCCAGGGAGCTTGAATGCCATCTAATTTAGCCTCTTCATTTTACGGATTAGGAAACTGGGGCCTGGAAAGTAGAAATGACTTGCCCAAGATCACACAAGTGAAACAGTTGCAAAGTTAGGATTGAATCCAGTACACTTTTCATTCCAAGCCCAGGACTCTTCCCATTGCTTGTGAGATCGATCAGACAAGTATGGTGGTACATGCCTGTAAGCCCAGCAGTAGTGGGGAGGCAGAAGCCGACGGATCTCTTCAGCTCAGGATTTTTGAGCTTTAGTGGGCTAAGCCGATCAGCTGTCTGCACTAAGTATGGCCTCAATATGCTGCACCCCTGTAAGTGGTGGTGGTGGGACACCAGGCTACCTAAGGAGGGGAGAATTTGCTCAGCTCAGAAATGAAGCAAGATGAGGTTCCCGTGCTGAGTAGTAGGATTGGCCCATGAACGAATATTCTACTTCTAGCCTGGTGAGATAGGTAGGCATGGTCTCAAAACAACAAACAAACAAAGAACCCCCCCCACACACACACACCATGATCAGCACAGTGATTTATTCCAAAACAATGAGTTAACAGATGCCAAACTACATTTGAAATTGTGACTTTTCTCCAAAAATAGATATAAAAATGAATGGATATTCACTAGCAGGGATGTTGACAGGCTATTTTAGCTGGAAGGTACCTTCCTGTTCATATAATATAGCTCCCCTCACTTTCTAGATGAGGTGTATGAATCCCAGAGTGAGTATACGACTTGCCAAGGTCACAGAGCTAATTAATGGCAGAGCTGGGACTGGAACCCAGGTCACCTGACTCCAGAACTGGTGCTCTTTCCATTCTACTGTAATACATCTCTTGCTACTTAATCTAAACATTAAATTAACCTCCAGAAAATGTCCCATAAATTATGGGATTCTTATGGCATCTTTTAGAGTAAGAGCTTTTAAAAACTGAATTATGGGGTTATGGTACAAATCAAAGCCCAGTGCCATCTTGTGTTTGAGATATAAATTTTCATGTTGGTATTAAACAGTCTTCATAAATAGTCATTAAGACAAACACACTGGGTTTTCTCTTCTCTGATAGGAGAGGGAAGTTGTTTAACCATTTAAGGAAAGTCCGAGATCTTTCTAGCGAAACACTGGCTACTGAAAGTAGACGGCCCTTTTGGAAAGACCATAGTGAAGGCTGAAGGAGAGAACCATCAGAGGTAGATGAACAATCTAGTGTCTCCTTAATGCTTCAAATTTTCTGGCTTGGCTTTCAGAGCCCCTCCTGACCTGCCTCCAGCCTATGTTTGTAGGTGTATTACACATCTCTTTCCTTCCTACGCCCTGTAGATCAGCTACAGTGGCTTTTTTGCTGTCCCTTACACATGACCTTCTTCATTGCCTTTGCACCTTCTATGTTTGGAATGAACTTCCTCCTCCCATTTACCTCTTAGAATACTTAGCATCCTTTAAGACTTAGCTCATGCACAAGTCCTTTCCTGATGCCTCCAGCTGCTAGTACACCCCTCCTATAACCTTGTATTGTCTTCATATGTATTTTGTATAAATTTATACGTGGATCTTTAGTTTCTCCTTGTAGAATATGAACCCCTTGAGGGTAGGGACTGTTTCATTTTTGTATTTGTACCCCCAGTGCCTAATATGACTAGCCTGGCAAGTCACTGGACCTCTGTTTGCCCTAATCCACTGGAGAAAGAAATGGAAAACCACTCAAGAAAACCCATCGGATATCATTGACGTGATATGGTCCATGGGGTCACAAAGAGTCAAATCCAACTGAACGACTGAACAACAACATAGTAGGCATATTAATAAATACTTATTGATTGATAGGTTGCTGAGGCTAAAGCTCTCCAGTTTGCATTTCTTCCCCCAAAGTCATTACTGTCCCTTTAAAATCTTGGTGAGAGTAAACAGGGACCAAAGTTCCCAGTTCCCTGACATTCAGAACCTTAGTAAATGGAAGTTCTATCTGATCTTGATTTCAAAGCAAGAACAGGAGCTTAGTTTGAGAGCCCTGAAACCCTTGAGGGCCAGTAATGAAAACAGAGGAATGAACTCGATAATGAAGCTCGGATTGGATGTTATCACCATTTAAGTCTGGCGTTGGGAATCTTTTTTTCTGTCGAGGTACACCAACTCCCAAGGGAAAGGAAATCCAGATCAGCGTAATTAAAAAAGCAACTGGGCCTGGCTTTGTTTTGCATTTTTGAAAGGGCAAAACACAAAAAGTTCCATTTGGCTGCTTTTTAAATTAAGACCAGAGAATGTTTAACTATTCAATACAAGAAATATTTTTAAAAACAACCATGCTTTGGTTTTATGTGATGGCCAGTTAAGGCAAAGAGACAGATGGGAGAAAGAAAGACAGGGAAACGGAGAAGGGAGAGTGAGAATGAGAGAGGACATGAGAAAGTGAAGGAAAGAGACCAGTGTACCAAGTTAGAGAAAGAGACATACACTTAGAAAAACATTGAGATATGCACAGAGAAAATGACCTAGGGAGAAAGACGGAAAGAGACACAGAGAAAGTGACATAGAAAGTACACAGATAGACATCCACAGGTAAAGAAAGAGAGCAGACAGATTTGGGGAGAGGGAAAGACTGATACAAATTGGGGGCTGGGGAGAAAGATAAACAGGAATGTAAAGAAACACATACAGAAAAAGAGGTGAAGAAAGGAATAGGCATACAGAAAGTTAGAGAAAAAACAGAGAGAGGCAAGACACACATGTACACTTTTAAGGAGTAACATCTCTATCTTGTAGCTGTTAGGATTTTGCCCTTAAACACTTCTAGTCATGGTGCATTTTTACAACTATAGGCATATGGTGAGTATCACCTCTTAATACTTGTACTGTGGGCAGAGCAAAATTCAACTGAAGGCTGAAATGCCTCACAGACAGTGATTTCTCATCTTTATGTTAAATGAATGCAATGAAAATTTTTTTTTCTGCATAACACAAACATGGTACTAATTCAAAGAAGGTATTGCTTGTACTCGTGTGTGGCACATCACCATGAAAACTGAAGGACTGATGTCATAGGGGTGAGGTTAAGAAATGAGCAAAAGGCAAGCACCTCAACCTTCATTTGGGCATGGGGGTAGGGAGGGAGACCATGAAGCTATAGTCTGTCCATACACATCTATGAACCAGGATCTGTTTTCTAGTAGTTTCTAGGGAGACCACAGGATGCCCCATAACAATGAGGAATCATTGACCTTACTGCAGCCAGGACAATTTGAGGACAAAACCAGAGGACTTGGCTCCTTAAATTAGGTCACTAACTTAAAAAAAAATGTATGTGCCCTATTGTTATCCCTGATTCAGGGAGGCAGGACAATTGAACTGTGGGGTTGGAGGGACAGCAGTTGCTTGTGTCAAGAGCTACATTAAGAGCATTGTCTTTTTTGCTCACTCTGCTATTTCTTACAAATATAAAAACAGGAAAGGTCCAGGTTTCTGGTCTGGTATTCCTTAAGCTATTATTTGATCTGTTGTCTATAGAGGATATTGAGTACGTTTATATGAGCACAGGGAAGAGAACCAAATGAAAATTCATGATAAAAGATGATGGAGGGTCTGGTTACCTTCATGGCTTTCTCTTGCACATGTATATATGTATTTCCCTAAGGTATTTTGCTTTAAAATGAGAGAAATGTTGGGCAGTGGAGTTGAGATTAAATTTGGTTTGGCCTGGGTGCCTCCCAAAATGGTAGTGAGGGCTGGGGTTCAATAAACAGAAGAAGGAGCTCTAGGGTGGAGGCATTTCCAGGGTGAGAAGTCTGCTGAGATGAACTGGAGAAATGAATTTGAAAAAAAGACTCGGTACGATATCTGGCACACAGTAGGCATTTCACAAATACTTGCAGATGGATCGACTGATTCACAGATTGTAAAACACACCTCAGCCTTTCTTTGGTGCCAGAAAACCAATAGCCAGAGGCTGGCTGATCTCTGTGTTTCATCTGGACTCCATCACAGCACTCTTCCTGGGTTATGATGGAGGAAGAGGTAGTCTGGGTGTCTGTTAAGGATTCTCTGTGTGTGTATGAGTGGATGAAGTACTGTAGGCAAATGATTTTTCAGCTACTTTTCCTTCGTATAGTGATAGCCATTACAATGATTTATTGAAAATACAGGTTTCTTTTTTCTTCTAGGAGTCACAGGTCTAAAAGCAGATACCAGGAGAGAAATCATAGGGAAAATTCTGTAGCATTTCTTTCCAGCTAATTTTATCCATGCTACATTAGTATTAAAAAGTAAAGACCACATTATACCATCCCTATAATCCTATATTGTCCTAGCAACTGTACCTAAGTAACAACAGAAAATTTTTTTCTGCATTTAGAAGACTAAAGAAGACAGATACCAGTACAGATTTTTTTTTTTTACTGACTGCTATAACTTGTTTAGGAGAACCTGAGAACTGTTGGGAATTTGTTAAACTGATGAGAAGAGGCAAGGTGGAGTGAAGAGAGAGCTAGTCTTTGAGTCAGGAAGCCTGGGGTTCAAGCTACACCTCGGATATGGTGATTGTGTAACTATGGACAAGTCACAACCTCTCTGTCTCTGAAGCAACTCTCCAACACCATAGCTCTAAAATATATTGATCATTTGTCTTTAAATCATCTTCAATTCTTGATATATCCATGGCACTTCCATACCCAGTCATCTCTTATAACAAAGAATTTGAAAATGTAGGGGGAGAGGAGTTTAGGAAAACATCTCAACATGCCAACCCGCTCTGCCAGTGATGTGCATTCTCCAAGCATACAGGTTACGCATGAGTCACTGATCGTCACTGGAGGAGAGAATCTCTACCCTGAAAGCTCTGCACACTGATGCAATTTCATGTCCAGAGTTTCTCCAGAAGCTTACATGATAAGTATTCTATAATCACCCTTCACCTTTTCAAATTTCCTTAGAGAATTTTTTTTCTTTTCATCACATATTGTATCTTTTACCCAGGTACAAGTAGGGCTCCCAAGCCTTCAGTAAGACTGCTGCGAATTTTTTCACTGTGAAAGCAAAGATAAAAAGGACACAGCTCTATTCACCACAGAAAAACATCCCTGTGAGGGCCTTAAAACACCATTTGAAGGAGTAATATGGCAAAGTCCTTCTCCTGAGGACTATGGCTAGATTTCAGGGAGTTCATGAACTTAGGAAAAAATTTCATCTTGATGTTTATTTTATATTTATATTACTGTATAGTATATTGCTTATATAAATAAATAGTATGATATAATATTTATATTATTAGTAATCCTATGAGTTTCATTTTATGCATTTAAAACACTATTCTGAGAAGTCCATAGACTTCCCCAGATGTCCTAAAGAGTCGAGGCCACAAAAAGGATCATGGGTTCCCTGCTGTAATTTAGGAAGATATTGATACTGCTAATTTATTAGTCAGTTGCTCCAAGGTTTGTTATCTACTCTGCGGGCACATCAGGCTCCTTGTTTTCCTGTTGACCCTCTCTCCTGCTCCTCTTTATCTGAAGAGTTTTGTTGCTTCTTCAAGTTCCCCACAGAAGATGTATAAAATCCAGATTGCTAATAGTGAGTAACATGAGGCACAGGTACAGCTGAACAAGAAGTGAAAGCTTAAAAAACTTAAGGCTAAAAGTAAGGTTTGGGGGTTGACTGTCAAATTAAATTGGTCCTATCACAGGGACGGCCTGGGCCTCCCAAAGGGACCACCCCCATCCATGCCTATGGTTGCACTAACCATTTGTAACCACAGGTAAATAAGAGATGGCTGTCTTCTGAACCTATTCAATGGCTCTTGCAGCCCTCTAACTTGAGAACTTTAACAAATTGTTTCTTCATGCTTCCTCCCAAAGTTAACAAAAATCAATCAGATGAAGTACTGCGTGCCTACTATGTGTGAAGCACAGGAATTATGGAGAAGAGGAAGGACCAACAACCTTGAAGCCATTTTACTTCTTTGCTCATTAATGTCTACCATGTATGATGGGAAAAGAAGGTGAGTCACGAGCAAGTGAGATAATAAGCATGAAATGTTTGCAAACTTAACATACTATTTAAATGTTGGTTATTATTAATTATTATTCCAGCTCTAAATCTACGGGTCTATTATGATTATTATAAATCAAAGGAAATCACAAATTCTCAAACTCAAAGCAAATTTTTCACCCAGTTTTCTTTCAACACAAGGACCCTGGTGGTGGGACCTGCTTGCTGTGGCTGGTGGCTAAAGTTTTGAGTCCATTGCAAATGCCCAGATACTCCAAGACCAGTGAATGAGGAAGTGATGAAAAGCTGCTGCTGGAAGAGGTCTTCAACGATCTGAAAACGCTTCCACTGGCAGTGCCTGCACCACGTTCAGAGGCAGCAGTGGGTAGGCCATAACACTGGGGCAGAAGTGAATTCAGAAGCTTGGCTGACCGATGAGGCCATCTTGCACAACCAGACCCATTTCCAAAGAGGCCAAAGTTACTTTGTTGGGTCAGATAAAACCCAGGCAACTAAAGGGAAGCATGAGGGCAGGACCTGGGCAGTTGAGATGGTGGACAGCCCAAATGATCCACACCCACAGGTCAAATCCCAGCATCTGTCTACAGCCACCCTGAGACTCCAAGAACAGAAACAGAACTGTGTTCAAAAAGCAATTCACTTAATCTTGTCAAGCGTCAGCTTCGATGTCTACAGAATGTTAGCTCCTAGTGGGTAGGGACTGTTTCTACTTTTTAATTGTTTCTCCATCACTTACCACTACACCTGGCACATAGTGAGGACTCAATAAATCTTTATTGATTGATTGGCTAATCTATAAAATGGGGATGCATACTTCCATGGGCTCCCTCTCAATTTTGTTGTGAAGAAAGATTTTTTTAGGGGGTAATACAGAAGGCACCACGCTGAACTAGATAAAGCAGTGGTTCTAAGTATGGTCCGGAAACAGGGACCTTTTCAGGGGGTCCATGAGGTCAAAACTATTTTCAGTTTCTAATATAGTAAATGTCAACAGGTATTCACATAGACAGAAGCTCTTTGGGGTCCTCATTACTTTTTAAGAGTATAAAGGGGTCTGACCACAAAGTTAGGAAACTGTTGAGATAGAGGGGAGATCTTGGAGTCAGGAATATGTGGGTTCAAGTCCATCTTCTGACACATACTGGCTGTGTGATAACAAGCTAGTCACTTAACAGAGGCTGGTAAAAAGTAGAGGGGATAGAGTGCTGGACCTAGAGTCACAAGACCTGAGTTCAAATCCCACTTTAGATACTTCCTACCCATGTAATCCCAGACAAGCCACTTAACCTGTTTGCCCCAGTTTCCTCAACTGTAAAATGGGGATTGGAGGATCAAATAAGACATTTGTAAAACACTCCGTACAGGCACATGGTAGATGCTTAATAAATCCTTCCTTCTTTTTCAGTGACCCAGCCAGCTCTCTAAGACTCTAAATGAGAAATGAGCTGATAAATTGCATCATCTTGCCAAACCAAGAGTCCCTTGATGAAATCACAAGTCTTAACCAAAAAAGAAAGAAAAGCTCTATCCACATATAAGTTGTTGTTGATGTCTCACTCTTATTTTTTTCAATGGAGTTCAAACAAAGATGGTCCTGGGACCCTTCACTATGTCATTATTGCTTTTTATATTTGATGCTGTGAGGACTATTGGCCAGGAGAATAAAAATAACTATTTTTTTGTTAACTATATAAGATTTGGGATATAAACTCAACCTCTGTGGGTTCCCTAAAGCATCTTTGGTACAAGTCTAGCGGCAAGGGGAAGATAATGAACTTGATTCTGTTCCCTTATGGTTTTGATTTCTTCCTCAAGGTTTTTATATTTTGAAACCTTTTATTCCATGTGTTTCATAGATTTCGATCATTCTGTATGGCCATTTCTATTAAAAGCATTGTTCTTAAATGGTTATGGATCAGCTTTGGTTTTGTTTTTGTTATTATTAGTAATCACTAAAGCACGCATGTGGAATTAGAAAAATTAATTGTTCCATACTAAAAGAAGCTGTTTGGAGTAATGATTGGAGAACCAGCTTTGAAGCCAGGAAGATCTGGGTTAATGTCTTGACTGTGACATATACTGACTGTGTGACCCTGGATGAGTCATTTAACTTCTTGGTACTCCGGGTAACTAAGACTATACCTTTCAGAGGAGGTAGGACTTCCTCCACCCTTGAGTTCCTTATAGCGATGAAATCATGGCTTCAGTGTTTACCCCTATCTCTTGCAGACCGGAATCTGGAAGAGAAGCTTCACTAGGGATGGTGTGACCTGCTGCATGATTCGAAGGGATGCCTATCTCAAGCTAGGAGGGACTTTAGCTGTCACCTAGCTCAACCTCCTCATTTTTACAGATGAGTAAACTGAAGTCCAGAGAGGGTAACCTGCCTATGATCACACAGAAAACAAGATGAAGACCTGGGGTCAAGGAACAGGTAGAAAAATGTGGCAAAGAGTACTGAGAAAATGATTTTCCTTTCCTGAGGCTTGGGTGGTTTTCTTTTTCTGGGGTCATATCACTGTATCGCTACAGCGAGAGAAACTGAGTAAGTTATAGGGGTATGGTTGTGCTAAAAATATGGTTCGGGGGTAGCCGTTTCAGGGATTTCACTATTGGGGTTTCCCAACTTCCTTGAGGTTATTAAACATGTGCTGAAGGTTTGCAGAAGTATTATGTTTGCATAATTAGCAAATCAAGATTGAGAAATTGAGAGCGTATCAGCCATCATTAACAGGATAACTACATACTTGTATCATAAAGAATATTCAGGTCTTTAGTAGACCAAGATATTTAACCAACCAACTGTCAGAAGTTCTGGCCGGAGACCTGATGGAAATCTGCAAAGATGGCCCAAGAAAGCCATCCAACTTCAAAGGAGGTAATATTTGTAAAAGCTCTTAGCATGGTGCCTACTACACAGTAGGTGCTTAAGAAATGCTAATTCCATTCTCCTTCTATGAAGAAATTAGAGTTTCGGTTTTTATGATGGATTCAAAAAGTCATGCCTAGCTATTCCTGTCCCCTTCTAAGATGGAACAGGATAGAATTCAACTCATTCCAAATGTAGGGTGAAAGAGCTGGCTAACCGTGCCTAGTACATTCAGACACTAAATAAAACGGTAAGCAACCATCCCCAAACAGGGCTTTTAGCTGGTCAAAGTACTCAGTCCAAAGTCATCCCCACAGTGTTTGACTGGATAAGAAGGCAGAGGTTGGGAAGGAAGAGCAAAAAGGTAATTCTGCAGAATAATAGTTTCTATAAAATATCACTGGAAGGGTAATCTAAAAAAGGGACATGAGAAACACAGACTTGCCTTAGAAATGCCACCCTAAAGGAGAAGACTAATATTTTGTGTTGAGATTTTGTTGCAAAGTATTTATTTTTAAAAGTTTAAAGGAGAAAATCATATTGCTGCTTTGAAATTTCAAATGCTTTAGCTTCTTTCTACTTGTGGATTAAAGAATTCTCAGAAAATCACTTATGTGTAATTGGCCAGTGGCTATGTTTGAATATCTATGCTAAAAGAAAAGGAAAACTGGAAAATTCAAGCTTCATGTGTTCAAGGTTCTAATACAATAATAGGCCTAGAGTCAGGGCCTGGCACTGTGGTTTCACTGATTTAGAAAACTCTTAAATGAAGAGATGAATGTTGCTAATGCAACCTTCTTGGCAGTTTGCTGTTTTACTAAGCTGTTTAGAGAGTAGTGATGTCCAACTCAAATAGAAATGGGGGCTGTTATTCCATACCTAAGGATCTGTGGGCTGCATATTAACTTAGTTTTAAAATGCAATGTTAACTATTTTATTGTACTTCTATTTATTTTGTGAAATATTCCCCAATTCCTTTTTAATCTAGTTCTGGGCACACTGGGGAGTGTTAGACACCTCTGACTTACGCTATGCCACTTTTCATAATGCAATAATAACCTCATGTAATAACAGATGTTTTCTCCTCCCTGCATAAATTCCTAAGTTAGAGACCTTGTTTCTAAGAAAGGATGATTTTTTAAAAGAAATGCAAAGTTAAAACATTACAACAAGACACTTCTTAAAAGGAACTCCCCCTGCAAACACAAACAGAGCGAATATCTCACCTCGGGTGACTGACATTCCAGGAGTTCAATTATAAATCCTTTTTCATAGGATTTCACTGTTAAGTCTCCATTTGGGTCTGTTTTTTGCTTGTGCTCCCTGGACTGATGGTTATTTTGATGGCATTATGGCTTGTAAAAGGGTATATTTTGTGTGTGTGTGTGTGTGTGTGTGTGTGTGTGTGTGTGTATTAATATCCCTAATTATTGTAAAAATTTCATGTGGTGTTGAGAAATAAATATATTCTTTATCACAGGACATTGATCTACAATCTGCCATTGAAAGACGTTAGCGTCATAGGCTTATAGCCTTGAAAACAAGAAAGGAATTGAAAGATCACTGAGTCCAGCTTTTTCCTTTTACAGATGAGGAAACTGAGGCCCAGGAGGGAAAGGGATTTGCCCAAGGTTTGAAGCCATGTCTTTTGATCCAGTGCTTCTCCCAGTCCACTACCCAGTTCTATCTATGATCTGAATATTTTATATGGATAATCCAGTTTGCTAGAGCGTCCTGACATGAGAAGATGCCAACCATATTGGCATTTTATCTAAATTATAGCTTCATCTTTTGATGGAAAGATAGACAGGAATTTCATTATGACTCCCTCCCTGAAGTATTATGTGTGTTTCAAATATCATATAAAGGAGAAAGTGAGGGCAGCTAGGTGGTGCAGTGGACAGAGCACCAGCCCTGGATTCAGGAGGACCTGAGTTCAAATCTGGCCTCAGACACATAGCACTTACTAGCTGTGTGACCCTGGGCAAGTCACTTAACCCCACTGCCTAGCCAAAAAAAAAATTAAAAAAAAAGACGAAAGTGAAGAAAATGAAAACAACAATGGAAGTGAGCTAATAAAGAGAACACTTCGTGTACAGAAACAACATAAGAAGGCAAAACTTTTTACAAGAATACTACTCATTTGCTTATGCTTTTAAAAGCTGCATTTAAGAGAAATAAAAGGTATACATATCTTTATCAGATAGAATGTAAACTCCTTGAGGGCAGGGATTCTTCCATTTTTTTGTCTTTCCATCCCTGGTGCCTAGGATAGTGCCTTCTTGACTGATCTGCTGAGTGATCAAGGCCAGTCCTACCCACTAGGCTTAGCGCTGCCCATGACTGTTATTCACCATAGACTTATTCCTGATCATAACCAAGAATACCTTATTCTGATACCTCATCATGGCATGGATACGACCCTGGGTTCTCCATGGATTTGCCAGCAGAACACAAGATGTAGCAGACCCTACAAAGCTGGAAAGCACAGGGTTCCTGGTGGACTGATACTTCAAGATCAGCTCAGCCAAGTTCCAAGTAGCTCATGACCAAAAGATTCATTAGTAGACGATGACTTCGTTAAGTCTCAGTATCTCATAAAACTGTCCACAGTCAAAAATTCCAAAGTCCTGGTGAGTCTGCATAAAAGTTAATGTTCTTGTTTTTAATGAGATTCACCTCTCCCCCCACCTGCCTTGAGCCTTCCCCACCTGACTAATAATGTGTTGGTCATGGTTTGGGTCCTAAAGGAAGGATAGGAACCCTTGGAGACAAGGCTGTAATGGAAGGTCAGACCCATGTTATAGCAATCAAACCATGGCTAATATTGTCAGTATTGGCTTTTAATACAATCTATCATGTTTGGAAGTCAAGATTCCTCTGTTTAATTGGCTACTCTCAATAGCAGCCAAATGGCAAATGTTGACATTATTTGCATGATGATACCAACATCTTTTTATTAATCATTTTAGGGAATGTGGGGAATGTGGAGATGAACTGCTTACTGTCCATATTGCCAACTTCCAGTCATGGGCTTCAGTACAAACAAAGGTATGACACTTTGGGAAGGGGTATTTGGTGTCATAACTCATGGCTACATGAAATCAAGGCTCCATCCCACATGGGCTACAAGGCCCATTTTATTCGGATAGCTCCCGTGCTCCTTATCTACTGATCTATGTTAAAAGTCCAACATGCAAGGAAGCTTCAAAGCTGTAAGAGTGAACAAATATAAGCCGCTTCTGCTCTTTTAGCCCCAACTTGATGTCTCACTTTGTCATAACAGGGAAAACAATGGCAGGTCAATGGCATAATGGGTGTAACCCTAGCCTTCTACTGCTATTTACTCTGCCTTTTCTTTTTTGATTCAACCAACAGTCTGTCACCACACCAGATGGAAGCCTGCACACCCTTCTACATCTTTGGTCCTTGGCACTGGGTTTTGTCGGCACAGACCAGAAAATGAGTTCTTAAAATCACCATTGTCTTAGAGTCCTTTTGTCCTCATCCACTTCATACTTGCCCAAGTGTCTGTGAAATAGCTTCATCTGAGGCCATTATCAACCACTTTTCATCATTTTTTTAACTTGTCCAAAATTCCACTGAAGGGATTTGAAATCATTTCTTGGAAATCACATTTGGTGTCAAGAATATCATTGAGTGAATGATGCAAACCTCAAGCCACTCCTGCTCTTTCAGCCCCAACTTCATGCTTTACTTTGTTATAACAGGGAAAACAGGTGTCATCCACAAAATAACCAAGTCTTGGGGTCAAAAGGGCCCTCAGGGACTAACTAGTGCAAACCATACCTGAAAACAAATCTCCTCTAAAACAGTCCCATAGGATGATCCAGTCTGCTCAAAGCTCAAAATGAATGAGAACCCATTAACTCTGGGCAGCCCCTTCCATCCTGGGATGATTCTAACCAGGAGGAAGCTCTCCCTGGAGTTGAGCCCAAATCTCCTCTTTGCAACTTTCACACGTTGTCCCTAGTTCTACTCTTCAGTGAAGACTGGATCTTCACGGGGTCTATGAGCTGGTTTTTAAAACATTTTGATTAGATTATTCTGAGAAGGGTCTAGAGGCTTCATGAGATTGTCCAAATAATCCATGACACAAATAAGGTTAAGAATTCCTGTATTAAGGCCAACTGGAAGAAATTAAATACCCTTTCTATATGATGGCATTTCAAACGCTTAAGGACTGCTATCACGTCCCCCTCGGTCTTGTTATTGTCAGCTCAGCAGCACTAGTTCCTTCAGCTGATTCTCATAAGGAATAACCTCAAGCACTGGGTTCAAATGACCAAACAGCACCTCCCACACTTACTACCACCCTGGGTCTCAGTTTCCTCTTCCATAAAAATGAGGGAGCTGCAAAGAGATAAAAAGGGAAAAGGACCTATTTGTACAAGGGTATTTACAGCAACTCTTTTTATGGTGGCTAAGAATTGGAAATCAAAGGTGTGCCCATCAACTGGGGAGTGGCTAAACAAGCTGTGGTATAAGAGTGTAATGGAATATTATTGTGTTATAAGAAATGAGAAGGAGAATGGTTTCAGAAAAACCTGGAAAGACTTACATGACCCGATGCAGAGTGAAGTGAGCTTCAGAACCAGGAGAACATTGTATACAGTAATAGCCATACTGTTTGATGAAGAACTGTGAATGACTTAGCTACTTTCAGCAATACAATGATCTAAGACAATCCCAAAGGACTTGTGAGGAAAAAGTGCTATCCACCTCCAGAAAAAGAACTGCTGGAGCCTGAATATAGACTGAAGCATATGATTTTTCTTTCCTTCCTTCCTTCCTTCCTTCCTTCCTTCCTTCCTTCCTTCCTTCCTTCCTTCCTTCCTTCCTTCCTCCCTTCCTTCCTTCCTTCCTTCCTTCCTTTCTTCCTCTCTCCCTTCCTTCCTCCCTCCCTCCCTTCCTTCCTCTTCCTTCCTTCCTTCCTTCCTTCCTTCCTTCCTTCCTTCCTTCCTTCCTTCCTTCCTTCCTTCCTTCCTTCCTTCCTCTCTCCCTTCCTTCCTTCCTCTCTCCCTTCCTTCCTTCCTTCCTCCTTCCTTCCTTCCTTCCTTCCTTCCTTCCTTCCTTCCTTCCTTCCTCAAAATGGTTAACACGGAAATATTTTCTACATGATTGCACATATATATCAGATTGCTTATCATCTCAGCACAGAGGGAGAGGAGGGAGAGAGAGAATTTAGAACTCAAAATTAAAAAAAAAGAATGTTAAAATTGTTTTTACATTCAATTGGGGGGGAAATAAACTATTATTAAAAAATAAAATAAGTGTGCTCTGGGACAGCATAGAAAGTGTAAGTATGACTGATGCAATGTTGCATTACATTAAAATGTCATACTTTTTTAATGAGGGGGTTGGCTTTTGAGGTCTCTTCCATGGTCTATCACAAATCTATGATCCTATGATCTTATCATCTTCGTTAACCCAGTTTCTTTTAACTGCACACTGTCTAGCTTAACAGTATCCTTCCTACAATGTGGTGTGGCCCCTAGAATTGAAATACGATACTCTAACCATAGTTAGAGCTATCAACTTGGACACATCAGATTTTTTTTCTCCAGTAACTACTGTTTCCAAAATGGGGAGGAATGAGTGAATGAAATTTAAAACAACAGCAGCAGCAGCAGCAGCAGCAGCAATGTCAGCAACAGCTCCTAAGTAATTCTGAATTCTGTTCAACTCCATACTCCTTTTAAGGCATCCCAAGTTGACACTAGAGTCCTTGGCCACCATATCATACTCTTGACTCAAACTGAGTCCAATAAAACCCCAAGATTTTGTCAGAACCTTCTAGCCATGGCTTCTTCTTCTTGTACTTGTGAAATTGGTTTTCTTTGAACCCAAATGCAAGATTGAACATTTTTCCCTCTTACATTTTATCCTATCTACTTTGCCAAGTTCCTTTTGGATACTGACTCTGTCTTCCAATATGTTGGCTCCCCCCGGCACCTTTGTACCAGCTCCAAATTTGAGAAGCACACCCTCTATACCTTTATCCAATTCATTGCTTCTTTAAAAATGTTAAATAGCACATGACCAAGCACAGATCCCAGATCTCTGGGGCACTCTACCAGCTCCCTCTTAGAGCCGTACTTCCTGGTTGCCCTTGTACCATGGCAGTTATCATATAATCTTTCTCTGTCCCATTTTTTTTTCATCTAAGGAATGGAAGCCAGATTCTGACTCACATCTACCTCACTGAGTTCTGACACTAAGGACTCTATTGGTCAATGTTAATATGAACATTTTACACAATGCTGAGTTACTTAGAAGTTTGGATTTTTTTGTTTGTGTTTCTTAATTCGTTCACTCATTCCTCTCCATTTTGGAAACTATGGTCATTGCAGGAATAAATCTGACATGGCCAAGCTATCATTCTTCCTTTATTGTTCACACAAGACCTCACCAGGGCTAGAAACAACAGCCCCTTGAGGTTCTTTCTGTTAAGAAGAACTATTAGTCAGCACGTTTGCATTCATGGAGATGCCGGTGACTCCATGAGCTTTGTACAAGTTTGTAGCTGTTTTCCAAATGGGGCTTTTGTTATCATGAAAAACCACTGTACATTCTTTAAGGATAGAATCAGAAGGCAGGCAGAGATGAGGAAAGGTCACATAAGTCCTTCCCCTTGCCTCTAGGTAGGAACAGCCCTTAGAACATCCTAGAGAGATTTTTCTAAAAAAATAAAAAAATCTTAGAGAAAGAAATTTTAGTATTTCATCCATTAGAAAACCCTCTGGTTTGGTTGCTTTAGATACATGCAAACAAAAAAAGACCAACTGATATCATATGTTAGAAAATAAAAAGGAGAAAGGGTCTTTAACGAATCTTAAGAAGAGTTTTCTTGGTAACCAGCTGAGAGTGCATGTCTCAGACCCTTCATCCTGCGCCTATAGGGAAAAAAATTTTTTTTAAATAATGTTCTTTTAAAAAACAGAAAGAAAAAAGTGACTAAAATTGAGTTCCTAAATTAATATTGGGTCTTAATTGGAGATTTAAGAGTGAAAGGAGTTTTCATTAAATATAAAGGTAATGTCATTGGGGTGAGGAGCTGTATTTACTCTGCCTGGCAAAAAGAATTCATGAAAGAAGCCATGAAATTTAGTACTAGATTTTATAAAATGCAATAACAATGAAACTGGGAACTTTCAAGATGCAGTACCATAAAAATGGGATGGGGGGAGGGAGGGAAAACAACAAGAAAAGGAAGAACTTGCCTGATGCAACCAATTACCAATTAACTTGCCTACACATAAATGTATCAGCCCAACTATTTTTACCTTGATCCCATTTAATACTGTGGGTTTGGACCCAGGTATGAACTGTTCCCTTCTTCCCACTTTGACAGAAGCCAGGAATAGGTGAGGATAAACGTTTACAAGGATACCTTGATTATGGTTTCCATGGCAATGGGCACAAAGAATAGCAAATTAACAGCATACACAAACCTGTGTTGTGAGCACACTTCATCTTCCCACACTCCATGGGAAAGAATGACCTCACTGCTCTAGGGAGTTGAATCATAGAATTTTATATGGCAGATCCTCTTATTTTAGAGAGAGGGAAACTGAGGCTTGAAGGTGGAAGCCTTCTATGGGATTATTGGTCATTTATGATTTGTTTACCATATGCATGCTCTTCAAGTGAAATGTATGTATATTAAATGCTGCTTCCGCCAAATTATCATTCTAAAAAACAACACAGGTCACTGAGAGACATAAATGTGCACAGACATTGTGATGGGAAGAGTGTGTTAAGGGGGAGGGGAACAAACAAAAAAAGCAGGAACAAAAATCCTGGGACGATTGTCAAGTGTCAGGAGACTCCAATCCTGTCCTCTACATGGTGCCGAACACTGGAGTCTTTATTCTGCAAATGCTGTTCAAAGATGACTCTACCTGTCAGGGCTAACCCTCTCCTGGCACATCCTCATTATTTTCCTTCGCCCCGGGCTGCTCTTTGGCCTCCATTTCCTCTGACTTCTCAGCTGTTCATGTGCGTCAGGGTGGTGACTCTGTAGGTAAGTACCCACAATGGATGGGTGTGTACGCACGTACCTCTTCACAATTCCAGAAAAGGAGACCAGTTCGGCAGTCTTTGTTACTGTAATACTCAGCCTGAAAATTTTCCAACTCGAAAGGCACCACCAAAACTTATACACATATACAAACACACTGCATAGCATATGTGTATGTATATATCTATATATATATATACACACACACACATATACATATGTATATGTATATATATACACACACATATACATACGTATATGTATATATATATACACATATATATAAGTATATGCATATTTGCACAAAATTATATAGACACACACAGGTATGCATATATACACATATATGTTTGCGTTGTGTATATAGCACATGTATTGTATATATCTATGTATATGTGTGTGAATATATATATATATATATATATATATGTATATAATTTTTTTTTTCACTTCTCTGGGTCTCAGTTTCCTCATCTGAAGAATAAGGAGATTGGACTGGATAATTTCTAGGTATCTTCCAATTCTAAATACTAGGTCACTGCCTTTCCCCCCCCAGATACAGCCTGTTCCTGGGAAAAGTATTAATTATCCCTTCTGCTGCCCAGAGCAAGTGCCACAAAATATACCCTAGAAAAGTATGAAAATTAGTCTTAAATGAGGCAAATTTAATTCCAAATAGATGTCAAGCTCACTCCTTCTCATTTGCTAGAGGAGTTAGTCATCAATATTACTCAGCAATACCCTCTAAGTTTTGGTGCCCTGGAGAAAGCCCCAGTTGCCTTGACCCAGTCGTGGCTCTATATCAGAGCACTCTCTATGCTCCTTCCTTACCTGGGGAATACCTCCAGGTATATTCTTTAGAGCATCACAGAGTGTTGTAGGAAATCCCTAGCAGCTAAAATGGGCATCATCATGTTCAAAGTGGCTAGTGCTAAGTACCCTGACTCTCCAAGACTAATAAGGGGTTATTTCTTATTAAGGCAAGAGACTGAGATGGATTCCTTTCCAATGTGGGCTTTTCTCTTACAAGCCATTGGAATAAGTGCCTCCTCATCCTCACCATTGGTAGGACATTTTGACTCAGATAGTGTGTGGCACTGCCTTCATTCTCTCAAAGACTTAGAGCTTAGAAGAAACCTAAGAGGCTACCTCATTCAACCTACTATTTTACAGATAAGGAAACTGAGTTCCAGATAGGTGATGGGACTATCTTAAAGTCAGAAGTAAGTTTCAGAAGTTGGATTTTTAGCCAAGGCTCCTGAAAACCAAATTGGGCTCCCAATCCACGATGCTGTTGATTACTCTCATCAGATTTACAGATGGGATTGCCAGGCAGGAGCCCCCTCCTGCAGTTCAAATCAAGCTGCCAATCATTCAGCTCCTCATTTGAAGGGTTAGGGGACAGGAAGCAGGAGATGAGAGCTAGGAGTGAGTCCGAAATCCAATTCAAAGCCTGGAAGTATTGACTCTTTTAGACTTGGCAGCTCTTTAGGGCTACGATAGGAAGGGCATTGCTCTGGGACATGGGAAGCCTGAATTTCTAGTAGAGTTTCTGACACCAGCTTGCAGGGTGACCTTGGATTGGTGGCTTCACTGCTCAGTGCCCAAGATGACTCATTAAAAGTACAATTTGCTAAGCAGGTGTGGATCTGTCCTGGTAGGGGGATCTCCTCACTGCCATTTCCCTATACCAATGAAATTACAGGCAGGGCCCCCTCCCCAAAAAATCCAAACAAATAAGCCTCACCCATGGCTGTGCAGTGCCACAGAGAGCCAGCTTCAAAATCAGGAGGATCTGAGGTCAAGTACCGCCTCTTACACAGACTGGCTTCATGACTCTGGGCAAGTCACTTGACCTGTCATTGTCCCCAAGCAACAATCAGAGATTCCAAAGTTTTAGGGAAGCGGCTGACTATATACCCAGGCCAAATACATACAAATACACTTATCTGTATAAATATACCACATATACATAATGTATCATTCTATACGTATATACATATAATTATACACATACATGTATATAAATATAATTGCATATACATGAGGCAGCTAGATGATTCAGTGGATAGAACACTGGGCCTAGAGTCAGGAAGACCTGAGCTCAAATACAGCCTCAGACACTTATTAGTTATGTGGTCCAGGACAAGTCACTTAACCTCTGTTTGCCTTAATCCACTGGAGAAGGAAATGGCAAACTACTCCAGTATCTTTGCCAAGAAAACCCCATGGACAGTATAGGTGTGATATGACCCATGGAGTCACAAAGAGTTGGACACAACTGAAGAAGCAAACAATAACTATATATGTATATATAATACACACACACACACACACACATGTCTGTGCATGTGTGTGTCTGTAGGATCATACCTATAGGAATATATATTCACACATACATACATGTATGTATACATAGACCTCTATTCACACATATTAACCCAAACATACAATGTAGCTGTGCCTTATTTCTCAGCCTGGTCCTGAAAGTAATTGAATACTGGCGTGTTTCCTATCACCAGCTATTTGGTTATTTGTACAGAAGGCATGACTGTGAGACAAGCACAATGAAGTCTTTGGATGGACCACTGGAAGCCTGCCCCAAGTCTGAGCTGCACCAAGGACATGAAGGAAGACAACTTTCCCCACACTGGCCAATGGGATGCTCTTACAAGGCTTTGTGGGCTACCGACAGATCTCTTGTGAAGACAAAAGACAGAAAAACGAAAGCAAAGCTCATAGACACATTCATAGACACGCTGTAATAGTCTTCCACTTTGGCTTAAATCTCAATAAAAATCAAAAAGTAGTTGGAATATTCTAAGGCGAAAGCATTTTAAAAAGTATTTCTAGGGAAGAGGATGTGGTTAGAAATCTAATTGACATTGGAGTTTAGCACTTGCCTGAGATCCTTTCAGAATAAGGAGTAACTATTTTCACCACCCATCACTTGTGCTGGGGCATGGTAGAGGAGGAAAAGGAAGAAGACCGAGGCAAACAGTTTGCCTCGGTCTTCTTCCTTTTCCTCCTCTACCTAATTTTTGGTTTCAGGACCTGAAATTCAGGTTCTGAATCTAAACTGGAAAAGCAAGTGTGGATCATGTGTAAATTTCCATATCCATCATTTCTGATTGGAATAAAATGACATTATCTTATTTGTTCGTCCAAAAGGAGAGGCTTCATACTTAAAAATCAATTAAATAAATAGAAAATATTTTAAACCATTTAAATAATTGAGAATTAGGGCATTTAAGAAATCAAGGACATGATAATTATATAGAACAGGAGGAACTTTCTATCTGGTATATCTCACTAGATCTCAATGAGACAAAATGCCATAAAAACCAGCAGAAAAAAAAGCAGCGTTTAGACCACTCCGCCTACTTGAGACCTTTAAATGTCAGCCTCTCATCGTAGGACTGGAGATTTAGAGCTGGGAGGGACTTCAGAAGCAATCTAGTCTATTGTCCTCATTTCATAGATGAGGAAACAGAGGCCCAGAAAGAGTTCATATCAAAGATATGAACTCAGGTTCCCTGACTGAAAATCCAGAATTCATTCCAATGCCCTGTGATTTCTCCTAAGAAATACACTCAACACTGAAAGAAATGACTTGAGGAATGTTTGTTGGGAACGAAGGGAGTCTGTATAAGAAGAGATTGGGTTCAATAGTTTACCCAAATTCTAAATTACAGATAGCTATAGAAAATAGTGTGGCCAGTGGCACTCCCCACTACCTCCCACCCCAGTTACCCAGCATGAAAAATGGTTAATCTTTAGCAAAGCTAAAGGGCTTAAAATACTCAGGCTATTGTTCCTAGCCAGCTATAAAACTAGCTTATAAAGTTATGTTAAACACTAGAGATACAAAACCCAAACATGCTAATTCTTTTGCACACTCATTCTTTCTCTTTTTCTTTTAGGAAATGAACAGATTTTATGGGCTAAGAACCAAGAAAAGTGGAAATATAAGTTTCTTAGAAATGAGCAAAGGGGTAATAGCCATAGTTGAAAAGTCAAACTTAACTTAAAAAAATAATTCTGGAGTTAGTTGCTTACTTAAGCCAACATGCCTCAAGTTCAAACACCTTGTAAAAATTCTATGCAAACCACATTTTTTTTTTACAAATGCCATTCTATGGTGCAGACGCCAGCACAAGCTCCAACAATCCAAATTCACTATTAATAGGAAATGCCAGTTGCCTTCTATTTCCACTTTGGATATATGAAAATTATGTCAGCTTAAAGGATTTCTTATATTTGAGTCTGCTTAGGGTAATTATTCTTGTTAGGAATCTAACAGACTTAATATTGAGTCAAATCGGATCAATAAGCATTTATTAAGTACCTAGTGTGTACTTCACACTATGAATCGAAGTTCTGCTTTAAGAAATCAGTGGAATTGATTTAAAATGCTTTCACAATCAGTAATTTCATGCTTTTGGGCACTCTCTTTAGGAATGAATCAATCAGTCAACAAACCCATCTTTATTAAGTGCCTATGACATTATGGTACTTTGCTGGATATTGGCAGTAGCAATATACATCTATGTGTCTTTAGGACATGACAGATGAACTCTGAAGAGCTGGGCTTGGTCGGAGGACAAACATTCTTGGGCAGTAATCAGTCAGACAGGGTCCATCACCAGGCCCATGTGAGCTCATTATCTGAGGTCTGTCAGAGCTCATGCCCTACTGGTACAGCCTTTAAGAAGACCCTATGGACAACTTTACATTCTAAGGAAGTATCAGAATAAGACATTAGTGGGATGGGAAACGGTACCACTAGTGATAATACGCTTTTATTCTCTTTTCTGTTCATGCTATAAATGCTATATGATTTGGCTGTATGCTAGAGGTGGCTTGGTGTAATGGAAAAAGTGCTGGTTCAGAGTCAGGTAATCTGGGTTCAAATCCCAACTCTGCTATTTAATACCACTTAGGTAACTTAATCTTTCTATTCCTCACTTTGGTCATCTGTAAAATGAAGAGGTTGAGCCACATGTCATCTAAGGTTCCTTATAGCTCTGTATCTATTATCCTATGATAGATCTTACCCTTCTGTTGGGTGGTGGTATCATCATTAAAGAAACATATATTAAGCGTTCACTATATATGACAGTCACTGTCCTAGGCACTGGGGATTCAAAGGCAATACAATACAAAATCAGTCCCTGCCTTCACAGAATTTACTGTGTATATTCAGGCAAACCATGAATAATAAACCATAGGCCACAGCTACATAAGATTTTATACTTTGCAGAGTACGTCTTCACAATAATCCGTCCACAAGCATTTACTAAACACCAGCTCCATGTGCCGAGCTCTTGGCTAGCCATTGGGAATACAAGGACAGAGCCAGACATAGTTCCTTTCTCCAAGGAGTTCATGTCCTCTAATTAGATGATGAATAACGACAATTCACACCAAAACAGAACTTCACAGTTTATAAACACTTCCTTCCAGTAATGCTGTAAGATAGATAGAACCATTTGTGACTGATTGGTTAACTGGCATGTGGGTTGACAATGGTGTAGGGAGCTTCATGAGTGGGTGCTCCCTCTACCAAGGGAGACCAAAAAATTATAACTCATGGCCTCAGAGAGTTCCTTGGGGACACTGAGAATAAATGACCTTCACAGATCACAGAGTGAGAGTAAGGCCCTGAACCCATGTTTCCCTGATTCCAAAGATGGCCCTTTATTTATCAGTATGATAATTATGATCCTCATTCTACAGATGAGAAAGCTTCAGTCTCAGAGACATTAGGTGACTCATCCACAGTCACACAGCTTATTAGAGGTTGTTCTGGGTATCAAACCCAGCTCTTCCTAACTCAAAGAACTCATTCCACAGCAAATACAGCATTACTCCCCTACTCCTAAGTCTATGCTCCTAGGATCCTTCTCACACTGCCAATATAGAAATGTACCTCAACTTAAGAAACCTCGATATATAAAAAAACCCCTCAAATTTATAAAAAGAGAGACTTTTATAAGAAGGAACGAAGAGTTACTTTAGGAGAGCATTTTTCACTCTGTAAAAGGATTCACCAGAAGTTTCCTTGCAATAGCAAGTTCCTTGAAAGAATTTAAAATAGGATTAAATGAAAATGCAGTGTTTCAGGAAATTATTTTGAAAAGTGGGATACCTTTGCACACATAGCCATAGTCTATGACCCTGTACTCCAAGCCCCCAGCCCACTCAAGAGACTGGGTGGGGCACATCTAAGAGCCCCGCTATGGAGGAAATTTCAGCTAATTCCCTTTTTGTTGCTTCCCATTTGACAGATGAGGAAACTGAAGCTGAGGGTTGAATGACTTCATGAGGTCACTTTGACACAGTTCAGGGCTTGTTTATTGTCAATATTGAGGGCTATGGGGAGCACACAGAGACAATTTTAAGCAGAGTTAAGGTCACTGTGAAATAAGCAGAGGCCAAGCTTCTAGAAGACGCCAGAAGAACGGCCCAACAACCTCATCCGCCAATTCCTGGACCACTGTTCTCCTCACGTAGTCAGGAACGCCTCCTGTGTGGATTAATCTCTGGCTGTCAGCAGGCCCTCTCGCCATTAATCTTCTCCTGTCGGCGGTTTCATTCTCAGCACTGGACACCATGCCAGGAAAATATGACTTAACCATACACAAGAGTGAAGGGCAAATGCAAAACAAATCTCTTTATAAATAAATAAGATAATGGGGGTGAATCACTGGGGGAATTCTGGGTCCTCCCAATGATGGGTTAAACCAGTCTTGCAAATATGCTTATTACTTATTTGCCCTAAGGCAGGGAAGAATTTATGCTGGGTCAGTAGAAAAGGATCTTGATTTTACTTTATTTTTCTTCTAGCTGAATCATTCCTATGGGGGAGGCTGTACCAATGAAAATTAAAAAAAAACAAAACAACCCAACAACTGTCCATTCTTGTTGGCAAGGCTGGGTTAAAACAGTTCCATCAAAGACTGACATCAGCTCCTTGAAAGCTGTGTGATAGGCATTGGGTGTCAGAATCATTGATCGTTGCATACTCACTAGTGAATTTTGAACACACTGCTAGACCTGGTGTGCCTCAGTTTCCCCATTTGTAAAATGGAAACACCAGCAAGTCTACTTTCTAGCTCTGTGGCCAGGAATAATTACTGTAAAGAAATATAGAAGCTCCCCCACATTACGAAATACACAGCAACGTCAAATATTTGCAACAGATCCTTGTCTTAATCAGGAACATCTCCATCTTTATCTTGGTTAATAGTACGTACACACTCTTTGTGTTCCTACACTCAACTCTGCCACATTAGACTAGCACGTGGTAAGGCTTAAAAGAAACCCAATAAGTACATTTCATTGCTTTAGGATCTTCGGATTCTGTTTTTATAGAATTTTAAGAGTCTCCTCTTAGCTTGGTATTAAAGCAAGCAAGAGAAGAAGGGGGTTAGTAAGTGTAAGGAAGCAGAAATGGTAAATGTGGACAAAGTTTAGGCAAGTTTCTTTGGTTGGTGAAAAATAATTTAAGATTTAAGGGAATGGATGATGCAGGGTAAGCCTAAATAGGCTATATCATACTACCAAAGAAGAATTCTATTCTGACCACACTGAAAGAAACCACGTGAGGAACACTGAAAAATTACACAGGATATCAGAGATGTACACCTGGAAAAGAACACGGGCTGATCCTTCACAAGAGTGAGGGGTACTAGATACACACAAGGAATGGCAGGCAGATAGATAGCCATGTGCTTCGTTGGTACCGGCGTAAAGCCAAAGATCTAGACGAAGATTCCTAGTGTAACCGGAATATGTCTTATGGAAGGTTTGTGGGAGGACAAAAGCCAGGATAAGAACATGTGGAAGGGTCATGCTCTGAACCGTTAGAGGGGATGTACATATGGATGAAATCATAGAGCCACCCAAGTATCAAAGTAATGAAAAATAATTTGATCCCTTTTTCTGATCTATACGCAATATTGGCTCTTTCTTTCCCCAGTGGGGAAATGGAAATGGAAATTTATTCTGAGATTACTTATCTAGATACTGTTAAGTTATCTGCATAGTTGTTAGCATATATCTAGATAAATTATGTATCCATCTGTACTTTTATTATATACTCACACTTCATAAAAAATATACTATATATCTTAAAGGTTATTCTTTATTGAGTTTTTCCTTTCCTTACGTCCACTTCTTTCATTCCCTCTGGTTCCTATACACTTATTTTGGCTGACGAATCAAGGAAGAGGGAGAGGATAGAGATATGAGGAAAGGAAGAAAAAATAACATGGGAAAGATTTTCTGTTCTACATTAAAGTCACACACATCTTCCCTGACTGTTATTCTTTAAGAGGAAGTAGAAGGAGCCTAAGAATGAAGGCTACCTATTTGGGGTCCAGTTTTTATCAGCATTTAAACAATCTTCCTAAACAATTCTCATCAGACTAGCTCAGGAGAATTCCTAAGTTCTTTTTTGCTATTGTCAAACACTGAGCCCCTCCCCTAGTAGTATACAGATGGCAGTGTCTTGCTAAGTAGGTGTGGATTGGACTAAATCACCACTGAACTCCTTTTTATCATTCAAATGAACTAATATATGTAAAGTGCTTTTCAAACCTTAAAATGCTATATAAATGCTAGCTATTATTTTTGTTATAATGCAAATTATGAGGGAGGTGCATAAATTTACAAATGAGATAGTTGTAAAGCCCTTAACATAGTACCTGCTGCTGTGTAAATATTATTATTACTATCCCAAGTGGGCACGATCCTTTATAAACTACAGGCAGACCATTTTCCAGGTGACACAGGCAGTGCTTTCCTACATACACACTTTTGACTTCATCGATTTCTTAGCATGGCTAAGACAAGTACCTAGAATAAGATCAACAGTGTCAGAGGCCTTCCCTTTTGTTGGCTTCAATGGAAGAATGGGGAGGCAGGAGAGGAAGAGTGGAGTTGATAATGATGGAGCATAAGCCTAAATAGGCTGAGATCCTTACCACATCCCTTCTTGTGCTCTGGGAGTTTTCTGATCCTTAGTATATTTGATAACTGACTATGCTAACTGAATTTGGTTACTAAGTATAAATTTCACCACCTGGAAAATATAGGGTGTCCCAAAAGTTTTTCATAGGTTTACTAGCTTAAAACTGCACTAAGACTTTTGGAACATCCCAGGTCTGTTGCTGGAAAAAGGGGATATTATCCTGTTGAAAGCCTTAATATGTCTCACTGACACATTTCCTTTAATGGATATGTTAAGAGGCACCATATTGCCACCCCAACACCTTTTCTGTCACTTCTCTACACAGGAAAATAAGTAAAGGAGATGTCACTGGAGGGAAATATAGACCTCATCATATAATCATCAAGTGAAAAAAAAATGAGATTATGGAGCCTGAAGAAGAAAAGGCTTAGAGGGGACCTCATCTCGATCTTCAAGTATTTATTTTGTGGAAAAGAGAATAGTCTGGCTCTGCTTGGCTCCTATAGGTAGAATTAAGAGTCATGGATAGAAATTCTAAAGGGGCAATTTTAGACTCAGGCTAAAGTCTTGACATTTAGAGTTGTCCCCAAATGGAATGGGCTGTTTTGGGAAGTCGTCAGTTCCCTCTCATTATAGGTCTGCAAGTAGAGTTTGAATGACCACTTGTCATTCATATCATGGGATATGGTAGAAAGGATTATTTAACCAGTACAGCTGGGACTAAATGAGTTCTGAGGCCCTTTCCAGGTCTGTGATTCTGTGATTCAGTAATGCAAGGACGAGTGTAAAGTGGGGAAGACAACAGTAAGTGTGGATGAAAATTAAGAAATAATAAATGTTGAAAATAAAAGCATTCCAATCATTTCCTGTCAATTTGTGAATAGGAACTTAATTGTTATTAAGAGGTTTCCAGGCAGGTTCAAGAAGCCATAAAAAAGAAATAAGGCTCAACATCTACTACTGATCAGATGTTCTGATCCCAGATGGAAGACACTATGGGTATAACAAACTTGAATGCCCATGTTCTTAATCTGGGGTCTGTGTACCCCCAAAGAGTTCTGTGGATAAATGTCAGAGGGGGAGAAGGGTCTGTGAACTCAGATGAGCAAGGAAAATTACATCTTTGTAATTTTCTTATTCCCTTCAATTATGAATGTAGGCAACTAATTATTCAGAGAAGGGCTCCATTAGCTTTGCCAGACCACCAAAAGGGTCAGTGATACAACAAATGTAAAGCTGCCCTCTTCTATATTTTGGGGAAAAGAAAAGCTCTTTGAGAACAATAAGGGCCTTATACAAGATCCTTAAAGCAGACAGGTTTTTGAGACACATTTGGTTTTGCTTCAGCCTGTTTCCTCCTTCTGTGGTCTGTGCTCTGGGCATATTAACTGTAATAACAATAACAGCTGACATTGATAGGATACCTTAACATTTTTGCAAAATGTTTGTCTCATTTGAGTCCAGTAAGGACTCTTCCAGGTCTTACAGGCATTCTTGGCTTTAACACTTTTGTGATGTTCTCCTAATCAGTTTATTCTTTTTTTAATCCATCCCATAGGCCGTAGAAATGAAGTTTCATGTTGACTTAGAAAACCACGTATTAACGTTATCTATGTTTTATTATATTTTTATTTATTTTGCTAAATATTTCAAATGTTAATTTGGTTCTGGGCACTTGGGAATATTGTAGCTGACCAGGCTTCATATTTGACACCTTTACTGTACACCACCAGATGAATTTTTCTAAGTCACTGCTCTCTTCACAATAGTGCCCTAGCCTAAATACCTCTAATGGCTCCTCAGTGCCTGCAAGATAAAGCCCTAAATCCTCAGGCTAACTTTTTATGAGCCCCATATTCTGATCCCTATTTCCCTCCCCACTCTTAATCTCCCACTAATCTAGAAATCCTCCAAACCGGCCAGCCAAAATGGCCTGCTTCTTTATTTGGTTCTCCCCCAAAATGGCATGTTGATGAATTCCATATCTGCATCTTTGTTCCTGAATTCATCCTGCCTGGAGTGACCTACATCCCTTTTCTCCTCACAGCATCATAATATTTCTTCAAGACCTTCTTCCATGGAGTCTTCTCCAACCATCACCTGCCTCCAGGATTGCTCTCTCCTCTGAATTCCTTGAGTTCTTACTGTCTATACCATTTCTTAAACAGTTAACATACGTCACTCTGTGTGTGTGTGTGTGTGTGTGTGTGTGTGTGTGTGTGTGTGTAATGTAAGTGGTCTATATATCCACCCAGATTTCAATGACCTTTAAGACAAGGACTGTGTCTTACATATCTTTGGCTCTTTATTCCCTAGAAAAGTGGTCTAGACAATAATGGAAAACAAAATGCTTCTGGATGTTTTATCAGTCTTGATGAAATGAGATGAAATGTATTTTTAATCATCTCCTTTAATTAATAGCTGAACACTTACTCTGGACTTTAATGAGAAACCCACCTAGAAAAGAAACACTGCTCTCTTTATAATTTAAATGGTTCTAAATCTGGTCGCAACTGGTTAGATCTACTCACACAAGAATACATGTGGATACACACAAACATTTTTCTAATTAAGGTATTGGGAAATTCCCCAGGAAACTTGGTCCTGCTATCAAGAAATAGCTGTGAAAAGAACGATGACTAGGGAAATTTATTCCATTAGTTTTTTATGAGTAAGCAAACATGTCTCCCTAAGCAATTGAGCTGCTATAGAGAATTTTCTCAGTGAAGCTCCCTTTCCACCAACTGGAGCTGGCAACTTTGCAGAGGTGACAGGGAACTGTTTGCAACTAGTAATCTCAGGAGACCTTCATAATCCTAGAAAGCTTTCCTATTCATCAGTCGCCTAGGCAACGTAAAGTCTGGTTGCCCCTGTACGGTAGCACCCAATAGCCTTTCCCAGATGCAACAGTTTTTAAATAAAGAAGGTAGAGAAAATTAACAGGGCTGATTGAAGAAATGGGCTCCTTAACCCAGATCTCTAAATTAGGTCCCTTAGAGAGTAAATCCATAGTTCCAATATTGTTTCCAAAGTCCCTCAAAGTTCTGAGAACATAATGAAATGATGATCTTGTCTGGCTATTTATCAAACATTCTATGGTTCTATGTGTTTGAATTCGGGGTGGGGTGAGGTGGATGGAGGGAGGGGAAAAGAGAGACAAAGGGAGAGAGACAGAGAGACAGAAAGAGACACAGGGAAGGACAGAGAGACAGAAACACACACACACACACACACACACACACACACACACACAGACACACACACAGAATGAGAACCATTGCAAAGAAACGTCTTTGGCATAATATATACCAGAATAATAGGAGAGGGAAATTAGGGGTTACTGGAGGTTTAATTCTTTGCAAGTGGTTAAAATTGGTGAGCTCCTTTACAGTACAGGAATGTCCCAATTCATTCCTAAGACCACATTGGACGAAGAGAGTTTGCTGGCCGCGGCCGGTCCTGCCGAAGCAGTAGTCACCTGAATAGCAGGATTTCCTCTTAGACAACTGACCTCTGGATTGAAGTCAGGTGCACTATCTGCTTATTCACCATAGTCTAGTAAACACTTCTTGGTATTTATTAAGCTGGAAGTGTTACACTTTAAACCTGTGTAACCGTTAACAAAGAGAAAGGTACTTCTTGAAGCAATGGCTTTCCTCTAGGCCTGGCTAGAGGACCCTCTGCATTGGGAAGGAGTGTATTCTAAATAAAAAAAACAAGGCAACAGAACAGGGCCCTTAACAGATTCCGTATTCCCTGAAGATACGGGTTGATTAACATCTGTCTGAGAACTCTGAGGTGGAGTTGCCTTGCATTAGGAATTGTTATTAAGAAGCATAAAAACAGCCTATGGCTGAGGCTAATGCCTCAGCATTCCACTTACAAATCTATTAAACAATTTTGACTTAATGGTAACCTAAGATATTCCCAATTATTTCAAGGGATATAATTAAATACTTTAACAATTTCAATATAATATTAAATTTATTTTAATCTTAGAAATATACAATACAAAGCACTACGAGGGGGAAAGACTATAGGAGAGTGTTTGGCTTTTGTTTTTTGGTACAGAAGTGTGATTTCATTGGTAAATGGAACTCCCAGTGAGAAAACTCCTCCCACCAAAGTAGATCAGCCTCTGACTGGCAACATAGAGTCTTTGAGATTTGCCCGAAGCACTGAGAAATTCAGCACTGTGTTCAAGGTCACACCCCTGATACTATCAGGGGCAAAGAGTTGGAACCCAAGTCTTCCTGACCCTGGCCAACTCTGTCTGCTAAGTAAGTCTGGCTGCCTCCCAGGAGGGAGTGAGAATTCAAAAATGATTGCGAATTTCTGCCTTAAAACACAAAACAAAACAAAACAATTTTCTTACTTCTGCCTGGCCCAAGAATATCTGAAGCTCTGATTGCTGTATTTGATGCTGTGCCATGGTAGTATCATTAATGAGATGGTGTGGTGCAGTGGAAAGAAGCCTTAGACTATACATTGGGAGATCTGGGTTCTAGTTCCAGTTCATGACTAATTTCTTGTGAGACCTTGGACAAGTCACCTGACCACTCTGGCACTCAGTTTTCTAATCTGTAAAATGAGGGGTATTCTCATCTATAAAATAGGCTTGATCAGTGTTTCTTAATCTTTGTGTGTGTGTCATTGAACACAATGGTAATCTGGTGAAATCTATGGACCCCATTCCAAGACTATCGTCTTTAAAGGTATAAAATAAAATACAGGGTAGCAAAGGAGAGCAATTAAAATATGAACTATAGTTATCCTAATACATATATATATTTTTTAAAACACAAATTTGCAGACTCCATGCTAATAACCGCTGGATTAGATTATCTCAAAGGTTCTTTTCAGCTCCAACAGTCTATGATTCGTATCTATATATATATAAAATGAGCACATCAGCAGGAAATAACATTAGAGTAAAAATATAAAAACCATTTTGGTCTACAAATAATTAAGACAATGGGAATCTCAATGGCTATATAGCTACCAGTGGGGTTTATTTTCCCCTAGGATTCCTAATATATGGAGCCCCTGAAAATTCAGAGGATAAAACCATATAGTTTCAATTTTCCACTCCCCTCCCCCCTGAAACAAATTCCTACACTAAAGTTAGAGTTCTTCTATCTTTCAATACTGTCTCTAAGTGAGGAAACAATTTACCTCAAGGAATATGAGATTCAATTCAACAAATATTATTAACATTTACTCTGTGGAGAGGCAGGATGGTGTAATCATGTACTCAGAGGCCAGGAAGACCTGGGTTTAGGTCCTGCCTCCAACACATAAATGACTATGGACATGTGAGTTAACTTCTCAGTACTCTGAGCAATTCCCTAACTATGAGATGCAGAGAAGGTGTGAATTGCATAGGTAGAAGGAGCTTCCATATCCAGGAGCAACTTATGCCAAGGAAGTTATTGGTGTGGTCTCTGTTTCCTGATCTGTACCAGGCATTATGCTGGAAATAGGCGTACATTCTACTGAGGTGTGTTTCTGAGGGGAAGGACTTGGGAGGGTATGGCAGGTGCCCAGAAACGTGTCCTACAAGGTAGGGCCAAAAGAGATCCAGAGAAAGCACTCAAGGAAAATCAGTGGAGGGAGGGCAGATTTTTTTAGTGTCATTATTAGGGAAAACTTTCTTCCTGGATTGTAAACTCCTTGAGAGTCATGCTCTCTGTCTCTGTCTCCCTGTATTCACAGCACTTAGCACAGTGACTGGCACACAGTAGGCACTTAACTGATTGACCAAGGCATTATTGAGGACCTGCTCTCTACACTGATTGCTTCCAAAAAAGCTCTGGCATGAATGGAACCACACCATCCAGATAAAACATCCCATGATGCTGTGAGTCACCAGTGTTCAAAACTGTTGGACAAAGGCCAGGTTTATTTCCACTCCCATTCCATCACAAGTCCAATAATCCTGTCCTTGAAGACTTTGAAACCTCCGTGCTATTCGATTCAACAAACGGTCACTGACCAGCTACTGTGTGCACAAAGGGCTAGGCCTTCCGTAAGAAGCTGCCCCTTGCCAAATCAAACGCAGGCAGTGCCTATTTTATACCACAGAAATGGATTCTGTCTTCCTTCTCAGATCTCAAGTCTGCACATCAGTGATAATTCCTAAGAACTTTTACACCAAGAAAAGTGACCATCCTCTTCACAAGTGTGTGTCAGACACCAAAAGCAGTGACTGATTGCTCAGAAAAACCCCAGGGAGGCCTGCATTTGGCACATCCAATGTGTCAGAATATTTAGCCTGCTACAGAATGAGGCTGTCTCATCTCCTTTCTCTGAAAGGTCTGGGTTAGGGCCCACCCTTTCTGAAAACACCATCCTTAGCATGACCTGAATTTCAGGTCTGAGGGTGACGGCATCCGGTTGGATATGAATATGTTTTTGGAATGTATTGGGGTGATTTTGAAACAAGGCCAACAAATGGAACCAATTGGAGGATCTACTCCCTTGGTTCATGCCGTGGAGAGAAATTAGGCTTCAAGTTTGGTTGGTATCTCAACTACGAAGCAGACTTCTGCTCTGCTGCCCATATTCCAAGCTAGTTATTGGGCAATCTTTCAAAGTAGAAGGCATTATTAGAGAAAAACATTAAAAAAAATTCAGCACCCTGCAACCATAAATGCACTTAGTGATTACCCAGAACAAAACCTATCCACCACTGTTTGATAGAATAATATGTGGCTGGTGACATGTTCTTCTTTGCTAATAGACCTCTTGCCTTGTGGAAGAGGTACAGTTAAGGTTGTCAGAATTTCCATTTAAGCCCCCTCTTTGAGGCCGTCAAAATTTCCCTCATGCTGTAACTTGCCATTCTACTTCTCAGCCACATTTGCACTTCCTTTTTAATTGGCTCTCCTTTAAAGGAATGTAAAAAGCATTAGAGGGAAAGGCTTGGTATTTTTGTCTTCCCAAAGTGTCTTTCTGGTATCTTCCAAATCTATCATCCCTTCCCTTTTCTCCTTGCCTTCCTCCTTGACAAAAAGATGAGTCACAATGACAAAAGCAATATCAAACCCAAACAAAAATACAACATATACATGGGTTTCATAGCATGTGAAACCATTGGTAGATTCTGGCAAGCAATTTGGATCACATGATCACATATTTAGACTGAAAGGGACCTTGGAAGCCTCCCCATTTTAAAGATGAGGAAATTGAGGTCCAGAGAGGTTTGCTCAGAGTCACATAACTAGCAAATGGCAGAGCTGGGACTTGAACTCAGGTCCTACCCCAAATCCGAAACCCCTTCCACTATAGCATATAATCCCTCATGCTAATAAAGTGACAAAAATAACCTTTGGCTCAGAATTCTACTACTAGGCATACACACACAGACATATGTGTGTGTGTGTAGGTTAGGTATAGGTGTGTAGGTATAGATATATATGTATGTACATATATATATATATAAATATATATATACATATATATATGTAAATAGATGTGTGTGTGTGTGTGTGTGTGTGTGTGTTTGTGTGTGTATTCCAAGGAGGTTAAAGACAGAAATGGAAAGGTTCATAGAAGCATTTTTTGTAATAGCAAAGAACTGGAAATAAAGGAATGACTAGCCTTATCATGGTCAGAAACAATGAACACAAAGAATCCAGAGAAGCATAGAAAGATTTATGTGAACAGATGCATAGTTACAGAGAAGAACAAAGGAAAACTATACACGTGATGATGATAACAAGGGAAATAGAAAGAAGAAAAGGAAATAGGACACTGTAATTACAAAGATCCAGCCCAGCATTGGAGAAAAGATGAGAAATAGATCTTCCTTTTGAGAGGTAGGGGCATATTGGTGCAAAACATTCCATATTCTGTCAGACCCAGTTGATATACTGGTATTTTTTACCTTTTTTCCTTTCTCTATTTTATTCTTTGTTACAAGGGATAGCTCTCAGGGTAGATAAGTGGGGAGGGATAAATTTGGAAATGAAAGTGATAGGAAAAAATATATCAATAAAAGCAAATTTAAATCTAGTTTAAAAAAATCCAGAAATTGCATCCATCAGTCATCACAGAACCTGAGATCACAGAATCACTGTCAGAAGGGCCTTCAATCCTTACCTAAACAGGAATCCCAAGTAAAGCATATCCAACAAATGGCTATCTTACTTTTGCTTAAAGACTTCCATTCATGGAGGGGGAAGTCTAGTATCTCCAGGACTATTAATGATGTTTTTACACCAGCCCTCCCCTACCCCCTCACCCCCTCCTCAACTCAGGGAGGAAGAAATCTATTGTGTATACACACACACACACACACTCACACACACACACATATACATATACAGATATAAATATATGTATATGTATATCATTAACAACTACTCTATGCTGCTAGATGGTACATGCTGGGCCTAGAATGAGGAAGACTTGAGGTCAAATCCAGTCTCAGATACAACTTACTAGCTGTGTGATGTAAGCAAGTCACAACCTCAGTTTGCCTCAGCTTCCTCAACTATAAGATGTGGATAATAATAATATCTACCTCCTAGGGTAGTTGTGAAGATCTAATAATAAAATTTTATTTTTGTATTATTTTTATTTTTATTTCAATAATTTTAATAAATTTTATTTATTTATATAAAATTTTATATATTTATATTTTGTTTTATATACTTCAATATTTTTATTTTTTCCTAATTAGATGTTAAAACAATTTTTAACATTTTTTTTAGTTTTAAGTTTCAAATTCTATCCCTCCCTCCTCTCCTCCTCCCTGAGATGGTAAGCAATCAGATATAGGTAATACGTGTACAATTACGTAAAACATGAAAAACTATAAAGTGCTTAGCACAGTGCCTGGTACACAGTAGGTCCTATATAAATGTTAGCTATTATTATTATTATTATTATTATTATTATTACATGGTAGGCACTAAATAACTGTTAGCTATTACCACCATCATTATTATTATTATTATCTTTGAACCCATCCATTCAACTAGTTCCAAATCTACTCAATTGCACCATTGTCCACAGCTGTCCATTTCTCCACCATAAGACTAGCATAAGAAACTTTGTCAAAGGCTTTGTTCAAATCTTGGAAAACTATACTGTCTCCACAGCATTCCCCTAATCTATCAGTCCAGTAGTCCTAACGACAAAGAAAACTGGGTTACTGTGGAGTGCCCTGGTCTTGATGAAGTTATGCTGACTTTTTGCGATCAATGCCTCTCTTTCTGGATGTTCACTAACTACGCCATTTGAGAAATTTTCCACAAACTGAAGGCAGGCTCCCTAGCCTATAATTTGAAGACTCCATTTTCTTCCCTTCTTTGAAAATTGGCTATTTGTCCTTCTTCAGTCACACTGTCACCTCCCATTCTCCAGGACCTTTTTGAAAATAAATCTGCAGTCACACGTCTGCTAGTTCCGAGTACCTTGCAATGTAGCTCACCTGGACTTAATAAAACAAAGTCACGTGCCATGGGTTTGTATTCTGGTTCTGTTATTTACTAAAGAGAGGAAGGCAATCCATGGCAGGATGGATTGAGGGCTAGTCTTAGAGTCAAGAGAGATCTGGGCTCAAATCACCAGCCATCAACATGGCCAGGAACACTGACTGAAAAGAATCATACTCCTGGTCCAATGATGGATCATCTATAAATGTTACAATCCAATCAAATCACCAAATATTTCTGAGCATCTACTATATGGAGGTTCTAGCTTAGTCACTGTGTGGGAATAAAAAGAGATCTTTAAGTGTTTTAGTGAAAATTTGGACTTTCTTACCTAAGCTATGAATATTTGAAAATTTCTCTCATCCTTGCTTTGTGTATGTTGGATAAAAGCTTCAGCAACAAATGAAATTTGGTTTGTAGATTTAATAGGCATCCTGCCCATCCTTATGAATGCATTGTTTCTTGCATTGCCACCTTCCCAATTAATAAAGTCATCCAGTGAATGAAGCTGGATTTAAGTCAGGAAGATTTGGGTTAGAATTCTGCTTCTGACACTTCCTTGTTATGTGACTACGAAAAGTCACCTAATCATTGTATGCTTCATTTTCCTCAATTATAAAATACAGACAATAATTAATGTGATAGCTACCTCAAATGAGATAATATACTGTGCTTTGTAAATTCCAAAGCATCACATAAATGCCAGTTATTATTACTATTATTATTATTATTATTATTATTATAGCTAGTTTCTGGGGAAACATTATAATTAGGCTTATTAGGAGGCATTCCTTTAGCACTATCCATTGGCAGGACTTTTTTTTTCCCAATCAGTTTTGCTCAGTACTTCTCACAAAATCCCTACCTGATAAGACTAACATTTTTACCTTCCTTTACGGATATCATAGTACCCGTGACTTGAGTAACCATTTTGAAGTGAATGATGGACCTACACAATCATATCTAACTGTTTTAGATCTAAGATCTACACAGTTACTATGTTTTCAATTTGCGGAGTATCCAGGGCACCAGTTGATAGGGTCAAAGATTTAGAGTCAGAAGGGACCTTGAAACTCCGTTAAATCCAATCTTCTCATTTAACAGATCAAGAAACAGAGTCACAGGGAATTCACCAAAGGCCACACAGTTTATGAGTGTCTGAAGGAAGATTTGAATCCAAATCTTTCTGACTTTGAGTCTGATGCACCAGCCCACGTTGTCTCTACTTTGACTCAAACATTTTCCCTCAACTATTGAAGCTAAGAAATTCATAGTAGGAAGAATGATCCAAATTCTTCATTGACAGTATGTTGGCATGGCATTCAATGCCAGAGAACCCTGATCTCTACTGGGATTGTTTCAGCAGTTCAAAGTTCCTCATGTGCTTTCTCCCTCCACTGACTTAGAAGGCAGAAACAACTCATTTCAGTAGGAATTTTACACAGCCAATGTACTGGAGTGTTAGCATTCACGTGTGTCTGTGCCCAACCAGAAAGAGAGGAGGCTGGCTATGTTTAGGATAAGCATAAGATGCTAGCTCAACAACAGCATGAGAGCTTGAGGGTGACCTGGGCCTGGGCCCAACTGGTGGGTGGGTATTTGAAGGATGGGCTATTTCATTAATACTGAAGGATTGGTATATGCCAGGGAAAGAAAGGGATGATTAGCAGCGTAAGTGAGAAAAAAGAATCAGGCTCTCAGATGTGGTTACCGGGCTATGTCCCTCTCTCCTGAGAGCCATGCTGGGCTCCCTGTCATTCCTGAACGATGCCATCATCCCACACTTATGGCAATAAAAACTTTCTATCAGCCCGCATCATCATTTCATAATCTCTATGAAACCTGCTATTAAATCAGAAGACAGAGGACCCTTGTTAAACCATTTTCTCTTTTCAATAACAGCTTTCCATGCCGAGCATTGGCTGAGTGGTGACAGCAAAGTGTGGGAAGGTGTAAATGCTGGGAAGGGCTACGGGACCATTTGCTGACAGTGGCCCACAGCAAAAAATGTTTCAGCTTGGAACACTTTTATCAGCCTTTCAATCTAAAGGGTTGTTTAGCTAGCTTTTAAACATTTCTCACTGCTTTTTCAAATCCAGCCTCAGAGCCTCAGTAACTGTCTAACCTTGGGCAAGTGGGCACACCTCTCCGCCTTGGTTTCCTTATCTGTTAAATGAGGATAATATTAGCACCCACTTTTCAAGTTTGATGTGAGGATCACATGAGTTAATACATGTAAAGTTCGGTGAACCTTAAAGCCCATGTGTATACTAGTGCTGCTGCTGCTGAGGACATAGACCTTAGGATCACAATTTTAGAGATAAAAGGGCACTCAGAAGCTATGTAATCCAGCCTCCCCATTTTACAGTTGAGAAAACTGAGGTCCAGAGAAGTGGGATAGTACACACGAGGTCATACAGGTAATAAACGGCAAGGCTGGAATTCGAACCCACACCCTCCAACTTCAAGCCCAAGGCTTTTTAGTACTACAAAACCAAAACAAAACAAAACCCCCAAACCACCTACTAAGTTCTTAAGGTTCCTAAAATGCATTTTCAAATCCAACAGCCTTTTTCTTCTCACACTCTTTTCCCTAGGTGGTGCAATAGATAGAGCACCAGGCCTGGAGTCAGGAAGACAGGAGTTCAAATCTGAGCTCAGACACTTACTAGCTGTGTGACCCTGGGAAAGTCACTTCACCTAGCTTGCCTCAGTTTCCTCATCTGTAAAAGGAGCTGGAGAAGGAAATGGGAAACCACTACAGTATCTTGGCCGAGAAAACCCCAAATGAGGTCATAGTCAGAAACAACTAAAACAACTGAACAACAACAGCTTATTTTCACAAGAAATCCATATTTAATCTATCCCAATATCCAGGAAACAATATTAGTTTCAACAATGCCAAGGGTGTGGGGTTTTGGTCAGGTAGGGACTCCCAGAAATGAGAACTCTCTATGCCAAGGCAGATCATAACGGGTCTTTAACTTCAAGTCTTAGAGGATTATTAGAGGCTCAGAGAAGGTGAATCTACATGCTCTTACCAGGTAAATGTCAGAGGAAGGATTTGAAGCCAGGTCTTTCTGAATTTAAGGAAGTCTAGTACTCTATTTATTATGTCTCTCAACTTTTTATTATTGTTTAAATTTATTGCTGAAAAATTTATTACTAAAAATGTAATTGTCTAGATTAATAAACTTGGTAAGTAGGTCAGATTCTTTACTTAAAAAATAAAGTCAATGATCAATGGCCTACAAATGGATTCTCCATAGCCTTGTTTTCCATCACTTACCAAACTGTCAAGAAGAAACCTGGTTATTGATAGAGAATTGTAGAGATGGAGGAACTTTAGAGATCATCTAGTCCCACCTTCTGATTTAACTGGTAAGGAAATGGAGGTCTAGAAATGTTAGACAGGCAGGATTTGAACTCAGGTCTTCTGACCCTAAAGCCAGTGTACTTTCCATTCTACAATGTTCCCTGATGATCCAGCTTCATGACCCAAAGACTGAATTTGGCTCCTGGATTAATTAGGTTTTCCTTAATGCATACTGCATTCAATGGGTCCATGGTCACATTATCAGGGGTACTCCTCCCATCAGAGCCAACCAAGATGCCCATTTTCTGCCATCATGAGAATTTTCCCAATTTGTCCTATAAAACTTATCCTAGGACCATGCTGGATATGATTAAGCTAATGTGATTATCTATCTCTGTCTTTCTGTAGATCTCCCAAAAGGGAGACATCCCGGTAAAGAGGAAAAGGCCCTAGATTCAGTCAGAGGAAGGGCCTTAGTCCAAATCTTGCCTGTCATTCACTAGCTATGTAGCTGGTTCTGCTCCTTACAAGCTTGGCACCTTGTAAACGACATGACAACCTCTCTGGGCCTCAGTTTCCTTATTTGTAAAAGAAAGTCAGCCTTGATGACTCTTCCAGTCGCTTCCAATATGAATCTGTAATCCCATGTGCAGGGGGCCTTCCAAAATTTCTTTTAGTTTTTTGTGGATACCAGATCAGCACTGAGGCTGTCCATCTGTTATCTTTCACTCTCACCATGCACATAAACACAATTAAATTCTATACTACTGCTAGGTATAAAACCCAAGGAGGTCAATGACAAGAAAGACTTCCTATACAGCCAGCTGGTGCAGTGGGTAGAGCATTGGGCCTGTAGTCAGAGGTTTTGGAATGGAAGCTGTGAGTTGCCTTCCCAGAGAAGGGTGAGGAGAAGGTATCCTGCCTAGTCTTTCATCTGGTTGAATGCTAGCTTCAAGTAACGTTCTTTCCAAGGCAAGCCTGTTCCTGGGATGAGGTCACCTATCTTTTTTCTGTTTCTTCTTTCCTGATCTTAGACGAATAAGTATCTTAAGGGGGAAACACCCAGGAAACCCTGTGAATTCAGCAGAGATCCAGAGTCCCACCTGAGGCCCCATAGATAGTCAGAGAGTTGTAGTGACTGACCACAGCTTCTCCATCAGTAGCAGAGACCCACCAAATGGACCCGGAACCGTCATTTCAAAGCAACAAAAAACAGTGCGGCCCACGTGTGCTCTGGGGGAGGGTCCATATCCCAACACCCACTCTCACAAACTAATCTTGGGTCCCAGTTGTAGGAGCACCCCTGAGGAATTGGGGGGGAGGATTCTCTAATGCCATCAGTTCAAATGCTCACTGTGCTTCTCCTCAATATTATCAGAAGAGAATCAATTTAGTCAGCCAGCCTTCAGCAGATTTTGTCGCTGTTCAGTTGTTTTTAGTCACACCTGACTCTCTATGACCAAATTTAGGGTTTTCTTGGCAGAGACACTGGAGTGGTTGGCCATTTCCTTCTCCAGCTCATTTTATGGATGAGGAAACTGAGGCAAACAGGGTGAAGTGACTTGCCCAGGGTCACACAGGTAGTAAGTGAGTAAGGTTTGAACTCAGGATGATGAGTCTTCTGACTCCAAGTCCCATACTCTATCCACTGTACCATCTAGCTGCATTTGAGCGGATTTCAGCAAGGGGTTATTTACAATAGCGTACAATACCATAATATAAGAATATAGTAGTAGAATAAGATTAGTTGGTATAAAACATCTCCCCAAAAGTCTGTGATATACCCTCTCAATCACAGAGTTCAGGGGAAAGCAGGCTCAAATTGAGAAAGCACATGAGGCCAACAGGTAACTTACAATTCTTGGTTACTAGAAGTCATTTCCTTCCTTTGTCGGTTGCTCAGGAAATCCCCCTTGGGCAAGGCATAGTCTCTTTGCTAGGCTCCTTGAAGATTCACTGATCTAGATCCAGTCTTTGGCTGCCCTCAGCGGTCCAGGGATGCCATTAGGACCCTGATGGGAAGATGGGAAGTCCAACATCATCTGGACCCTTCGGGCCTATAAGGAGGAGCTCCTCTAGCTAAAGGGAGGGGGAAGGAGAACCAGGCCAAGGCTGAGCCTGAGGCCTCTCCTCCTCCCACCCCCAGGTTATTTTATTAGCTACTTGACCAGAATGCTTCACTTACTCCAGCCTTTTTAATGTCTTTAGTTCTGACCATTTTAATAATTTATAGACAAATTCCAAGATGTGATTAAGTTTCCTCAGCTTATCCAAACACGATTCTGGTGAGTTCCAAGGACTTTTCATGCTTAGTCAAGAACCTATGCTAGAATGATGGATTAAACCTAAAGCCTAGGAGACTGAGTGATGATTTTTACCTCGTTAAAACACCTGGGCATTTTGTCACTTACTCTAAGTGGAGTAGAGTGACTTGATTAAGTCAATCACACCCTCGTGCATGTTACCTCTCCACACAAACCCCAGGTAGAGGCTCTTATTACTATCCTGTCTGACAAGTCGGATGTTACTGGTTCAGTCAGATTGAAGGAAGATCACTGGGGCAAGGCAATGATAAAAATAAAATCCTTGAGTCTCTCTTTAACAGAGGCTGCCAGGAACTCTCATTCACCCTTGCTCTATCAATTATTAGCATCCAGTTGCCTGTTGGATGACATCTGTAGAGTTGGGTCCGATTGGATTTCAGACACCAGCAGAGAATTCTTCACACACCGAATTAACACCTTCAGAGACAACCCAGAAGGGAGGCCAAGTACTGAAGAAGAGCTGTGAATCAGCTGCACTATTTTAAAGCCTCTCTTCTAGGGGGCCGATCTGGGTCACTGTACTCCGTGGGGTCATCCTTGGGAAATCTGTGACACTGACACATTTGTCAATATTTGTCACTCTCCTTGCCATCAGAGACCCTTACCATGGTCTCCTTTAACCAGCCTCTGGTTCATGTGTAATAGTGTGAATAGTGAAATAACCCCAATAATTTCTTAAATTAAATTCTGAGCTTCAAAGAGTCTGTGTGTGTGGGGGGGGGTGGCGGGGGTGTTTGGGATCTGTTCCTTTATGATTAACAAATCTACAACCATCAATTTACAAAATAAACAACTTCTACATTACAATGCCAGTCATTGACTTGAGCTTAGCAGACATAAGGACTATATAAATAAAATGCTTGGCTACTCCTTAGGAGACACATTAAAATGTTTACGCAATTTCACTGAATTCACAATTTACTCAGCATTTCACTTGTTTTAAAAAAATTCTCTCCTCTTTCCTTTCCTAAAGGTTATTACTCTCTATTCAAAGAACCACAAAGTATGGGCGTTGGGGGATAGTATATGCGTTGACAATCCTAAACAAACAGCTATTATTGGTATTATTATTATTATTATTATTTTGAAAGACTGGCTCTCCCTATAACACTGGAAGGCTGGATGTACAAACTACTTTGGAGTGAGGTCCCACTCAAACAGGCACAGGATCTTTGACCTGCTATTTTTCTGACCTGGGTCTGCAACTTGGGCACCCCATGTTCGCAGGGACTCTCCATATTAATGCCCAACTTAGTGGGGACCTCAGCTTGGCTTATCCCACTGTGGCTCAGACTTCTGAGGTCAAGGAAGCTGTCAGCTTCACCTCCTTCCTCCCCCTACCTCCCCCCCACCCCAGGAGCTGGGATGACAGTAATGTACCAGTGCTACCATATCCAGCTACTATTAGTCATAAAGCAGAAGCATATATTCTTCTAAATGTCCAAAGCAAAGACTGGAATTAGTCAGAATAAAGGTACTGCTACTTGAGTCAGGCAGCTTGGTGGCACAGTGGATAGAATCCCAAGGCCTGGAGTCAGGAAGATTCATCTTCCTGAGTTCAAATCCAGCCTTAGACACTTATGAGCTGTGTGACCCTGGGCAAGTCACCTAACCCTGTTTGCCTCAGTTTTATCATCTGTAAAATGAGCTGGAGAAGCAAATGGCAAACCATTTCAGTGTCTTTGCCAAGAAAACCCCAAATGGGGTCACAGAGAGTCAGACATGACTGAAAGGAATGAACAGATAGAGACTGAACCTATAATTTCATTGATATAGGGTACCTTTTAATGAGTAAGCTCTCTCTACTAATGGGAGTTACAGCATTCTCCTTGTAATTCATGATCTTAGGGAATTCCCTAGAGCAGAGGTGTCAACACAAGGCCAAGGGAACTCCTAAGTGCTGTCTGAACAAGATGAAAATGTAATTGGGAAATGTTGAACAAAATAAATAAAAATACAGTAGGACACAGATAATGTAAATACATGGGTTTCTAAGACAATCAGTGACTCATCATTCCATATAGTTTAGCGGCCCCTATTTCCATTTCAGTTTGATACCTCTGCACCAGAGCATTGAGAGAGTAACTCAGTGACTGGCCCAGCGACACACAATTGGCATATTCCCAAGGCAGTACTTCAATCTAGGTCTTTCTCTGTCTGAGGCCTGGTCTCTCTCTGTTAACTATTCCACCCAGCCTGTCTTAAATAAGAGTCAATATTCCATTTCCATAACACATTGGGGTTTCTAAAACACCTTCTTTACAAAAAGCCTGTGCATAAATGGTACAAATATGGGACACCTACCTGGCAGATGAGGAAGGATACTTAATCTGGCAAAGGCTCAGTGGCTTGCCTAAGTTTGCTCATCTGGTAACTTCTACAGCCTAGGCTCAACCCCAGGCCTTCCACACTCCAAGGCCAAGGCTGTTTCCATGATATCATACGTCCTCCCAATCAAATTAAATCCTATATGAAGCAATTCAGCAAAATAAATAAAAGCTTTGGGGTACTGTTTCTTTGCTGAGAACACATGATATCAGAAGTATAGGGAAGTCCCATTGTAGAAATTCCTTCTAACGATGCAGATCAAAGTGTGTTGCCTTAACTCCCTGAGGAATAGGATTGGCTTTTGCCTCTTTTTGTATCCTCAGTGCTTACAATACTACCTGGCACATAGTAGGTGCTTAATAAATGTTTAACCTGTCTTTAACAGTCTTGGAGAGAAGCCTTAGGGCACCGAGAAAAGCCAGTAGGTGTCAGAGACAGAACCTGAGCTGAGCTCTTTCTGATCCCAGGACTGGCCCCCTTCTCTGTTATATCATGCTGCCTCTCCTCAAGTCTTATTAACACCTCTTAAGAGGAAACCAACATTCAAAGAAGGGGAAAAGAAACAAAAACATTTGGACCTGGAGAAAAAGCCATAGTATTTTGCAAAGCCCAAAACACTGAGTTCCTAAATGAAAGGAGCTGTCTGATGAGCGGTTAGGCATTTCCAATGCTCTAAAAATAGGCATGCTGCAGTAGTGAATCAAAGCAACTTATTGTCACATAAGTGATATGTAACTTGACGTTCAGTTGCTTAGGGATTCATACCAATTTTCTGAAACCAGTCTCTGTAATATTAAACATAATGCAGTCGCTGATAAATTAGCAGTTATATTGCTTTAGCTTTCTGCCTGAGCCAGTACTTTCTATAGAGGGTCCACTGGCAGGAAGGAGCCAAGGGAACATCTGTCCCTCCTGAATCAGGAGCACCCCAGGTGCCATGAAGACAGCCCTGCAATGTGAAGAAGTGGAGACAAATCCTTTTCAATTCAAAATCTCTCTCCCCCATCCAGCACTGATTTATCATTCCATCTCCAAGGAAGAAGATGGCACTTCTGGACAAAACAACGAGGCTGCTGATCCAGAAGAGACCACACTATTTACAGAAGGGGATAGAATCTGCCTTGATGGCTGGGGGCCAAAGAGGGGTGGCCCCCATCCAGGCAGGAGGGCCGCCATGACAGCAGCCATTCTAGCCAAAAAAAAAAAAAAGCAACCACCGCAAACCCAAAGCCAAAAATATCCTCTACCTCTCTAATACTCCATGCAACAGCTGATACAAAGAACTGAGGCTACCCTACACATCCATGTTACTCAGCAGCATTTACCAGAAGCTGGCTCCCAATAATGAACAAAGAGGGAAAAAGGACAATGAGGGTAGGAAGAAGAGAGCCCTGAGGGAAGCAGGGGGAACAGAATAAAGGAGTAGGCAATGCCCCAAAAAAGTGAAACCCACAGAAATACCAGACTTCCTATCAGCCTTTCCTTTTATGCTCAATGGATTTAGAGTCAGAGCACTATTTCTGCCATTTATTAGCTCTGTTATCAGGCAAGTCACCTAATGTCTCTGGGGCTCAGTTTCTCCATAAGTAAAATTGTAGGGTTGGGACTAGATCACATCGAGGGTCCCCCTCAGCTCTAGAATTTCTGATCCTATGCCCATGTAGCAAAATAGACTGATTTCTGAGGCTTCCCTCTTACTGTTGGGTAGGAGCAAAAACAAAAACAAAAAACAAAAAACAAAGCCCCATGCAATGGACCAAAAAAGCAGATCAGAGGAGAAAACAAGGACCTGGGGAATTTACATTCTCTGACTGTACAACATAAAGAATTTCTGAGCTTAAAGAAATCTTAAAGGTGATTCAAGCTGACCCTCACATGTTAAAGATAGGAAACTGTGGGTCAATGAAACAAGCATTTATTAAGTGCCTGCTTGGGTCTTGGGGATGGTGCTGGATTTTGAACAGGTGTTTTCACTGGAATGGAGAACTCTGAGTATGGAAACTCCCTCCATTGATATAGATTAGCAACCAGTCATAACTTTTAGTCTTAGCTGCTGGAAGCACTGAAAAGCAAATGACTCAGAGCTGGTGTTTGTCAGAATTCGAATTCAGGTCTTCGTCATTCCATATCCCCGATGCCATTCTGCGTTTTTGGCTCGAGGAACTCAAAGACCAAAAAAAAAAAAATACTAAATAATCCCTACCCTCAACAATCTTACATTCTACTAAAGTGATTAGCAGATGACCACAACTAACTCATGGGTGGTAGAGACAGGACAGGTTTCCTAACTTTCAGGCCAGGGTTCTTTCAATGACTGTGCCTGCTATCTGATATCTACATCTAGGCTTTAGCAGAGAAACAAGAAATGGCAAAGTGAGTGAGCATGTGTGTGTGTGTGTGTGTGTGTGTGTGTGTGTGTGTGTGTGTGTGTGCGTGCGCCGTGCGCGCGCGCAAGGCAGCTTTACCTCATTAGAATTCCATTTTCACTTCTCTTTAAAAGAAAAAGGAAATGTTTTTTTAGGGGGAACAGAAGAACGCCCATCAGAAACCCTCCAATCTACTCAGGCAAAGAGCTCAGAAACCATGGGCTCACTCTAAGGCTCTGTCTCTCCAACCCATAGAGCTAATGATTGGAGACAAAGGTGGTTATTAGGAGATGGTTATTAAGCAATGCTTTGGTAAACTAATCAGTGTTCCTGTCCAAATATTTAAAGTGATTCTTAGACAATCTGAGCTGGCCTGGCGCATTTGTAACCTGAATCCAAGGTTCTGAGAAGTCAGCTTCTCCAGGATACCTTTGAGTATGTGGCCCTCTCTAATAACTAGCACTTTAACTGAAGTTTAAAGGAAAAACAACTGAAATAAGAAGCTGAAACATGAGGAATCTGAGGGGTTGTGGGCTTTCTACAAATCCTTTTCAAACAGAAGGCAGCAGCATGGGTAAGGGAGGGAGCTAGATGGGGAAGTCAGAAGTCCTGAGTTCCAGTGCTGCTGCTTCTGCTTCCTACCTGTTTGACGTTGGACAAACTCCGTCTCTCTGGCCCTCCGTTTTCTAACCTGCCCCAAGGGGTTGGAGTAAATGGCTTCTGGGGACTCTTCCAGTTGTAAACCCAAGATGCTTTCATGTTTATGATTGTGGCAGAGAGTCAGAGCAGCAGAATGGAATAATAAGACTTGGGCTGGAAGTCAGTAGGCTTACTTGGAATCCACGCCCGGCTCCTAACTATCTGTGTGTCTAGACAAGTCATTTAAATATTCTAAGATTCAATTTTCTCTTGGGCCTTTGGGAGGTAAATGACTTTGGCCTATTAATTCTACTTCAATTTTACCAATTCTCTAGGTCTCAGTTTCCCCATCTGTAAAATGAGGGTCTTGACTAGATAAAACTCTAAGAACTCTTCCAAGGGCACCTAGGTGGTTCAATGGATGGAGTGTGGGGCCTGGAGTCAGGAAGACTTATTTTCCCGACTTCAAATCTGGCCTCAGACTCTTACTATGAGACCCTAGACAAGTCACTTAACCCTGTTTGCCTCAGTTTCCTCATCTGTACAATGAGCTGGAGAAGGAAATGGCAAACCACTCCAGTATCTTTGCCAAGAAAACCTGCCAAAGGAGCCAGCTTTTTGGATGGGGATGGGGAGGTGACTGGGAAGCAGGGGACTGGGAACAAAGCATCACCTACCCTATGTCTCATCTATCACAGTGTCTTTGCTATATTGTCTGGTTTTGATTCAATTCAATTTAATGCCATAAGCATTTATTAAGCTCCTACTGTATTCAAGGCACTGGGCTCTATGAATAAGAGTCTGTTAAGATCTTGCTGCTTCACACCTGCCAAATGTGTAAACTGAGGATCTCAAAATGTGAGGTCACCTATTTTTACCAATTAAAACAGAAATAATGAATTTAAAGTTTATGGAAATTCTCCGAAACCTAAGTTCAGTGCTGGATTCCTCAGGGCACCAAAATGCTATACTGAGAGGCACCAGATGGGATGTATTGTAAAGAACACTGGCTGGGGAGTCAGAAGATGTGGGTTCGAATTCCAACCCTGTCAATTACTACCTAGGTAGACTGGGCAAATTACTCTTCCGGGACTAAATTTTCATCATCAAAATAGAATAATTAGAACAGTGACTGTCATATAGTAGCCACACATGGTTACTGATTGACTAATTGAAAAAAAAGATGGAGGGATTGGATGAAAGGACTTTGTAGGTCTCTTTCAGCTCTACATCTTTGAACCTCTGATATCACTTCTTATTAGTCTCAGCATTAAGCCTCTCTGACCCCTCCTCTCAGCTATCTCATCTATAAAAAGAGAATAATACCTTACCTGCCTAAAATAAGGGGGAGGAGACCAGAGAATTTATTTATGTCCCCTCTGGCTGCCAGGTTTATGATTTATGGACCTGTTATTTTCGCTGACTCAGTCTCCTGAAAAGTTGAACAAGGATTAGAAACTGCTCTCTCTGCAATGTTGACCGCAGATTGGAGCTACATAGACTGCAACATGGAAAAACAAGCTCTCCTCCAACTCAGAGAAAATTTGGCATGATCGCCAGTCTGGTGTTTGGGAAATAGGAGTTGGATAGGACTAGGGCAGATGCATGTATGAACCAGAGTGTCTCAGCCTCCAGCACTCACATCTCATTAGCCACCAATTACTGTGCTCATCATTTAAAACAGAAAGGGGGGGAAGGGGAAGGAATTTTTACATCTCTTTTATCCAGGCTGCAGTTTAAACTTGGCCTTGGCATAGGATGAGTACAGCATGGTGGAAAATGGAGTAGATAAAGTAGAGTACAAACCCTCTCTTTGAATTCCATGTGAAGCTATAAAGAGAGTGGGGATGCATGTGTTAGGCCCAGACAAATATTACCCCAAGGGAGCATGAGGAAAAAAACACTTTGCATAGTTTGCAACCTATAAGGATGGTGGATTTTTAAAAGGAAGGGCCAATACTTGAGCTTTGCATGCCCAAACCTGAACAAACCCTTTTAAAGAGAAACACTTAAACTCTGGAATTCCAGGAAATGTTCTGATTCATATTGAAAGTCTGCATCATTTTTTTTTTTGTCCTGGTGAGTTGAGATGTCAGACACTAGAAAGTTGGGTTCCACAGGTGACCCAAGGAAACAATATCCCATTTTGTTTTGGTAATTATTGTTGTTATTGCTATTACTATTATTTCTAGGAGAAGCTATCCTGGCTCTCTTGTGTATGGCTGTGGGTCATGGAATGAATGCTATGTTCTCTAAAAGCCTGGAGGTAAGCATGGGGATAGGCGGAACTGAGCAGTTAAGAATCCATTACAGTCCAGCAATTACCAAGGACTGGAAGACATTATTAAAGGCATGTATGAACACAAAAGATGAGCTTTTCATGTGGCAGTGGTCCGGCTTAACCAATGGACGACCAAGGGTTTCACTAGCATCCTTGTGAAGTCAAGAGAAAGGTCTCACCAACATCCTGGGTGGACTCTTGGTGGATGAGGGGAAGACACAGACAAAAGTCACACAGGATTTGCAGGCCCTGATGAGTTCAGATTTGCATTATTGAAAGCAACATCCACACCAGTGAGATTACGGGCCTGACAGGTCCATCCAAGTATCAGTGTAGATAGAGTGAAAACTCAGCAAGGGATAGGGGCTGAGCTAATGATTCAATAGATATAAAGACCTCCTGGAAGAGGAAAGTCCCTCTACTAATGCAGGTTGGCAACTTCTTTCCAATGTGAACATCTTAGGGAGTTGTCTACAACACTGAGAGGCTAAAGGGTTTACCCACAGTCACAAGGCCAGTAAGTAGAAGAGAGAAGACTTGAGCCCAGGTCTTTTTGGCTTTGGGGTTGGCTCTCTATCCATTATGTCACACTGCCTCTCAGAAAGGGTCCAAATCCAGGCCTTGCCACTTTCTAGCTGAGTGATCTCGGGCTTACAGAATCATGGAGATTCAGAAGTGGAGAACTTTTGAGGGAGGCAGAGTCCACCCTCCTCATGGCACCCTTTAGGGATTAAAAACTTGGCAGGGATCTCCCAACTAGTATGTGTCAGAGGTGAGATTTGAACACATATCTCACTGACTCCAGGTCCAGGACCAGTATCTATCCACTACACCATGACTGCCTCTCAAATCATGTAAATTGTGTGAGCTTCATGTGAATTATGAACAGGTTAGAATTTGCATCCATAAAGACAAAGGAGTTTTTCCATTGATATTGACATATTATGACTATAATAATTACAATTCATCATTGTCTTAATAAGTTTAGGAAGCTCAGTTATTCTTAGGGAATTTGCAGGTAAATAGAGGCTAAGGGTGTCTTTCTTCCCTTTCTTTGGCTCTAGGATTTTATTTTATTTTATTTTTAACAGGGAGAGATCCCCAGCTGCTAGCGCCTTTCTTTCTGAGATTTTGTTGCTATTCAGTCATTTTTCAGTCATGTCTGACTCTTTGCGACCCCATCTGGGGTTTTCTTGGCACAGATCCTGGAGTGGTTTGCCATTTCCTTCTCCAGCTCATTTTACAGATGAGGAAACTGAGGCAAACAGGGTTAAGTGACTTGCCCAGGGTCACATAGCTAGTAAGTGTCTGAGGTCAGTTTTAAACTCAGGGAGATGAATCTTCCTAATTCCAGGCCTGGCACTCTGTCCACTCTGCCACCTGGATTACATTCTGTGTGTGTGTGTGTGTGTGTGTGTGTGTGTGTGTGTGTGAGAACACACGCATATATATACACATACATATATGTGTGCACACAGCATACATATACACATGCCTACATATATGTGCATAAATATATCTCTATATCTATCTTGTAGGTACCTATTTACATCTTGCCTCTCCCCTATCCCTCCTTCATGTATGATCCTTGAGGTCAAAAACTGTTTTTTCCTTCCTCTTTATCCTCAGCACTCAGTAGTGTCTGGCCGTACTTAATTAAATGCTTGTTAAATTAAGACAAGGCTGAACCAGATGAGGAAAGAATCAAAGAATGTCAGGCTGCAAAGACCCATTGAGGTCATTTTGTCCAGGCCTTTCATTTGTCCAAAGGAAGAAACCGAGCCCTAGAGAGGGGTAAGGTAACTCGCCCAGGTCACCAGGCGGCTGAGGGCCGAGCCCGGAATAGAACCTGGGCCTCCGGCTCTTTGTCAGTCTCCCTGCTCCAACAGCCGAGAAAAGACGGGAGGCAAGAAAACAGACACCTGCTTCTAACACCTGTGGAACTGGCCTCTTCTTAGTGACAGGCTGTCAAAGCCGAGCCAAGAGAAAAGCAGCGGCTGAGGTTTTAAGGAAGATGGCTTTTTGTTTGCCTCAATCCCCGCGAACGCGGAGGTTTGAAAACGACAGCTCTCTTATGAGAAACTGAGAGCCTCCGTCTGAGTCTTCCCATGCTACTTGTTTGGGGGTCAACTCTGCCCTGAGAGTCTCCTTTGCTGCATTAGACCATGCAAATAAAGCATCAACCAAGGAGATTCATTACCTTTTAGCAAAACAAAAGGGCCCAGTTCTGGCCAATGGAAAATATCTTACTTTTCACCTGCCCACAGGAGTGTGACCCAATTAACTCAATCTTCTAAAAGCTTTCCTAGCCATCCACTTAATAGGATTAAGTTCCCAAGTAGCCCTCCCTTATTCTTCCCAGTGCCCTGTGGCCCTATTCTACTAATTCTCTTCGTGTCCTGATCTCAGATTTTTTCTTCTCTCGCTTCTCTATTCATCCCCATCTCTTTTGAGTTGCAGAGATCAGTATTAGGTTTTCCTCACATGCTTTCAGGATGAAAAGAAATCTATAGGAGCCTAGGAAAATCAATTTGTAGCCATGTGGCAAAGTTAATAAAGCTGGCTTCTCTTAAATCACCTTTTGGTAACTTTCTTTTTCAGAATATAGCTATGCATGTGGGCAGAGCGTGGAATAAGGTGAAGGAGGGAGTGGTAGGTCTGTGTTCCGGAGATATTAAGGAAGTGGAATGATACAATGTATGGCATCGTTTTTCCTGCTATACTGCCCAGGGAGAAAATAAAAGCAGTAAAAATAACAAGATTTATCCAATTGGATTTATAAAGCACCCTCCATCCAAAGATCCAAAAATGCTTTCTTTTGGGTTAACTTTCCTCTAAGAGGAAAAAAAGCTAAATCATGGAGGCATAGGCACAGAGAATTAAATCAATGTCCATCCAATTTTGTTTCTAATTCCTTATTACAATAAGAAGAAAATTAATCTACTGTAAAAACAGAATGGAAGGAGGCTCAACTGTTGAATTTTCTCCTTGCTAGAAACTCATTTGCCTTCTTAGTTTTTCTTTTTTTCTCTTTTTGGTTGGCCAATGGGGGTTAAGTGACTTGCCAGGGTCACACAGCTAGTAAGTGTTATGTGTCTGAGGCCGGGTTTGAACTCAGGTCCTCCTGAATCCAGGGCCAGTGTTTTATCCACTGTGCCACCTAGCTGGCGCCTCCTTCTTGGTTTTTCCACGAGTCTTTCTATCTTGGCAATGGAGACAATGTCATGGAATCCTACTTCTTTGCTGTCTTTGGTGGTAGCTGAGAAGGGAATGACCCAAGGGCGCATCCTAATCATTTCAAAGCTTGGTTGATCTCCTATTTTCTCATATGACAGATTGGTTGAGAATTCCACGGTGAGAGGACTTTGGGAATTTTTTATGACTCTAATTAAAGGAAAATTTTTTCAAAGGCTCCTTTGGCATTCCTTGCTTTGTGTACTGTTCTGTGTTCACAGAAAGTTGTTTGTAGACAGAATTTCTGCAAGCTGAACCATGCAATCTGGTGAGGTCCTTAGCACTCTTCCAATCCAATCCTCTGATTTTACAGATACTCTGAGGCCCAAAGTCACACAGGTCGTAATTAACAGGGCTGCGATTTGAACCCAGGTTCCTTGTCTCTCAATCTGGTGCTCATTCTATTTCATCGTGCTGCTTTACATGTTGAAGCATGCTCCTGAAGTTGGCTATTTAAGGGAACCATGCTGCAAATATTTTAAAATTCAAATTATCCTTTGGTAAGGCATATACTTACACAGCACATGTCCTCTCATTTATCTATTTAGAAAGCTCTAATTGAACATTTGTTTTTCTTAAAATGAGGCCCACTCATAGCACCCTCAAGTTATGATGAATTCTAATTGGGATAGATATCTAACTATCTATTGGAATAGATATCTATCTACTATAATAGATATATCATCTATCTATCCATCTATCTGTCTATCTGTCTGTCTGTCTGTCTTGTCTGTCATCTATCATCTGTCTATCATCTATCTATATCATCTCACTCCCTCTACTGATCAATCGATCTATCCTTACATCATTAGACAGCAAAGTCAAACAAGGGTCTCTGGGGGCCCTGTACTTGGCCAGCACATAGTAGGTGCTCAATAAATGCTTGTTGATTTGACTGACTAGAAATAACCTTAAAGCAACATCCATTTTGGGCAAGACTTGAGTCAGTGGGGTAGAGTAGAAAGGGAGATGAATTTGGGGTTAAAGGAGTATCTTGTCACAGTGGAAAAAATCCTAGAATTTGAAGTCAGAGGATCTAGACCTAAACACAGGCTCTGCTACTTGCTCTCTGCGTCCAAGGGCAAGTAATTTAATAAATCAATCAACAAGCAATTATTAAATGTCATTATGTCCTGGGCACAATATCAAGTTCTGGGAATATAAAGAAAGGCAAAAATACTACGCCTGCCTTCTACAAGCTCGCATTCTAATAGGAAAGACCTATACAGAAATATATAAACCATTATGTTCAGATGAGACATATACAGAGAAACCTTCTGGGCCTTAGTTTCTCAACTATAAAATGAGGGGCTTGGTTTAGACGGTTTCTAAGGGCTATGGCCTCTTTACACCTCAGTTTCCTCATCTATAAAATGAAGGGTCTGATTTCATGACCTCTCACGTCCCTTCCAGCTCTATTCATATTCTGTGAAAAGCAATTGGCTCTTTAGATGAGGTGGTGGTGGAATGACACAGGGAATCATTTATTCAATATCTCATCCATCAGTGTCTGTCACATTTTATGTTTTCAATTCAATCAACTGAAATCCACAAGAATTTGTTAAGGCCCTACTATGTGCTAGGCACTGTACCAGATCCTGGAAGTATACAAGTATTCCAATGGATCTAGCATCTAATCAACTGAGAAGTTCCCCCAACAATTCCCCCCTACCCATCCCTGCCAGTCCAGCCTGTGCCATCCTTGTCCATATCTTCCCACAGGTTCACCACAACGGAGGTGAGGGGACATCTCCCAATGTGATGGAAGTCTTCCTCACCAGGCCATGGGCAGACAAAGATGAAGAACAACGCAGACCCTGGTCTCAAGAACCTTACGTTCCATGAGATTCCAGAGGAGAAACAGGCTAATTCATTCTTTCTATCAGTTTTTAATGCCATCCCCTGCCCTCTAGCCAAAATAAAAGTCATGCTCAGCCTATCTGGCCTTGCTTTCCCCCAGACTCTTCAGAGAAGGGAACTCTGGGTACGTGGTGTTTCTGTTTGGCTGTCATTTAGCCCTGCTGGCGGCATCAGAATGAAGGGAGCAATATTGTGCCACGATGCTGTTTCAAACGCGCCCAAGTTCAGCATATGTTTGATGCTTGGCTCATCCTCCCGCGATGTCACCGGGTACCCACTTGGAATCACACTTGAGCATGTGTGTGTGTGTGTGTGTGTGTGTGTGTGTGTGTGTGTGTGTGTGTGTGTGTCTGAGAGAGGGAGGGGGGAGAGAAAGGGAGAGAGAAAGAGTCAGAGAGAGAGAGAGAGAGAGAGAGAGAGAGAGATCCAAATGGGGCATTTATTTCCTGCTGACAGAAACAAGGGCATATGCTCTGAGACCACACCATGCTTGCTTTACTTTTGACACATCAGCTGGAAGGAGGCTTAGAGAAAAAAAGAAAGAAGGATGAAGAAGATGCTTTCCAAGAGGGAAGGGGCATGTGTTGATAAACAGTCATTTTGCTGAACTGCCAAGATCTCACATACACCCTGAGGGTGGCTGTGGGAGCCTTCACTCAACTGAAAAAATGAATTCCTAAATTTTATATTGACCTTCCACTAAGTTTCAATAACACCCGAGAGGGATAAAGACTTTACCATGAAAAACCAGAAGAGTGGACTTGGGTTCAAATTCCACCTCAGACACTCATTAACTGTGTGACTCTGGGTAAGTCATTTCATCTTTATAAGCTCCAAGTTCCTCATCCGTAAAATGAGGGGGTTGAATTTAATGGTCTATAAGGTCTTTCCAGCTCTAAACTAAATCTGTGGTGCTATGAAACACATTTAATTTAATTTAATTTAATGTATTCAGCATTTAATAGGATCTTGTCAATTGATTTGATTGATTCACAGTGGACTCTGAGTGATGACCCAAGGGCTCTATTAGTAAAAGATGGCTGTTTGCATGTGGGTGTTGTGGGATTTTTTTTTTACAAGTATATTGTGTCTTTGAACAAGAATCTCACAGCCTCTGAAGTCCTTTCCAACTCTGAGTTTCTGTGATTGTGTGACCATGACTAGTTAGGTCTCTAGTGCAAAAAAAAAAAAATGAATGCAGTGGCTCCTAGCTTTAGAGTTGGAGGGGACCTGGTTAGATTTACTCATACAAAGATGAAGAAAGTGAGCCCAAAGAGCCAAGTGACTTGTCCAAGATCACACAGGCAGCAAATGGCAGACAATATTTGAACTGGTGGCTTCTATACCAAGTGTGGCAGGAAACCTGGGTTTTTTCTTCTTCTTAAAAATACAGATTTTGATGAGTTTCGTTTCTCATGCTCTATGAAGCAGGAAAGCAGAATGGTCCAGTGGAAAAAACATTGGCCCTGAAATCAGGGGATCTGGGTTCAAAGCCCACCTTTCCTACTTACTGTCTGTGTGACCTTGGGCAAATCACTTCACCTTCTTCATCTAAAAAATGGGAGAAGAGGAAGTTGGACCAGATGGCCTCTGAGCTTCTCAAGCCATGATCACATGACTTGATGTTTCTAGGCCTCAGTTTCCCTATCTGTAAAGAAAAGGGCTTGGGCTAGATGGCCTCTGAGCTCTCTTCTAGCTCTAAGTTGGTGACCTTATGATTCTTCCAGTACCAAAATCTTTCATCTTGTTATAACTTGATACTTTCTGTCACTTATTTTAAAATCTCACAAAGGAAATGGTATAATTACAATCCTTTAGAGGATCATAGGACACACACAGAGAACAGTAACTTCCAATGGGAATGATTTATAATGACAAGAAAAACTGCAATCAGATCTCTGACTCTAAAAATAAAAAAATGACATCGAACAAGGAGATACAAAGATGGTGCTGCATATTGGCTATGCCACCATATGCCCCCAAAACATTCCTTCCCACTCTTCACTCATTCAACCAACCAAAGTAACTATCTAGAATGACCCATATTTTGGGTGGCACTCTTGATTTGTCTCTACAACAAAAGGACTTTGGGAGGAAATCATATTTAGGAAATGATCCCCTTTGAAATCCAATATATGAGTCACTTAAAACCTGGATGTAATTTAGGATTATGATGATATGAAAATGTGAAAATAATTTGTGTTTTGAATGGTGAATTTTGGACCTAACACCAATAGGGTATCTAGGAACAGTTTGCAAAAGCTCAATGTGAATGAGGCTGCATTTATAGAATAATGATGTAAAAGGCAGGAAATGCTAGCTTTCCTTTATCTCTTCAAAAAGATGTTCCATAGAGACAAGGCTAGAAAGTCTTACATTCAAATCTGTCAAACTCCCAGACATTTGTCTATTTTAATTGTCCATTACTAGTCAACTGAGCTTCAGTCTGATAGACATTCTTGCATTGATGGAAGGTAAATGCTGATTGTGAAGTTATTATCCTAATAGTCTACTATTGACAAACACATTTTGATGAGTGAATTCCATCAGATGGATGCCTAGCATTGAATATCTGGTGACATATAGTGAAACCCATCATCAGTACATCATGAAAATTGCTAAGTATGATGTTGTATACATTTTGATAAGTCACAGAGGGAAATCAAACAATGACAAGTAAATGTTTGTTCGGTATTGCTCTGTAAAGCCCTCCTTGATGGCCTCATTGTGGACCTTGGTTGTTGAAGGTTATATCAGTGGAGAGTAAACTCCAAAAGGCTCAACCACTATAGAATAGCTTCGGATGAAATCCTAGAAGCATCAACATTTGCTTTGTAAGGACCAGCTTAGTTGAGTACAGAAAAGCTTGCGACCAGTCTATGAACTACTTGGTGATGAATTCTTTGACCAAGGCAGCCCATGAATGAAAGGAAAATACAAAATGGCTTCCAGGCCTGTACAGCCTCCTTCCCCTTCTGAAGTGACACTGGCAGAAACAGGGGAAAAAATGGCAGATGGTACTAAGAATCACATAATTTTTAGAACATTTACAGCATTAACTTAGCTTCTGGTACTCTAAATGTGTTCATTATTTGATGATCAGTAAGTAGATATCCTATTAGAGGAAATGAATTACATCAATCCTGATTTTCTTGCTATAAGCAAAACTAGAAATCAGAAGGAAGTTGCTGCTCATTGAAAGGATGGCTCATAGGTTCACCTTGGGCAAGTAAAGGGACTGGAAGAGTCAATTTTACCATGTGTCCATAGACAATATGAGAAATTCGGTGCCATAGTTGCCAAAGAGCTGGTTGGTTTAAAGTCGGTGGAGACCAAAATTCAACTCCTGCCCATGAGCCTCCTTGGCTGTGTGACCCTGGGAAAGTCGCATTAACCTCTTGGTGCTCTAGGCAACTCTACAACGATAAGTGGGAGAGAAGGCCAGCTTGCATTGGTAGAAGGGCTTTCTCATCTAGAAATTCCCTACATCTGTATATAATATCATTATATTACAGGTCCAGACTGTAATCTCTATCTGTATCACAAAGTCAACAACATCATTTCATTGAAGATTTTGTAATCACTTATTGTCATGCTCATGATATAGCCGCAAAAAGACCACCAGGAAAAATTATGGGAACTTATGCATTATCCACTGCAGTAGATACAAGAAGAGAAATCCCATGAAGAGTTTGATGAGGCCCTCCAAATGAAATCAACATCTACTCTGGTACTCTGGCAGGAAACCTCAATGCAAAGGTAGGAATTGGTGGGGATGGTGAAAAATATTTTGCAAACTAATAATCGCAGCTCACATTTTATAGTACTTCAAAGTTGGTCAAGAGCTTTACAAATATTATCTCACTTGATCCTCACAACACCCCTGTGGGGTAGGTGCTATTATTATACCCATTTTATAGATTAAGGAAATAGAGGCTAAGAGATGTTAAATAACTTGCTTATAGTTCTTAAGTGTCTGAAGTGGGATTTATTCTCACATCTTCCTGTCTCCAAGACCAGTGCTCTTCTCTACTGTAACACCTAGGAAGACTTGTAGTCCATATAGCCTCAGATCTATAAATCATGAAAATGGACTTCAAAAAATATTAGGCATAGACCAAAGAAATTGATAAAAAGGAAATTGATTATATTTTACTAGATAGGAAATGACTTCTTGCTGATGTAGGAGTCATTCCTGAATCAGTTGTATGTGTCTATCAGACCACTAATCGTTAGCACAACAATCAACGTTAATTCAAACTTAGGAGTAAAAATAAAAATCAGAAAGAGACATACCATTCAAGAAAGCAACTGAAACCTGGTGTAATGAGATAAGGTAATGTCATCTCATCCACCCTCCATTTTAGAGGAGGGCTCTGAGATCTAAGCAGGGCAAGTGATTTGCTCCTTGTCAGACCCCAGCAATAAGCATCTGAGGGGGTATTTGAACCCAGGTCCTTAGATTCCTGAACCACAGCTTAGTCTACTGACCCAAGTGTAACCAATACGAACCAACTACCATAATGAGAAAACCACAAGCACCTGTCCTTTCCTTTGAGAGATTTTAAATACTGTCTTAGTCAGCAAGCACTTGGCTTACTTGACATGTAGAGCTAAGACAGCCTAGGGCAATACTGGTGTAGAATATTAACTCATTTGTAAAATCTTAGGGAAGGAAAGCAGCGGATTCTGAGACGTACTTCCTCATGAAACAATGAGCTTCAGGGGAGAGACAAAATCAGTATAAAGTAAGTCATCCCAATGAGGCTGCCTGGGCTAGATCGCCTTTGGGAAACTGACAAGATCTTTAAATGAGCCCAGTTCCCTCCATTAAGGATGAATACAGAAGGACGACAAACAGATGAAACATTGAAAAGATCTGCAAACATTTTTAACCCTCTTTTTTCACCATTAGGGAGAATGGATTATCTACATTTGGAATCAAACATTATACTCCCCAGGTGTATTTACAAAGGAAGTAGAAATAACATGGGGGAGGGGAGATTGGAGAAATAGTCAGACTGACTGGATTGTGTCTACACTACAAATTATGGTGACACAAATTATTGAGGGATCATTCTTAAGCAAGAGTGTGGGACGAGTCTTAGAACAGAAATTCTTAACCTGGGCTCCATAGGCTCCCCACCATCACCCCAGTCAGGACCTTATGGATAGATTTCAGGGGGTCTGTGAACTTGGATGGGAAAAATTACAGCTTGATTTGCACTAACCTCTAACTGATATTTAGCTTTTTCTTCAAGTATGAATTGAAATAACAACAACAGGGGCAACTACGCAGCGCAGCAGATAGAACACCAGCCTTAGAGTCAGGAGGTTCTGGGTTCAACTCCAGCCTCAGACACGTAACACTTACTAGCTGTATGACTCTGGGCAAGTCACTTAACCCCAACTGCTTCATGAAAAAAAGAAATAATAACAACAACAAAACTTTGTTCTGATAAGAGGTCTGTGGGCTTTACCCCAAAGGGGTCTATGACACACAAAAAGTTTAAGAACTCCTGTTTTAGACTAAGAAAAGGTGACAGAGGGGAACTCCAATAACTACTAACCCATACATTTGCAATTTCATCTATATAAAATTTTAATGAGAATAATCTCATTGAGGGCCTTCTTAATGAGGGTATCAAGAGGAAAAAGGTATGCTTTCATAATTGATACTCCATAGGGAAGAGAAAGGGAAAAAAACATTTATTAAGCATCTACTTAATCTTAAATACCTACTATGTGCCAGGCATTATGTGAAGCACTTTACAAATATTATCTAATTTGATCCTCACAACAGCCCTGTGAGGTAGGTGCTTTAATTATCCCCATTTTTACAGATGAGGAAACTCTGGCAGACAGAGTTAAGTGACTCCCTAGGGTCACACAACTAGTAATGTCTAAAGTAAAATTTGAATTCAGATCTTCCTGACTTCAGGCCCAGCCTTCTATCCACTGTATCTTTTAGCCACAAACTCTACAAGTTGGAAATTCAGAATATCAGTGTTTTAAGGAAGCATCTAGAAGATTTCCTAGTCAGGAAGAACCTCGCTGCCAAAAGAACAAAGTCACCCTAAATGAGCCACAATGAAACATTCTCTACTTAACAAGATCATCTCATCACCTTTCTAACCGTATTCATGGAAGGGTTCTCTAAATTTATTTCATGAAATTAACAAAATTGACTCATCAGCTTAATGGAGGAGCAGGTAGACTCCAACCCCTCCATATCCCTCTCCATCAAGCAACAAATTAGGAATATTTTTGTACAAGAAAAGCCACCTATTGACTAGAAATGCATCTATGGCCATAGCTAACCGACCAAAGACAAAAATGAGCCTGCAGAATTAACAGGTGCCAACACAACTAATTCAGAACATTTCTGTTAGAGAACATTGGCCCCTATCGAAATTCTCTAGATTGGCTATCAAGTGAACTCCCAATTTACGAGGTAATCACTACGAAGCAAAAGTCTGGCTGAGTGACTCTTCTGCTCAAAACTTTGCTGGTAGTTCCTCATGGTCAACATATACAATATAAAATATATAAAAATAAAATAATATATATAATATATAAATATATATATAATATATACATAAATAAAATTATATATATATATATATATATAAAATATATATTATATATATATATATATATATAAAACTTTGAGCCCTCATTAAATAACCTCCATAATCTGGTTCCAACTTGTCTTTCCAGACTTAACTTTATTACATTCTTTGTATTGAGCCCTGCTACTAGGCAGGCAGTCGATCAACTACATTTATTATGTGCTTACTATATGCCAGACATGGTGCTAATCCCTGGGGATGGGGGGATGGGGGGGTGGAGGAGGGGTTTAAAAAGAAAGACAAGAACATTGTACTTCCCCTCTAGGAGCTCACATCTTAAGAGAGAAGAAAACATGGAAATGACTGTATACATAAGAATGTAAGATATGTAGAGTGTAAATGGAAGGTGGGGCGGCTAGGTGTTGTGTTCAAATCCCACTTCAGATACTTACTAGACTTGTGACCTTAGGCAAGTCACTTAACCCTGCTTGCCTCAGTCTCCTCATTTGTAAAATGAGCTGGAGAAGGAAACGGCAAACCACTCCAGTATCTCTGCTAAGAAAACCCCAAATGGGGTCATGAAGAATTGGACAGGACTGAAAAATGACTAGACAACAATAATAAAATGGAAGGTGATGTCAACAAGAAGGCACCGGAGGGGAGAGGTGGGCTAGAAAAGGCTTCCTGCAGAAGATGGGATTAGTGCTGAGTCTTGAAGGAAGAAAGGGACACTAGGAGGCAGAGGTGAGGAGGGGGAGTAGACCAGGCACAGCCAGGGCAAAGGCAGACAGATGGAACATGGCGTGTCCTGCATGACAGGCCAAGACACTTGGATCGCAGAATGTGTAGAAGGGTAAGCCCAGCAAGACTGGAAGAGTAGAAAGGGCTTAGGGTTAGGATGAGGGCAGTGTCACTTTTTAATCTTTGTATTCCCAGCATCTAGCATAATGCCCGGCACACAGTAGACCCTTAATAAATGTCCATTGAACCGAACGCTGGAAACCCATTGCTTTTCTTTAACTGGGATGACGTGACAATACAAACTTCATATGAAGGCACAAATGACCCACTATTCAAACAGACTATTTCCTTTGTTTTTCCAGGCAAAAAACTACCTACATTGGGGCTGTTGATATATTTTCATGGAATCACAGATTTAGAGTTGGGAGGGCCTCTGGGAATCATTCAGTCCAAACCCTTCATTTGAGAGAAAACATAACAGGGTCAGTAAAGATGACTTACCTCTCCCAGGATCACACAGGTAGCAAGCAGCGGAGATGCGTTTAAGCCCAAATTCTCTGGCTCCCAGTCATGCCCTATCCAGCTGCCTCTTCACAGTTTTCTGTCCATTTTCCTTTCAGCCCGTGAGTAAGATTGTGACCATGGTTAAGAGTTCACTCTGTGACTGTGGAATCAAGATTTTCCCAACACAGCTATGATCAAATTTGGCCTTCTTAATACCATGTTGAGATCTACTGACCTAAATGACCCAGGAAGACATTGTCTTATTTTCATTTTTTTTGTCCTGAATCTGTAATTTCCTTAATGTAAGGAATTTCTGCTGTGTAATCTCCCCCTACCAATTGGCAAGGAGTTTATAATTTATAATCTTAGAGAGTGGCCTAGGGCACTGAGGAATTAGGTGATTTGTCCATAGTCACAAAGTGATCAGAAGCGGGATATTCATTCAGATCCTAAGACCATCGATACAGAGCTGAAAGGGACCTCTAAGGCCATGTCGTCCAATCCTTTTACCAACAACGGATAAATAGGTTTGCCTGGGTCACCCAAGTAGTGTCAGAGATAGGTTTTGAATCCGGTTCTCTGAGTCCCCCATCGTCAGCCCTACTGCCCTCCGCTGCCTCTCCATTGATCTGATTATATCAATCAAATTTGGCAATTAAGATACAAATCATTAGGACTGCAGCACAATAAACAGAGTGATTTCACCTAATTTATTTAGCACAGCAGCCATCTAATCGTCAAGGAAGTCACAGCTGGGGATCACCAGGTTAAAACCATTCAATCAGCTACTGAGTGATATATCCAATCATGTGATATGGATACGGCCTTAGGGTAATGTTTCCTAGAGTTTGATCTTTCAAAATAAAATGCCTTCCCTCCAGTAGTATCAACTTAGAATGTGTGTATGGTAAATTTGCTGGTCAGTTGATATACATACATGTATGCACATGCATACATGCATATGTATGTATGCATACACATTTGCATATATATGCAAGATATACAAAACATTTATATACACCCATGTATATATATATATATGTGTACACATGTTTGCACATATACACAAATATACACACATGATTGCATATGTAAATGTGTTATGACAACACTAATGTATATATACACACTCACATTTTTATGCATGTATTTATATATTATATATACATTGTGTTCATATGTATGTGTATAAAGTGAAGAGACAGCAAGGACATATGTGTATAATATATATTCTATACAAATTCACAATGTACAATACACACAATACATACATATTTGCATAAGTGTACATATACATATATGTATGAAGACATGTACAAAATACATTTTTATACATTTATACATTTTCTATATTATACGTATATATGTATATATGCATATATATACATATATATATGTATATATATCTCCATATATATAAAGATGAAGTGAAGAGACAACAAGGATATGTATGTATAACAAATACCTTTTTGTGCACACACAGCAGTCCAACCATCTCATTTTAGAAATGTAGAGACTACAGTGTCCAGTGCCCAATATCACAGCACCATAATAATCATTAATTACATTGTGCTTTGCAGTTAGCACTCGATTAATATATGTGATTTAATTTGAGCCTCACAATAACCCAGGTTTTAGAAATCCCACTCCAGTACTCTTGCATCAACATCACACATATATACTCAGTGAAATACATTACTTTAAAAAAATATGTTGAACATGGGTGAAACTCTACTCCCATAGAATACAGCAGTACTTTCAGTGCCTCTGAGTTCTGGAAGGTCACAGGACCACAGATTTAGAGCTACCATGGACCTTAGAGGATAGTTGGTCCAACCCTTTCGTTTTATAAATGAGGAGACTGAGGCCCCCAAATATTGAGTGATCTGCTTAAGCTCATGAAAACAGTAAGCAGGAGAGCCATTATCTGACCTGGCTCCTTATCCAGCACTATGCCAATTTCAGCAAAATGACCACTTCCTTCACCAATATGGATCAAAAGTCCAAGACTCAGTAGATGGTCTTCAAGAGTGTCTGTGATTGTGGTGGACAGAAGCCAAAGAGCCCAGCTCTGACACAACTCTCTACTCAAGAAGCACCAGAACAAGCAATGATTAAGAAATCCAGGGACAGCTAGAGCCTGCAGCTACGTTGCTTTGACCTCGGAACAAGACTGGGAGCCTGCAATGTTCAGACCAGGAGGGCAGAGTTCAAACAGTTCAAGAAGACTCAGCAAGTTGAGTTTACTGGCCTGAGCTACCTCAGAGGTCCTTGACCAACTCCATATGCAATACCCAGAGGACTTAGTGGCAGAACTCAGGGAAATACATATACAAATAATAATGATAGCTAGCATTTATATTGAACTTTGAAGTCTGCAGAGAGCTTACCATATATTATTTCATTTGATCCTCACCCTGTAAGATAGGAACTGTTATTACCCCCGTTTTGCAGATGAGGAAACTGAGGCTGAGTTACGTGACTTGCCCAGAGTCACATAGCCAGTAAGTGTCTGAGGCAGGATTCAGATCTTTCTGGCACCTAGTCCACACCCAACATTATCCACTGAGTGATCTAGCTTGTGCAGCACCCCAATGAAGAAAAGAGTTCAAGGCAGAAGTGCAGGGAAACCCTGGCTTAGCCTGACACAGCAGTGAATTCTCTGTGAAGCCTTGGTTGGACTGCACTGAGCTAATTTAATAGGACCAAACGGGCTGCAGCAGATTCTACCACAACCGTATGGAGGTAGCTTGTTGTAATGGGAAAAAAAACTGGGAATTCCAAGTTAGGAAGTTGGGGTTCTAATCTTGCAACTGCTGTGTGAATCACTTGACCATTCTGGGCTTCAGTTTCCTCACCTATAAAATGAGGGCAGATGAGGAGACTATTTGACCTCAGAGGTTCATTGTGGTTCTAACACTCCATGATTTCATGACAACAAAACTGTACCCAAGAAAAGGTCTGCTAGTGTAGAAGATTGAGGAGAATTAATTATATCATTTACTCATTCATCACACGATGCCAGTAATCAAGAATGTCACAATGGCAGGTCTTGGCCTTCAATCCTTTGAAAAATGGTAAGTTTTACTCACCTACAAATGTCCTAAGTAAACCTCTACATGCAACAGCCCACCCCCGACAAAGGCTGACGTGCATTGAGACCAAGTGAACAAGCCCACAGTGGAGGACTTGGAATTGACCATGTAATTGACCACCTTGGAGTCATAGAATATGAGAACTAGACAGAACCTTAGAGTTCATTTAGTCCAACCCCATCAGCTTAGTGGAGGAAAATGAGGGTCCACCCAGACAGTTAGCAGCAGGGCCAGAAGTAGAACCTAGATGTCCTTTTCCATAGTCCAGTATCACAACCCTGCCTCACTTAAATCCAATTCATTCACGAGTCAAGACGTCACCCCATGAGGTCATCGGTCCTCTTTGAAAATGAAGGGCAAACAACAACAGATAATCAGGCCAGTACACTGCGAATTACTTTTGAACAATTTCCACTTGCCCTATCCCTTGCCTAGAAGCCCAGAAAAGGCAACAGATTGGGAGTGTTTCATTCTTTATATTTCTATCCTGCTGCCTGGGATGCTCATAGTGGGCATTTAATAAACGCTTGCTGACTGGTTGGTTAGTTCTCTTCCCTCGAGAGAGTAGAGGCTCCTTCAAGACTATTTCCTTTTTGTCTTTCTTTGCATTTCTGGTGCTTAGCATGGTTACTCATACATATTTGGCACTTAATAAATGCTTGTTGATTAATTGAGTGATACAGAATTCCTTGAGAGATATAATAACAGAGATAATGGTTTTCTTTTTAATCTCTGCTCTCTGGCTCATTTCCTCTCAGCTCTGCATGAATGCTCCTAAAAATCCGCTTCCCTGAATGACTTCAGATAGAAGCATGTGAGGTCAGGCTTATCTTGATTCCCATTCATAAATTTGTATTTTCAGTGATGGCCAAGCAGGTGGGAAATAACAATAGAGTGGTCTGAATGGGCCAAAATAAAATGGTTACAAGTTTGCTCTAAGAAGCAAGGCTACCTCCATTAGATTATAGTAGCTTTATCTGGATGAACACAGCTGATGCAGATATCGCAGAACCAATAAAGGCTAGTTATGAAGTATGAGAAAGTCCAGTCCATTTAGCAGACACTCATTTTCTGAGGGATAGGCTAGCCAAGCAACCAGAGGCTTATCACTGGTTGGCTAGTTACATGGTGAGGAATTCTTAGCCCTGGCAAATAATGAACAAAGAAAATGCAAAATGGCTTTCTTTGTGTCTGTGCAATCCTTTTCTTCTTCTGTAGTAATGGCATGAGAGTTAAGGAGAAGGGCATAGTATGTGTTAAGAACCAGGCAGGTTTTGGAACATCCCTAAAATGAATTTAACATTTGGTACTTTAAATGAACTCCTTGTCCAGTGACCCATAAAGAGACATACTACAGGAAGAGCTGAATCATTTAATCTAGAGAATCTCACTATAAATGAAAGCAGAAGACAAATGAACATTGAAATGACAAATGGTAGCTAAATGAGAGGATAGCTTAGAAATTCTCTTTGGGAAGGCAAATAAAGGTGTGAGAATAGTTAGTTTAATGGCACATGCAATGCCACAAGAAGTGTCATTCCATGGGATTCTTGATCATATGATGGCAGGGCTCATGATAAGCATTTGCAAAAACAGCACCATGAAGATGAATGCAACTTATGTGCCAACACTTGTTACAGAGGATGACGAAGGTAGTATAGATATTCTAGAACAGGGATCTTTAATTTAACTTTTTTCTTTTGATATTTTGATAACTATATTTCAATAGAATTGCATTAATTTGTAATCCTATGTATATTATTTTATGTATTCAAAAACAATGTTCTGAGGTGTTCCTAGGCTTCATCAAACTGCTAAAGGAGTCCATAAACTCAGAGTATTAAGAACCCCTTTTCTTGAAAAAACTAGTGAAGTCCCTCCCGATTCAATAAGCAGATTCTTTGATAGTTGCTAACTTTAATGCAAAGGTGGTCATAGTTAAGGACAGCCAAAACACTATGCTGGAAACCATAGCTCAGGGCTAAAAAGTGAGGGCCAGCAAAGCCTTAGACATGACACAGATATTGAATGCCTGGACATTATATAATTTCTTGAACAAGAATGGAAAGTGTTGCAGGTGAAAAACTCTGAATTAACATCATAACATTAAATTTGTTATAGTCTCTCAGTAAGGAAACCAAGCGGTTACCAATAGGGGAGTCATTTCCAAATCCGTTGTCTGTAGAAACAAACCATTTTCTTAGACCTGTTAAGGGTCAAAGACAAGATCTGAGTCTCAATTTCTCTTCCTTTCAAGTGTGGGACTCATTTCTTCCATCATACCTGTTTCTCTATCAGTAAATATTAAGTGAATCAAATGGTGTACTTTAAAACTAGAAAATCTGAACTGGAACAAAGAATTGGTTTTTATTAAATCACAGATACATATTAGATATTATCTTAAATATCATAGCCAACCGCTCCCACATATTTAAAAGTGTATAAAGTGAAAGATGCTTCACTGCATAACGGATTTGGAGTCAGCAGAAACTCAGGTTCAAATTCTGCCTGACATTTAATATCAATATAATAATAATAATAGTGTTTATGTAGCATTTTAAGGTTCACAAAGCACATTCCTAACATTGTCTCATTTTGTCCTCACAACCACCCTGGGAGGTAAGTGATATTATTGTCCCCATTTTACAAATGAGGAAACTGAGTTTAAGTGATTAAGTGACTTGCCTGGGATCACACACCTGGTAACCCTGGGTAAATAAATCAATCTGAAGCTAAATTTCCTTATCTCGCAGGTTGCTGTGAGGATCAAAGGAGATAGATAACATGCTATAAAAATGAATAAATGATAGAATGCTATATATCAGTTAAACATAATAATAACTGATTTCTCTCTTCTCAAAAGAAAGTGTTTGTTTCACCAAATGCTCTACACAAGTGGAAACAGAGGTGTGAGCAGACAACTGAATAATTCAGGCCAAGGAGAAAGTCTTAGTCTGAAATCTTCACACTGCTTGAACAGCAGAGCCCAAGTCCCCATGTTTTGAAACCCTCTTTTTTCAGTAGTTTTCCTTTTTTGATTTTCCCAGAATGTCTTCACCTTGGGCCATGTTTTTCTGTTGCTTCTAAGAACTGTAGCCATTAGTCTCAGGCTATTAATGATCACTCAAAAGTGTCAAGGGGGGAACCGCCAGCTCCCCACTTGTACTTTGGACACATGGTTCATATTAGGAGAAAAAGACAAAGAAAAGAAATTCATTTCTATGAGTATTGTTGTATCAAGACACTTTGTAAATAGTACCACATTTTGGAATAATAAATTAATTTCCCAAAGGACTGTATTAATTACAAAATTGTTTTCAAAAAGAAATTGGGTATAGTGGCAATCGGTCTTTTAATGTCTTTTAAACTTCTTTTAAAGACAATCAACGGCTTCATGAGCAAAGAGTATTCTTGGTCACGAGTCATATATGGGATGAATCCCTGCTGGGCCTCTGGAAGACAATTATGTTGTAAATTTATTAAGTTAAAGTAGAAGTTTCTGCCTAGTGAGGAGGAATATTTGTCCTCTTCTTGGATGTCAAAATGAAGTCTGGCCTTAGCCCTAGACAGTGAGAGGGGTCAGAGTGACCGAGGAAATGTCACTGGGAGAAAAATCCATCAGGGAAATCCTGAACTACAGGATACTCAGAAGTGACCAATCTCTCCTAACCTCCAAACAAATCTTTCCTTCAGATGAAAGGCTGACACAAAGTAAAACCTCCTAACAATCAGAGCTCTTTAAAAGTGGAATGGCCTGCCTTGGAAAGCTAATTCATTCCCTCTGTTGGGGCCATTAAACAAAGACTCCCCATTCTGATCCACCTTCTACACACCTGCCAAAGGGGTTTTCCTATCATGTAGGTCTGACCATGTCACCACCTCCCACCCCACTCAACAAACCCCTATTGCCTCTAGGAGCAAATGTAAACTCTTCCCTTTAGCTTCTAAAGCCCTTCCCAACCTGGTCTGTTCCCATATTATCAGACTTCTTAAGCGCTACTGACTTCAGTGCACTCTACAGTACAGACACAATGGCCCAATTGCTAATCCTCACAAATATATCTTGATATCCTGTCTCTCTATCTTTGCACTGACTATCCCTTGTGCTTGGAAGGCTCTCCCTGCTCCCCCACCTCCCCCCCAACTCTTCCACTTCTTCGAATCCCTGGTTTCCTCCGAAGCTCAGCTCAAAAACCAGCTTGCTCAGGAGGCCTTGGCTGGTCACCCTGGTCCCCAAGGCATTGAACGTCCTCCCTACCAGTTTGGTTGTGGTTCAGTCATTTCAACCCGATTTAGGGTTTTCTTGGCAAAGATACTGGAGAGGTTTGCCATCTCCTTCTCCAGCTTACTTTATAGATGAGGAAACTGAGGCAAACAGGGTTAACTGACTTGCCAGCTACTAAGTATCTGAGGCCAGATTTGAACTCACAGAAGGTGAATCTTCCTCACTCCAGACCCAGTGCTCTATGCACTATGGCACCACCTAGCTGCACCCTTCTAAAGTTACTTCTCATCTACCTCTATGCACCACGTCTATGCGTATCTATCTATGCCTATTATATACATATTGTCTCTGCCACTAGAATGGAAGTTCTTTGTTTTCACTTTTTCTTTGTAACCCAAGGGCTTAGTCCACAGGAAGCACTCGCTGACTGATGACCACTTGTTGCATGTGTGAATGCTGAAATGGGAGAGGCAATACTGAGTCTGGGGAGCACCAGCTAGCAGGCTGGCCTGACTGTCTGTAGAGCTCAGGAAAGTCAGGAGAATGAGAAAGGAAAAAATATTATAGAAGTAGATTCTGGAAGACCTTAAAGAGCAGACTGAGTAGTCTGAGCCTTGTCCTAGAAGAAATGACAATCCCTGAAGTTTTCTGAGCAGAGGGTAGACACGGTCACCTCTGTGCCTTACAATAGTGGAGAGGATCGTCTGAATGGTGGAAAGAGTGAAAGCGGGAAAATATGTCTACACCAGGAGCTTATCACATGGGATCATACATTTAGAGTGGAGAGGGCTCTTCTATGTCATGGAGTCCAACCTCCTCGCTTTTACAGATGAGAACACTGAGGATTTCAGGGTATAAATGGTGTGTATATTAAGTGCTTTGCAGACTTTAAAGTGCTATATAAATGCTTATGATAATTTTGATATAGTATTACATAATATACATAAAGGCATATATTTATAAAATTTATAATATATCACATATAATTATATATTTTGTCATGTTTTATATTATTTTTTATATTTTTATCATATTTTATATTATTCATTTATACAAATATGTTTGTATTTATAGAAATATATAAATACAAATATATTATATCTATTATTATTATACTATTATGTTGTATACTATTATATGTGTATGTGTGTGTGTGTGTGTGTGTGTGTGTGTGGGTGTGGTGTGGGTGTGTAGTTACACAGCGAAGAAGTATCTGAAGCAGGATTCTCATTCAGGTCTCTCTGACACCAACCCCAGCATTCTTTCTACTATGCCAACAGGATGTCTCTAAACACAGACACCTCCTTTGAACAGGAGTCAAGCAAGTGACTGAAGATGACCTACCTAAACATTCCTGCAACCATATAGTCTTGAACTCTCCCAGCTGGGAAGTGAGACATCAGCCTACCTGCACTGGTCCCAGGATATATCCTAGAAAAGATTTTTTGAGTAAATCTCTGACATCGATGTCAGGAAAACCCTTGGGTTTTGCCTCTTTTTGCTGAAAATAAAAGCAAACAGGGAAAAAACCCTAACAATATTGCTAATTGAGGGTTCTTCTTAATTGCTTTACAATTATTGAGGTTTATTGCACTAAGTTCATTCATCCACTCCACTTAGCCCTTGAATTGACCTTCATCCAAGACACCATGGATACTGTCAGAACATCTAGCATCTTCCTGGGGAGGTTTCTGCTTTATTAACCAGCCTCTTGAGGAGCCGAATGCAATATTGATTTTCTAAAGCTTCCTTCCCTTATATTTGGGTCATCTAAAAATCCAGTAAACTCAACATTTACTGACTATTATCTAACAAGCTCACTTTTGACCTGAGCATTTAATATGAATCAGGGCTTGAGTAGAACAAAAGGAAAAGAAACACTTGGTTTTCAGGGCCTTTACCAGATAAACCCCCACCTTCATTTCTAGAATTTGTGTTGTCTATGGGGAAAGTGCCCATTTTCTCTTTATCAATCAACCAATTAATGTATGTTCCTGAATTAAGAACAAAACCAGTGTTTGAGACCCCAAACACCTAAGAATGCTGGGTATGGAGCAGCCTCTTAAAATCTCTGGGTCTCCCTTTTCTCACCTATAAAATAAGAGGAGCCAACATTAAATGATCTCTAATGTCCATTGCAGCCCTAAATTTGGGAAGATGATGGGATCTCACCCTTTTTTCCTTTTTCAGGTGATATGGTCCTCTAAGTCCATAAATATGAGGAACCCTTCTCATGACAACTCTCCCCACCAAAGCAGAACAGTGAGTGATGCTAATAACCACTCAGGATGTGTCTGAGACAAGACTTGAAACTGGATCCTTTTGATTCCAAGGCTAGCCCTCTATTCACTGTGGTAGACTGTCTCTTGAAAGAGAACTGATTCTGGGGTTGGAATACCTGGGTTCAAATCCTGCCTCTGATTTCTTACTAAATCTGTTATCTTACATTAGATTTTGAGATGCTTGATCGCAGGGAATGTCTTTTGCCTCTTTTTGTATCCTCAACAGTGCCTGGCACATAGGTGGTGCTTAATACATGCTTATTGACCAACTATCTTACATAAATCACTTCATCTCCAGGGACCTCAACTTCCTTATTTATAAAATGAGAAGGTTATACTGGATGGCTTCTGAGGTCCCTACCAGTTATAGAACTATGATCCCACATTAAAAGGATTATTTGTAAAACAGCATAAAACCTGTCTATTCTTTCCCCCTCTCTTTCCTCTCCTTTTTAACCCCATCAATTCTTGCCAAGGAGCCATGACAAAATGCTAATTGCAGTTTGAGATAATGATTAAAATTCTTCCCTACATCACTGACACTGAGAGACAAGATAAGATTTTGGCAGCAAGGGACGGGGGGGCACCAGATGGCTTCCATCTGGATCCCCATTGATTGTATAATTAAAACCCACCTCCCATTATCAGAATGGTAGGTGATAGACAGTTAGAAGATGAGTACCCTCCATGTTTTGAAGAAGCCTCCTCTCCCTGTCCCAACCACAGACGTATAAATATTAATGAATGCAATCTGCTTCTAAGCAGATTTAGCATGAACTTTTAGCAACCCTCCCTTGACAACTTCCTCCCTTACAAGAGGATTCAGTTTCTATGTTCTCTGATAAAAATAGCAGCCCCGACACTTGGGTTCAATCTGTGATTGAGGAAAGCCTTTTGCTTCCAGTCAGTAAACCAGTCACCTAAGTTTATGTCTTCTGAGTGTTCCTCATAACCATAAAAGTTTGGACTTGAATCCGAGAAATTCCGAGTTGGAAGGGTCTTTAGCCATCTAGTCCAATAGAACATGAATGTCCTCTGCCACGTACCTAATAAGACATCATCTTGCCTTTATGTGAAGACCTTCAATGAAGAGGAATCCACGAACTCTGAAGGCATCCCATGCCAGTTCTGGATTCCCCTAACTGGTAGGAAGTTTTCCTTAAGTCAAACCGAACTTTGCCTCTTTGTAACTTCCATTCCCTGCTTCTGGGACCAAAAACAACAAGTCTGATTTATTACAGTCTTTCAAAAACTTGAAATGGTTCTGTGATCCAGAAAACCGAGGAGGAGGAGCACGCTTAAGAGAAGACAAAGGTGATGCCAGTGACTGATGTTCACGGTCCACAGATGCCTGCTGGGTTTGATGTTCTGGGATTATTAACCCCTAGGGTTCCAGAAGTTACACTATTTTCAGTTCCTGAAGTCTGTCCTGCAAACTGGTGGAGAATCCAATCCAGGCTTCAATCTGGAATACTCTCTTCTTGCCCTACTTTCAATGAGAAGAGTTTCAATTCCATCTCTAGTTGATCAACTTCCAGTATTCTGAGGGAAATATTCCAACCCTCCTCCCCCCTGAAACCTTGCTCTGAGAGCTTTTCACCACTAAAGTCTCCCTACAGATCAAAGTGGTCAACATTTCAAAGGGGGGGAAATACAAGGGAGAATGTTAAAGAAATCCAAAGAACAAACTGAAAATTCAAACCACACCTCCAGACTCAACAATGCATGTTACTGGAAGGATTTTATCTATTTTGGTTCTCTTTGACATGTGTCTTAGACTACTTACCACCTACTTATAGAGATGAGTTACTGAGAAATAATAATTGTTCATCTTCCTAGAAGATTTTGAGTGACAGAACAGCTGTGGGCAATGTTGTACAGTGGAAAGGACAATGGCTGTCAAGTAAAGAGGCCCTCGGCTCTCCCAGTCCTGCTCAACTGTCACTACCCATGGATCTGAGCAAGTGATTTAATCTCCCTTGGGCTTCAGTTACCTCATCTGTTAAATGAGGGGATTAGACTAGATAGGGCCTATGGCCAGTTATAGGTCTGGTCCCAGGATCTTATAACAAAGATGAACATGCATTCAGATGATCAGATGAATAATAACACAGAAGGAATAGCTTAGACTAAATATGAACAAATGAAGGTGGGAAAGGGGTTTCCATTTTGTTTCTGCTTTCTTTATAATTATCTTCAGATTGGAAAGGGTAGAAGAAACATGGATAAGAGGGAATCAAAAAGAGACTTTGATTTGAATCCAAAGTAGCTGAGAAGGTAGAAATGACCTAGATATCTTAAATGAAATCAAATCTCTAAGCCAGAACAATATGTCCAGAGTGCTGAAAGGACTTGCCAATGTGATTAAAGATCTTTGGGAAATCATGAAGGATGGGAAAGGGTTGGAAGACTCAAGCTGGACAGATGTTCTGATTTTCAAAAGAGGGGAGAAATAGATATCAAAACTAGACATCAATGAAGATCGATTCTGATTCCTGTCAAAATTTTAGAAGTGAATCTTAAATGAGTGGTTTGTAAGCACCAATAAAATAAAGTGTGCTTGCTAGGAAACAGCATAGGTTCACCCAGAACACATGATGACAAATTAATCTCATTTCCTTTGTTGGCCAGTGTTATTAGACTGGTGGTAGTTCGATGGTACAGTGGATAGAGCACTGGGCTTGGAATTAGGAAGACTCATCTTCACGCATTCAAATCCAGCCTCAGGCACATACTAGCTCTGTGACCCTGGGCAAGTCACTTAACCTTGTTTGTTTTGGTGTCCTCATCTGTAAAATGAACCAGAGAAGGAAATTCCAAACCACTCCAGTATCTTGGCCAAGAAAACCCCAAATGGGGTCACAGAGAGTCAGACAAGATGGAAACAACTCAACAGCAACAACTTCTAGACTGGTGGATGAAAGAGTACATTTCATTAAGACATTTAATAAAATTTATTATTATATATTCCTGGAGAGGATAGAAAAAAGTAGAGTTAAATAGATTGGTATTTTGTTGAATAACCCTATCTACTGTTAATAAAAAACACAAGTCCAACTTGTTCAAGGCCTCCTGCATACCCAAAGTCCAGTATGGCAATGCAAGAAGACATGTTAAGTTGGCTTCAGGGCAACATTATGAGTGTTAGTTAATGGGGCAATGTCCACATGGAGAGAGATATCTTGTGGCTGGCTGCAGGACTCCATCATGTTTTTAGTCAATAATTTGGCCATAAAAGTATGGAGCAGTAGCTAATAAAATGGGTACTAGAGACAAAAATGTTAAAAATCTGATACCATGGATGTAAACTAAAAGATCAAACTACTGTTGCTTACTACTTATGTAACTTTAAGCAAATCATCACCTCCCTGGGCCTCATTTTCCTCATTTGTTAAATGATGGCATTGGACTAAATGACATCTGAGACCTATGATCCTTTGAGCTTATAGATTCTGAAGAGCAAGTTTAACAGGAATGAATTCAAAGCCTTGCATTTAGAATGAAAAAAAAAATCACTTTCAAAAGTCAAAGATGGAGAGGAACAGCCCTGACAGAATTTCGTGTGGAAAAGCTGGGAGGTGAGCTGATTAAAACCTTAAAATGAGTGAACAGTATGATTTGGCTGCTATAAAAGCCAATGTAACCTTAGGCTGCATAAACAGAAGTGTAAAGTCAAGACAAGGATTATCTCTACAGATTTGTGAACTGTAGTTTAATAGGGAACTGCAGAAGCTGAGAAAGAGTGTGGGGAAAGGATAGAAAATGATGAACATTTGGGTTCAAGTCCTATCTCTGACACATAACAGACTGCTTTACTGTGAGTCAGCCTTATAACTGTTCAGTTCCAAGGGGGCAACTCTCTCAGACAATCTCATTGCAGAGAAGGTGCTGACCTACAAAGGTAAAATGAGTTTCCTCACTGGGAATTCCCTGTGCCAGTGAAATCAGAGGTCCAACCCCTGTCCCTATGCCTATTGGGAAACTAGAGTCCATTCAAGGGATGGTGACCAGAATGATGATGGGTCTGGAAACCATGTCATCTAAAGAACTGGGAAATGGTTGAAGGAATTGAGTGTAGGGGACAGAAGATTTAGGGAGAAGACATGAAACTGTCTTTTAATATTTAAAAGGTGATTCTGCAGACACCTGCTTGGGCGTTGTGTTATTTTTGCCCCAGAAGGAAGAATTATATGGGCAGCAATGACTAGACAACAGATTTTGCCTTGTGGAAAAAACAAGCAAACAATTGGAGCTGTCCAACAATGGAATAGGTTGTCCTGAAAAGTAACAAGGTTCCTCTTGCTAGACAATATTCAAGGAGAAGATGGATTTTACCATCTGTCAAGAGATGTTGTTGGCTGGATATCAAACGAGGGTTTGAAATAAAGGCGAGGCCCCTTTGAGCTCTATATTCTAGCTTATTTGGGAGATATTGGGATACCCCAACTGTTCTCTATCTTCTGTTTGTGTTCTTCCCAGTCAGTCAATATAAATTTACTAAGCACCTATTATGTGTCAAACACCATGCTAAGCACTGGAGATATAAAGAGAGGGGAAAAAATACACAGACAAAAAAAGAACCTAGTCCCTGCCCTCAAGGAGCTCACCGTCTAATTGGAGAGACAACATACAAAGAACTATGCACAAATAAGCTATACACAGGTTAACTTGGAGATAATCAACAGCAGAAAGGTGCTAGTTAAAGAAAATACAACCTTTATTCCTGTACAGTGGCTGCCTTCCATGACCATGCTATTGCAATCTCATTTTCCCATTTAATGTGTAGTGTAGCCTAGAGGGGACAATGATAAAGCTTAAACACCGTACTTGGGGAGGGCAGAATTCTAATCTCTCTGTTGCTACTAGTAGTAAAACCTGGGCAACTAGTGGTATCATCTTTCAAGCCTCGGTTTCCTCTTCTATAAAATGAAAAACTTGGACTGTTTGGCTCTAAAGTCCCTTCTAGTTCTTGAATCCAAATTCCACATGTCCATTATTTGTAGTCTACATAATATAATAAATACCCTTTGATTTTATCTTCCGTTCTTCCTGAAGTTTAAATTGTATCTACTCTCTGATTAAGTCCTCTTTTTGCCAATTGCCCCAAGGTTATCTTTTCTCTGGGTACTTATTAACCAGACAAGCACAAATTCCATGATTTAGACAAAAAAAGAGAAAAAAATTGGCTGTAATGAAAAACTATTTAAAGGAAACATTGAATGATAGAGAGCTGACCCCAGAATTAGGAAAAGCTGGGTTCAAGTCCTATCTTTGACACACATTGGCTATGTGGCCATGAACCTCTAAATGTCACAGGAAAAACTCTGACTATAAAATCACAAGTCTGGACACCCCTGCCCTAAAAATGTTAGCCAAATGCATTGGTTTCAAAGGACAGTATGTTCCAACCTGGCAGCTTGCTCAATGCAAAGACACCTCTTTCATCAAAAGGGTTAATCTGTCATCTTCCTCAAACTTTCTAACCAGCTCTTATCTTTCCCCTTGTGGCTAAATGATATAGATAACAATTCTGAGAAATAAAACAAGACTGGTTAAAACAGAATCAAAAGTGCCATTCAAACCAAGGCTTCTCTTTCCTGGCTTGACTTGCCTGACTTGTTTGAGAACACAACGCTTGTTAAACTGCTTGGGAAAAACAAAACCAACAACAACAAAAAACTATGGAAATTCAAAAAATCATCAGTATCTGTGCTAGCAGACTATGGAGTGGCTTCTCTTGTGGCAGCCCCCATTCAACCACCTAACCTTTCAACAGAGCTGTACACCACACCATGAGATTATCCCCAAGAAGTGGGCATTGTTGAACACATCTCTTACTCCACTTAACTGAACAGCAAACAACATCTTACTCTACCACGGCCAAAGAAAAAGGCCAAAAACATCATTACCAAAGGATTAAGGGAGAAGCAAGGCAAAGAATGGAGAATGGGAAAAATCCAAAATATTCATCTAGCAACTGCCTTACTCTACATTTGGGAAGAACAAGGGCCAGAAATTTTCCCCAAGATCTTCCTTTGATCCTTCATCATGGTGTGGAGATGACCCTGCATTCTTCAAGGTTATCAGCTACATGCATGCTCCAACTTGATCTACCAAACAGTATAGGATCCAAATATAGGTTTGGTGCCAGACTATATATGTCACAATATTAGAGCAGTATAATTTTAGAATAGGACAGCTAGGTGGCTCAATGGATAGAAAGCTGGGACTAGAATCAGGAAGACCTGAGTTCAAATCTGACCTCTGATACTTACTAGCTATGTGACCCTGGGCAAGTTACTTCACCCTGCTTGCCTCAGTTTCCTCATCTGCAAAATGAGCTAGAGAAGGAAATGGAAAACCACTCCAGTATCTTTGCCAAGAAAAGGGGTCATAAAGAGTCAGACACAACTGAATATGACTCACTAACAAACAATAAATGTGGAAATATGTTTTGCATGACTTCATATGTATAAAGGGTATGTATCCTATTTCTTGCCTTCTCAGTGGGTCAGGGAAGGGTGGAAGAAGGGAGAGAATTGGTAACTGAAAGTAAAAGTTAAAAAGAAAATTTCAAACCAACCAGATATATTGCTGGCCATCTAGTCCAACTGTCTAGTTTTATGGATGAGGAAAATGGAGGCACAACGTTACACACGTAGTAAGTGGGAGGGACTAAGAAGCCATTGAATTCAATGAGTCACTTCTTTGTTCAGAGGAGGAAACTGAAGTCTGTGGGAGTGACTTGCCCAGGGTCACATAGGTATCATCAAAGCAAAATCTGAACCCAGATCTTCTCATCCTAGAGCCAATGCTGTTCCCGCTGTATCAGGATATAGTTTTAATTACTATTTGTAGAGTATACGAAATTCTACTGGCACAACTAGGACTTTAAGAGTGGAAGCAGGTGCAATCTTGACAAGGAAAGAATAAAGAGAGTTTGGTGGTGAGATGGTGACAGGGCAGACACCCTCCATTGGGGAGACAATCCAATGCCCGTCTGAAGAAAATTGAGGAAAGAGATGAGAATGGAGCCTGGGCACAGAGATCATAATGGAGAGCCCACGAAAGCCAGGCAAAAGGAGAGAGGATGCTATTTTTCTATGCCAAAAGGGGAAAGAGTAGGGTAGGGAGAGAGAAAACAAATATAGAGCAAACGCTTAGTGGCAATTAAAAGCGGTCAACGGTATGACAGGGGACCGAATGAGAGTCACAGATAAGAAAGTAAGCTCCGGCAAGAGAATCCCACTTTAACAGTGGGATTGTGTGTGGGAGTCCAGGGGCCTGAAGGGAAGTCCTGGCACATCTTGTAAGCACACAACAATAAACAAGCCCAGCTTTGATACGTGTGGCGACTCTACCGGCCTGAGTCAGAGCTTCAGAACGAGTCATCTTTCTTGGATGATTTGATGTTTTTAGAGTTCAAAGGGGAGGTTTTTCTGCTCCAATAAATTGGGAGAGAAGGACATGCAATTAGTTTCCTTTCACTTCTCTTTGCGCCCCAATGCTGCTTGTGATGACAGTTAGCATCTTCTCAGAGCCGACAGCTTGAGGGATGCTGCTTATTGCTCAGACGTTCCGTCAATCTGGAGTCAAGCATCCCAGAGAACAAGCTAGAGTATCTTCTTTCCTCGTGGTTTGTACAGAGGCAGCTCTGTTTTCTGGTCTGCTCCTGGGGGGATATCTTTGCTGAAGCTCTGCCCTTTATAATGTTGGCACCAGCATGCCAATGCTACAGAAATGCACAAACAAGGAGGATGAGGCCAGGTCTCAACTTTGGTTGAGTTTTTCTGCCCATAGACATACCAGCCTCTGCCTCTCCCTACCTCTGAAGGCAAAAAGATGGCTGAAATGGTTGAAGCTATCCCCCGATTCTATTTAAAGCAATCAGACATGTATAGAATCTGTCTACTCATAAGCCAACCGCCCATATGTGTTCCAGCCCCTTCTATCTCTAGGGAAGGGAATAGGCATTTGTTAAGCGCCTACTGTGCGCTAGGCACTGTGTTATCAACATTTATAAACATGATCTCATTTCGTCTCTACTCAGGGGGGGCTCTGTGTAGTTAATAGATCCCTGAATGGGGAGACAAGAAGAACCGGGTGGCTCTGGGAAAATCATTTAACCTCTCTGAACCTCAGTTTCCTCCTCTGTGAAATAAAGATGATTATAATACGAATAGTAACTACCTCAAATGGCCCAAATGTGATAATGTATGTAAACTGCTTTGCATACATTTAGGCTTTGTATAAATAGTAATTGTTATTATGGCCTCCCAAAGAAGTAACCCACTAAAATTTATAACCTAAACAAACCTTTCAGGTACAAATATAGGGGCCTGGGTCAGAGAGAGGATTTTTTTTTTCCAGGACTGGTGAGAGGGGTGAGGTAGAAAGAAAGTAGAAGACAGTCAAGTCTACAACCCTATTTATAAGGAAATACACAATTCAGATAAAGTCAACCAATGTTCCAGGAGTAGGGAACCTCTGGCCTCGAAGCTACATGTGGCCTTCTGGGTCCTTGGGTGGGGCCTCTTGACTGAGTCCAAGGTTTACAGAAAAAATCCTTTTATTAAGGGGATTCGGTCTGTGAAGGTTGGATTCTGTCAAAGGGCCACACTTGAGGACCTAGAGGGCCACGTGTGGCTTTGACGTTGCAGGTTCCCCACTCCTATTGCAAAGCTTCATAGCAGGAGCTAAGGCCACAAAGAGAACAATTGAAAGAGTTTGCCCTCAAGAAGCTTATATTCTTCTAGAACAGAGGTTCCTAAACTTATTTAGCCTATCTGCCCTTTTAAAAAAAAAATCACTCAGTGCTCCCCTGGAAATCTACTTTCTTTAACCCTCTAACATTTTTAAAAAATTTGCATCATTTAAAAATTTTAAAAAAAAATAATGCATCTTAAATTCAATAATTTATTGTAAATTTGAGTTCTTTCCCTGCATTGAAATTTTGATGACACAATATTATGTCACATAACCATATAGTGTCGTATTATAAACAAGTTATTACACGCACATATTCCTGCCGATGTATGCTGAACTTCCCAATAGCGCACAACACACTTGCCTGCCAACACTTGCTTCTTAAGACCTGTTGGCAGACTCGACCACTGATGAGTTATAACTTGTGTTTTGTGTTTTTTATTTGGAAAATAATGTAATCACTATGACTTTAACTGTTACACAACAGATGAAACACGTATGAATGGTTTTTAACAATTTCTTCTCTTCTCTTCTTTTCGTATGCTTCTACATCCCCCTTGCCTTCATTCAACACTCCTCGATTGCAGCCAAAGCTACTACTGCCCCGTGGTTTGTTCCAGCACCCCTTTGCGGGCAGTGTCACCCATTCTGGGAGTCTCTGAGGGAGGAGGGAATAACAGATCATGTACACGGATGCTAATTTTCTTGGGGTACCAGAAAAGGTAACTGCTGTTTCCGTCAAGAATTTGCTCCCTAACAGTATTCTTTAAAGTCTCTTTCTTAAAACCCCTTCTAAGAAGTACTTTAAAGTTTATGGTTATGACGATGTCATAGCTACATTTCTCTTACACTATGTGAATTCAGGTATGCTGCCAAATCAGTTCAGTAAATTACAAACAACTTGACAGGTGGGTATGTCTTATTTATTTTGCATCTTCACCAGATCCTTGTGTAAAATAATACAAATCACTCAAAATTCTATGGTAATTTAAGGTTTATACCCCTGAGAAATAGATATAACAAATATTAAAATATCCCATTTTACAGATGGAAAAACTAAGGCTTTCCAGAGGGGAGGTGGCTTCTTATTACATAAGATTTTAAGACTCAAAGCTAGGATTTGAACCTAAGTATACTGACTAAATATCTGGCACTCTGCTATAGCGCCTTATCATACATTTAATATATGCTTGCAGGATAAATTAATTAATGAAATCAGTCAACAATATTCAGCCATTATTTTTTACTTACTCAGTGCGTGCACTGCACTGTTTGGGAAACAAAGAAATTTGAGGTTCAAGTCCGATCCCATGTTCCCTACACAGCCTTACTCGACCAGACCAGTCCCACCCAGGCTGGCTTACATGGACCTCTGCCTTCTCTGAACTCCAATGTCACCTACACTATCTTACGTGGTATTTGCGCCTTACGATTTTAGTCATCCTTTCATAGACACATATCTCTTCCCTCCAATTAGACAATGAGCTCCCCAAGTGCAGGGACTGGTTCTTATTCTCCTTTATCTCCTTCCCAGTACAGGCCCTTAGACCAAGCAGGCATTCGGAAAATACCAACCAACTAGCTGTTTGACAGTATATGATTTCTACCATCAAAAAGTTTACAATCTAGTTGTAGAGTCAAGACAAAGTTAAGGAATCTTCACAATAGCCCTAATTGAGTAGGTTGGGAGTAGGGGTATTTAAAAAAGAAATAAATCCATTTTACAGGCAGGGCAAGGTGTTAGTGATAGGCCCTAAAAAGTGCCACCCAGGACAAGAAACTGTTCATCACTCATTCAGACCGTGGCAATTAACTTCTCACTTTTCATTACTAACTTATAAAAACAACCAATCGGTCAACAATTATCTATTAACTGTCTATTCTGTGAAACTGGGGATACAAAGGGAAATATAATGATAATACCTAATATTTACATAGCCCTTTTAAGGTTTGCAAGGCTGTTGGGTACATGAAGGCAAAAATAATGGGAATAATACTAGCTGACACTTAGATAGCTAACTTGCAAGGCTTCCGAGGCCCTTCACGTAGATTGGATCATGTAGAGTCCTGAATGTTGAAGGTTAGCAAAGATCTGGATTTGATGGTTTTGAAAGTCCTTTCCAGCTCTAAATCTACAATCTGGTAATCTCATGTGTTCCTCACAACAGCCCTGGGAGGTAGATGCTATTATCACTCCCATTTACAGATGGGGAAACTGAGGCAGAGAGAAGTCAAGTGACTTTCCCAGGGTCACATGGCTAGGAAGTGTCTCACGTTGAGTTTAAACTTGGGTTTTCCTGACTCCAGGTCCAACACTGCATTCCTTCCCTCTGAAAGGTCAGCTACAGCTTTCTTTTGGTTGGGTGGTTATTTAATATTCTTTCACCTCACTTTGGTGACTCAAAAATGAAGCAGTCCCTCCCCTTAAGAAGCTTATCTAGAGGAGACAATATGTCCATTTTTAAAAGTTCATACACAATAAATATAAGGCAATAAATATTGCATATTGTATTATAAAAATAATAAAGTAAAGGCCACTGGATTTTAATACAAATCCAACGCCTGGGATTTCCTTGTTTACGAGTCACTCTTCAAACCCATAATAAGATTCTTGCTCATTTATAATAAAAAATGTGTGGCTTTAGAGACACCGAGGGGCAATGGAGTTCACTTGGATTCCTAGTTAGTGGCCTTGCGTCTTAGGGCCAGCAATAATAACAATGATGGCTAGCATTTATGTAGTTTATAAGGGCAGTTAGGTGGCACCATAGTGCATAGAGTGCTGGGCCAGGAGTCAAGAAGACTCATCTTCCTGAGTTCAAATCTAATCTCAGACATTTATTAGCTATGTGACCCTGGGCAAATCACTTAACCCTGTTGGCCTCAGTTTCCTCATCTGTAAAATGAGCTGGAGAAGGAAATAGCAAACTACTCCAGTATCTTTGCCAAGAACTGCACCCCCCCCAAAAAAAGAGTTACAGTCAGACATAACTGAACAACAGAGATTTGTAAAGCACTGTATTGTCTCATTTAAGGCTTACTATGAGCCGGGGCAGTATTATTTATATCCACTTTACAAAGAAGGAATTTGAAGCCCAGAGAGGTTAAGACATTGCCAGTGATCACCAGTTAGTAAGCTTCTGAGGTTGGATTTGAACTCAAGTCTTCACATTCATAAGCTTATCCACTGTGCCGCTTCGCCAGCTGCCTTTGTAGAAGCAAAGCCCACCATTTGGTAAAAAGGGCCTAAAAGTTACACTTTTGCCTCAACCTGACATGGTTATTAACAGCCAAGGTATTGTCCCATAAGTGTATTCTTTGAAACAGTTTTCTTAAAAGCCTGTCTTTCTAAGAAATGCTTCCAAGCTTCTAGTACAAATGTCATAACTCTATTTCTATTCTGCTGCCCCTCCCTGTGAAAAGTCAGCCACAGCTGGGTTTTTTAAAAATCCATTCTTCTTTATCCACAGGTGCTGTTATTATGCAAATGTTACATCTGTGTGTAACTCAAATAAGTATTTTATTGCAATTAAGACATGAAAACTTTTCACGAATTGTTATTCTTCAATTATATGAAGCAATTACATTTCATAAAATGCTGCAGCCTTCTTACAGTTGAAAATTTTTTAAATTAATTTTTCCTTTTTAGTTCTTATAATTAATAATTAATCCATAAGGAAGACAGAGTAGAGGGCATAAGCATTTGTAAAGCACCTGCTATGTGCCAGCCACCATGCTAGTGTTTTACAAATATTATCTCTTTTGATCCTCACAACAACCCTATAAGGCAGGTACAGTTAATGTCCTCATTTTACAATTCAGGAAACTGAGGCAGACAAAGGTTAAATAATTTGCCCAGTGTCATGCAGCTAAGAAGTATCTCAGACTGGTTTAAAACTCACGTCACCCTGATTCCAAGCCCAGCGCTCTAACCACTGAGCAACCCAGCTGCCTCTGGAGCAAGACTTAAAATCAGGGAGACCCATGTTCACTTCCTGCATCTGGGGAATGAGGCGTGGTTGTCAAACTTGGCTAACCGATCACCATGTTTTGCTTAACTACACATCTTCAGCACAAGGAGAAATTGGGGATGCATGAAAAGGGAATTCTTGGAAAGTCACAGTGATTTTTTTCTAAAGCATCAATAAGACATTTATGTTGTGGTTGCTATTTTTAATCCTGCCTCCAACGCTGCTGGTTGTGAAACTGTCCCTCTCCATCTTGGTTTTCTCATCTATAAAATCGGCATTTAAATACCTGGAATAACTACCCCATAGCGTTGTCAGGCTTAAATGAGGCAACTTATCAAGAGTGCTTTAGAAGAAAAGGATGTCCATCATAGTGAAGAAACGTATCCCTTTGACAATTTCAAATGAGCATGACAGTTTCCTACTTAATTGAAAATTCAGATAAGGAAAAAAATTTTCAGGACATCATAATTACAGCTACTCACTGTGTATTATTACTGTAAAAGGCAAAGATGTGATCCTAGCAAACCACCTGAGGTATTATTCATCAAGGGTCAGAACATGGGAAAATAGGCAGGGCGGATCAGCTTGATCATTCACCTAGTTTGAGAAATGCCCATCATCTCTAGCAAGCCAATAAGCTTTGGGCTCATAGTGTCCCTCTCTGTCAGACCAAGAACATAGCTGATGGCCCAAAAGAAAACTTGGGCTTTGAAGAAGGAAGACCCAGAGTCCTCTGGAAGGTGGATCAAGCCAGTGTGACTCACACAGCCTCCAGGGAAAGACAGGATTTAAGATCAAAAAAAGACACCAGAGCCACTGGTAAGAGTCAGTCTGGCCAGCTCCAAGCAAGCAGAGGAGCCTTTGCATTTACCCCTAGGCTCAAGGTTCAACAACTGACTTAGTAAATATAATTCAGACAAACTGAAGAAAACAGATAAACAGCTCAAGGATAAGAGCATTACTTTTAGAGGTCATAGTCATAGAGACGTCCAAAATGAAGGAAGGTAATCAGATGATGCCTTAATGGCCAGGAGTCTAAAGAGGAAACTGCCCTTCTCGGTGGGGGCCAAAGGACTGAGGGTAACTATGATGGAAATGATGAGCAGCTAGGACTCAGAAAGAAAGATGGCGGCCCCACAAACACTGATAAGAGCAGGAGACGCATTCTGGGAAGTACTGAACCTCCCACCTGTTCTGGAAGTGATGCCAACTTCTTTCTACCTTGGACTCAAAGTTTGAAGAACTTTGGTCAGTCAGCACGGAGGTCAGTTCAAAAACCCATATTCAGCAGGGCTCTTTCTCATCTGTAAGGACGAGGAAGGAACATCTCCATTTCTCACATGATCCTGTTTGTACTCGAATTGTTTTCATTTGCCTTCATTTCTCCTTAAAATGACTCCTTTAACCATTTGTGGATTTTTCTGGGACAGTGTTTTCTAGATGGTCATTTGTAGAGCCTGTGACATCATCAGAGTTTGGTGGGAAATTTGTGATTCCAGTGATATTGTCTTCTAAAAGAGCCAACACAAAGTTCTATATGAACCCCAAAGCTAAATCAACTTAAATTTAATTTTAAAATTAAAGCATTACACTTGGTGATTATTTGGTGTGAAAGGGCATTCTTTTCTCTATTTTGCTCCCAAATTTTCTTGATTGTTGTCCTTCATTCCAAAGGCATTCCATACCTCAAAAATCCCCAAACCAACATTTGCAGATTTCACTAATATATTAGAGTCCCAAAGGATTCCATGTTTGAATTCATTTAAGATGTGAATATTGGCCTATAGGAAGCAGTAGATACAGCTATACTTCGGTGTGTATAGATGGGGATATGCACCCCCCAGTGGCCAAAACTAATGGTGGCAGTAAGGGGGGACTCCAGAGCTGGGAAAAGATGGCAATGGGAAATCAGGAAGCCTAGTCAGAGTTGGCTGCGAGCACTCACTTTTCTGTTTGAGCCTTGACTTGACATGATCATATGCAAATCTTAATTGAGCACTGCACCAGGAAAATTTTTAAATTAATGTTTTGAGGATGGCTAGCATGTTTAATGGAGGTAGAAACAGAATGCTGGGTGTGGTAGTACATGTCTATAGTTCCTGCTAGTGGGGAGGCTGAGGTTGATGGGCTGCTTGAGCTCCAGGATTCTGGCCTAGAGTACGGCTAGCACTTCCACACTAAATCTGCCTTCCAATATGGTGATTTGGTGGAGGGGGTGGGGTGGGGCCCATACTGCTTAAGGGAGAGAGAGAAGGCAAGGGAAGAGAAGGGAAGGGAAGGGAAGGGAAGGGAAGGGAAGGGAAGGGAAGGGAAGGGAAGAAGGGAAGGGAAGGGGATCTGAGGATCAGAAAGGGAAGAGACTTTAAAAAAGACATGCAGGAATTAAGTAGTCAAGATTAAAAACCAGGTCCACTGGCTATAATCTGCTCCTAGTGACCAATAAATCATGTAACTGATAAATCTGATAGACCTGTGGGCTTCCTAAAAGGGCGAAAATTGTCCAGGTCAGCCCTGCCCTATTTAGAGAACCATTTAGGGCCATTAAAAACCATTAAGACTATTAGCTTGGATTTAAGTTAAGCAGAAGGAACAAATCCCTGAACAAATACCGAGTAGAATTAGTTCTACTCCTCCCTCCTTCTTTCTTTCTCATCAAAGCACAGTTTCTAAAATTCTCCAAGAACTTTGTAATAGGGTCACTGTTTTATTTATTATTCGAATCAGAAACAGCTCACTCAACATTTGCATACCTTGACTTCCACCCCTTCCATAGCTACCGTTTTAAAAGTGTCCTGATGCTTCTACTAGATCTCAATAATTTCTCTGAATCGGGTGTGACTGAAGGGTCCATCTGCAGACACACATACCTACCTGCAAATAAGCAACATTCTGCAGATGGGTCATATGATGCATGTGAATGCCATCGGTCAGTGTCCACTGAGCATCTTCTATGCACTGAGTACCATACAGCAAGCTGAATAAAAGACATGCAGTCTTTTCCCCTCCAGAAGGTCAGACTATAAAGTGGGGTTTATTAGTCTGGAGTCCAGGGTTTGTGACCTTGGATGGAGCAGAAAATTACATCTTTATTTTCATTAACCATACTGAAATTTAGCAAGTCCTCTAACTATAAATGTACATAACTAACCATAGCAGTATTAGCAATATCTGGCACTTTGTTACCAAGAAAAATCACAGATATTTTCACATCAAATTACAATTATTACAGATGTCATGGAATATAATTTATGCTCATTGCTACTTCAAAATTATTATAGTTGTTAGGCATGCTGCTAGGTCACACGTGATTCTGTCTTCCTTTCTGTAGACTATTTCAAGATCATTGATTTCTTTTGTAATCCCATGTGTTTTAGGTTATTATTTTATATTTAATTATATTAATGTTACTTTAGATTATTTTATGTAATTAAAAGTATTTCAGTGATCAGGTCCATGGATTTATCAGACTACCGAAGGGGCCCATGATGAAAGACAGCAATAACTCCTTGTCATGAAGCTGAAATCTACAACTCTGCATCTTTCAGTGTTGTAAAACAGCAGACATAGGCTTTAGGTTAGGCTGTCTAAGATTTGCAAAGCACTTTATATTTCTTATCTGATTTGATTCTCATAATAAGCGTGTGATGTAGGTGTTATTTTCCCCCCAATAAATTAGTAGTTATTGAATTATTTCAAATAAAAAATGAAAAGAAATTTTTAAAAATGGAAATAAAAAAACCCTGATTTTTTTAAACTTCAGGTGAGTACCACACATTTATTATTGCCCTTTGCAGCACAAATAAACCCTATGGAGGTTGAATGACTTGTCCAAGGCCATATAGGTAAGAAGTGTCAAAGGTAGGTCCTGAACTCTGGTCCTCTCTGACTTCAAATTGAGCCCAATTTTCACAACATCACATCTAAGTCCTGTAAAAGACAAGGATAAAAACCTTGTACTCACCTAAAGCAGAAAGATCAGGCTTTAAAATTGGGCAGTGGACAAAATTTGGAAATGAAGTTGACATACAATACAAAAGATATCAATACAATGTAAAAAACAAGAAGGAAAACGAGTTGCTTTGAAATTTTAGCATTTATTATATAGGTTTTCAAGACATGGAAATGCATTGTTTTATACTGAATCCTTTCTTATGTTCTGCTGTGTATATGAAAATGTTCGGTTTTTTTCTCTTTGTATTTAAGTTTAAAATGAATAAAAGTTTTTTTTAAATAAAATTAAATAGCATAATGGATTTTTTGTCAGGAAGCTTTAATTTTCCAAATGCAACACAACCACCTTTCCTCTTCCTATTCAATTCTGGGGCCACATCACTGTCTGTTTTCATGGTTGTCTACACATGCATGCACACAGGCACACACATGCACGCACACACACACACACACACACATACATTACTATAAGATCAATTTAACGGACTACCCATCCAACTCTATGTCACAGTTTGAAAAAAGGGACATATTCCATTAATTTGTTTTTTTCAGTGTAGACCATCAGACTCGTCTCTTTTGAGTGAGTGGTTGTAGATCTCATTAAGGAGGTCCTGTAGTGTTTTAGGCCTTGATACAATCAGTACAATGTCACCCACAAACGAGAGTATCTACCAGACTTTACCATCTGTAGAGAATTCTTTTTCCACTTGGCAGGACATCCTCCATGAAACCCACGATACTTCACTAATGAGAGAAGTAACAGAGGTATGAGGCCCGACATCAGGAAGACCTGGCTCAGATACTGTTTCTGACACATATTAGCTGGGTAACTCAACACAGCCTCATCATAGCCCAGTTTTCTGTGCTAGGTGGCACAGTGGATAGAGCTCTGGGCCTGGAGATAGGAAGACTTGCTTGCCTCAGTCTCCTCAACGGTAAAATGAGGATCACAACAGCACCTCCTCCCAGGTTGGTTCTGAGGATCAAATGAGATAATATTTGTGAAGTTCTTAGAACAGTGCCTGGCACATAGTAGGTTCTTAATGACTGTTTATTCTATTTTCCTTCTATCCTTAAGTTCTCGGGCAGCTTATAATACAAAATAATGGATGGAACACACATACATACACAGAAAAATTCACCCGGGTAGCCAGGCTCCCCAGAACCACCCTGCTCTGCCACAACCAAGCCTCATGAAGATTTTCTTATTCTCCTTTGTTTTGCTACAGCCAGAGAAATAAGGTCTGCTTTAGTTGTGAACTGATCCCACCATTCTGGAGAGCAATTTGGAACTATGCCAAAGGGCTATAAAACTGTGCATACCCTTTGATCCAGCAATACCACAACTATGTATCCCAAAGAGATTTTTTAAAAGGAGGGGAAATGACCTATTTGTACAAGGGTATTTATAGTGATTCCTTTTGTGGTGGCAAAGAATTGGAAACTGAGGGAATGCCCATTGAGGAATGGCTGAACAAGTTGTGGTATATGAATGTAATGGAATACTATTATGCTATAAGAAATGATGAGCAGGCAAATTTCAGAAAAACCTGGAAAGACTTGCATGAACTGATTCTGAGTGAAGTAAGCAGAACCAGGAGAACACTGTACAAAGTAACAGCAACATTGTACAATGATCAACTTTGATAGAGTTAGCTCTTCTCAGCAATGCAACAATCTAAGACAATTCCATGATGGAAAATGCTAACCATATCCAGAGAAAGAACTATGGAGTCTGAATGCAGATTGAAGCATACTATTTTCCCTCTTTTTTTTCTTTCTCATGGTTTTTCCCCTTTTGTTCTGGTTCTTCTTGCACAACATGACTAGTGGGTAAATATGTTTAAAATGATTGTACACATATAGCCTCTATCAAATTACAAGCCAACTTGGGGCTGGGGAGAGGAAGGAGGGGAAAATTTAGAACTCAAAATCTTATAAAAGTGAATGTTGAAAACTAAAAACAAACAAATAAACAAACAAACAAACAAACAAACAAACAAACAAATAAAGTGGGGAAGGGGGAAGAAATAAGGTACACTCTAAGAAACACCAGCCTAGAAGCATAGGCTCTCTTTGCTTTTAAATGCTTCCAAAAGTCGAGTCTAAAAGTGGAAGAGAGGTTGTTGTCCCTAGTTGGGCCAGGGGTAGCTGCTAAAACAAACCTAAGACCTTGGCATCTGGTGCCATCACTTCCTGGCAAATGAGGGAGAAGAAATAGAAGCAGTGTCAGATTTTATATTCTTGGGCTCAAGATCACCACAGACAATGACTGCAGCCATGACATTAAAAGACACTTGCTCCTTGGAACAAAAGCTGTGGCAAATCTGGACAGCAAACTAAAAAGCAGAGACATGCCCTTTTTGACAAAGGTCTGTATAGTCAAAGCTATGGTTTTTCCAATAGCAATGCATGGCTGCGAGAGCTGGAATATAAGGAAAGTTGAGCACCACAGAATCGATGCTTTCAAATTGTGGTGCCAGAGAAGACTTTTGAGTCTCTTGGACAGCAAGGAATCAAGTTAGTCAATACTTAAAGAAATTAATTCAGTCTTTTCACCAGAAGGTCAAATAGTGAAGCTGCAGCTTAAACACTTTGGCCATATAATGAGAAGATGGGACTTACTGGAAAAGACCCTAATGTTGGGAAAGATGGAAGGCAGAAAGAAAAGGGGGATGGCAGAGGATGAGATGGATAGATAGTGCAACGGAAGTAATGAACATGAGCTCAGACAGACTTTGGGAGATGATGGAGGGCCTGGCTTGCTATGGTCCATGAGGTCACAAAGTGTTGGAGACGATTGAACAACTGAACAACAATAATACAAACCCCCACTGGCTCTTAAAACTCATCTGCTGTGTTACCCAAATTTGATGAAGAGTTATAGAGATGGAGAAGAGGAAGCCCCTTCCTGGCATGTGTGTATCATGAGCAAGAAGAAATGTAGAGATGGGAGAAGGCAGAACATGTTGCCATGAAATAAAAATACTTTTATGCTGAGTTTTCACCATACAAATTTCGGTCCAACAAATTTCTAGAGTATATCTTCCCGTTAGTGGCTGTGTAACCAATTACGCGTGTGAGCACAGACCACCATGACCTCAAAGATCAAATATGTCACTGAATTTGTATGAGTTGCTCCCAGGAAGCCCAACTGACAAGTCAACAACATTGGAACATCTGACAGAAATCCCAGCTCGAGAAATTCACACTGGAGAACCCCACTGAAGAGCCCACAACAGCCCTCTATTTGAACACGGCAGGGAAAGTAATGAAATTGTTCCACTGATTTATTAATAGACCATCATTTAGTCCAATTGCTCTAATTTGCAGTGAAGATTTGTCCTTTCTTTTATGAAAGCTGAAAGCAGAGCTAATGGCTCACTTTCACAGCATTCCCTGGTCTACTTTCAACTCAGAGATGTACTGGGAGTGGGGGCAGGGAGGAGGTACAAACTAAAAAAAAATCCAAAAAACCCAGGAAGCTAGTTCCAAATCTCAAATCCATTTTTTAGCTGATGCTAAGGACTCTCCTCCTCAGCATTTCTCCATACTGTACTAAAGTCTGTGACTTCTCACAGATGTTTGTGATGGTATGAAAAAAATGGGGAAGCTGATTTCAGTCTAAAGTTTATCTTTTAACCTGGAAAAACTTACATGAACTGATGCTGAGTGAAGTGACCAGAACCAGGAGAACATTGTACACAGTAACAGCAACATTGTGCAATGATCAACTATGATAGATTTAGCTCTTCTCAGCAATACAATGATCCAAGACAATCTGAAAAGACTCATGATGGAAAATTCTATGCACATCCAAAGAAAGAACTATGGAGTCTGAATGCAGATCGAAGCATACTATTTTCATTTGTTTTCTGGTTTTTGGTTTTGGTTTTGTGGTTTGCCCATTTTGTTTTGTTTCTTCTTTCACAACATGACTAACGCAGAAATATGTTTAACATGATTGCACATATATAACCTATATCAGATTGCTTGCTGTCTCACAGAGGAGGAAGGGGAAATATGGAGGGAGAAAAATTTGAAACTCAAAATCTTGTAAAAAAGTGAATGTTTAAAAATATAAAGTTCATCTTTTAGCCTATACCATTGGCCAGCACGGGCCAGCCTGGAGTAGTGGATAGAGGCCTGAAGAGCTAGGTTCAAATGCCGCCTCTGAAGTATCCTAGCTTGTGACCCCAAGTAATTCACTTAACCTATTGGTGCTCTAGGCCAGAGGTATCAAACAAACAGACACAAAGCTCCTGATTATGGCAGAACCAAATTAAAATGAAACTGGGAAATTTTTAATAAAATAAATGACAATGTAACAAAATGAGGATGATGTTAATATGTGATTTTCTTAGTCAATATGCAGCCCTTAAGTATGTTTCAGTGGCCCAACTTTCATTTGAGGCTAGTACTACTGTTCTCTACTTTGTAGAGAAGGAAAATTGGTAGTGGAATTTTCCTTACTTGGGAGCTCCCTAAACCAATGAAATTGAAGGTTCAGCCTCCATCCCCTGTTGGATAATAGGATATATTGCCTTGACTTGAAGGTGGCTGTATGGTGCACCAGCAGAACATAAGTCCCATGAAGGCAGAGACTGTTTTCATTTTTATCTTTGAATCCCAATCACTTATTGTACCATGCATGGCACTCAGTAAGTGCTTAATAAATGCTTGTTGAATTGAATTCTAAGTGTTTCTGCAGAAATTGCTAGGTTATATAATAATAATAAAGAACATGAGATTAAGGTTGGATTAATAGTTAGGGGGAAAAGATAGTAACTGATTTGGCTTTCAGATTCCCAGCTGGGGCTGGCTGCCTTGTGCATAAAACGATGGTTCTAAAGCTATAAATAAAAAAATTAAAAAGAAAAAGAAAACTGACATCCTGGAGTCAGGAAAGACATCAATAAGAAGAAAGATGACTAGAATACTTAGAACTAAGCCTGATTACTCATCCTGGCTCAGCAATCTCAGAGTGAGACAAATTGAAAATACTGCTCATTTCTTAAAGAGAAAAAGAAAAAAGAAAAAAAGGTAACCTTCCTAAAGAACCCAGAGGGACAGCGCTTGCACCCCCAGGAAGCATAGGATCCCAATTATGAACCCAAATGGCGCTTTCTCTTTTGTATGACAATTGCCAGGATCAGTCCTTGGGAAAGAAACTTCCAGATGTTTGGGGGGGGTGCAGGAGGGAGGCACTGCAGCTCAGTGACTGGTAATTGCCTATGCAGCTGGTTGAACAGCAGACATGCAAATTGACATACTGGTTTGAGGTCATTCTGGGAGCTTTGCCGCTGACAATATTTACTGCCATGCTGAGTACCGTGATGTGCACAGAATGGCTTTTTGAGTTCTAAATCTGCCATTCTGAAAGAAAGAGGCAAATACATCAAGGATCTATAATTTCACCAGCACAGGTATCCACTTCCATTAATGAAGATAGAACCTGTCTATGGCTTAGATTCAATTAACTAAGCAGAGAAAGAGGGCTGGATTTGGAAATCCGAGGTGCTTGAATGGCACCTCAGACACTCACTAGCTATGCAACCCTGGCCAACTCACTTAACTTGTCTAGGCCTCAGTTTCCTCATCTGTAAAATATGGTGGCTGGACTTGGTGAGCTCTCAGGCTCCTCCCAGCTCTGAATCTACAATCCTATGACCCCATAGCCATCTGTACTGCGCCAGGCATTGTACTATACACTGGGTGTACATAAAACAAGATAATGAAACAGTTTCTGCCCTCAAGGAACTTATATTCAGCTGAGAGAAAAAAAGTCTAGATAAGTAAATATAAAATATATGCCTAGTAAATCGGTCACTAAAATATTCATTTAGCTAAATCCTAGGGAGCTGTCTGAGGTCCAAAGAAGTAAATTGGCTTGCCCAGGGTCCCAAAGAGCTAGTGGGGTTTGAACCTAGGTCTTCTTGACTTTAAGCCCATCACTCTATCCATCCACTCTATCCATTATACCACATTGCCTGCCCTCAAAATGCACAAAATGACTTTCATCTCCCCTCTGTACCCTCCTCTCTCCAGAGCATGCAGAGAATTAAGGTCTTTTTCTGTTCATTTCTTCCTCTGACAGAAGCCTGCTTTCAATGATAGACAAGGTCTTTTCATCTGTGATGACCCATGATGCAATCCCCAGCAGCATTTTATTTTTTTCCTAAGCATCAAAGATAATAACCCACGTGATGTAATAATGAACGTCATACTTATTGAACAAATTAAACCTGGAGTGATACAGCAGTGCCTTCAGTCAATGAAAAACTTGTTTGAAAGATCTGACCAATCTATAACAAGCTAGAGTCTTTTTTTTTTTAACCAAAAGAGAGAGATTAAGGTACATGCTGTGAACTGGAAAGAAGTTCACAGGAGAGAATGTTGCAACCTTAAAGTGATGTTGACATGTTATCAACTATGAAGCTAAAGCCTCCCAGGAAAGATGACACATATCCTTTTTTCCTCTTTGTTCCTAATATTTTGTTTTCCACTTTGGACAATCCAGAAATCTCTTCCACCTCATTGGCTCTTTGCCATGTATTGACAAATCTGGTGATTCTCCCCCAACCCCTAAATAAAACAAACCCTTCCTTGACTCTCCTGCTCCATTCAGCTCTGTCCCACCTCTGTCTACTCTTCACTGTCAAATTTCATGAAATAATTAAAATCAGATGCCTAAACATCCTTAGTGCCCACTCTCCCAGCACCCCTTAAAGTCTGGCTTCCATCCCTATCACTCTACTAAAATTAGTAAGTCAGAAGACACAAAAGACCTCCTAATTCTTCAATTCCCTGGTCATTTTCTCTCGCCTCAATGTCCTTCCTGACACTATGAGCCACCCCCATCATTCTGGATAGTCAGTCTCTACTTCTTGGTCTTTAGGAGTCATCACACTCTTCTGGTTTTTTCTTCCTTTTTTGTATTGATTGTTTATACGTACATAAATAATGTAAGGTCCTGGAGGATAGAGGATGACGGATTTTTGTCTTTGTATTCCCAGTATCTGGCATGTAGGAGGGGCCAAAATCTCTGTCTTTTCTTTATCTTCTACTTGTTTCCCAGTGTTTTGACCCCAGCCCTCTGCCCCCTCTACATTCTCTCTCCTGTTAATCCCAATTATTTCCATGAGTTCCATTATTACTCCTATGCACAGACTTCCCAAATCAATTATCTTCATTACTGACCTCTTGTCCATGTTGGAAATCCTTCTATGACTTCTACTTCCACATTATGTCTTTGGATTTGGCCCCTCCTCTCTGCTATCACTTACAAAAGTTCACCTCATATCTTATGGCCTTCCAGTTGGACTTCAAGCTTCTAGTCTACACCCTCATAAATCCTTCCCCTACACCACTGCCTGAGTAAACTGCTGTGATCATCTCACTCCTTTATTCATAAACTTTCACTCCCAACTACTAACTGAATAAGTTCTGAACATCAGATCCTAGCATTTAGGGCCCTCAATAAGCTTCTATGTCCAGCTTAACCACATATACTGGGTATTCTAGCCAATGTGGACTTACTCTCATTCCCTGGTCTTAAGAGTCCTTCTTTCTCTTGTCTGAACCTTTTTTCACCTCTTTCTCCATGCCTGAAATGGATTCCCCATATCCATCTTCATTCCAATCCATTCATCATCAATCAGTAAACATCTATTAAGCACGTACTATACTCCAGGCACCATCTTTCTTTCAAGGTACAACTCGAAGAGAAGCAAAAACAGTCCCTGCCCTCAGGGAGCAAGGGAGGTGTATATGTATATATAGCTATATCTCTGTGTATATGTGTATGTATGTGTGTGTGTATGTGTATATACATATATATATATATATATATATATATATATCTGTGTGTGTATGTGTATGTATGTGTGTGTGTATATACATATATATACTCACACAATTTATACATGTATATATACACATATATATATGTGTATGTGTATTTTCCTGTTACTTTCATAAATGAGAGTAGAGTGATGCCTTCAAAAGAAATAGCTAAATTTGGAAGAAGGATGGGTTTGGGGGGGGAGGGAAGATAATGGGGATAATAAATTCTATTTTGGACATACTATGTTTAAGTTGAATGAATGAATGAAAAAAACACATATTAGGCACTTGTTTCTGGGGAAACAAACAAAAAAGTAAGACAGTCCCAGCCCTCAAGAAGGTCACATTTTAATAGGAGGAGGCAATACATTTATGATTGTTCAGTTTCAGGGAAGATGGAAAAGCCCAGTGGTCCTTAGAGCACAGGAGCAAAGCAAAGGGAAAGGCACTTCTGTAGCATCACTTCCATATGTATATGTATATTATGATATGTATATGTATATATGTGTACGTATGTGTTAGGTATCAAGCCTCTTGATAGCAACAGGTGGCATCTTTGCTGCATCTTCAAAGATCTGGCTACTGAGGAGGTGGGGGCTGTAATACCCACATCTTATAGCTAACAGAATATAAGTTCCTTGAGGGCAGGGATTATTTTGTTCTTTGTCCTTATATGCCAAAACTTTGGCCTAATGCCTGGCCCACAGTAGGACCTTGATCAGTTTTGATGGCTTGATTGACAATTGCCAGATTGTGTCTCCATGACCTCTGCTTCCCTGGATGGTGGTGCCAGAGGCAGGGTGGGCCCGGCCATGCTCAGGCTCTACTGGTGCATGGTCCTGGGCTATATCTCTGGGGAGTCTCAGAAGAGGTGGTGGTTGAAGTGCCTGCCTGGTACATACGACCTCCGTTCTTCTCCTTCCATGCATTTTGGTTCATCAGCTAGACATCTAAGGGTACAACCAGTAGGAAGTGCTTCCCAATAATCCCCACATGGCCCAAACTTGTGGCCCTCTGTTCTTCTCATGAAGGCTTCTTGCCGGGAGAATCACCCTCAGCATTTGTGGAACGGTTCATTTTTTCCCCCTCTGCCCTATTTTCACAGCCACAAAACTTCCCAAGAGTTATCCAAGGAGTGAACTGGACCTCCTGCAGATAAGCAAAGGGCCGACCTTTACACTAATGCCTCTTATTACAGTATTAGCTTATTTCATTTTGTGTTTGCTCAACAAATAACAGTGAGGCTTAATGAAGTAGGTGAATCAAGAGAACCTTGCACCAGCCCGGTGTTGCAATTCATGTCTGCAGGTGGGAGGGCTGGGACTCTGAGAGGCTCACAAGCACAGCTTCAGTGTCTTTCCAGGGCCCAACACCTTCAGTCTCTGCCCCACTCCCCAGAGTCACCGTACAGCACAGTAAGGCTGTCTAGCAGTTCAAAACGCAATGCTGGGGGAGACGGTAAAGGGGCTTCTCTGGGTCCACCCTATTTGGTTTGTCCCCAACCCTGTAACCTTCTAGATTCCTGTCTTAACAGGCATGGAATAGACCTGGAGTGAGTACTAGTGAAGGTAAAGGCCTTGAAGGGAAAGGGGTGATTAGAAAGGATTTAAGAAGTGGGATATGGAAGGGGTTGCTAGTGAGGAGGGAAGACAAAAAGACCCCCGGTGTCCCCTTTTATTCTATGAATGCTCATGAGCTCCTGTCTAGTCAAATGTTCAAGCCCTTCCTTAGCTTGGTCATTTTAGCACTTTTTCCTTTAAAGCTTAAATAAAAAGTTTAATTTGACCTTCCTCTCATTCTGTAGCCTGGGATACGAGTCCACGTGACAGAGGCCCCTTAAGAGAAATCACTTTCTTCACCATTCTGCTCTCCTCCTTTCCAAGATGCATAGTCAAACACATTCTTTCTTTTTTTGTAAATTTTTAAAGCTTAACTTAAATACAAAATAAGAAAAGGAAAAAAACATTGCCATGTGCATAGCAGAACATGAGAGGATTCAAAATAGAAAGTAAGAGATTTCCATTTCGAGAAAGCCTATCTAATAAATACTACACATTGTGTTCAGAGCTGTCCATCTTTTCTTCACTTCCTTATAGGCTTTATTTTGTTCTCTGCTGTGCATTTTTCCCTTTGTTTTTTTTCTTCCTTCCCACCCCTCCCCCGAAACATATGATTAACTGCACACGCACATATGTGTATATGTATGTACTTATATACAAATACATATATAATAATACATATACACATAAACATAGACATCTATAATCATACACATATATATATATATACATATACTTTCATATATATCTATGTAAGACCATATTGTACTAGTTTGTGCTGTGTCTACCTGATAGTAGATAATATCTTCCTCCATGAGTCCAAGTCCTTCCATATATTTCTTATCTTTTTTTTTTTGCTAGGCAATGGGGTTGAGTGACTTGCCCAAGGTCACAGAGCTAGTAAGTGTTAAGTGTCTGAGGCCGGATTTGAACTCAGGTCCTCCTGACTCCAGGGCTGGTGCTGTATGCACTGTGCCACCTAGTTGCCCACCATATTTTTCTAAATCCACCAACTCATCATTTCCTACAGCATAGCAATATTCCAACCTCATACTGTCTAGTTATTTTAAATTGTCTAAAACAATATTGATTAATATGGCTGACATATAGCATAGTTTCCCTATTTTTCTCTTTTGATTAAACCTATTTTACCTTTAACTTTGTCTGAGATAATGATTACTACCCCCTGCTTTTTTCCCCTAATAAATTCTATTCTGATCTTTATTTTATGTTTGTGTGTATCTCTTACTTCTCATCCCTCCTGACTCCTCTACTTTACTTCTACCTGCTACCTGCCCTCTTATTACTTAGCCTACCCTCTCTCCAAGGCTCTGCCCTTTATCCTTTCTTCCCCTACCCTTTCCCTTGCCCTCTTGTTTCTATCTGAATTTAGAAGATTTTTAAAGTCTTCCAGATATGTATGTTGTTCCCTTTTTATCCCATTCCCATTAATCTAAACAACATTCTATCCCCTCACCCTTACCCTATTCCCTCACCCTCTTATATCTTTATAAATTTAGAAGACTTTTATTCCCTTCTAAATGTATATATTGTTCTCTCTTTAACCCAGATCTGATGTGAGCAGGGTTCCCTCTAAAAATAACTCCCACCTCCCTATCTCCTTAGCCTTTTATTTCTTTCTGAATTTAGAAGACTTTTATACCCTCATATATATATATATATATATATACACACACACACACATATATACACACACATATACATACACATACATACATATGTATACACATATATGTGTGTGTATATTTCCTTCTTTAACTCATTCCCAATGAAAGTAGGATTCCAGAACTACCAGCCCTCATCCCTCATCTAATTCCTCTGTGTCAGTTCTTCCTCTCACACCTCATTTGTATAAGATAATTACTCTTCTTACCTTTTCCTAGATGATATTACTTTTTAGAATCACATCATATTCAACTCTACCCCAATCTTTCTTTTGAACTACCCAAATACTAATTACAATCTTACATACACAGTTTGCATTTTCTCATATAAAAAGTAAAGTCTGTCCTTATTGAGTCCATCGTAACTAGTCTTTGATGCTTACCTTATATTTCTCTTGGATCCTATAAATTAAAATTTCTATTAAGTTCAGGTCTTTTGCAACAAAATCCTGAAAGTTTGGCCATCCATTTAATGTCTATTTTTTTTTTGGTTCAGGATTATGCTTAGCTTTGCTGGGCAAGATATTTATGGCCACAACCCCAGTTCTTTTGCTCTTAGATATATAGCGTGCTGAGACCTGCAGTCTTTCAGTGTCACCACTACTAGGTCTTACGTGATTCTAATTGTGGCTCTACCATATTTGTTTTTCCTTGTTGCTCTTAATATTTTCTCCATGAGCTGAGAGTTTTGGAATTTGACTATGATATCCCTTTAGGTTTTCCTCGTAGGATCTCTTTCAGGTGGTGATAGGTGTATTTTTTTCTTTTTCTACTTTTCCCTCTTGTTCTAACACTTCAGTACAATTTTCTTTAATTATTTCTTGTATTATTGTATCAAAATTCTTTTTTTGATTGTAGCTTTCAGGTAGTCCAATTATTCTTTTGTTTTCTCTTCCTGATCAATTCTTCAGATCAATTGTTTTTCTTATGAGATGTTTCATTCTCTTCTATTTTTTTTTCATTCTTTATATTTTGTTTATTATTTCTTGATCTCTTAAAATGTTGTTGGCTTCCTTTGCCCAGTTCTGATTTTGAAGGAGTCATTTTCTTCCTTAAGATTCTGGATCTCCTTTTCTAGTTGGTTAACTTTCTTTTCATAATCTTCTTGTTTATCTTGGATTGTTCTTATTTTAAAAATTTTTTTCCTCAAACTCTGTCATTTGATTTTTGAAGTCTTTTAAAGTTCTTCTATGAATTCTTTTTGGGCAAGTGACGATTTGACATTCCTCTTTAGAGGCTTTTTTTTGCTTCTGTATCCTTCTCTGAAGATGAACCCCACTCTTCTCTATTCCCATAGTAACTTTCTATGGTTGGGTTGCTTCTCCTTTACCTGCTCATTTTTGAAATTTATAGCAACCTGTAATCACCTCTAGTCCTGGGGTATTGGAGATGGTGCCTCTGGCCTCAGGTCGTCCTTCAGTTCTCCCCTCTGGCCTGGAACCTAAACCAACAACTTTGAAGTGCCCGTAGACAGTGTTGTCTCCACCCCACTGCTTCTGCACTAGGGCATGTGCTGGTTCCTTCTTGCCCAGGGCCGGTTCTCAGCAGAACAGCTGGACCTGTTGTCCCTTATCAGCAGAGGTTCCCTCAATCTTCTCTTGCTCAGATGCCTGCCTCCCCTCACTGCCCAGTTGAAAATTCCTGTGGCTGGGGTAGAGGTTACCTCCTGACCCAGCTAGCCCCAAAGTTTTCTGCTTCTTGTTTCAGTGGGACTAACCCAGAGGTGTTTACACTTCACAGGGACCAGACTTCAGGCCTGGGATTTTTCTTGCGATCTCCTCTGGTTGTCCCAGGAGGACTACTGTTCTGACCCAACTCGTGTTTATTTGCTTGGTTTTTTTTTACTGCTCTATGTTTGCTCTGAGGCTCTCTGTTTTATTTGTGGGGGAAATATGGAGAGCTTGGAATTTTCTGATCCATTCTGCCATCTTCCCAGAATCCTCCCTCAAATACCTTCTTAAACTTAAACTTCTCAAATACCTCTGCTTAAATTCAGCAAAATGGTTCTGGGCTAACAAGATCACTGTACTACAAAGACAACAAAAGAAGCACAATGGTGCACAGAGGAAAGACTCCTAGATTTGGAATTTTGGGGCCTGGACTTGAAGCCCAGCTCTGCTACTTACAACCTGAGATAGGTTGACCAATTACTTCCCCTCATTCACTCCCTGTTCCCTAATGTAAAAAATGAGGGAGTCAGACCAGACATCCTAGGACTAAGGTCCCTTCCAGCTGTAAACATTTGATCCTTTAGCTCAACTATTAAGACATTTAAAAAAACCTATTAATGTCTACCTATCTTCTGTGCTTGGAAAAATGCATTTATGGTGTTGCTGATGATTGTAAATGCCACATGACAGCAAACATTGGAGTAGCTGGCCGCTCCAGCTCCACCATTCAGTTTCCCAAGGTCCCTCCCAGCTCTGACATTCCATGTTCCAAACTCCCTTTCCTGCCCTAATATGCTATGGTTCCCTGATTTAATCAATCCGATCCAATGCTTTGTATTATCTATAGTGTAGTAGAGAGGCAGCGCATAGCAAGCAAAGAGAGAGCCAGACTCTGCATTGGGAAGACCTGGGATGAGAAGAGAGCTGGGGCCAAGCCCGCCTCTGACGCAGAATGACGGCGTGATCCTGGGCAAGCCTCTAGGCATTTCAGACAACTCTAATACTACACGCTTCAGAGGAGATGTTGATCTGCATTGGTGAAGGGAATCTCCTCCCTGGATGGTCCTCACATCAGTAAAATCATAGACCCTATAAGCTGAAAGATACAATGAAAAAACGAATAGAAAGTGGGTGTCCAATCAATATCTGTTGATGATAAGCAAGAGGAAAACGTAATTCCATAGCCTTTGCTTATGTCCTTTCACACCTGACCCAAGGCTAGTTCTCTCACTGCTTGCCAATGTCACAAGAGAAGTCCAAACTGGACAAAATCCATTTTTATTACACAGTCCTGTTGCGCAATTGAGGAGGCTCATTAATAATTATCATGTTGACGTCTACATAGTTTTTTAAGGAACGCAAAGCCTTCTCCGTCCACTGTCTCATTGTGTCCTTATTATGCACCTCTGAAGGGTAGGTGCTATTATCTGCCTCAACTTACATAAGACCTAAGTTCAAACTTGACCTCAGAGATTTACAAGCTGTCTGCCTCAGTTTCCTCAGCTATAAAAGGGGGAGGGAAGAGGTCTATGCCAGGTGCTCCCTGACCTGAAATTCTTCACACCTGTAGCAGTTGACTTATTTTTGTCCTTATCATTAGTTTCAATGCCACCCCTTCAGGCTGAAAAGGCTCAATGAACTGCTTAGCCAAACAACACCCCACAGATTGGAGGAACTTTTCATAATCAAGCCCGATAAGTGTTTTGGGCCAAACGACCATGAAATAAGCAGCAAGGGTAAAGTCCAAACAGTGAGTCTCCTCTCTAACCATTCATTCAACAAATATTTATTGAGGGCATGGCACTGTGGGAGAAAAAGGAATCTAGGGCCTTGAGGAGCCTACACTCTCATAGTTGAGTTCTCCTGCCTTTCTACTAAGGAAGGAAAGAAACTTTGAATTTAGAGAACCAAGAGATAGATTTTAGACTCTTTCCTGGTCACTGTATCATAGAAGCTTCATCCTTAGGCTAGTTAGACCCACTGCCCAACTGATGCTAAGTAGAGGGACCTACCTCAAATATGATTCTAAATTCGACTGGGATGATAGGATGTACTTTGAGAGCTAAAATGGTCCTTATAGAAGCTATCTATCCAAACTCTCTGATTTTTGCAGATGAGGAAACAGAAGCCCAGAGAAAGGAAGTGATAGTAATTAACTGCACTGGAATTTAAACCCAGGTCCTCTCACTCAAAAACTAATGCACCACATTATCTGTCCTGGATTTGCTAAGAAAAAAAACCCTCAGGGTTTTTTATTTACATATGCTTTCCAGCCCAATAAATGTTGCCTATCCTCAAGTCCTGCCCCTGGCCCATTTTCCCTTTCCTTATCAAATTTGAGAACCTATGAGTTTTCTCCCCATTTACATTATTCTATTATTACTCTGCAACATTACAAAGATATTTGACTCATTAATGTTGCAAGTTTGACTACAGTTAAATCATTACTTATGATAAAATACATCCTGTTCATACTGACTGATGGAGGAGTAGTGTGGCCAGAATCAGAAAGACCTGACTAGCTGTGTAATTGCGGGCCAATCAACCTCTCAGTAGAGAGACTGCCAATGAGGGAAGAATTTTCCATGCCAGGAGTTCCCCATATACCAGTAAAATCACAACTTCAGACCAAAAATACATTTGTGTAGCCATAAAGAATACTTTGAAAATAATTAGACAAGTTAATCAGTTCAAGCAAGATTCTGTTGAAAGTTAATGTTTTACTTTGATATTCTGCAGCTTTTCCCTTTTAATAAAAGCTAGACTAAGCAAGGAAAACACACACACATATACACACACACACACACACACACACATACACAAAACACATGGACATATACACATATAGTTATGCATATACAAACACACACACAGCTCTCCCATGTATACACCCCCAAAAAAACCCCCCAAACCATTGCTTCCTTCATTCCAGGAGGATGTTTTTTATTAATGAGAAGAGCTCTGTATTCACAAGAAAGAATGAAATATATATTTGCTTGTTTCCCTATCTGGCTTCATCCAAGGGCCAGCAGCCTGAAATAAAAAATAATAGGGTTCCAGGACCCCTGTTGATTGGACTCTATTCAGGAATTTGATCTATCTGCTTGGAGAGCATTATACCTTTCTGGTCTCAGCAATCTGCTTAATGCATTTTATCGGCTGGTTTGCCAACTTTCTCGGCAACAATATGGTGTCGCATCATCATTCATAAGGAAATCGTGTAGGTCTTTCAGGTCTTGCCATTATGTTAGCTAAGACAGAATCCAATCATGGACTCCTGAAACCATTTAAAAAGGCTTTTTAGAGTGAGCTCACTTCATCGAGTCGTCTCTGTTGTCACCAAAGAGAATTTATCTTAAAAAGGTCATCAGACAGACCGTCAGTTTGACTGGAAAATGAAACTTTTGGTATAGGAAATTAAAGCATATGCTTGAATCCAATGTGAACTCCTCAAGGGTTGACTATCCAGTTTGTAGACTATTCAAGCTCCTTGTTTCTCCCTTTCCTTCTTCAATTTACTGCAATTTTCATTCATTCCTCTGCTGATGAGTGTCCAACTCTTTGTAACCCCATTTGGGATTTTCTTGGCAGAGATGCTGAAGTGGTTTGCCATTTCCTTCTCTAGCTCATTTTACAGATAAGGAACCTGGGCAAACAGAGTGAAGTGACTTGCCTAGGGTGTCTGAGTGTCTAAGGACAGATTTGAATTCAAGAAGATGAGTCGTCCTGACTTCAAGCCTGGCACTCTATCCTCTGCATCAACTAGCTGCCCCAGTGCTTAGTATAGCGCCAGGCATCATAGTAGGTAATAAATGCTTGTGGACAGACTACATTGAACCTGCAGTTCACTAAAACTCCCCTATGTTTTTTCAGGAAGACTTCTGTCAATTCACAGGTCCCCTATCTTATACTTGTTAGGTTGATTTTCTGACTGCAAGTCTAAAGCTGACATCTATCCCTATTAAATGTCATAACATTCAATTCAGCCCTATGTTGTAGCCTTTTAGGGTCCTGACTGTCATCCAGTGCAAACCACACCTCCTAGCTTTGTGCCATTTGCAAATTTGACAGGCATGATATCTCTGCCGTGTCTACAATAAAAATGGTTAAACAACTCAGAGCTCCGATTCCCTGGAGCACTCTATTACAGCCTACCTTCCAAAATGATGCTAAACCATTAACACAAACAGGTTTCCATGAATAGTTGTTGAGTCTGTCCATTCAACCAGTTACGAAGCCATAAAATCATAGTTCTTGCACTCCATAGCTTTCCATCTTTTTCACAAGAAGAATATGAGATGCTTAACCTTAGATTTTAGCTTTGCTAAAATATAGGTAAACTTTATCTATCGCCTTCCTCTCATCTACCACTAGTAACCCTGTTAAAAAAGCAACGAGGTTAGCCAAGCATGATCTCTTCCTGAAGCTAGGGTGCCTCTTAGGGATCATTGCTTCCTTTTCTAGATGTTCACTAACCATCCCTTTAATAATCTGTTCTAGAATTTCTGCAGGAATTAAAGTCAATCTCATTAGCCTATAGTTTTCTGACTTCATTATCTTTCCTTTTTCAGAAAATCAAGATAACATGTGTCCTTCTTCAGTCCTGAAGTATCTCTCCTGTTCTCCATGGTCTTCCCAAGATCACCACTGGCAGTGGTTCAAGAGTCATAACTATTTTTTCAAGACTAGGGTTGCAGCTGGCTTATCTTCATCAGGGACTTAAATTAATCAAGGACAGCTAAGTGCTCTCTTCCTCTTAATTTATAGCAGGAATTATCCAATCCAATAAACATTTTTAAGTGCCTATTGTGTGCCATGCCCTGGGAATGCAATTAGTATTACCTTCCTATTAGCCATTTTTGCCCCATCGTAGCTAGTACAAAGATTGTTCTCCTTGGTAGGAAAAGGAAACGCCAAAGAAGAATTGAACAGCTCTACTACTACCCTGTAATGTTATAATCCTCCCCTTCTTCACAAAGTAGTCCTTTCTCCCTCTCTCCCTCCCTTCCTTTCTTTCTCCCTTCCTTCCTCCTTTCCTTCTTCTCTCCCTCCTTTTCTTTTCTTTCTTCCTTTCCTCCTCCCTCCCTTCCCTCTTCCTTTCTTTCCTCTCCCTCCCCCTTCTCCCTCCTTCCTTCTTTCCCTCCACCCCTTCCTTCCTTTCCTTTTTTCCTCTTTCCTTCCTTTCTTTCCTCCTTCTCTCTCTCCCTCACTTCTTTCTTCTTTCCCTCCATCCTTTACTCCCTCCCTCCTGTTTTTTTGGTGTGTATCTCAAATAGGCTATAAAATCCTTGGAGGGTAGGAATCTTGCACTATACTGGGTGTCCCAAAAGTTTTAGTGAGATTTCAATACTTTTGGGACCCCAAGAATTTCTTCATATTTCTATACCCAGGCCTTAGAAGAATGTTTTCCACATAGCATGAGCAGTACGGTACATTGAAAACATGAACAGGATTTAAAGTCAAAAGAACCATATTCAAATCCTAACACCTGTGTGAGCTTGGACAAATCACTTAACCTCTCTGGGCCTCAATTTCCCTATTTTTGAAATGAAGAGGTCATATAGAGGATTACGAAGGTCCCTTCTGGGCAGCTAGGTGGTACAGTAGGTAGGGTGCTGGACCTGGAGTCAGAAGACTCATCTTCCTGAGTTCAAATCTGGCCCCAGACACTTACTAGCTGTGTGATCCTAGGCAAGTCATTAACCCTGTTTGCCTCAGTTCCTCCAGCTGGAGAAGGAAATGGCAAACCACTAAAGTATCTTTGCCAAGAAAACCCCAAATGGGGTCACAAAGAGCTGGAAAATGACTGAACAACAATAAAACAAGTCCCTTCCAGCTCTAAATCTGTAAGCCTAAGAGACTATGAATTACAGAACTGAAATAAACTATAAATGAGTATGATGATGTGAAGCTCCATATTTGTTTAAAGTATGAATGAAACATTCTTCTACTCTGACTCAGATATAGGCAAAAGGCTCACAAGATTATCATCTACCTTCTTTATGGTACAAAGCCAGAAAGAAGATAATGGTCTTCCACTTTGTATTCATTCACTCCAACAGACCCAACTCTGTTTTGGGGAGTGGTGCATTTCTTGGACACAGTCTTTTTAATACACAGTCAGCTAATAGCAGAAGCATGGGGAAGGTGCTTTTGCAAGAAAACAGCCTTTTCTGTCTTTGGCAAGGCTACCACTGTTTTCTCAGAGTTCTTTCATCTTTTCTGCACTTATTTTTAAAAAGCCAGGGGCTGTTTTATCACAAATATGCCATCTAACATTATACTTAAGGAGCAGAATACTGTGGGAGGACATGAAATCTCATTGTATGGGGAAGTCTAAGAATACATCAGTTACCTCCCAGCCCCCAACTTCCATGAAATATTAAGTCAGAGCCTCCCAAGGAAGAAAGTACTTGGAGAATCCCAGAGCCTCCCAGCTGAAAGGGGCCTCAGCAGCCACCTAGCCCAATCCAGATGGGAAGAAGGATCTCTTCTTCTATAGCCAAGTCTTAAAGTATAAAGCACAGCATAAAAGAGAGAAGGTTATTTTTTACTATTGCTAAATTCTCTGTATTCCAGGCAATTTATGCTATATGTTAAGTTCTAAATTTCTTATCTTCATCTTATTCATGCGTTCATGCATTCATTCATTCAAAGAGCACACTCTGGATACTTTCCTAGACACTGGGGATAAAAAGACAAAAGCAAAAACCTGCCCTCAAGGAGCTTACATTCTACTGAGAGGAAATGAACTGCATAAGGAGAAGTCAATACAAAAATACATACAAAGTAAGTAGAAAATAAAAGGTTAGGAGGAAGGAAGCTTTAATAATGGGGAGGTTCAAGGAAGACTTCCTGTAGGAGTTGCCCTTTAAGCTGAGCCTTGAAGCAAGCTAGGGATTCTATGAGGTGGAGATGAGAAGGAATATTAAGGCACATTTTAAAATTAAGCCCTCCTTCAATGTGCTTTCTCTTCTAACGTTCTACTTACTTTCTAGTCTGTCCCTTAAAGTACTCCTAAAACCTGACTCTTCCAGGGAATTTTCACAAGGAACTATGGGTACAGTGGGCCTGGAGTCTGAAAGACCTCAGTTCAAATCCCACCTCAGATCCTTAACTGGCTGTGTGAGCCTGGGGTGGTCATTTAACCTTTGGGTCTCAATTTTCTCATCTGTAAAATGAGAGGGTAAGACGAGGTGACTTCTAAGGTCCCTTACGCTTCTCAATTCTGTGATTTTAGAAGGCAGCTGGGAATTTGCTTAGTTTTTCCACTTCCACAAACCATGACTCAGACTCACTATAGCCCCTCATTCTCAATTCCAGATATTAAGTTTCTCCATCCATAAAATGAGGACATTGGACTAGACATCTTATCCATCTAGGCCCTAGTACTTTGCCTATTATCATTCCCCTGATCTGAGGGGCATCTGCAGTCACCCTGATCTATATCTGGCCACTGGATCCAGATGGCTCTGGTGGAAGAAGTGAGGCTAGTGACTTTGCACAGCCCTCCCTCACTTAAATCCGACTTATATGCAACTCATGGCATTACCTTCCTGATGTCATGGTCCTCTTCAAGAATGAAGGACTAACAATAAGTCCTTAACATCATGCCCATTTCTAACAGGTTAAGTGATGACATTGATATTTTCCATCTAATCATTTGTTATCCAATTTAAGAACCATTGTTATTTTGCCAGGAAAGAAGACTCTATTTGTCTCCCAAATTTATGAAAACCCATAGGAAATATCATCCAATATTCTGTGTGTGCAGTTAAACATCTGGAAAATGCTTTCAAATGATAGCCCAAATTACCTGGCACCGAGTTAATGAGAAAAGTAAGGCCTTACCCTACCATAGCACTGAAAATCCAAATGAATTAGAACTAGCCACTAACAAACACGTATTAAGCTATGTGTCACGCACCATACTAACCACTAGGGATAGAAAAAGAGCCCAAACAGTTCTGGCCATCAGGGAGCTCACAGCCTAACAGGAGGAACAAAATGCAAGCCACTCTGCTCTTACAAAATATATACAGGGTAAGAAGGTAATTTCAAGAGGAAGTTACTGTGAGCATGAAAGGGGATCTAGAACTGGCTTCTTATAGAAAGTGGGGTTTTCATTGATGCTTGAAGGACAACTGAGGGGCTAGGACACAGAGATGGGGAGGGAGAACATTATAGGCAGTGGGGGCAGCCAATGAGCTGGCAGAGCTGGGAGATGGAGAGCATTGTGTAAGCAGCAGCAAGGAGTCCAATGTCACCAGACTGTGGAGTATGAGGTGAGTAGGTGTGAGAACACTAGAAAGGAAGGAAGGAGCGCCGTCGTGAATGGCGTTGAAAGCTAAACAGAGGATGTTCCATTTGATCCTGGAGGTAAAAAGGAGCTACTGTAGTCATGGGAATTGGGGGTGGTGCTGCTGCTGCTGGTGACTAGGTTAGACTTGTAGATTTGTGCTTTTAGGAAGATCATTTTGGTGGATGGGTGGAAATGGATTGGAATGGGAAGAGACACGACAGAGATAGCAACCAGCTGGCTGTTGTGAGGGTCTAGGTATGAGGCACAGGGCCTGCATCATGGTGGTATCCATGTGAGAGGACAGAAGGGTGATGAAATGAGAGATGATGCAAAAACCAAATAAAAAGAACATGGCAATAGATTATACATGGGGCTGAGTGAGAGGGAGAAATAGAGGATGCCACCTTGATGCATGGAGGGATGGTGGTACCTTTATAGTTAAAGGGAAACTTAGAGAAGAGGAGGGTCCAGTCCAAGATGTCCAACAGGCAGTTGGAGATGTAAGAATACAGATCAGGAGAGAGAGTAAAGTTGGACACATAGATATGAGAATCATCAGCATAAAGATGATAACTGAATCCATGGTTGTTGAAGAGATCACCAAGCAAAGTAGTGTTGAGGGAAAAGGGAAGAGGGGTGGGACAGAAGCCTGTGGGAAACACATGGTTAGTGGGCATGAGCTGAATGAATAACAAGAGGAAAGGACCTCAGATGCCAGCTAGTTCAATGTGTACCAGAACAGGTATCTTCCTACAAAATACATGAAATCTGGTTTAAAAAAATTGTGCATAAAGACCTTCAGTATAACAGCATCTACTAACTTCACCAGGCAGCTCAATCCACTTGGGGTCAGCTCTCATTGTGAGGAAGGCTCATTGCTAATATCAAGAGGTCATTATGATATGATCAAAGTCATCAATAAAGACGGGTTTATTTTTTAGAGAGACAGAGATGATGATGATGATGATGATGATGGATGAATGCATTCTAGCTACCAGGCCTGCCCATTAAGCCCACTGCCAAACAAACTACTTCAATGTTATTCTTCCTACCAAGGAAGCAAGTTAAGGCTGATAGGATAGTATTGGAGCAAGTATGGAGCCCATACTTGAATCAGTGAACATCTCAAGTCCTAACCAACACTTATAATCCAAATTCTTGTAATAAGGTGAAGACTTCTTGGTACAGCATGGCTCATTCTGTGCTTGGGATAGCATCATAATTATCTCTGGGTATAAAAGAAAGATGTCTACTCTTCCCAATATCTTGATTCATTCTGAATAGTAAGCTGGCCACTTAAAGAAGAGATGAGTCCTTTCAGGTCCCTGGGCACCATTTAGCCCATTACTGCTGCTAATTTAGCCATTAGTTGAAACCTCTTTCCACACTAAGCTTTCAACAAGCTGCAAAAACTGAATTATCCAAGTTTTTCTTCCTTCCCCTATAGTGCATTAAATGGATGAAGAGTAACTTGGAAAACCCCCCAGCTCTCCCTGAGCATCTACCTTACCACGGGTATTACTTCCCCTGGGGAGAATTCAGTGGTTTGTTTAGCCCCTCAGCTGTTGGGGGAGAAAATAAAACAAGCACCTGCCCCAAATGCTCAAGAACCAAAGGAAAACACGGAACCTTAGTCAATCAAATATTAATTAAACATGACTACAACATGCTAAGCAACATGCTTGGTCTCTGTATAGGTACTTGAGGGATTCCTTCAATAAATGCTGTTTTTTCTCATTTTAAAATTCTGGTTGTGCTTTTAGATGGCCTAAGAATGATTCCACAAGCAGTATGGGATGGTGGAGAGTGGATTGGCCTTAGAGTTAGGAAGTCTTGGTTTCTAGAGCTGCTCTTGATCCAAAGTCCTTGTGCAACTCTAGGTATGTCATTTAATGGCTCACTGAATTTAAGTTATCGATGACTTGACGATCTTTATGAATACAGGGAATTTCCTCATTGGGAGTTGCTTACACCCCTGGGATCACAGACCCAGATCCTCTCCAAAAAGCATCATTCATTTAATGTCATGTTTACTTTCCTTGGATTATACTTCAAAATGTCTGCTAAATAAAGCAGTAGAAATCACTGTTGAGCCCCTCAGGTTTAGACAGTCAGCCCAAAAATTTTAGTTCATGAAAATTGAAATTAGATCTAGAAGGGTTCCCAGAGGTCACCTTGCCCAAGATGACCTCTAGTGGGTTTCCATTTTATAAATGAGGAAAGGAAGGATCAGGTAAATTAAATGATTTATCCAAAGTCACACAAGTAGTAAATACCTCCTCCAGGATATGAACCAGGTCCTTTGACTCTAGATTCAGGATTTAGTCCATTGCACTAAAATCCTATCCATCCCTTTAATCCCCAAAAGTTTTTAATTTACTTTTAAGAAATTCCATTTCATACTTTTTTAGGCTTTTAAGTGACATTCCAATGTAAAACAGCTGAAATTATGTGCCCATCTACACCATTAGAGGAGAGAACATCAAGGCTGAAATACCAGTGGTTATATCAGGGCAGTGATACACATCCTGCCCAGCAAAAATGTGAACTTGTATAATAAGCAGAGTTCAACAGGCTTTCTTGTGATTTTATGCTTTTCTGAGACACTGAATTCATTTACTGAAATAGTAAAATTGACATCAGCAGCAGTCACTTGGACATTGGAGACAATCAGACATACATGATTTAATAATCTTTGCTGAGAACAATATCAAGGAATCATGGTATGGGGAACAGAGTGAATGTAAGGCACAGTGGAAAGACTGCTGGATTTGTACTCAAAAGTCCTGGGTTTGAATCCTAACTGTGTGTCCTTGGAAAAATCACCTAAATTCTCTGGGCCTCAGTTTTCTCATCTGCAAATTGAGAGAGAGTTTCTGAGGTCTCCCAGCTCTAAATCTATGATCATGAGACATGGGTTGAAATCTGGACTCTGACACTTATCACTTATATAACCATGAGTGCGTTAACCTTTCTGTGGGGTAGCACATGCATATTTCATTCCCACATATGTAATTTCAAGGGTGGGAGCCATGATATTCATCATAAAAAAGTAATATATGAAGCATTTCTATTCTATTTTAAAATGTCTCTGTTTTTCAAAGAGGCTGCTAAGTGGCACAGTGGATAGAGTGCTGGGCCTGGAGTCAAGAAGACCTGAGTTCAAATTCGACTTCAGACACTTAATAGCTGTCACCCTGGTCAAGTCACTTAATTCTATTTGCCTCAATTTCCTCATCTATAAAATGAACTGAAGAAACAAATGACAAACCACTCCAGTATCTTTACCAAAAAAACCCTAAATGAGATCGTGAAAAGTCAGACGTGATTCAATAACAAGAACAACAACAACATCATTTTCAAAAGATAGAAAGAAGCCACTGTGGAATTAAAAAACTACACTTTAGGAAATACACACCTTTTCTACAATCAATCACATGGAAATTCATAGCTTCAGGAGGATACCTGAGGTTTGATCAAATGGCAATAAGGTATTCATCACGAAAGACCATTTCTTAAATTATTCTTTCATGGCGGCTGCATGCAAAACATTGAATTTTTAATCTACTCAAGGTTGGTTGGAAACAAAATCTGGAGGGGAGACCCTGGCACCCTTTCTACTAATAAATTTAGTGCATCTCACCTTACTATCTCCTACTCTGCCATCTTGCTTTCTGCTATCAACTAATACCTACTAACATGTTACAAGGTGGGCTGATGATGCCTTGAAGTGGTAGACCTCTAAAGAGTACTTCTGAAGATCAGAAAGCCTACAAGAGCCAAAAAGACTCCAATGTAATTCCAAAGACTGTGATAAAACCCCAGGGAAGGTATGATGAGGTAATAGGTTCAGCCTTGCACTCCTTCATGTGAAGAAGAAAGAGCATTGGGTTTGGAATCAAAATATTTGGGTTTGAATCTTGACTCTGTCACTTGCTAGCTATATGATCATGCACATGTCAGGTCTCCTCCACAAGCCTCAAGTTCCTCATCTGTTAGGAGGAATGAGAGGGTTAGTTTAGATGGGGCATGAGACACTTTCTAGCTCTCAATCTACAATCCTACGAAATATGCTTGGATCCAGATACAAGTCAATTCAATTCAATAAACATTTATTAAGTGCCTACTGTGTGCCAAGCATTGTAAGCCCTGGGGACAAAAACAGATGAAAAAGATAGCCCCTGTCCTCAACAAGCTCACAGTCTAATGAAGGAGACCACATGCAAACAAATATAGACAAAGCAAGCTACTGGCAAGCGCAAGGTATGCATTTCTTTAGTACCCTGGAGAGTAAGAACATTGTGTTACAGTGGAAAAGGAAGGGTGCCGAGAAAGCACGAAAGCATTTGAAGACAAGAGGGCATTAAATATGATTTTAATATTTCTAGTATGGAGCTCTGAAGGAGAAAAACAGCCTTTCTCTTCCCACCTTTCATCTCATTTTCTAAACCTAATTGTGGTCTTTTTAAAGGCCCCAGGAATCATATCTTATTTTAAAAGGTACAGGTAATTACTTCAAACCTACATGAAGCATGTTTAAAAATAAAATGCTCTGTTGGCAGAATTGATCGTTCTGTGATCAGGAAATCATTTCAGAAATATAGTTGTTAAGGACTCAGGTTCCCCTAGGGAGAGAGCTACCTACTAAGAATAAGTTACCTGTTGGAAGCTCTGTCAACAAGGACTGTCAGTGAGCTCTCCAAGGTGCCTAGCTGAATTCTTTATTCATCCATTCAACTCATTCATTCATTCATTCATTCATTTATTCAACAAGAATATATTTAATACCATATATATATATATATGTGTGTGTGTATATATATATATATATATATATGTGTGTGTGTGTGTATATATATATATATATATATATATATATATATATATATGGCACTGTTCTAGGTGCTGGGAATTAAAAGCCCCAAAGAAAGAATGCTCCTGCCCTCAAGGGCATTATATTCCCTTGGTAAGATTCAACATTTACACAGGTAATTGAAAATCATAGCAGTAGATCAGGAAGGCACTTTAGAGGTCATCTAGTCCAACACCTTCATTTTATAGGAGAGGAAACTGAGGGCCACAGATGTGAAATGATGTATCCAATGTCACACCAGAAGAACGTGACCATGGCCACTTGGTTCAGGAACTGAACCCTGGTCCTCTGAACTACACCATATCATGAGAAGTAACAATTAAGATAATCACCACAAGGCATGGGATGACCCAATGAGGTGAAAGACAGAAAGAAAGGTCCCCATGCACTACAAAATATTCATAGCAGTACTTTTTGTGGTAGGAAAGAACTGGAAACAAAGTAAATGTCCATCCGTTGGAGGTCAGCTAAACAAACTGGAACATGAATGGAACAGAATTTTATTGCTACATAAAAATGGTGACAATGAACAATTTGGAAAAGCATGGGAAGGCTTAAGTGAACTGACACAGGGTGAAGTAAACAGAACCAAGAAGATTACACCCAATGATAATAACAATGGAAGCACAAAGGATAACAACAGCCAAAGAAACTAAGCATTGTGGAATTATAATGGCCCTGCTCAGGTCAAAAGGACAATTGAGAAAATACCCTTTCCTTCCTCCTTAGCAGATATAGAGGATTGTAGATGTGGAATGCTACGTATGCTGTCAGATGCTGTTGCTGTCTTGGTTGGTTTGGCTTAATTGCTCTTATCTCTTTCTTCTTCTTTGTCACATGGTATGTCTCTCTGGGCAAGGGAGGGTAAAGGAATCTATTCCAAAATGGGGGTGATATAATACACACACACACACACACACACACACACACATATACTTATATGTAAATTTTATATGTATATATATATATATATATAAATATAATCTAATGAATAGATGAGTAAATAATTTGTACAAAATACAAATAGTGAGTTGGTACTTTAATAAACTAAGTGTTAAAGAGAAAACAGTAATATGCTCCACAACTCAGGTGACTTAAGGTTTACAGGCTACAATTCCCACACCCAGTCCCTTCTCTTAAGGGCCCTTCTTGCTCTAATGCCGATGATCTTCTAATCCTAAAGTCTTCCAGTCATAGACTCCAAATCCAGCCATTAGAGCTGATGACTTGGAAACCAAAATAAAGAGTTCTATTCTGAGCCCTTGCTGAAGATAGATAACCTCAACTAGACTCAAATTAAACTCCCTAGATCAACCTCCATGGGCCAAAGTTGGCTCATGGAAGAACATAATGTCTCACCTACTTAAACTGTCTCTTTGAGTCAGTCAGATGAAATATAGAGAAAAGAGATGGTGGAAGGTATGGTAAGGTAACGGGTTCAGCCTCACATCCCCTCATACGAAGAAGAAATAGCACTGGGTTTGGAATCACAATATTTGAGTTTGAGTCTTGATTCTGGCACTTACTAACTATATGACCTTGGGCAAGTAAGCTCTCCTCCATTGATCTAGAAGTAATCTTGGTAGTACCTAACTCAACCCTTCACTGAGAGCTTTGGCCTTTCCTATAATCTGATGCCATTTCTGGTCAACATGTAGGCAAATGGCCAAAATGCAAATGGGCCATGTTTTGAAAGTTAATTTGTGAGTTGGGTATTTGGAACTTGAGAGATGTTTTCCCAATGAAACAACATTATACATAATGGCTTGATTCTCCAATTGGCCCACAAATGATTGGCCCACAGTAGATTATAAATTGAATAATAGTCTGCTTCAAAATGACCATAGACACATGAGTTTCTTAATGGAGACCTCCCTTCTATCAGTTCAGATTAAAGTTGAATCTATATTACTAATATTTTCTCCATTACTTTTTGAAGTCTAGACTTTATGGGAAAAAAACAAGTCTAGCCTTGATTTTTTTTATCACCATGATCATTTCCTCTTTGTTTGAACTAGTTCCAGCACATCCCTGGCTGTAAGACAACAAATCACGTCTCCACTCCCAATGTTTCCTTACTTGCCTGACTAACCTCCCAGGGCTATTATGATGTCTGGCGAATTTTTTTTATTAATTTATTTTGATTTATCAACAATCACTTCCATAAGCTTTTGAGTTTTAAATTTTCCTCCCCAAGATGGCACGCAATCTAATATAGTCTCTCTATATACATTCCTATTAAACATATTTTCACATCAGTCATGTAAGGAAGAATTAGAACCAATAGGAGGAACCACAAGAAAGAGAAAACAAAACAGAAGGAAAAAAAGGCAAATAGTATCCTTCAATGTGCATTCAAGCTCCATAGCTCTTTCTTTGGATATGGATAGCATTTTTCATCATGAAATTTTGGAGATGTCTTAGATCCTTGCATTGCTGAGAAAGGCTAAGTCTATCAAAGTTAGTCATCGCACAACATGGCTGCTACTGTGTACGATGTTCCCCAGGTTCTGCTCACTTCACTCAGCATCTGTCTGGTGAATTTTAGAGCACCTAAAGATGTGAGTTTTCATGGGCCCATTTTACAGTTGTAGAAACCAAGGATCAGAAAGCTTTAGTCATTTGACCAGAGCATACAAAGTCAATGTTGATGCCAGGACTAGGATCCAGTCGAACTCTTTCTGGGGTCAATGATATGATACTTTTGAATGTGGAGGAAGAAAAACAAAGGAGTAGAGAGGGCACAGAGAAGATGTAGACTATGAAGGCTAAGGATTCAAGAGCACAGTTTCTTAGACCTACCTTCTACGCCTAGCTGCCTACAAATTTCAGCAAAGGGAACCTCAGGGACAAAATAAAAATAGATGGGTAAGTGGGCTTAACAGATGAAGTAGAAAGAGGACTACTCAGGTTAGGGAATAACAAGGTAGCTAATGGAGGATTTGAACCATTCGTTGAATTAAATCTTCTTGTCCCATAAGACAGAATTAGGAGCAGTGGTTGAAAATTGCAAAGAAGCGGATTTAGATTTGATTTTTTTGGGGGGGAATTTTCCTAACACAGTTGAACCAAAATGGAATGAGCTACCTTGGCAAACGAGTGAGTTTCCTGTCTCTAGAGGTCTTCAGACAAAAGCTGGATGACCTCTTCATGGGGGACGTTTTAGAAAGCATTCTACTTCAGGTCTGTAGCAGACCAAATGGCCTCTGAAAGCCCCCCCCCAGCTTGGAGATTCTGTGAATTGTTGAATTAGTCCCAAGGATGGGAAAGAAGCATCCAGACATAAGATAGAAAGAACATGGGGCTGAGGTTCAGAAGATATGGACTCCAGAGTTCCTTTCTGCTTCCAACCAGCTGTGTGACCTGGGCAAGCCGCCTTCCCACTCGTTGGCCAATCTAGGACTCAGACATCTTGCATTGATTCTGTTTAATCTAATCAGAGGCCTTCCCATGTATCCCTGTTCAATTTCACCCATTTATTTTGGCCAATCATTCCAGTTGGCCTTGATTTAGTCGAATCAAATCCATCAGCTAAACCTTCCTCATTTGGTGCCGGCTATAAATATGGCCATGCACACCATCTACATCTTTATCCAAGGCATGGATGGAAGCATTTTTAAAAGTGATAGGGCCATGGATGGAGCTTATGGATGCCACGTGAGTGTCCTTCCTCCTTCCCCAAGTGGCACTGATCTTTAATCATACCTTCTAGGGTATAATTTTATTCAGTAAGCCACAAATCCAGCTAACCATGCACTATCACGTGGTCCACGTTTTTTCCATCTTGTCTACAAGGGTATCGAAAGGTCATAATATCACAGATTCAGAGCTGAAAGGGACCTTGGAGGTGATCTAGTCCAAGCCTCTCATTTTACAGGTGAAGAGACAGAGGGTGTCAGAGAGGTTACATGACTTGTCCATGGTCACACAGCTCCTAAGAACCAGAGGCGAGATTTGGACCCAGGCCTTCCTGATTCCACAGCCAGCACTCTATCCACTGGTTGGGTCTAAAAAGTGATCAAAAGCCCCTGATTCCTCAGGAAGGGACTAGCATAAGCACATGAGCCTGGCAGGCACAGTCCAGGCAAGGGCTCCTACACCAGGATGAAGCAAGGAGGTTAGGAGCTAAGGCTGTTCATTCTTCCTGACCTTGTGTTGGAAAATGGCGCAAAGAGAGCACACTGTGAAGATAGCAGTAGAAAACAGTATACACAGTTTAGAAGCAGTATGGCAGATAGGAAAGGTCCATGAATCTGGAATTAAGAGAGCCCTGGGTAGAATCCCATCTCTAGCAATTATCAGTTGGGTAACTTTACATCTCACTTTCCTGATCCGTAAAACGGAGATAACATCTGTTATATGTAACACCTGTTTAACTTGCCTCACGAAGTTGTGATAGTCAAATGAAATCATACATGTAAGAAGAACCCTTAGAGGCATATAGTACTCCATGAGGGTCAACTACCAGTTCTTTTCTCCCCCTTCTACATCAGCTTGTAAGATTTGCTTGTGGTTTTTTTTTTTATTGGACTGGTGATTTTATTGGAGTAGGGAAACTCTACCAAAGCAGATATACACTTGTTTCTGTAATTTATAATATATAAATAAAACAACATGCATGTATACATACATATATGTACACACACATGTGTATAGATACGTATGTGTGCACGCATGTGTGTATGTGTGTATGCATGCATATATGTATTAGAGAGATATCTGCCTGGAGCACTAAGATTTTCAGTGACTTACCCAAGGTCACACAGTCATAATGTGTTAGAGGCAGAATAGAACCCAGATCATCATCCATACCCTGAGCCAGCTCTCTATTCGCTATGCCAAGTAGCACCTCCAGTGATACTATATCCCTTAAAATTGGCATCTCTTCTCCAAGAGTCATATTGAATAAATAAGGACGAATTTCTAATGAAAGAGCCTCTGGATGAATTCCTTCCACAAATATTTACTGAGCGGCAGCTTTAAGCAGTGGCGGTGCTATGTTCTGTGAGGGAGACAGAGATGAAGAAGACCTGTTACCTCCCTTCACAGAGATTAAAGAAAAACACAGACTAGGAACTGGAAGAAGCTACGGGGTCACTTGCCACCTCCCTCAAAGGAGCCACATTATCAGCATCATCTCCAAGAGACTTCCCAAGCCAGCCCTGAAAATGAAAGTCAATGTGTAAACAACCCCAATACAAAGACAATTGTGTCTTTTTGCATACCCTGCTAATCTTCATGAAATCATGCATTGGACGGGTTACAAGCAAAAGATGATTCATCTCTCAATGGAAAGAACACCGGAATTAACTGTAATGAAGCTCCTTCTGTAGGGCCCAATTCCCAAGAAAACACGGTAGCTTCATGTAGTGTTCATGTCCCCCAGTTTTCTCCACATTCAAAGGCTGGCTTTGAGAGAGAGTTTCGTAATATTTCTGCTGGGTAACACAACACAGATTCCATTCAAAAACACCTATTAAGCACCTTCAACAGTTACTGTGCTAGGCAATGAAGATTTTTCTTTTTAATCAGACTTGTGATTTCATCAATATGTGGAACTCCCAGTGAAGAAACTCTCTACCAACTTAAGATCATCACCTACTCTCCATCTTATATATAGTATTAGATAGGGATTCTTAACTTAGAGTGAATGAAGGGGTTTTCTTTTGATAGCCATAATTCAATATAATTAGTTTCCTTGTAATTCTGTGTATTTTGATTTTATGAATTTAAACACATTATTCTGAGAAAGGGTCCGTAGGCTTCCATCAAAAAAGAGGGTCCCTGACACTAAAAAAATACTTCAGAATCTTTGAGGACATAGAGAGTCTTATGGGGACAGAGAAGTGATTTTCCCAGGGTCACCGTGCCAGGTGGTCCTGACTGCAAGGTGAACGTTCTAACCACCGAGGGATGTGCCAAAGGAAACAGTTCTCTGCCTTCAGAAGCTTATATCACTTACACAGAGAAGTACTCCAAAGAAAATGGGTGGGGGAAAGCATGAACAACTTGGGAGAGGGAGAGAATATGACAGGATTCTCCAAGGAGATGGCACCTGATTGAGCCTTGAATGGAGAGAGAAGTAATTCAGATACCTTCTTAGTGCCAGACTTCAAAGGAATTGGCTGGCTTGGGGCTCAAATAGTTTCAAGGAGCCAAGCATAGCCCAGAGACCAGGGGAAAGCAAGAAACTTTCCATCTGTAGTGCCCTGTCCTCACTTTCCTGATGCTTCTGGATTATGCTGGATGCTAATCTTCCACTGAAGGCTACTGCCAGGGAGTCGGTCCCCTCTTTCACAGGCAATGTTTCCTTCTCCCCCTTTGAAAGTGTCCAACAGATCAACACTGTGACCTTCATTTCTGAAGCAAAGGTAACCTACAAACTTAGATGCATATAGAATAAATACATCATAGTTATTAAGTAACTGAATACTATTTTTATATAAGGCGGCATAATAGATGGATAGGTCTTAGCCTCAAAGAGAAGAGTTCCCTAGTTCAACCAATTAAAGGCAAGTTTAAAGATGTAATAAAATAGCTCAGATGTCACTTTCAAAACTCATAATAACCACTTTCCTTTAAAAGTTCAGCTTTTGCACTTCAACTTTCCAAACAATATCTGGTTATATTTATTCATAGAATCTCAAAGTTCAGAAAAGTAAATAGGACCTATGGAAAAATTCATCTTCTGCTTTTATTTACTTTGCCATTATAGTGAACATTTGTTTTAGGCAAGAATACTTTCTTAGGGTAACTCATGAGTTGCAGATAAATTCACTGGCAATGCTGAATGGAAACTGAACAGGATCACAATGGGCAAAATGTTTGGAAATCAGGACCCTGTATCTTTTAAGACAAAATTCACCAGGACATCAATGTCACTCTCTGTCATTAACTAGCTGCATGGCCTTGGGGTAAGTCACTAACCTCTCTAGACCTCAGTTTCCTCATTTGTACACTGAAGGGATTGGACTGGGTAACCTCTGGGGTCACTTTCAGCACTAGGTCTATGAATCTTCATCCTATGCGGCCCATTCTGACTCTAAATATGTGAGCCTATGAATAGGGTGAAGTTTGCCCACTGTAACAGATGCCTTTGCTCTGCTTTTCTACGCTGGCCTCTCCATCCTGAAACTTAACTCCCCTAGTATCCCAAAACAAAGATTTTCCCAACAATCTTCAAAGTTTATTTCAGAATCTACCATGACTTCTCAAGAGGAGATCCTATCCTGCTCATCAAATCTCACACATAATTGCCTTTGTTTTAAATAGTACCCTTCAGAAACACACCTCAATATGGTTAGTCTTTTTTTTTTTTTTGATCATAAGCACAGAATCTCAGAATTGGAAGGGCACTAGACCAAAGCAAATACAAACAATGGATGACCCCTCTACAATGTAACTGACAAGATATTCTCCAGCCTTGGCTTGAGTCTCCAAGTGATAGAGAACCCACTATCTTGCAAGGTAACCCATTCCACTTTTGAACACTTCTAATTGTTAGAAAAAAAATTTTCCCCTAACTTTAGGCCTCAATATATCTTTTTGCACTTTCTATTCTATTCTAGTTCTGCACCCTAGGGAGCATGGATAATGAAAACTAACTGAAATCCCTCTTCTGTAAGCCCTCCATGCAATGGATCAGTGGGTATTCCCTCCAAGAGAGCAGGCTGCAACCCATTCACTCTTTTCCATCAGATACGATTCTTAGCTATGCTCTCCCATAACTCCTCCAAAAAGGACCTACCCAAAGCCCTGGCTGCCTCCTTTCCTCATTGCTTAATGCTCTTTGCATACCAGCATAAAGCTTGGGCTGTCCAGACGTGATCCCTCATTGCAGCTAGAGGAGAAACCCACTCCCTTTTCTCTTCATATATTTACCCGATGCCACTTTTTTGCAATCGCCAGTGTTTCAATCCACTTAGAAATGTGTTAAGTGACTATTGTGTGTGAGTGGCATAACGTCTCTCATTTTCCTAAGACAAGTCACCACATGTTGAGTGTGCATGCCCTCAGGCTAGTCCACGCTATACTAAGAATTCTCGGTGCCTTCAACTGATTTTTGTATGGCATGATCTCCAGGTATCTCCCCATCCTGGTTACTCTCTACTTGTTTACACTCCTCCTACAATGAGGTGCCAAGGTTAAGTTCACAAGCATTTATTTAGGGCTTAGTGTGTGCCAGGCCTGGGCTAAGCCCTGGGAATGTAAAGGCAAAAGAAAAATAATCTCTACCCGAATGCTCGTCATCGTACCCTTTATTATGCATTATTTTCTATTTCATATAACTGAATGTTGACAGCCTTCAGGTAAAACAGCTATGGCCTACTGGTTCAGTTCTGAGTACCAGAATTCTGATGTTCAAAGTATTTTCTGCCCCTTTGGCCTCTCCTTTTGATTGGCTGCTTCCTCCCAGAATCTCCATTTTAAGAAGATGCTCAGACCAATCATATCTTCATTACTCTCCAGGCCACACTTCTGATTCTTTGGGTTTTCTCTACTGTGCCCCTGTTTTGGGTGCCATCATTTCACATCCTCCTTCATGTTTTCATCTTCCTTTGATGTGTTATCTTTCCCCTCTAGAAGGTAAGATTCTTCAGGCAGGGGTACGATGGAAAACATATTAAATTTGAACTTGGAGGTCTTGGGTTCAAATCCTGCATCTATCATTTGGTTAGCTTTGTGACCTTAGCTGAGTCTTTTAAGTTCTTTGGAGCCTTAATTTCCTGATCTGCAAAATAATGAGGTTGGATTTGGTGACCTCTATGTCCCTTTTGATTCTAAATCTGTGATCCTATAATTAGCTCCCTATAGTTAAAGTCTATAAATGTAGAGACTCGTAACTGATCCATCGGGTTGCACAGTAATTGATACCTATTAGCTTGTTTCAGGTTTCACATGAGAACAGGGGAAATTCTACACTGGTTCAGACCCACAGTCCATCTAACCAAGAGTCTGTCTCCTGTCAACCTGTCATCTGCCTCTGCTGGATGTTAGTCAAGGTGACAAAGACACAGGGTACAGATCATTAGAGAATTAAATAGGTGCAGGCAAAGGGGAGGGGGGGGGGAAGGGAAGTCTAATGACCAAGAAATTTAAAACAGACACTCTTGTCTCAGATCATCCTATTATGTTAAAACTGTGTGGGCTTCCATCAAATTGCTGCATGTTGTAACAAATGTGTTCTTAAAATGAATGCGTGAAGTGGATCAGTGAAAGCAGCCAAATATACAGTAACTACAAGAGAGACTGGAAACATCAAGTCATGAAACTGACCTTTGAATTTAGAGGAATGAGTTGAATACATGAGTCTGGAAAACCACAGAAGAAATCCATGAAGGCTGGCGTGTGTTTTCCTACAACCAAAGTCCGGGAGACAAAATGTTCTATTTGGCACGGGTAATGAAGTGATAAATGTTCTGATTTGTCTTGGAGAGGAAGATGGCACTTTATAGAGCTGCTTAACTGTGGCACCATCAGGGAAAGATGCCGCTGTGAAACAATCAGGCAGGGTCACTTCCTCTTGGCCAAAACAGCATTATGAAAAATACCAACAACTACAACGATCGTTATTTTTAAAGTCAGGTTTATTTAATAAAATCAAAGGGTAATTTATAAAAATATAAAAATGAATCTATTTGATTTCAAATGTTGACAGCATATCAGCCAATCGAGAATTTATTACATATTTCAGAGACTGTGCTAAGCACTATAGATAGAAATGCGAGAAACGAAACAATCCCTGCTCATAAGGAGCTGACGTTCTAACTGGGATCTGAGCATATAAGACGTACGCTATTACATAGCAAATATCATATGATGTCTCGATTTCTACATTTTGCAAAAGATTACTATGATTCCTTTTTAAATTTGAGACTTTGGTCCAATCCTATGTTCTATAGAAGACCTTTACTAGCCTCCACTTGCTAGTGCTATTAGCTTCCATCTACTCTGCGTATCGCTCATACACACATATCTGTTTTCAATGTTGTCTCGTCCAATAAAATGTGAACTTGCTGAGGACAAAGGCTTTGTTTTTGTTTTTGTTTTTACCTTTCTTTGTGTTTCTAGTGCTTAGGAGGTACCTGACTCCTAGAGAGCACTTTTATTTTTCATAATCCAAGAATTTTTTATTTTTATTTTTTTACAGTTATTTATGCCATGAATTCGTAGGGCATTGTTTCCAACAGCTCAGGTTCCTTGCCATTGGTTCTCACAAAGTGTGCTTCTCTGTGTGGGGCAGGCTGGCTTTTGAATCCAAGTGCCTTTTTCTTTGGCTTCCTTCTGATCATTTTCCTTTACCTACTTCTTAAAATGCTTAATATGCTCAATACGCATATTAATTCTGTTGGCTAGAATTTTGACCCTAAACCATCACTTACAACAATGCCTATAGCATGTTGAGTAACATTATAGACCCATCCATTCTTGCCATGGTAACATTTGTGGGGCAGTCCTTGCTGAACTATGCCCACATTCTTGATATCTATAATATCACCTTGTATATTCAAACATATGTAGCCAAAGGGACAACACCATGTTTTCGAAAGTGCCTAGAAAACATGTATCATGTCCCTCTCCTTTTTCCTTTTGTGTTCATCATTTTGGCAGCTCACCAGAAGATGGCAGAACTGGCGGAAGGAGTAAGCACTTTTGAATGAAGTAGGATGTTTTCAAATCTGTGTTTTCTAATAAACAGAATTTCTCACATTTATAGTCAAACACAAAATACATTATCTGAAAAGATGAGAAGAGGAAAGGGGAGAAGGAGAGGTTTAGAGCTGTGATTTCATACATGGAGAGATATCCTCATGGGGAAACTGCCTCCATAAAGCAAGAGAGGCAACTCAACTATGACTTACAATCTTACAGGGTTGCCTGAGGGCACCTGGAGGTTGGGAGACCTGTCCGGGGCCACAGAGTTAGAATGCATCAAAGCCAGAATATGAATCCAGGCCTTCCTCATTCTAAAGATGGCCCTCTATCTGCTAGGCATGTAATCTTTGGTAAGATTGCTGGTCTTTTTCCCCCTTAAAAATCAGCATTTTTAGGGGTAGCTAGGTGGCACAGTGGATAGAGTACCAACCCGGGAATCAAGAAGACCTGAGTTCAAATCTGGCCTTAGATACTTACTAGCTATGTGACCCTGGGCAAATCACTTAACCCGGTGTGCCTCAGTTTCCTCATCTGTAAAATGAGCTGAAGAAGGAAATGATAAACTACTTAATATCTTTGCCAAGAAAGCCTCAAAAGAGGTCATGAAGAGTTAGACATGACTGAAATGATTGAACAACACCAAAAAGTGTCTAAATATAGAGGACAACATAATCAAACACTTGAAATGCTGGGGGAGGTCACTGCTTCATTTTACCCAATCCTTAGGTGTCACAGAACTCAAAGCAAGTAATGGAAAGGCCTTAAAAAGTGGTGGGAGGCTGTTTCTTCTCCTTCTTCTTTTAAATAAAGCTCCTTGGGTATCTGCAGAAGGAAAGGCAATGACAAGAGATGCCAGGCATCAGAAACCCTTTAGTGAGGCTGACAAAACCTCCCTGATAACCTGTGTCTCTTTTGCATGAACATGTTCCTTCACAAGGATCTTCCCAGCATTACTTCCTCACCCTGACTCCCCGCATGTGTTCATTCCACAGATCACTGGAGTGCCATAGTTCTAGACTTAGGAGGGACCTCAGAAGGCTGCCAGCCTAATTCCTTCAATTTACAGATGAGGAAACAGGTCCAGGAAGGAGGACTTGCCCCAAGGGCACACAAGTCCCATTTGAACCCATTGTTCTCTGGGTCCAGAGTCAGTGAGTACTCTCTCCACTATACCATGATCTCTCTTGAAGGATGTTAAATCTCTGTTTCAAAAGTTTCCCAGTTTCTAGTCAATACCTAGATGTGCTTCTTGGGCCATTTTTTACCCCTCCCTCTTCCTTTAAATATATGCATGCATGTGTATATGTACAACTATGTGTCTAGGTACCTACATATATACTCCTGTACAAATATATATATATACACACGTATGCATACACACACGTACACATGTATCTCGGAAAGGCAATGTGTTGGCACAGTGGATGGAGCGTTGGCCAACGAGACCTGTATTCACAACACTTTCTGGCTCTGGGGCCATGAACAAATTACTTAGTGTTTTAGCACCCTGGTGATTGACTAACACTATAAGCAGGAGATACAGAGTAGAATTCCTCACTGGGAACTCTACATAAATCATAGGTCTGGTTTTTTTAAAAAAAAGATAATAATATACAACATTTTAAGATTTCCAAAGCATCGAACATAATGTTATTTCATCAGATCCTCACAACAACCCTGTGAGGTAGATGCTGTTATCATCCCCATCTTACAGATAACATAGCATGAGGATGTGCATTTCTTGGATTCTTTGCAGGACCCATCTGTTCAGGTTGTGACATTTGTTTTTCCTTCTATAGGTTTGAAAGATGAGCCTTTTTATTATTTGTTTTTAAGGGATTAAGTTTGATCTTCCTACCTACCATAAAAAAGGGAAAGCAGCAGAGTAGTTAGCTGCTTTTTTTTAAGAGTCATGGGTTCAAGTTCTGACACATGGGAGGTATGACTCTGGACAATTTCATCTATCAGTCAACCAGAGAACTCTCTAAGATTACACTTGGAAGATCAGTTGATCATTTGCATTGATAGCAAGAGTTTCCTCAGCAGGAATTCCCTAAACTATTGAAATCACAGTCTAACAGAGTCCCCCAAAATTGTCCCTCAATGAACACCTGCTTTGTAGACATGTGTGGACATGATTTGTGTGTCCTGAGGCAATCTCATACCCCAAATTCTGCCTTTCTAAGTCTTGCTTGTGCTAACATAATTTTTCACTTTTAAAGCTAGTGAAAAAAGACCAAATTTCTCTGATTTTTTTTTGCTACTGTCTTATTCTGAAGTTTGATTTTCTGATATTCATAAAAATAAAATATATTATTATTATCTTCATCATCATTACCCACATGCATCAAGTAGAATATTTACATCCGCATATGAACATTACATCCACATGCCAGTTGGTAGGGACTACATTCCGGAAGCTTAGAGAATGTTAAATAATTTATTCCAGGCTGAAAAGAGCAAAAATGATTCTGATAACTCAAAAAATTGTAGCTGTAGGAGCTAGTAGAATGGGAAGGGGGGAAAGGAATAAGCATTTATATAGCTGTGACTGCTTTACAAACATTATCTCATTTGATCCTCACACCAATCCTCTGAGGTAGGTGGTATTGCTATCCCCATTTTACAGATGAGTAAATTGAGGCAGACAGCAGCTAAGTGACTGCTTAGGATCACACGGGTGGTAATTGTCCGAGGTTGTCTTTGAACTCAGGTCTTCCTGGCTCCAGGTCCAGCATGCTATGCACTGAACCACCTAGCTGCCTCTTACGGGAAGAGCCCTGGCTCTGCATTTGGGAAAACTGAGTTCAAACACCAATCTTTGAAGCTTTCTTCCTGTCTCACTTTGAGCAAATCACTTAACTTCCCTGAGCCTCAGTTTCCTCAGCTGTAAAATGAGAGGGTTGAAGTAGATGGCCTCTTATGTCCTTCTCAGCTCTAGACTATGATCCTGTGAAAAATCTTCATTAAAAGCCCTTGAGAATTTTGCTGTGGTTTTTGTTTTTTTCATACAAGTATACATTTGCATGGGATTTGTGATCATTATAACCTTAATTTTATACATTTACAAACCTTATTCTGAGAAAGGATTATAGACCTCATCAGCTTTCAATTAGTCAATTAATCAATCAACATTTATTAAGTGCCTACTATGTACCAGGCACTGTACTAAGTGGTAGGGATACAAAAAGTCAAAAGACAGTCTCTACCATCAAAGAACTTATAATCTAATGGGGAGACAACAATCAAATATGTATTTATATATACACACATACACACACACATATATACATATATAATACACACACATATATATATATGTATATACACACACACACACACATATATATATATATGTATATATATACACACACACACACACACACACACACATATATATATATATATATATATATATATATATAACAAGCTCTATGCAGGATAAGCAGGAAATAACCATTAGCAGAGGGAAGGTAGTAGAATTAAGAGAGATTAAGAAAGGTTACTTACAGAACATGAGATTTTAGCTGGGACTTAAGGGAAGCCAGAGAAGCTAGCAGGCAGAGATGAGGAGGGAGAGCCTTCCAGGTATGAGGGACAGACAGAGAGAATGCCTGGTGCTAAGGGATAGTGTTTTGTTTGCAGAACACCCAGGAGGCCAGTGTCAGTGGATGGAAGGGACCAAAGTCTAAGAAGTCCAGAAAGGTAAAAGGGGGGCATTATGAAGGGCTTTGAATGCCAGAGGATTTTTGTATTGATCTTGGAGGTGATTGCTTGCCCTTTGTTTTTGAAGAGGACCAATGACATCATGAGGGTGATATCTTGACTTTCAAGTGAATTGGATTTAAGTGAGGCAGAGCTGCACAAAGTCATCAGCCTCATTCTCCTCCAGCCACCAGAGTCCAGCGGCAGGACATAAGTCAAGATGGCCGGTGATAGTCCAGTTCTTGGAGGTAATAGGTAGCCACTGGAGTCTATTGAATGTGTGTGTGTGTGTGTGTGGGTGATATAGGATGACCTACACTTTAGGAAAATCACTTTGGTGGCTAAAAGGAGGATGGACTGGAGTGGGGAAAGACTTGAGGCAGGCAGACCCACCTGCAAGTTATTACAATAGTCCATGTGAGAGGTGATAAGGGTCTGGACCAGAGTGGGGGCAGTGCCAGAGAACAAAAGGGGGAAAATACAAGAGAGATGTTGCAGAGATGAAATCTACAGGCCTTGGCAATAGAATGGATATGGGAGGTGAGAGAGTGAAGACAGGTAGGGAGAGATAGTGATGACTGCCAAGTTGCAAGCCTGAGGGACCCGAGAGGATGGTGTGATGGTGTTGCCCCCTACAGTCATAAGGAAGGGGAGATGGCTAATGGGGAAAGATAATAAGTTCTGTTTTGGACATGTTTAGTTTAAGATGACAACTGGACATCCAATTTGAGATATCTGAGAGGCAGTTGGAGATGCAAGACTGGAGATCAGCAGGATAGGTAGATTTGAGAATTATCAGCATAGAGATAGTAATTAAACTCATGAGAGCTGATGAGATCACAAAATGAATCAGTATAGAGGGAGAAGAGGGCTCAGAACAGAACCCTGTAGACATCTATGGCTAGAAGGTATACTCTGGATGAGGATCTAGCTAAGTAGACTGAGAAGAAGTGGTCAAATAGGTGGGAGGAAAACCAGGGATTTTCTCTGAAGTTGTGTCCTGAAAATCTAAAGAGTTTCAAGGAGGAGAAAGCGATCAGCAGTGTCAAAGCCTGCAGAGAGATCCAGGAGAATGAGGATTGAGAAAAGGCCATTAAATTTGTCAACTAAGAGATCATTAGTAAGTTTGGAGAGAGAAGTTTCAATAGAATGATAAGGTCAGAAGTCAGATTGTAAAGGGTTAAGAAGTGATTGAGGGGAGAGAAAGAGAAGGCACCTATTATCCATGGCTTTTTCAAGGAGTTTAGCTACAAAGGGAAGAAGAGATACAGGATGAGAGTTAGCAGGGATAGAAGGACAAATTGAGGGATTTTTTTAAAAGAGGAGACACGGGCATATTTGTAGGCAGTAGGGAATAAGCCAGTAGATATGGGAACATGTTTTGTATGATTTCATATGTGTAATTGATATCATATTGCTAGCCTTCTTAGTGGGCAAGGGAGGGAGGGAGAGAATTTGGAACTCAAAATTATAAAAGAAAAGAATGTTAAAAATAAATAATAAAATTTTAAAAATATTTTAAATAGGCATGGTTCTAAAAAAAAGAAAGGAAATGGTAGAGTGGGAGCCAAGGGACGCCTGAGGAGGGATAAAAGGATTTGGAAGAGCTGCAGTGGAGAGTGGGATAGCGAGTTGATAAGAGAAGTGTAGAAGAATTACCTAGCAGCAGGGAGGGCCCTGTTAAGGTTGTGTAATATAAATTTGTAATGGACTCAGTCAGAATCATTTTAAGTTTCTCCCCTTTCTTTCAGCAGCATGTATATAGGAGTGAAACCAGTGAATGTTGGGAGTGATCCAAGGCTGAGGACATAATGAGGTAAATGATAAGAGGGCTGGGGATTCAAGAGAGGAGGACAAGTAGAGTGAATTACTTGTGCATAGTCAAGATGGGAAGGAAAGGAGAAAGTACCCAGTACAGGAGAGATGCCTTAGGAGAACACTGAAGGGTCATGAGGTCATGGTGGAGACAAAGAGAAGGCTGTAGTAAAGGAAGGCAGGGGGAGAGATGAAAAGCCAATAGATTAGGGTTGGATAAGGGGATTTTGGAATTCTTGAAAGTGGAAGTGGTACATTTGTGAGTGATGGCAAGATTGAGGGCATGACCTCAATTGTGTGTGGCTGATATAGAGTGGAGAAATAAGTCTTGGGAAGTGAGTAGTTTGAGCAACTGAGTGGTTAGAATACTAGAGTGAGAGTCAATAGGCATGTTGTAGTCCATTAGCATAAGAGAAAAGTTATGAGCCAGGTACCAAGCTCATTGAGGAAGGAAGGAGTGACTTGGAGGTCTGTATACAACAACCGCCAGAATTTTGTGGTGGTAGATATAAGAGGTTCATGACAGGCAAAAAGTTAAGAATCTTATGGTCTAAGTGAATAGGAAAAGCCTTTGTGGAGACTCCATTTACACACACAAAAATATTGGTACTGATAGATTACACAGTGAAAAGAGAACTGGAATTTGAGGCATGATAAATGTGACAACTTGAGAGAAAGCTGGGAAAATTTGTTTCAACTGATGCAAAATAAAGTAAGTAGAATCAGAAGCCAATACTCATGGTGACCATCTGAATAGTAAAGAAAACAACACTGAAAGACACTAGAATTCAGATCAAAGTAATGACCATCCTTGACTCCCAAGGATGGATGAGGAAGCCCCTTTCTCTCTGATAAGTAAAGTGGTAGAGGCCTAGGGTGCTAAATAAGGACCAGGATTCAGACATGGTCAAAGTGTCTAATGGTTTTGCTTAATTATATTTCTTTGTTACAAGTCAGGGTTCTATGGGAAGAAGGGAGTGTAATGGGAAACGAAGGGAGTGGGTAGATGGCACATCAGGCCCCGGAGTCAGGAAGAATCACCTCCCTGAGTTCAAATCTGGCCTCAGACACTTACTAGCCGTGTGACACTGAACAAGTCATGTCACTCTGTTTGCCTCAGTTTCCTCCTCTATCAAATGAGCTGGAGAAGGAAATGGCAAACCACTCCAGTATCTTTGCAAGAAAACCCCAAATAGGGTCACAGAGAATTGTACATGACTGAAATAACTGGACAACAACAATAAATTGGAAATGAAAATGATATAAAAATTAAACGTATTAATGGAATGTTATTTCAAAAATATATTTTAAAGAGTACTAGATTTAGAGTCAAATGATCTGGATTCAAATCTTTGCTCTGCTGCTTAGGGAACAACAGAAAGGGAGAGACAAGTTGGAATGAGAAACACAGAAGAAGATGGGGAAATGGTGACACAATTATAATAACAATTCACATACTATATTTTAAGGTTTACAGACAAGAGGGGAGAGAGTTTTAAAAAAATAGGAAAGTAAGAAGGAAAAGGAGAGCTTTGGGGAAGCATCTGGTATCAATGCACCCTCTAAGAGGAATGTATTTTGTTTTAAAGGATAATAGAATGGTGCCCCATAGAAGGTAAGCGTTAGAAGATGCAAGATTCTAAAGTAGGTCAACCATCTGCCTTCAGATTCATACATGCCCCACCCCTGCCCCCAACTAGTGCTATGGTGATCATCTTTTAAGTTGAGAAGCTGAGTTTTCCATGAGGATGGTTTCTGTTCTGTCTTTTATTTTTTAAAGTTAGTTATTCTCTTTAAAAGGTGACAAATGCAGAGAGCATGCCTTAGAGAATAATCCATTGTTAGGCAGAGATTTCAGAGACCTGATCTCACCCACCTGATAGGTATTAACTTCCTGTGTGAAACAGAGCTTGAATGAGGGGAAGAAAAGGGGCTTAGAAGACATGAAATATGACCTGCTGAAAGTCCAGAGACCCTCCTGCTCTTTGCTGGTAACTCAGATGTCGATGGGCATTTAGTCTTTGGTTAAAAATGCCCAGAACTATGAATGATGAGGCCCTGCTCAAAGACCAGGAATTACTAGCCGTCTCAATGTACTAAATTCTGGCTAACAGGTTGACCAGCAGTATCAAACCCATTATTTTTTTGTTTTGTTTTGTTTTTGGTTTTGACTAGGCAATGGGGTTAAGTGACTCACCCAGGGTCACACAGCTAGTAAGTGTTATGTGCCTAAGGCTGGATTTGAACTCAGGTCCTCCTGAATCCAGGGCCAGTGCTCTATCCACTGTGCCGTCTAGCTGCCCCCTATCAAGCCCATTATTTAAAAAAATACAGAACACCGAGTTTTAAAATAATAATAAATGACATTTACATGGTGTTTTAACATTTGTAAAGCATAATGAAGATATTATCTCAATTGAGCCTCTCAACAACACATGAGATTAGTATGGCAAATATTATTTAACAGATGAAGAAACTAAGGCTGAGTTTAAATGACTTGCCCCTGTGAGGTTAAGAAATTAAGTGATCACACCGGCTAAGTCCATGACTACACAGCTAATAAGCTTCAGAGACTTGGTTTGCATATGGAGATCATCATTGTGAGTATTATTGTTGTTATTAATAGCATAACAATTCTATTAAAAATATCTATTTTGTCATAGGGGTGTAGTGGATAGAATGCCAAGCTTGGAGTCAGGAAGGCTCAGCTTCCTGAGTTCATATCCAGCCTCAGATATTTACTAGCTGTGTGACCCTGTGCAATTCACTTAACCCTGTTTGCCTCAGTCTCCTCATCTGTAAAATGAGCTGGAAAAGGAAATGGCAAACCACTCCAGTATTTTTGCCAAGCAAACCCCAAATGGGGTCATGAAGAGTTGGACACAACTGAAAATGACTCAACAAGAACTTTATCCTAGTGCCTGAATAGGAAAAGTGCTGGCTTTCTGTACATCACCCATCACCTTCTACACATGACCAGCTCGTCTTTTCTTCCTGTCACACAACTGCTTGGTGATGTCTTTTCCTTCTGAGAAAGAGCTCCTGCATGGTGACTGGAATCCCATGGCAAACTTAGGAAAAGAACAGACAAGAGCTAAAGAGCATGGACAGGCACAGAAAGGTCACAATCTTCCTTACAGGAAGGAACTTACAAATTCATGAGATCACAGATTCATTTGAATATCTGAATAGAGAGGAAAAACAATTTCTTCCTGGTATTTCTTACATCTGATTTGACTAAACTTTTGAATGCTTTTGAAATTTATAATAATGAAAAGTTAATTTCAACATGTTGCTTTGCACTCAGAGAAAGTGAGAGAGGACAAGAAAAAGGGAAATCTCTTGATTTTCAAGAAAGATTAGATCCAACCTCAGACACTTAATACTTACTAGCTGTGTGACCCTGGGCAGGTCAATTAACCCCAATTGCCGAAAGAAAGAAAGAAAGAAAGAAAGAAAGAAAGAAAGAAAGAAAGAAAGAAAGAAAGAAAGAAAGAAAGAAAGAAAGAAAAAGAAAGAGAAAGAAAGAAAGAAAGAAAGGAAGAAAGAAAGAAAGAAATATTAGAGAATAGAGGCTTTCAATGAGCAGACAGTGAATATATCTTTTATTTCTGGAAAAATTCTAAGACATTACTAAAAGAAATACCAAGAAAGGGAAGAAGGGGTCACTGAGAAGCAGGATGGCTTCATCAAAAGCAGCTTATGTCATTGGGTTGATGGCCATCCTCTGACACACACAGGCTGTGTGACCCTAGGCAAGTCACTTAACCTTAGTGTTCCTGGTGACTCTATAGGAAGATAAACCTACACAGAGGAAATTGATACATGTCTATTGATCATGTTTCCTCACTTGAAATTGTCTGTACCAATGAAATCACTGGTCAAGTTAAAAAAAAAAAGGACAAGTCATGCCACAGAAATCTCATTTCTTTTTTTTTTTTTTAACAGAGTTACTGGCCATGTACAGTAGATCAGGAGATTGTTGTTTGGGAAGGGAAGGGGAGGGAAAAGAAAGAAAGAGAAGGGAAGAGGGAGGGAGGAAAGAAGAAAGGAGCTGGTTGACTAACTGGAACTGGTTAGTTGGTTCCCCAATGGGGCAACTCGGACTAGTCATAGGTTGTCGTTTGTCTTTCATTATTGAAGAGGACCATGACATCAAGAAAGTGGTGCCATGATGCATGTGAATTGGATTTAAGTTGAGAGAGGGCTGTGCAAAGTGACCAGCCTCACTTTCTCCTCCAGAGCCATCTGGGTCCAGTGGCAATATATGGATTAGTATGCTTGGAGATAGCCCCCAGATCAGGAGAATGATAATAGGCAAAGTATGCCTGTATTTCTTTAGAGGGGATGTATAGATGGATTTCAAATTGATGGACTAACTTAACCCAAAGAGTAATTGGTAGCTGTCCGTTTGGAGGGCCATCACTAGTTGAGTGACCCAGGGAAATCCTGGCCCTGTATTGTACCACATTTTCATGAGTAACTTGGAGGAAAGTGTAGATAGATGCTAAGGAAAATTTTTTGATGATATAAAGCTGGTGGGACAGCTAATCTATTGGCCAATATTTAGCATAAAAAGAATGTTATCAGACCAGAATGATGAATTGAATCTACAAAAATGAAATTTATTAATGAATAAACTCAAAGTCCTACACCTTGGTTCAAAAAATCAACTGCACAAGTAGAAGAGGGAGGATGTATGACTCCACAACTGTTCAGGTGACAAAGAGTTGGGAGTTTTCATGGAATGAAAACTCAACAGGAGTTGAGAATGTAACATGGCAGTAAAAAAAAGCTAATTCGATCTTTAGCTACATTAAGAGAAATATAGTGTTCAGAAGATGGAGGTGACAGTCCTAAAGTACTCCACCATGGTCACACTGCATCTGGATACTGTGTTCAGATTGCACTGTGGGATGCCATGTTTTTATAAGACCACTGAAGAACTTGAGAATGCCCAGAGGATGTCAGTGAGGTTGAGCTAAAGGAATGGAGAATGTTTAGTCTAGAGAAGAAAGGACTTCATGGAGACATAATAATTCCCTTCCAATACCTGGAAGGCTGTCATGTGGAAGAGCAACTAGAATTTTTTTGTTTTTATTGATATCTCCTATTTCTTACATCATAATTATCTTGAGTTCCTCCTTCTCATTCTATATAAAAAATAGCATTTTTTTAAAAGGAAAAAAAAAGCACAAGTGATCCATTAGTTGAAAAAAGGGTGGCTCCAGTGTGTAACACCTGTGGCCTGCCCCCCTCCACAAAGGGCTGGGTTGGTACTGTCTTCTCATATCTCTTTGTTTGAGTCAAAGCAATTGGACTTCTCCTTGGCCCCAAAGAACAGAACAAAGTGATACTTGCAGGAAGCAAGATTTTAGTGCGATGGAAGAGAAGAATCTTCCTAATAGCAAATGGATCCAAAAGTAGAATGGATTGTACCTGAAGAAGTAGTGGAAGTAACACGTTGTAATGTAGGTGGCACCATGGTGTGTAGAGTGATGGGCCTGGAATTGGGAAGACTCATCTTCCTGAGTTCAAATCTGGCCTCAAATACTAGCTGTGTGACCCTGGGCAAGTCACTTAACCCTGTTTGCCTCAGTTTCCTCATCTGTAAAATGAACTGGAGAAGGAAATAGCAAACCACTCCAGTATTTTTGCCCAAGAAAATGCCAAATGCAGTCACAAAGACTAGGACAGGACTGAAAAAATGGCTGAACAGCAACAAAATGAAAAGTACACTAGGATCTGAGATGAGGAGATACCTGGTTTCAACCTCTGTCTCTGATACTTATTAGCTCTGTGATCATGGATAAACCAATTAACTTCTTTAACCTCAGTTTCCTTATCTGTAAAATGGGAATTGTAATGCCTACCTCATAGCATAAGTAAGGACACAATAAGATAATGCTTAGAGAAATAACTTACAAACTGTAAAGTACTACATAAATATCAACTATCATTCCCTATCTGGAGGTGATGTGATTTCAGCTGAATTCTTCCAAGGACAGAATCATCTAACTAACAAAGGAACACACATTTACATTGAAGGACCAAATCAAGTATGTGCACGTGTGCAAGCACACACACACACACACACACACACACACCCCTCATTCTGTCTCTACAATAAGTCAGCATTATATAATTGGACAAATCACTCAACCTCTTTGTTCTCAGGTTCCCTCATCTGCCAAATGAGGAAAATGGATAATGAGAGCTACTAAAAACCTAACATTTACATGGCATTTTAAGGTTTACCAAACAGATTAAAGATACTATCTCATTTGATCTTCATGACAACCTTAAGAAGGAGGGGTTATCATTGAGCCTATTTTTTTATAGTTGGGGACACTGAGTCTCAGAAAAGTGGAGTAACTTGCCTAGAGTCACAGAGCTAGTAAACATCTGAGAGGGTACTGGACTCCAGTCTTCTGACTCCAAGTCCATTGTTCTATCCACCAAACACTGCTGTCTGTAGAATAATTTCTGAAGTCTATTCCATCTCTAACACCTATGATCCCACAACAATAGGCAAGTCAATGGGCAGCTTAGTTTCCTCATCTGTAAAATGGACATAATAATAACTGCAGAATTCCCCTCACAGGGTTGCTGTGAGGGTCAAATGAAATAACATATACAATGCACTTTGCAGACTTTAAGGTGCCATGTAAATACCATCATCATTGTGATTATTCCATGAACTATTCTACCACTGTCAGCCCTCAGTGTATTTCAGCTTCCACCCTCTGAACCACTAAACAACATTAGCACTATTGTTTGATGTGTGTGTGTGTGTGTGTGTGAGAGAGAGAGAGAGAGACAGAGAGAGAGAGAGAGAGAGACAGAGAGAGAGAGAGGAGAGACAGAGACAGAGAGAGAGAAAGAGAGAGAGAGAGAGAGAGAGAGAGAGAGACAGAGACAGAGAGAGAGAAAGAGAGAGAGAGAGAGAGAGAGAGAGAGAGAGAGAGAGAGAGAGAGAGAGAGACAGAGAGAGACAGAGACAGAGAGAGAGAAAGAGAGAGAGAGTGCTAGCTGTATTTGATGTTGTGCGCTTGCCAACTTAAAGAGAATATGAACAAATCCTACATCTGGCAGAAGCCTCCAAGGCATCCTGTGGTTAGGAACTCTGGGACATACTTTTGTATGAACACCACCACTAGTACCAGGAACCCTTCCAAGGGGACTGTGGGAAGACAAGGCTGAAGTAGGCCACCTTGACCATGATTATTGAAAACTCTTATTAAAGAAATAGCTGATGGGAATTTGTAAAGAGGGGAAAGAGAAGAATGAAGTAAATACTTCAAAACATCATCAGACATAACAGAAAGCCACTGGAGATATGGAAGACCGCAAAAATCTCAGAGGCAGACTAAAGTTCTGTAATTATCTAATACAACACATTCGAGAGTTACCTCTAGAAAGTCTTTAACCAGTGGTCATCTAACCTTTGCTTGAAGACTTCAGGTGAGAGGAAATCCATTACCTCGTGAAGCAGCTCATTCCTCTGTCGGGTGGTGCTCACCGTTAGGAAGTTTGGTTACCCCCCCCAACATTCTTCTTCCTCTTTACAATTCCCACTTATTTATTGCTCCTAGTTCCAGGTCCAAGCAAAACAAGACTGCTTTCTATTTCAGGCGATGACCATCATTTAGATAACTGAACGCCAGGATCATGTCTTCCCTGAGTTTCCCCTACTCTAGGCTAACCATCCCCATCCTCAACTGACAGCTGAAGGTTTTCCTATAGGCAAGAGCTTGAGGCTCTTCACCGTTCTGGTTGACTTCCTCTGGACTGCTCTTTAGGGCATAAGCCATCCAGTGGCTTACCTCTACTTTGGCCGTTTTAAAGTCATGGAAATCCTAAATGAAACCTGATCAAATATAGCCAGAAAGACAGAACCATGAAAAACTTCACAGAAACGTCCTTGCCCATAGGATAAACTACTCTTACAAAAGGAAAATAAGACAATTGGCTCAAAGGCGGATAGCATTTAAAACTTCCAGAATAGGCTCAGGGGGTACAGCCTGCTGGAGAGAAAAGTGAACCTGCAGTTAAGGAATTCCTTCTGATTCCCCTTACCGATGAAGAAGATACAGTAGGGACCTGTTAACAACCAACTATGCTTTGAAAGCCATTAAAAACCACTGCTCTTGAATCCCAGATTTTTTCCTGTGTGTTTGATCCTTGCAGAAAATATTCAGCTTTTTGCCTTGACTCCTTGCCAGATTTGGCTGAGGAAACAGACTGATCTTCTATCTGTGCTCATGTATGGACAGCCTTTTTTTCCCTTTCCAAGGGAAAGGACAGCAGGGCCTTCTCTACAGGACAACCTAGTCTCTTATTTCTGATGCGGGACAGCAGGCGCTTGTGAATTTACATTCCAGTTCATCTGAGGACAACAGGTTCTTAATTTGAAAAGTAGATTCATCATAATCACAAGAAAAAGAAAATGACCTGTCTGTGATCCCCAGCAACATCATCTCAAAAAGTCATCACTAAGCTTGATTTCATACTGTCCTAGGCAATACTAGCCAGTTCCTGCCCGGTTAGTGCTTATCATCCATGACAGAAAAACTGGACATTGAAAACCAGAAGCAGCAGTTGTGGCTAGACTCCTTCAAGGCTTGGTTGGACTACTTTGTTTAGTTTTCCTTATCTATGGTTGTACTGTCATTCCCCCCCCATCCCCCGATAGTAGACCATAAGCTCCTTGAGGACAGACTTGTCTTTCTTCTCAGCATCTATCCCTGTACCTGGAATATAGCAAGTATTTACTATATGCCTTTTGTAGCATGAACATGGAATATAGCAATAGCAGATAGACACAGAACAACACATAAGGCTTGGGTAAGTGCAGGAGTAATCAAGAAGGCAGCATGGCTAGGCCAGATGGCACAAGGGAGAATTTTCTCTGTCCTTTTCAGTTACTCGGAACGACTTGAGGAGCTGTTTGAATAAAGGGAAGGCTCTTGAGAAGCAGGAAGAAACATATTTCCCACATCAGAGTGGGAGTAGAGTTGTGGTGTTTGTCCATTCCCAAAGAGAACCATGACATCATGGAGGATGGTGGGAGGAGGTACCAAGACCATTTTTAAGATGGTTAAGAGTTAGCGTTCTTGAAACCCACCATCAGTCAGGCTTTGTTCATCTCCTTCCAGTGTCTACCCGGGGCTCTTTCAATGCTTCACAACTAACAGATATAATTGTTTTGTTATATTTATTCCCACTTCATTGTTTTTAAAATGTTCTCACAGCTATTACTTCCTTTGATCCTTACAACATGCAGATGAGGAAAAATTAAATAATTTGCCCAAAGCTGTACTCCAAATAAAGGGAATGCCTTTATGAAGTCTTGTTTAGACTTATTCTATTCTGACCAAGATGGTATCCTCACTGTTGGAAGTCATCTAATTCATTAGAACATCAGTCAATATGAATCTCTCAATGAAGTCAATGAAGTCTTCCTCCATATGAATTAGGGGAAAATGTTTTCTTAGGATGGAGAACAGAGCTTGTTAGGTGAATTTCAGATATGCAGCTCCCAGGCTGAATCTGGGCCATACACAGGTTCACAGGACGACATTCTCACCAATTACTTCCCCAGTGTGTCCTTTATCTAGGCTCTGAAACAGCTCAGGGTCCACCATAATACAAGCTGCTTGAAGGAAGCAACTAGTTTTCATTTTTTTGTTTTTGTGTCCCAGTCCCTTAGCAGGGTATCTTAAACATAGTAGGCACTTAATAAACGCTTGAAGATTTGAAGATTTGGTTTTCTGCCTTTGGGACATTTCACAAGTCACTAACCCGAATGTTTCCAACAATATGAGCAGGCAGACAATGACAATAACTTTTCCTCAATGTCTACTGTATACATGGCACACTGGTTATTGCTGGGGATCTGGTGATTAAAAGGGAAGATCCTTTCCCTTTAATAACTCAAAGTCTAATATTTGAGATATGCCAAGGACATGAATTAATATCATACAAGGTAGCAGACATGATAGGGGCAAAGGAGAGATGCAGGAAAATGTTCTGGAAAAATAAAAGCAGAAAGAGATGGTTGGAGCTGAGGAGATCAGGAAGATTTCATGGGGGAAGGGCACCAGAGGGGGGCCTTGAAAAGAAGGATTTCAGTAGGAAAAAGGTGGAGGAAGGAGATTTACGTCATAAGGAGTTGATCTATGAGTGTACAAGAAGGTTGGGGACCATCCAGGAGTGCAGTTTGGCTGAAACAGAGTACATTAAGAGGAAAAGTGTGAAGAAAAAAAAACTGATGAGGGAGGTTGGAGATAAATTATGGAGAGCCTGAAATGCCAAAAGTATTTTATTTTATAGGATAGCTAGGTGGTACAGTAGATAGAATTCCAGTCCTGGAGTCTGAAGACCTGAGTTCAAATCCAGCCTGAGATACTTGTTGGTTCAGACACTAGGCATGTCACTTAAGCCTGTTTGCCTCAGTTTTCTCATCTGTAAAATGAGCTGGAAAAGGAAATGGCAAACCACTCCAATATCTTTGCCAAGAAAATTCTAAATGATGTCACAAAGAGTCAGAAATGAATGAAAAAACAAATTTTATTTTATAGGCAATATGGAACCATTCAAAGTTTCTGCAGCCAAAGAGTAACACAATCAGTCCTTTGCATTAGAAAGACTGCCATGGAAGTTGTGTGGATGGATTACAACATGGGGAGGCTGGAGGGAGGGAGACCATTGGCAGAGGTGACAAAAGCCTCAACTAGGTAGAAGTGTGTGGAGTGGAAGGGATGGATGGATGCAAGAAAGATCACTGAGGGAGAATCCATAAGGACTGCCCACTGACTGCTTGTGACCAGTGAGGAAACAGAAACAATGGAGGATAACAGCTTTTGAGTTTGGTTGAATGGGATGATGATAATACCATGGGGAGAAATTGCACGGTCAGAAAGGGGGACAGGTTCAAAGGAGAAGATGAGCACAGATGAAAGGAGATGAGTTAAAAAACATAGACAAATAGGCAATTGCTGTGCCTTGTCACCATCTTTGGCAAACAGGGGTAATCACATTGAGCCTTCCCTTGAACAGCCTCCCTTTTGCCTCCCCTCAATATTCTATCTTCCCTGGCTGCTTGTTCTGCTCTCCTGGGCATCCTGCCTCACCTGAATTGCAATGTCCTGAAGTCAATAGAAGAATGGGGTTTTCATTTTCCTGCCCAAAATGTAAAAAAAAAAAATGCTACAGGAATCCACACAGTGCGATTTGCTCCAGGCTTCACACTCTAACAGAGATGGCTCTGTTGCAGCTACCAGTTGAAATGGTCAGTGATGATTATAATGATTTTTGAGATATCTGTTATCACCTTCTCTTTAAAGTTCAACTCAAATCCCTGCTCTTCCACAAGGCTTTTTTCCAGATATCTAAGTTATGAGTGTTGTCTATACCTCAATATGACTGTTTTTGTATTTGTATTTGTATTCTGTATTTGTGTTCATCTGCTCCCTTCCCACGCCCCTCCACTTCCCCAGTAGAATATAAGATCTCAAGGGTGTTTCCTTTCTTTCTTTTTTAATTTTTATTTATTTTGTTTTGAATTTATGGGATAAAACAAGCATCTCTATAACTTAGTATAGTGAAAAAAATGAATGTAGGTGAAACTGCAAATCTATTTCATGTTTGTCTTTGTATTCTCAGCAAAGTGCCCAACAGGAAATAAACAATACTTATTGAGTTGAAAAGAAAATGAGTAATTTAGAGTTGGCTATCTGATCTTCCTTAAGAAGGATTAACTAATGAGCTGTTGAAAAGATGTTTACAAGAATAGATAAGTGAAGTTCACTATTCCATCTTCTAGCCTTCTCATGAGAGTCATTCTTTTGTAACTAGACAATAATCATACAAGTTTTCCATCATGATAAGCACCCACTTCTATGCAATGGCATTGAAAGTATTGGAAATGTATTCAGTCCCAGGTGGGTCATGGGACTTTTGAAATCTGAATTACGTGCAAAGCACTTATTTCTCATAGAATGTATTCACTGATAGAATGTAAGCTCCTTGAGGTTACGGACTATTTCATTTCTGTTTTGGTATCCCAGTGTGCCTGACACACGGTAGGAACTTAACAAATACTAGTGGGCCGAGTGGTCAGAATTAGAGAAACAAATTTTCAATGTAAATGTGAAGTCCCTAAAGATCACAACTATTTCTTCTTAAAAAAATATTCATGCAAATCACAGAATATTAGAACTGGCAGGGATTTCAAACATTATCTATTTCAACCCTCTCTTTTCAAAGATGAAAAACTAACACTCACCATAGGTGAAATGATTTCCCTGTTAGTGGTTTTGCTAATAAAGCTTGTGAGTACCACTCTAGCACCCTTCCCCCATACCACTAGTTCAGTTGTTTTTAATTTGTGCCCAACTCTTCATGACCTCATTTGAGGTTTTCTTGGCTAAGATACTGGAGTGGTTTGCCATTTTCTTCTCCAGCTCATTTTACAGATGAGGGAACTGAGGCAAACAGGGTTAAGTGACTTGCCCAGGGCCACATAGCTAGTAAGTGTCTGAGGCCAGATTTGAACTCAGGAAGACGAGTCTTCCTGACTCTAAGCTCAAAACTGTATCCACTGCACTGCCCCACCATACCACTGGTGCCTCCCATCTAATAAAGCACAATTCTTAATTCCTTGGATTCCTGGTTTGTTTTGTTTTAATTTTGTGTCTCCACAGGGAAAATGCTTGGATACATAGATAGAAAACACTAAAACCTAGGACTTTTTTCTTCAAATGATCAGAAACAATGTTCCAAGGATCTGTGGTTTTATTGAATATGCCTACCTCTTTACTGATACCAATGAGAATCTGTCCACACTTTAGCAGCTGGCCCTTCTTGAGCTGCTACGGCCAATAAAAATTCAACACTTGGTGGCCAATCCTTCTGTGAACAAACCTTTGTGAATTTCACTTGGCTGGGACTCAGATGATGGTCAATTGTCCAGTCTTGGCTTTATTCCATTCCAATTTATGAGAATCTGTTAGACCCAGTCCAGTAGCACTACCTTTGAGTAAACCACACCACCATCTATGCCGAGATGAAAGCAGGCCAGTCATGGAGGTGCATGAAACAAGGCAGTCAATATACTGTCCTGCTTAGAAAACATCCAGTTTCATCCCTGAAGAGATGGTGAAGTCTAATGAAAAAGAAATCAAGCTTGCTCATTTTAAGGTCAGCTGGATAAGAAGCTCCAACTGAGAAAAATCTAAACACAGGTTGCTGGCCTCTTGGTTAACAGACACACGTCCAGATCCATGTCATACAAATCCTGTCCTTTCAATTCCTTCTCCTGATTTAGTCCAATTGGATCTGCTTCTGGAGTAAGGTTGATTTGTCCAGATGGATAGGAATCCATTAACTTAGCTTCAAGTCCCCCCCCCCCACATATTCTACACATCACAGGAAACCTTTGAAGGACTGGTGTAGTTTTTGAAAAATCTCAAATTACTGAACCCTTATGACTGCTAAGTAAGTTGCTGTCTTCACCATCCACATCAAAGACAGTGATATTCCCAGAGTGCCGGCTCCCTTTTTTTAAAATAGGAAATACCTTGCATTTTGTTTCATGATTTATTGAATTGCATATATTTCTGTGGCTTGGTTCTTTTTCATTAAAAGAAAAATTTAACCCACATCATTTTGTTTGGGCTTAGTATTTACATGTCACCCCTACTGCACAAATAGAGGTGCATCATTCTGGGCTCAAAGGACCTCTAACTAGGACAAAAATGATAGTGGACCTTAGGTGACATTTCAGTAATAACAAAATTTCAGAAAGGGTAACAAACTAAAAATGTTTCTTGGTTACATGTTCACGAGACAAGTGTGGCATAGTGCAGAGAAGGCCACTCTTGGCATCAAGAAAACTTGTCTTTGGCACACACTAGCCATGTGACCATTAGCAAGTCACTTCACACTATTTCCTAAAACTATAAATTATAGGGGAATTGCCAACCTACCTTAGTGGAAGGAGTTTCGATCTCCGGAATTCCCTACACAGTGAAATCGTAGATTTGAATTTTGCTCCTTACCCCTCCATCTCATGTATAAATATATGATGTACATATGTGTATATGTATATTTGTATACATGTACAGGTATATATACAAATATATATGATCTATAGTGTCTCCCAAAAGTATTACTATTATTAAAGATTTAAAGCTTTAATAGAATAAAGCTGTACTACAATTTTTAGGTGATTGGTGGTTGTTCATGCTCAAAGAGTACTAATATCAGGGCCAAGGTATAGTATGATTGACTGTGGCTGATCAGACCAATATGGACTCAGAAGGTTCTACTGTAGGTTGGGCACAAATAGTCCATGAGAACATTTGGAGCTGAGACATCTCTAAATTTATACATCTCACCTTTTTTTTTTTTTGAGTTACTGCAATTCTGCTTTGCTCACAGAGCACAGCACCTTCTTTAATGTGGGCACACCATGCTGGGCAGTCCTGTGCCAGCGTCTCCCATATCTCAATTTCAAAGTTCTTCAGAGAGACAATTTTTAGGACACCCCATATATATGCAGATAGATAGATAATCTTCTCTATGGGGTCCGCAGTCATCTTCATAACTAGTATTGAATTTATGATCATACTTTTTAAATCTAAAAGCTAATCAACACAAATTTCATGTGATCTCAAAACATTTTTTGGAGTCAATGCTTTTAATACCGGTATTGGCCAAGAATACTGGTTCAAACACAAGCAAAAGTAGAGACTGATGCAGCTGATAGTGATAACCTCTAGCTATCAACAAGCATTTTTCAAATACCTACTATGTTCCAGATAGCATGCTAAGTGCAAGGGATACAAAGAAAGGCAAAGCCAGCCCCCTTTCTCTAGGAGCTCACAATATGATCAACAATCCCAAGAGCCTACTGCTACCACGGAAGAGCACTCAACCAAGTGACCTTGAAGTATTGGAACCAACAATGAAAATGCACACTCAACAGACATTTCTCTTACGTAGAGACAAAAGAGTAAGCACAATCGTAGATTACAGGGGAAGTTGCTTCCTGTTGGATTGAGTCTGTTATCTTTCAGTTAGGCAAGGAAGACTTCATGGAGGAGTTGAAGGGGCTGTAAGAAATGCTACAGATAAGAAGTTTATTGATGATGAAGTCGAAATACTCAAAGTGAGACAGACGATTGGGGCCTGGCTGCAGGCGGGCTGAAAATCAATCCAAGACTTCTTGCCTGGGACCATAGTATCAAGGTGGCATTTCTAACTGTCAACTAGAAGGATGGTCTGGGGAAAGGAGGCCGATGGAAGACAAATAATCTCCTTTCACTATAGTGAAACTAATGCTGTTGTGTCTACTTTTACAGGTAGAATGGTATGGTGGAAGGATTGGACTGAGGGAGAAGGTTCAGCCAGGTAAACCCGGGAGATGGATACACCCCCCCCCCGCCATTACAAACACACACACAAATATATACACACATAGATGGATCTCTGTGTGTGTACCATTGTGATCACCGTCATCACCAAAAAAGATCTGTCAAGTACCTATTATTTATATGGCACAATGCTAGGCACTGGGGATATAAAACGGTATGAGCAGAAAGTTCAACCATATCCTAAGGCCAGAGTGGAATGAGGGGAAAGAAGTAGGCCTGTGTCTGAACAAATCATTGCAATAAGGTTAGAAGCTAATATGCTGCATGTGGCCTATAGACCCTAGAATTCAAAAACCAAATTTTTTCCACCAAGAAAAACATACTCTTCTTCTCAATATTTCTAACCAGAGACCTCCCAAGCTGTATAAAATGGAAAAAATTCAAGCAAAATAAAAACACAAAAACCAGCTGGCTAACTCCATTTTTGTGTCTACTAAAGGAAGTCATCGAAGTCCTCATCCCTGGCTCTGCCTCTGATCTACTGTTTGAAAATTCACCCGAGACAATCTCCCTGGAAAATTTCAGTTCTTGAGAAAAGAAAATGGCATTCCTAGAATCATTCTGAAGTTCCCTAAGATGAAGGACACTGATGACCAAGTAGCATTAGCATTCAACACAGGTAACTTTTCTAGGTGTCAACCTCACCAGATACGTGAGAAGGAAGATATGGAAATGTGTAGTCAGTGACTCACTGATCTGGAAGATTTTCCTGATTGCTTAAATATCCTTATTGCCAAACAAGTCTGTGAACTCTCCTGCAAGGTGTACAAATGCCCCTGAGAAGCTTGAAAGGTGACCATCACTACAAGAAATCCATCGGTGCAAAATGGAGACAACTTTGCCAATGCCAGCACTGACACGACCACCATCAACACCACCACCATCAACAATAACACATCAGGTGTATGCTATATGCATTCAGCTATGATTCCTACTTATATACAACCCCCAAACAATAGTGGTACCATCCAGAGATGATATTCTTAGAGGCAAAATAATTTTATTGGCTCTTATGACTTGGAGAAGGGAGTAAATTTCCTCCATCCAAAGATAACAAGCAGGAATGAGGAATTCCATTAGATGCTCCCAGCCTTAACAAAGTAAAAAAGTCAAAGATGGAATACCTATTTCAAAGTCCCATTTTTCCCCAGGTAGTCAGTCACACATCCTCAGATACCACTGGCATGAAATGCCAAGTAACATGTCCCAGGAAAAATAATTTTAACCAGCCAGATGAAAGGATTGATTTTCCAATGTCCTTCTAAACAATCACAAGCAACTCTCCTACATATCTCTTTCCCTTTGCTTATAGGCAGTTGATGAAATTCAGGTAATGACCATTCGCTCTAAGTAAGATACTATTCTTTAAGCACTGGGGAAAAATACTTAAAGGATGACAATGACATTGAATACTAATTTCAAGTGAAAAAGCAAGCATTCCTTCACCCTTTGCCACATCAATGAAACTAATGTCAAAGGGTCCTTCTTCCCAAAGCCCTGTGCCTCCTGGCATCTCAGGCTGCTGAAGTGTTGACATTGACAGTTTAGATCTAGAAGGAATATTATTATTTTTTTAATATAATGCTGAGATCATGCAGGCCCCCCCAAGGCTCCTATATGTAGCCACATTAAGGGTAGGAAACTGCAATATTTCCTCCACTTTCCAGTTCTGATGTTGTGACGTCTAAGGGGAAAAGAATGTGCAGATGATTGCTTTCGTGAATGACTTGCGGCAACTGGTTGCTAGTTCATTGCTAAACCTATTGTCAGAGGGGTCATTTCTTCACTCCTATTCCATTCTGCAGATTCCAATCCCATCTACTACAGCTCTGCCCCAAGTGCAATTGGCTAGAACCACTAAGTAGTATATCTCCGTTACTCAAAGCCTGGGGAATTCACTGAATCCAAGACCACCCAGCTTGGAGCCTCTCAGCACTTAGTAGGCACTCAATAAATATTTATTGAATTGAATTAAGTCCATAGAGGGTGAAGGTCAGTTACTCCACAGAGGATAAAGTCTCTTTCTGAGGATTTCCTTGTACTCCAAGAAATGCCTCCAGGAGGAGAAATAACTCTCTGATTTGTCACTACGTGGAATGTTTGGCCTACTTTCAGAAATATCAGAAAAAGAAAGGCTATCTCCCCAGCACGTCTTAGCATGCCCAAGGGCATCTGCTCAGAATACTTAGGCAGGCATTTTGGAAATTCACAGTTTAGGCAGAATCCTGAGACATTTAGGGGCAATAAAGGCAAAATCAATAGATGTAAAATCAGGAAGACCTGAGTTCAAATCTCAACTCAGACACCTGTTATATACCTGACTCTATGGCAAGTCAGAACCTCTCCCAGCCTTAACTTCCTCATCTATAAACTGGGGCAGGGGGCCCCAGACTAGATGATGCTAAGGTTCTTTGTAGCTCAAAATCTATGCTACTATGATCTCCTGAACCTTCTCGTAGGTCTACAACTGATTTTGTTTTTAAATCAAAATTATGCCTATGTCCTGGGAAGGAAAGGGAGATTACAATTTTTTGCCCTTGTATTGATTCAAGAAGGTTTTTTTTTAAGAGTCAGGTTAGCAGCATCTTAGCATAAATTATCTTTTATTGCTGGTCATTTGCTATGAAGATAGCTAAAAAGATAGCATGGTAGACATGCATCTTACAATATATTTTCCTTTGAACATGAATGTTCATATATCAATGCATCCATTCCATTGAAAGGCCAACAGGAATTGCTCCATCAAAAAAAAAAAAGTCCTAGGATTATAGGAGCACAAATCTAGAGCTGGAAGTGTCCTCACAAGTCTTAGAAACTCCCTTTATTTTAAGGATGGGAGGCCCAGCGAAGTTAAATAATTTGCCTAAAGTCACAGAGGCATCAGAGGTAGGGTTCCACCCCACAGTCCTGTGGTTATCTTTGGTAGTATTTACTATGAAAATTGTATCTACTAGCAGATGGTCCTATTTCTACGGCACAGCTCTCTAAAATTCATTAGAAAAAAATTACTAAAGTAGTGTCTAGTTAACATTTCCACAACTGAATCAGTATTCTCTATTAATATTCTCTATCAGTAGTATTACATTTATTTACTGATGCCTCCATACATTGAAAAACCAGGCTGACAAATCATTCCCAACTGAATTTGTTACACCAAAGAAAAATATGTATATAAATATACGTATATCTGTATCAATGACAACATACTTCATTTAAACACATCTCCAGGTTAATATTTTTGTTTAAAAATTAAGATGATCTTCCTTTCTATTTCTTAAAACCTCACTGGTTCAGAACATTTTTCTTTTCCTTTTTGGGGGGAGGGGTGGGGAGATGGTCAGCCAAAGAAAGAGGCAGCCAGTCTGACTTGGTGAAAAAAATAAATCAGAATTTTAGACTATAGTGATGTAATCTCATTACTGTCCCAAAGAATACAAAACTATGATTTAAAATATCCGATAAAAAGACAGGGATGGTTAATTTGAGGAAAAACCGATTCTCCTTGGACATATATTAGGTAATAATGTTATGCTACAAATTCTTTAAGATATGAGGACTAATTGCTGGACAGAGAAAATGAAAGAATATTGGAATCCTCGAACGCCAAGGAGATATCAGTGCCGTATCTCCCTTAGTAGCGATTAAGAGCACTAAAATTCCTCCAAGAAAACATTGTCTACTCTTTGCTGAATGAGAATAGGCACACCATAGAGCTGGAATGATCCCAATTCTGGAGGACTGGTGTTGGAATTTTGCTAAGCAGGTAAGAAGTCCTGCAATCTCTCCATTTATGGTCTATTCCGTAGCTTTTGGAGTAAAGCACATTGATATATAAAGCCTTTATTAAATATGACCCTTGGTCCATCCTCCTTTCTCTCATTAAAAAAAAAAAGAATGAAAATGCTTTATAATTGATAACAATCACACCCAGTTATGAGAGGAAATCACCAGCCAATTACCAGTGGCCAAGTAAAAATCAGGAGCCAAGTGAAAGCAGTTCTGGACTTGGAGTCAGGCAACCTGGGTCTGAATTCCAGATATGTCGTTTACTAACAGATCTCGGGCAAGTCCCAACTTCCCCGGGCTTCATCACTTTGCTCGTCTGTAAAATGGGTGGGGTGTGTGTGTGTGTGTGTGTGTGTGTGTGTGTGTGTGTGTGTGTGTGTGTGTGTGTGTGTGTGTGTGTGTTGGAAGATATAACCTTTAGGGCCCCTTCCAGCTCTGAAATTCTAGGAGCTTATGAACTAGGAGATAGGAGGGGCCAATACCTACAAGAACAAAACTACAAGAACCATACTGAGAGACACTCAGCCGTAGCAGAATAAAACCCTCTAGACGCAAAAGAGAAAATGATGCTGCCCAAGGAAAACCTCGAAGAACCCATTTGCCCTCCACGTATTCTTTAGAGAGGCGGGGAGGTGGGGGTGGGGTAGGGTGGAGGTTGAATGACCACAACCAGTGGTCCCTCTTTTTCTCCATTCTGACTCCCTTCTCCAAGAGGGACAGGCGTTTGCAGGGAAGGGACAAGCTGGGGAAGGCGGTGGGCGGCGAGATTCTAGCTCTGGGGGCTTCCGACGCGCGGGCAGCAAACATCTTCCGAATCAATCCCCTGTCACAGAACTTACTCATCATGGAAACTTCCACTCGGCACCGAGCCTGCCAAGATGCCAAATTACATTTCACACCAGGAAAGACTGTCAACGACTGGGCTGGGGTTTCGGCGCTCCGGGCCCCATTTCTTAAGAAAAGCAAGCCCCCTTCCGCCCCTGTCCCCACTCGGCTGCTGCGGTGCCCCTGCTCAGTTCGAGCCCGGGCGCCCCTTTCCTCTGGCACCACGCTAGGGAGTCTTTCCGCGGCTCCTCCTCTTTTTCCTCCTCCCCTTTCTCTTCCCCCCCCCCCCCCCCAGTCTCTGTATCTGGAGCTCTAACAGAGCCGGCGAAAGCAGCAGGTAATCCGGTGTGGGCTGGCTGCCTGCCCGCGCCCTCCCCGACACTGAGCTGCTGCTGCCCCGGCCCCCAGCGGAGCGGGCACGAGCAGGGACGCCGGTCCCGTCCCGGGCCGGCTCGGGCTGCCCGGCTGCCCGCCCGCCCCCTCGCCGGTGGCCCGACACAGCGCGCAGAGGGGGCGGCGTCGGTGCTGTTTACCACCCCCTGGCCAAGGGAAGCCGGGCGCCGGGGACGCCGTTTAAGAGTCTAAATAAAGGTCTCCAGGCGAAAGCGCGAGCCGTGAGGATTCCTGCAGTTAATGCCCTCCCAGGCCAGTTCCCTGGGCTCCGCGGCGGTCTGTCTGCCCCCTCCCTCGGCTGCAGCCCCCGCTGCCCCGCTTCCTCCGGCCCGATCTGAACCGCCCCGGGGTAGTTCGTAGGTTTATGATCACTTACCTGGAGGCACCCAGGCAGCTCCAGGAAGGGACGCTCGCCCCTGCACTAGGGCACTTTAATTAGCGTAGGAACCAAGTTAATTTTATAAGTGGGTCTTCTCTGCTCTCACCTCTCCCAGCCCGGGGCAGAACCCACCCCCGATCCTTGCACTCAGCCTGGACTAGGTACCCCCGCCCCGGCCAAGTCCCGGGGGGCCGCTTACTCCAGAGTCAGCGTCCTTGCTCCCGATCGGTGCGTGCAGGGGTGTGCATGAGTGGGAGCGAGTGTATGTGTGCGTCTGCCCGTCTGTGACCTGGTTTCCCTTCGATCGCCTCCCGGCGCTGCGCGCGGTTCAGCCTCACCCGGCTGCTGTGGCAGCGGTGGTGGCGGCGGCGGCGGGGGCAGCGGGAGCCACAGCTACCTCCTTAGCCCCGCCAGGGGCGCACCGAATGACACGCCAGCCCGCCGCACGCACCAGCGCTGCGTACCGCCAGCCGCTAGCTCCGGGACCGCTCGGGCTCCCGGCTCCCCACCGCGGGGAGGGGAAGGGGGAGGAGTGAGGGAGAGAAGGAGGGGCTCATTTCACGGGACTCCCCCACTCTCACGTCCCACCCTTCCCCCCAGGCACTGCTGTCCCCTTCACCCCTCCAGCCCTTTTCCTCACCTTCCTACAGGGACAGCAGGCAGGCCCCCCAAGCCCTTAGTTCCTCCTAGGTGGGTGCCAGCGCCCCAGGGGCTGGGCTGGAGGAGCTTCCAAGAGGAAGGACTCCTTCAGCCTGAGCCATTCCCCCTCCTAACTCGACTACACCCCCCCCCGCCTCGTGCCCACCCCCTCCTCCCTCCCTCCCGTTGGGCTCCTCAACGTGTTTACAAGTGGCGATATTTCCACCCACCCGACTTTGCAGATAGCTTCTGGTTTAGGATCACAACGGGATTTCTGCGTCATGGCTCGGGGAGGGGAAGGGCGGCGGCGGAGGGGGGGAGAGATGCCGGGGGTCCCTACCCCCAGCTGTCGATGAATCGAGGCGGGGAGGCAGGTCGCGTACGGCGGGGCGCAGTGCCCACTGGCGCTCCTCCGCCCCGGCCACCGCCTCCTCCACCAACTCTCACATTACCCACGCGTAGCCACTTGTGGCGCGGGTGCCATCACCGGGCCCTCCAGCTCCTCCCCGGGGCGGGACAGGAGGCCTTCTCTTTTCAGTCCCGTGGCTTCCCCTCACCTAGCCTAGGGACCCTTTCCCCTCAATCCCCCAATAGGGGAGGATGGACGAGGGCTGCAGACAGACGTCTGTCATCAAGACTAGGTTGCTAGGGGGGCCTTTACCGAGGGTTCCTTACATACTCCGCCCCCCACTCCCAGGGCAATAATTTGAGCTGAGAATCCCCAGTACTTTCGGGCGTCCGAGCCCCAAGGGCAGAGTTGCAAAGTAATAGGAGTTTGCCTCGCTCTGGGCATTATCCCAAGGAGGGCAAAGTGGGGGCAGCTTCCCTACGATGGAATGTGGAGGGTTTGCCAAAGCAAAAGTCTCGGCTGTAGGTGAAGGCAGGGGGTCTTGGGGTACCAAGGCTGAGCTCCAACAAAGGTTATCAGTCCTCTGGAGCTCTCCGAATTGAATCGGTACTTTTAATAAAAATTATATTGGGAGAGGGAGGGATTAACCAGTCTTGTACACAGCAGATACCAATTCAGTCCAAGGCACAGTTCAGGAGTGGGGTGGGGGTGGGGGTGGGGGCGGAGTTGTTACGAAGTGAAAATATCCCCACCCAGAAAAAGCGTCCAGTCTAGTAAGGGACTCGATGCCCGTACAAAATTTGAATGGGAAAAGGACATTTGTACAAAGGTATAAAGGGCAAGGTTTCGCTGTAACGTCCACAATCAATATTCTGAATTTCTCCTGAATTGTTTGAATGATTATACACACATTATATCTATATCTTTCTTTCTTTCTTTCTTTCTTTCTTTCTTTCTTTCTTTCTTTCTTTCTTTCTTTCTTTCTTTCTTTCTTTCTTTCTTTCTTTCTTTCTTTCTTTCTTTCTTTCTTTCTTTCTTTCTTTCTTTCTTTCTTTCTTTCTTTCTTTCTTTTCTTTCCCGGTCCCCCAAACTTCATCCACATATACAGCTCCTTAACGCGTCTGTAATTTAGAGTTCAAATCCTACCTTAGGCAGTTACTAGCTATTTGACCCTTGGGAAAGGCACTTAACCCGTGACTGCCTCAATTTCCTCATCCGTAATATGGGTTCTACCTTCTGGTTGTTTCGAGGATCAAGTGAGATAAGGTCTGTAAAGTACTTTGCAAACCTTAAGGCTCTCTATAAACAGAAAGTTGCTAGGCGCAGTCAAATCAAACTCAAGGAGAAACGGGTCCACTAATCCGTAATAAAGATCCTTGATGGACGCAGATTGACAGCTTTAAAATGTAAATAGCAAAAGCAGCAACCCTCTAGATCTCAGGCCCTACCGAACTCGTCTGGAGGTCACATAGGGGTCCTCAAGCCAGAGCTATGTATTCCTACACCACAAGAGTGGCTCACCGCAGTGGAAGTGGAACAACACTGCCTGGGTGCAGCCAGAAGCTGGTTCCCTAGGCCTGGAGAAAAGCCGTCCACAAAACACCGTCTGTGATCGGCCTGGACTCCCAGCCGTCAGGCCCCCTGCTGGTGAGCTAGTTCCGAGAAGCCAAGCTGGTCACCACACCTGGACAGAGGAGGGCCGAGGGCGAGGGCTCCTTGGGTGATAGAGAGGAGGGTAGCTACTGACTTTTTTTTTTAAAATAGCGTTCATTTACAAATAGAATGTCTCTCTTGTAAGATGGATTTTGATGGCAAGAAGAGGAATTTTTCTTCTAAAACACTGAAAATTAGGCCCCAAAGCTTGCCACTCTTCCTCTCTTTGTCCTCATGAATCTATCTTGGGACATTATTCTGCCTTGGAGAGACAAAATCTTGTTTAAAAAAATGAAATAGGCTGGTAATAAAACTGTTGATTTTCTTTGTTGAACCTAATTGATTTTCTATGTGTCTCTGATCTCATTTTGTCTGTACACATAAGTGTTGAAAAACAGTAAACTGAAAAACACAAATAAATAACCTATAGTGAGATTCAATAGTTCAGAATAAAATCATGGCAACAAAGGAACATTATGATGTGTGATTACTTTTCTGGGGTTTACAAAATTTTTTTTTGTTTTTCCCATTGTGAATATAAATTTATTAAAACCAAATGAACAAAATCCCAGACTTTGCTAGAACTGAATGTCTGGGGCTAATCTTGCTAGTTAATCAATGGCCAAAGGAGCCCTCCAATGGAAAAGAACATTCTTTCTGCTTGAACATGAAGAGAAGATGGAATTGTGTTTTTTAGGGAACTTTTTATACAGACTTTACTCCACTAGATTGTGACTCACAATGTTAACTGTGGAGCAGCAGGGTGGCAGATGGAAGGAAACAAGGGCCTGGGAGCTGGGACCTGGACACGAGCCATTGACACTGGCTATGTGACCATGGACAAGTCACAACCTCTCCCAGGCACTGTCCAGTCACCTTTAAAGTGAAGACAATAACCTTCAGAGGGTGGTTTTGAGAATCAAGTGACATAGTTGTCAAGACACCAATTTTGTTTCAGAGGTTTCCTGTATTCATCCACCCAGCCCCCCCCCCCAACCGTGTCCAGACTATTTCACCTTCATTACTTTCCTAACTGGTCTCCCTGTCTCCAATCCATCCACCGCACACATGCTAACTTGATAGTCTAAAACAAACACCATTAGCCTCTTTATACTATGTAAACCCCTTCAGAATCTGTCTCCAACCTATTTCTCTAGACTGATGTTACATTATGCTCCTTCATGTATCATGTAATAGCCAAACTGACATTCCATCTCCAGCCTCTGCGTCTTAGCCTGGACTCTGCCCCACACCTAGATTGCCCTCCCTCTTAGCCTCCTCTTCTGGGAATCCATAGTTGCCTCCAAGATACAGCCCAAGAAACATCCCTCACTTTTCCAGTTCCTCCATTTGTTACTTCCTTGTTCTTATTTTGTATTTACTACCCTGTGTACACATTGTCTTCCCTCCGCTGCCCCCAGGGATGTAAGCTTCTTGAGGACAATCTTTGTATCCTCAGCTCATAACACCATGCTTGGCCCATCTTTTTTATTTTGACTGGCCCTCTGATTGCATTAAAATGGGGAGCTGGTGGGAAGGCATTTCCCTCTACTAGTGTAGATTGGCTTCTGCCAATAGAAGCAGTAGCTAGCTTCTAGTCTTGGAGAGCAGAGCTCCCGGAAGTCCTTATTGTATGTCTTGAACAGAGGACTTCCTAGGAGGCTTATTCTCTAACCACCATCAGAGGCCTGTTCACACAGTAGGCAATTAATAAGTGCTTGGTGAGTTGAATAATAAATCACAACCTTAAAACACTCTATGAATATCAGTTATTGTTGTAATTATCTAAACTATAGTAAGATTATGGTTAGTTAATCGATTTTCACAGCCAAGGAAGTCTCAACCTATACTCTCATCCATCACCACTGGGAACTACATCTTTGGCCCTGCAGCTGACTGGGTTCAATGAAGCTGCCTGTTACCAGAACAGAAACCTGGCTTCATCAAATATGTTACAGGATACTCCATCATATGTTACTGTATACACTTATAATGGACTCTAAGAAGACCACATTAGTTAGTGGTCAATGCTGACAAGATTCCAGGGTATCGGCAGGCCCCTGATCCTCAAAGGAAAGGCAAGTAAGAGATCGGGAGCTGGGGTTACATTATAGATAAGATCATCTGGCTCCTCTGGAGAGCTCTTATGCTTCACTGGTGACAATTACCTAGTAGGGATCTTCACAACGAGAGTTACTCATGAAGCCTGACTAATGGTGTTTTTAGCTCCTTCTAAGAAAGATGTCCTTGAATAGGATGCAGAGTGGGAAGTGGGAAAGAACTGGGTGTTAGTAAGACTGACTGGTCATCTCCCAGCCTGGAGAGTTATGCTTGGAATGAGGTGCCTTTCCCAGGCAGTCCGGGCTAAGCCCCCATGACCTTATCATCCCCTCCATGCTGTGTCTTATGTGTAGGCATTTCCTCTGGATTATCTTTCTTACACTGACAAACCTGACATGCAAATTATCAGGAGGCCACCAGCCTGTGTGAGAAAGTCACAGTCGTTCTGGGCCTCAACTTCTTTAGATAAGGGTGATAAAATTACATCCTGTCTGAGATCATAGAATTGTAGAGCAAGATGGGATAAAGCAGGTAGTTTAACCACCTTGCTTTACAGAGGAGGAAACGGCCCCACAGATACAGCACAATTTGTACATGATTATACAGCTGGCTAATGGCAAAGCCAGGACTCCAGCCTGAGTCTCCTACCCCCCTCTTGACCCATATAGACACAACAGTCCATCTCCCACCTCATCAATGCCTCTGCCCATCTTCTTCTCTCTACCTCATAGAATGATTCCTTCTAAGCACAGTTCAGGTGCCATCTCCTTATGGCAAATATTCTCTCATCCTTGGGGTTGTAAATACTCTCATTCAATTGAAATTGCACTGCATACACATTATATAAATACAACATCAGTGGTGTTCCATAATTCACTCAAGATCTTGCCCAGGGGCAATATTCTGGACTCTCAGGTGGACATAGTACCTACTTATGTTGCTTTATGGAGTTTATGTAAGACCCCAAAAATTAGTAGTATAATGACAGTTAGGAAAATTCCTAATATTCAGGCAAAGACCCTTCTCTCTGCCCTAATTTAAATTTATGGTGGTCTCTAGCTAACCCCTAGCCTCTTTATGTTTGAGACAAAAAAATCAAGATACAGGAAATGTTAAGATAAAAGAAGCAAGTAGAGTATGTTTCAGTAGCTGTTACTGGACACACACAGGGAGGGGGAGTTGGAAAAAGAACAGACTTTTTTTTTTTAAACTTCCCTTAGTCCTTAAAGAGATTAGTAGAACCAGTTGCTTCCGCCCTGTTCTTCAGAGCTGAGATGCCTGGGTGGAGGGCAGGGAGGGGGGATGGCCAGCCTTCTATTTTATACTTTCAATCTCTCCCATCACTTATTGCACCTAGGCTACTAATCCTTGCCTTCTGAATCTGAAATGAATTCTTCCTCTGTCCCTGGGTGAGTCTGGGGAGGCTGTTTCCTTTTGCTGGTCAGTTCTTGAGGTCCACCTTCCTCCTCTAAATTTACATCTTCTTTTAAGAGCTCTGGGGAATGATTCAATCTTGCCTTCCAAATCAAATATCCCAGTCATCTCCAGTAGCTCTCAGGCCAGAGAGGAGGAAGGCTTATCCCTCTGAAATACAAATCCCAGGATACCAGTTGGTCTCCCAACCCATCTTACACTCATTCATATGTGAGCATGTTGCATCTTCCTTCTGTTGTATATTTTTCTTTGGTGTTTAATAAATGTGTGTTGATGGACTGAATTGAAATGAATCACTAATTGCTTTCACTGAAATGAAAGGCTAAATGAACCAGTTCTTTCCAAGTTAATGGAGCTTCCCAAAGTGACTCTTTTATAGCTTATCTAACCCTAGGAGGATAGCTATGGCTAAAAAGAGTTCTTTGGAGGAAACCTGCTAAATGTATACAACAGATGCTCATTATGGCCAATCATAAATGTAATACATCATTTTAGACTAGGTGGAAATAGACTGCCAGAAGTGTTAATTTTGTATTCTCCCCAATGGTGCCTGATACAGTAATGATACAGCAAGCTCTCAGTAAATGCTTTTGATTAGAGGAGTTCCCAACATTCCTACTATAAGGATGATAGACTCTGATCACTAAGGGACCTTAGAGGCCATCTCTTTTAACTGCCTTATTTTACAGGTGAGGAAACTGAGACCCTAAAAGTGATTTGCCCAAGGTCCTACAGCTGGTTAAAGCTTAGGTTTCAACTAAAGCTCTCTGATTCTAAAGCCACTCCTCATCTACTGGGCCCTGGCTGCCCCTATCATGATACTCTTTTTTTTTTTTTGGCTAAGTAACAAGGTTAAGTGACTTGCCCACGGTCATATAGGTAGTAAGTGTTATGTATCCGAGGCTGGCTTTGAACTCAGGTCCTCCTAAATCCAGGGCTGGTGCTCTATCCACTGCACCACCTAGCTGCCCCATGATACCCTGTTTAAACAAAGTCCAGTCTGAACTACTAAGTATCATCCAAGCCTGGGTGGAAAGACATGAAAGGCAACATCACTCCAAATAATAGCAAGCTACATTTGCAGTCAGAAACCACCAAATACCAACGAAGCCAAACTGAGCCTTTTGGGTGAGGATGGAGATGCCAACCATCTAAAGTCTATAAAGAAAATTGGGATTGATGGGGTCTGGGCAAAGATGGGAAAATAATTGTTTAAAGTCGGTTTAATTTCCAACCATTTGAAAGATGGTTCATTTGGGGTCTGATTCAATTGATAATTGAACTGTACTAGCCAATGCTTTTTAGGAAGATCAAAGAGCACCACCAGCCATTAAATTCTCAGATGACCACAGAATGGTGTCTTCAATGGCTCAACTACATGTTACCAAAACATGCCAATTAAGTGTACCTATGCCCCCCCCAAAACCCTCTAGCTTTTTAAAAGCCAAGTGTTTATGCTTGTATATAAATGGGAGATTAAATACAAAAGTCCCATGAGAATAAAGGAGAAGTATTTTTTCAAGTGAAGGATAAAAGAAAAAAGTGAATTCTACTTTTAGTCACCAGATCCTATTTACGTATTTAGATGTTACCACACATCAAATGTGTTTATGATTATTTACAATACTTAGATCCTTAAAATACCTGGAGTTGATATGAGTCAGAGCTAGAGTGACAGTCTTAACTTCCAGTTTTATTTGCTGTTGTCAGTTTAGAAGACAGCCTCAATTTTAACCTGCTATAGTATGGATTGATACTTCCCATTTTCACTCATTGCAGGTTCTTAAAATAAACTCAGGTCAGCTAGGTGGTGAAGTAGATAGTGCCAGGTCTGGAGTTAGGAAGACTAATCTTCCTGAGTTCAAATCTTACTAGCTATGTGACCCTGGACAAGTCACTTAACTTGTTTGTTTCAGTTCTTATCTGTAAAATGAGCCAGAGAAGGAAATGGCAAACCACTCCAGTATCTTTACCAAGAAAACCCCAAAGGGGGTCATGAAGAGTTGGACATGACTGATATGATTCAACAACATGATAAACTCACTTCACTTTGAACCTTAAAATTAAGGAGGCATATATTTATGAGAGACAGTGAGGTGTAGCTGGCATGAGATGAGGCTTGTAGGGAGAATCTGAAGCAAAATCCTGTCTTAGTTCCTCAATAGCTATGTGCTTATGGGCAAGTCACTTCTCAGTGCCCCCCATATGAGTGGTATCAAATGGAAATGGGAGCCACTAAATAGTAGAAAAGGATCCCTGCCTGCCACTTATTGACTTAGAAAACCACAAATTAACAGAATTCCCAATTGCATTGTAATCTGGTTCACTGCACTTAGGGGTGTTATCGGTCACATTGGACATGTGGCCAAGTGTTTGACCTTTCTGCCCCAGACAATATTCAAAGATTATACATACAGACAGGCTGCATCAGGAGATAGACGTTTCCACTTGAAGACTTCCCTACTCTGATGAAGTTAGACTTACAGACAAAAATTTAAAAAAGAAGTTTTCTATAAATCAAGTTTCCAAAAGACTCTACAAATGTTTGGAAAATGTCCAGTAAGCACAGATTACAAACAAAAAAAGTCACTACAGAAAAGATCGTTAAGCTTTCCCTGATCCCCCTAGGTGCTAGCCCTATTCTTTTCTCCAGTCATCTTGCATTGACTTATCTTCTATCTTATATACTCTGGGAGAAAGTAAGTTCTTTGGGAATAATATTATTATTTTTGTCTTCATATATCCAGCACCCAGGACGTTGGGAAACACATAGTTCACACTTAATAAATGTTCATTGAACTAAATTGAGTCAAATGGTTAAATAGGGAAACAAAGTTCTGACTTCCACCCAGCGTAGATTAGAAGTAATGTAGTCAGTCCATTGTGTTGAATGTATGTGTGTGTAGTTTTGCATAAATATATATCACCTTCTATATGTATATGCATGTATATATACAGATACATGTGTGTATGTGTATAGACAGGCACACGTACACACACAGATGGAACTGTATATGAGTTGCAAAGTTGAGGAACCAGGGCAGGTTATCACCTTCATCCTAAGTTATGGTCTTAGAGAGTAGCCCTGAGTGAGTAGAGGTTAAATGGCTGCTCATTAGTCAGTTAATAAGCACTTATTAAGTACCTACTACGTGCCAGGCACTGTGATAAGCTCTAAAGATAGAAGAAATCAGGTCAGGGTCACACAGTCAGTGTGTGTCAAAAGAGAGCACTGGATTCAAGTCTTCCTGGCTCCAAGGACATCTCCAGGAATTCTACTCTTCACACTGACAGGCTTGGTGACCTTGAGCCTCCATTTTGAAATGTATAAAAAGGAGATAGTAATTTCTACTTTCGTGTCAGGGTTGTGTAACATCCAAAGAAGAAAATAACCATGAAGTACTTTGTACACTTTAAAGAACTATGGAGAGGGTAGCTAGGTGGCGAAGTGGAAAGAATGCCAGGTCTGGAATCAGGAAGACTTTTCTTCCTGAGTTCAAATCTGGCTTCAGACACTTACTAGCTAGCTGTGTGACCCTGAGCAAATCACTTCATCCAGTTTGCCTCAGTTTCTCATCTATAAAATGAGCTGGAGAAGGCAATGCAAATCACTCCAGTATCTTAGCTGAATGGGGCCTTCTGAGTGGAACTTCTCAATAGCAACAGCAAATGTCAGTTAGAGACTTGGGATTGCTGAGACTGCATTAGCCTTCAAAGAACCAATTTCCAGGTCTTTGTGGAGGCTGGAGTCAGTGAAGCATCAACAACCATTAGGGTTTCTTCTTCTTTTTTCTGTTTTTGTTTTTTCTTTTTACTGTCCTGCAGGTGAGAAGATGCCATTCATTTCCTTCTCCCTTAGTAGGCCATATGCTTTGAGGCTTCTTCTTGTTGTTTTCCCCTCAGTAATGGCAATTTGTATTCCCTGCTTGTTGGTTTTTTCATTTCTTCCCCGTCCCTGGCCAGGGAAAACTTTCTAACTTGCTTACTAGGGCACTGGTGAGCCGATTTACCTAAAGCAGCTAGAGCTGGTGGGTGATCTGGCAGCTGCCATGCAAGTCACTTACATCAAGGCCTACTCACTTCCTGGTTCTTTCTCCTGGGCTTGGACTAACAGTTTAGTTCTTTGGTGGCAGGGCTGAGAGGGGAAGCTTAACTCTGCTCGGGTGGGCTCAGCTATCCTATCCTCCCAGGTCCTTCTTATGACTAACAGCATATACTAGTAAGACTGCGGGCTTGAGAAAGGAGTGCCAGTGATAGCCACAAAGGAGAGCAAAGATAATTGGAGCACAACTGGATAATTGTGAGCGTAGTCCAAGCCAGTGAGAATCCTCTCAAAGAGCTTTTCTTCTCCAGAGGGGATTCTCACTTCCCCTCTTGTACTTGGTACTGAAACTAGACAATCCTAATTAGGCAGTTCATGGAAATTTACTTTTTTATTTGGAATAATGGGAGAATAGTTATCAAACTAGTCAGATGTTTAGAACCCATAATCTCTCTTCTGGGTGTGAAACCAAAGGAAACCCCAAGTAGAAGGGTCTCAGGGCAACTAGAAGAGTCACACATTTTAGCAGCAGCAAAAAAACTGGAAAGAAAGTGACTGCTCACTGACTGGGGATGGGCCAAAGAAAAAGGGTGAAATGACTGCAGTGGGAGATTGTTTTATTCAGTACAAAGGATGAACATGAAGAATTCAGAGGAATAGGAGGAAGGAACTGATACACATTGAAGGATGCTGAACCAGGAGAAACATGTGTAGGGATTGTACTGATGCAGACGAAAACAACGTGACAAAACAGCTCAATTCCTGTTATAGACAATGACAGATCTTTGTCTCAGAGAAGAGATGATGAAATAGACCCCTCTCTGCTTCTTAGTGGTGGTGGGAGAGCACTGAGTTGGAGAGAGGTAGAGACCATGGATGCCAAGATTACTAGAATTCTGTGTTTGCTGATGGTTGATCTCCATCCATATCATTATCTCAGTATTTGCTTTGTTTTAGGGGAAGATTCTGCAGATGAAAGGGAGAAGGTAATGGAAGGGAAGCGGGAAAGATAGGAGGGAGGGAAGAAGAAAGGAAAGGGAGGAGGAAGGGAAGGAGGAAGGGAGAGAAGAAAGGAAAGAGGGAGGAAAGGAGGGAGGGAAAGAGGAAAGGAGGAGGGAGGGAAAGAGAGAAGGAGAGAGGAAAGAAGAGAGGGAAACAAAGAGGGAGGGAAGGAAGAAGGGAGGCAGCCAAGGAGGGAGGGAGGAAGGGAGGGAGGGAGAAAAAAAGATGGAGAGGCAGGATAGAGGAAGGAAATGCACTTTCTGTTTGAATTAACCTGATCAATCAAATTGGTAATAAGAGAGGAATTCCAGCCAAGACTGATAACCGTTTTAAATAATAATGATAAAACTGTATCAGAATACTACCTCCCATCTAATGCTTTGCATATCTCCTTATGGACAAGCCAGTTAACAATTCACCTTATGTAAGTCAGACAAGCAGAGGGGCTTTGCAGGGATCAAACTTCTGGGAAAGGGAGGTTGTAAATCAGGCCATTCACAAATCACTTCCAAAAGTGGCCTATGCAGCACCTTCAAAGAGGCCCACCTGGCTCTGCTTCTTTAGAGTCTCAGGAGTTCTGGAAGGACTCCAGAACATTTCTGATTTGCTACTGCCCTGAAAGAATGTTCTGTATCCAAAAGAAACCAGGCTTCATTAGTGGTTGCTTCAAGCACGGATACCCCAAAATCCAACACTATTTCTTGGTGATTACAGGGCTTCAGAGCAGTCTTGGTCATACCATGTCACACCACATATACGTAGGCACAGGCATAGACTAAAGAAGGAATATGGTGGAGTGACCATTTCATGGAGAATAACGGATTGATGCTGCCATTTATTTAAAGCCGGTGAATATCAGTGCAACACAAACGCTAAAACATATGAATATATGTATGTATGTGTGTATGCATGTATGTATGTATATTCCCCCAGGAGAACATAAGCTCCTTGTGGGCAGGGACTGTTTTGCTTTTTGTATTATATCGCCAGTATCTGATAGATAGTAGGTGCCTAATAAATGCTTACCGATTTACGTTAAAGAAATTCCCAAACACCTAATAGGGGGTTAGGTAATCAATGGATGCTTAATGAAGACTGTTTGACTCATTGAATTTAATTCAGCAGGCATCTGTTAAGTGCCTGCTATGTGCCAGATCCCGGGGAACAAGCCGTGCCTCCGAGGAGCTTGCGTTGTCTGCTGTGAGAGAGACGTCGCGGAGGGCCCTGAATGGCTTCCTTCGCGGGTCGTAAAATGGGCGGAAGGATTGATTTTGCCTCCTTTCCTGTGAACTTCTTTCTATTTAAAGTAAGTCGCAGTTTCTTGCTTCCTGCCTGTCATTATGCCGTCTCCATGGCAATAGCAAACGCCAGGCGAAGGCCCGTAGATACTCACAGACTGCGCCCTGCTCCCCAGTAGGCTGGCAATCACACTGAATCGAATGCCCTGTTATGACAGTGCGGAAAATATGCCGTCATCCGATTCCACTTGGTGCTTGGCTTGAGGAAAGCATTGTGTCTGGCAGGCAGCAGATGAGGGATTTCAGGGAAGTAAGGACAGCACCCACACAAACATGAAAAGCTGAGGAGAACGGATGGGGGGGTGGGGGATACTGTTCAAATGAGAGCAATGATGCCCCCTTGCTATGGGGATACGTGGCTTTCAGGCGCTTCAAGGTTCGGAAAACCGCTTGGAAAACAGAAAGGGGGGAAGCCCCAGAATATCCACAACAGCCACCACAGAGAACCAAAACTCTTCCCCAAGAAGAGGTGACTCAATACCCATGGACTTTTATTTTGCTCATAATTCTTAACAGACTCAATGTTCTGGGTTCCCATTCTACTGCAGATCGGCAGTTCAAGCCAAATGTCAGCACTGAGGCTGGGGTCAACAATTCATTTCAACCAGCTGAAAAAAGCTTTAGACTGCTGCATCACCTGTATGTCTCAATAAGGCACAGGGGAAGGATTCAGTAGAACGCGGAATATCTAATAATCAGTGAAGCCACAAGCATGTATTTAAGCAGCTGTTAGATATGCCAGGCACTGGGGAAACAGCTAAAAAGCAAACTGTCCCTTCCCTAAAGGAATATACCTTCTCTTGGGTAAATGGCATCTAAGGAGGAGACAAAAACTAAACAGCAGATCACTGTGTTGTATATGACCATCTGTATGATATAGTATACCATGTTGTATATAGAACACAGAAATGAATGCTTATAATATAGTATGTATACAGTATATACAGTGTTACATCTAGAACACTGTAATGAATACTTATAATACAGTATATACACAGTATGAACAGTGTTACACATAGAACATGGTAGCAGGAGAATTATTTTAGGTTATGTTCAATATCTTCTTTTTAAAAAGTGAGGGAAGTTTGTATCATTGTAGAAAGATTTCTCTCAAGGAAATCTTGAGGGAGCTTGGGGTAGTGGATACAAAACCAGACTTATAATCAGTAAGACAGAGGTTCAAACGCTGCCTCTGATACGAACTACGTGACCCTGGGTAAGTTGCCTAAGTTTTCTGAGTCTCAGTTTTCTTTATATGTAAAATGGGATAATAATAGCATCTACCTCACAGGGTTGTTATGAACCCCAAATGAGAAAGTTTGCCAAACACCTTGCAAACTTTAAAGGGCCATATAAATGCTAGTTATTATTATTATCAGGCAGCTAAGGTGGCTCAGCAGATAGATCTCTGGGTTTGGAGTAAGGAAGACCTGAATTCAAGTGTGGCTGCCGACACTACTTGTGTGACCTTGGGCAATTTATTTAACCCTGTTTGTTTCATCTTCATCTGTAAAATGAGCTGGAGAAGGAAATGGCAGACCACTGCAGTACTTGTGCCAAGAAAACCCCATGGACAGCATGGTCACAAAGAGTTGGACATGACTGAACAACAATTATTATTATTATTTTCATAAGAAAAGATTAAGATAAAAGCATTGACCTTTGAATAAGTGGACATCATGATCTGGACAATTTGTTCATATTCATTTAAGAAACATCTCATAGATTTCTGAGATGTGGACCTGGAAAGAAACTTATGGGCCATTGAACCCACTCCCACATTTTACAGATGAAGAAACAAATCCAGGGAAGTGGTATTGAGGGGCCAGTGCTAGGATAGAAACCCAAGTCCTTTATCTCCAAAACCAGAGCTCTTACTTTTCTACCACAGCTGCCAGGGCTACTGGCTAAGTGAGGTGCCACTACTCTACACTAGAAGGGTCAGAGGGTCACAGAAGGTCAGAGGTAGCAGGGGTGTAGTAGACAGAGGACTGAACTGTAGGTCAGAAGACTTGAGTTTAAATCTCACTCGAGACTCTTAATACTTGAGTGGTAAGGAGCACTTTACTTAGCTGCTCAGACCTCAGTTTCCATATCTGTAAAATGGGCATATACAAAAATACTTGTACGATCTTCTTCACAGGGTTGAAGTACTTTTCCCTTCTTGAAGCACTATCTAAATGTGAGCTATTATGAAAGGATATATGCAGTTCATTACCTCCACAGAGACAGTCTGCAACCCTTCTAGGACTTCAAAGATGGTTTTTGAGAAAGGCTTTGAAAAGAAAATTCATCAGCCCTTCAGAACTTAGGAAGGCTCGTCCTTAGAGAAAAGACCTGAAGTCTGTCACTGGGCCTTCACAGCTCAGGCTATGCTGGAATAACCTCTGAGATTCTATGTCAGCTGCAGACCTCAATGAGGCACTGGAGAAGGGCTCTAACGGAATGTAGAATAAGGCATAAAACCAATGAATAAATGCATGCACGTATTTCCAATTCCCCCCTCCCAATGAATCCCCTTCCTGCTGTTGGCTATTCAAACGGGTTTGTTGGCTATAACCTGCACACATCCCCTGCCTCTCCATTTCCCAGCTCACTGACTTTGCATAAACTTCTATGTTAGAATACTACCAGCTTCCTTCAAAATTCAGCCCAGGTCCTACTCTTTATGTAAGGCTGCCCTGATTCCTCCAGTTAGTGCTGGATTCCTTTGGAAGTTTTTTATAAATTTGCTTTTACTCATCTGTGTAAGTGCCATATCCCTCTGTGAGCACTTTTTCTTAATTCTCAGCACTTAACTCTGTGCTTTGCCTGGATATTTCCCAAGGTACTTAATAAACACCCTTATGTAATTTAAAAGGAAGACCTGAGTTCATATTCAGCCTCAGATACTTACTAGCTAGGTGACTTCGACCAAGTCACTTAATCTCTGCCCCAGTTTCCTCATCTGTAAAATGAGGATAATAATAGCACCCAATTCCAAGGTTTGTTGAGAAGATTAAATTAAATAATATTTGCAAAGAATTTTGCTAGCCTTAAAATGCTATATAAATGCTATTATTCTTATTAATAGGACGACTGTAAATTCAACTGAATTCAATAAACATGTGTCTTGCTTCAGATACTTGCTGGTAGAATGACCTTGGGTAAGTCACTAAACCTCTCCAGGCTTCATTTTCTTCATTTGTAAAAGGACGAGTTGAGAGGCATCATAGTACAGTGGAAAGAATGTTGGTTCTGAAGTCAGAGGACTTGTATTCAAATTTCCTATCTGATCTAGGGCACCTTGGAAAAAGTCATTTAACTTCCTTAAGCCTTGGTTCCCTCATTTGTGAAATAAGGATTTTGCATTCAGTGGCCTCTAAGGTCCTTTCCAGTTCTAAATTTATGACTCTATTAAATACCTACAATAGGCCAGTCACTGTGCTGGGCTGAGTATACAAAGAGAAAAGCAAAATCATTCTTGCCCTCAGGGAGTTGGGGAGCTGGGAGGACACCCAGAATGTACACAGATAAATCAATACAAAATATGTGCCAAATAAATGCAGAGTATTTGGGTGGGTGTTAACAATTAGGAGGATCAGGAAAGGTCTTACACTTCATATAAAGTTGGAATGAATGATTGTAAAGACACTGTAAAGAAAGTGGTGTTAGATGAAGCCAATGTAATTTAATATATTGCACAGAACTGTATCTTCAAAGGAATAAATCCCAAAATGGGGTGTGTGTGTGTGTGTGTGTGTGTGTGTGTGTGTGTGTGTGTGTGTGTGTGTGTCTGTGTATGTACAGAACTAGATGGTTCCTTTAAACAATTCAAGGAAAAAAGTATCTATATGGTTGGAGTTCCACAAATGCCATGGTTTAATTTTCATTGCAAACTTTATAGAATGGTAAAAGGAACAGATTCATGATTACTGTGGGACTATAATGTTCAGTTTCCTGATTTTTGTATTTTTAAAGAGTCAGCCATAATGCCGGATAGTTCTCTGCTTTGATTTTTTTTGTATAAAAAAGGGAAAAATGAGAGAATTGTGATTGAACCATGCAGCTCATTTACTTGAATATGCAAAAGGAAATCTAAATAAATGGATAAACACAGCTGCATGTCTTCAATGCATGGGCCCCTGGAAGTGTGACTCCTGGCAAGTGTAGACATTTGGAGTTCTAAATTTAAGTGCATTATTAAAAATGGGGCAGACAGTCATCCCCTTTCTGCCTCATTTCATCTCTAGGAATCTATAAAATCAGGCTGGATATTCAGGTCCTCAAATCCATCTCCATATGTAGGTATTAAGTTCAGTGAATGTCTTAAATATTTATTGAAACCCAGTGGTTTCTCACAAATTGAAGGCTATGGTGCTCATCATTGTAGCCCAGTTAACAAAAGGATAGAGTGCTGGGCCTCAAAGTCAAGAAGACCTGAGTTCAAACTTAGCCTCAGACACTTACTAGCTGTGTAACTCTGGTCAAGTCGCTTAACCCTGTTTGCTTCAGTTTCCTCATCTGTAAAATGAGCTGGAGAAGGAAATGACAAACTATTTCAGTACCTTTGTCAAGAAAACTCCAAACGATGTCACAAAGAGTCAGCCATGACTGAACAACAACAAAGTTAACAATAAAGACCACTCAATTTTGAGGTCAGAGGATCCTAGCTCTAGAATTGGGAGGACCCTCAGAAGTCATCTAGTCTAACTCCGTCATTTTACAGATGAGGAGACTGAGGTCCAAGGAGATTAAGTCACCTGCCCAAGGTCACACTGGTTGTAAGTACTGGAGCTGGCATTTGAACCCACATCTTTACATTCCAGAGCCAGGGTACTTTCCATTTTTCAGGCTGTCTATAGGTTACAAATATTACCTGAGAAATGCTAGATACTTATATAAACCACATCCCTCCTGCTCAATATGAAAACCTTCACCTGACAGAACAAAAATTTCTGCCTTTTAGCCCATAGAAAAACTTTGATGATGATTCTTGGAAAAGCTGTTCAAGAATGTTAGCCATCATCATCATCATGACACTTCAGCCTTTCATTGTGATTTCTCTGGTGGCAGTAATCTCCCTACCAACACTGACTGCAACTTCCTCCATGCATAAAAGATTCCTTCATGACTTACTGTGGAAAAAATGTTGTCATCTGGTGGCCAACAACTCTGTTGCTGACCTTCTCCAGCTAGGTTGATCCTTGAAGGACAGACAAATCTGTATACAATTAAACTCAATCCAATCAATATTTATTAGTATTGATTATATTCAAAGTCCTGTGTGAGGTACTGGATATGAACCTAGGTCACCCTAAATTCAAGTCCACTCTGCCTTTCCAGTGCTGAGGGCATTCCTGGAAGGTGGTGCCATGACAATGTGTGGCACTGACCTGTTCTACTTGGGGGAATAATGTCTTTTGACAACAGTGATTCCAGCTGTGGTAGCTATATGAAAAAGGTTATTCTGGACGTTCTGTGAATAATGGACTGGAAAAGGGAAAGAGTAGAAGCAGTGGGACCATTTTGGAGAGGATTACAGCTGTCCAGGGAAAGGTAATGAGGATCTGGATGAGAGTGGTGTCAGCAGGAGAAGAAAAGAAGAGATGAACAGGAGAGGTATCATGGAAAGCAAATCAGTAGGACACGACCACTGATTGGGCAGAGGAAATGATGGAGAGGGAAGAATGAAAGATGTCTCCAAAGTTGAGAGCTTGGGGTACTGAGAGGATGCTGGTACTCTTATTAAAACTATGAGCATTGGCAAAAAGGGGCTACTGAGGAAGAGGATGACATAGGTTTGAGACACATGAAGTCTGAGGTGTTGGTAATACATCCTAGTGAAAGTGTCCTGTACGTGGCAGCTTGAAATGTGAGACTAGAATTCAGGGGTTTGGAAAATAATACGCATCCTAATAAAGATGATGATGATGATGATGATGACAGCTAACATCTATATAGCATCATAAGGCTTTCAAAGTCCTTTACAACTACTATCCTATTTGATCCTCAGTAATAATGGCACCTAACTCTTAGGACTGTCTCAAGAGTTAGGTCCATTATCACCCCCATTTTAAAGAAGAGGACATTGATGTGAGAGATGTTCTGTGATTTTAGCAGAGTCATAAGCTAGTGCCTGAGGAAAGCCCATCTCTACAGGACACCAGGTAGCTTCATTAACTAGTCACCTACGATATCATCATCACAATTCACATTTGCATAGGGTGTAGGGTTTGCAAATATATTTGAATTATAACTGATGGATGAAATTACCAAGATGGGCAAAAGGAGTACTTACTTTAGAAGGAGATCAAAGCCTTTCCAGCATGGTAAAGCAAGCCAGAGCTCTATTGGCATAATCCTCAAGATTTAGAGTGACCTCCACACCATGATGAAGCATCCAAAGAAAATTTTAGAGGAATCAGTGCCCCATGATCCCCATCTTTAAAGGGAAAGGTAAGAATATCTCTAAAGATGAACTGGCCCCTTAGCCTGCTAATTATACAATCAAACTTGACTCTCCAAGAAATCAAGTCCATCCATTAAACAATGTCCTTGGAATATCTGCATGTTCAATTCTTTACTTTTATTGCTCTTAAAGAGCTTATTATAAGAGTTCATTAATTATTGATGGAAAATTGGTGTCAACCTTATTTTGTGCCTGCAGCCCTTGGAAATATCCAACTATGTTCAGTAAAATCGGAACATTTTAGAAACTAATTACAATATAAACTAAGAAAATAAATATCCGACACACTGAAGCTCCTTAAAAAGCTTATAGGAAATTGAAGAAAAGCTATAAAATGACATATAACTGCGAGATAATGAGTGAGTGCAATTTCTTTCAGGCCTCCCTAGCCCTACCCCTCACCACCCCCTGTTTGGACTATTGCAATAGACATCTCTCTCCCTGTCACAAGTCTCTCCCTATTCTAGTCAACTCTCCACTCAGCTGCCAAAATGAATTTCTCTAAGTTCAGGTCTAAACATGTCGTCTCCCCTGCCCTACTCAATTGACTCCCTGTCACCTCCCACACCAAATATGAAAAGGGCACTGGCATTCAGTGCCCTTTATAACTCACCCTCCACTACATACGTGTCCACCCCCCAAGTACTCTGTGTTACTATGACACTGGCCTCCTTGTGGCCCCTTGAACAAGACACTCCATCTCCTGAATCCAGATACTTTTACCACCTGGCATCCATGCCTGGAATACTCTCCCTCTTCATCTTCTCCTACTGGCTTCCATTGAATCCCAGCCCAAATCCAATCTTCTACAGAAAACCTCTCTTGAGTCCCTGAAAGATTGGTGCCTTGTCTCTGTTGATTATTTCCAACTGATCTGCTTGTACATAGTTGTCTGCAAGGTATTTCTCCCATTAGAACCTGAGTTCCTTGAGAACAAGGACTGTCTTTTGCCTTTCTGTGTATCCCCTGAATTTAGCAAAGTGCCTGGCATATATTTGAAATTTAATAAACACTTATTGACTGACTGGCTTTTGGATGATCTGGTGATTTGCATTACGCTTGGCGCTTTTATCCCTCATCTGAAATATTTTAATAATTGAAAGGTAACTGTTGCACTTGTTAATGGCTACTCAAAGTGGAAAATATTTATGCTCGTTACTTTTCTAATCATTCTATCCATAGTGGCCCAAACAGTTTGAAACTATTTTTGGCTACCAAACTATGAGGTCCACGTGATCAGAGAGTATGTCTTTTCTAATCTTTTTATCCCTCTGACCCACCCCAGATCCTAACATTCAGATCCTTGGCACACAGGAAACATTCGATACATGCTGAATTCAATCAACTTTATTTTACTAAACATTCCTTGTTTCACTGAAAAACAAAATCACAAAGAAAGTTCCATTGATATTCATTTGACTTCAAGTAAAAGAATCACAATAGAGTAAGAAAGATTTACAGCAAATTAAACTGACACATTTATTTTTTATCAAATATAGTTAACATTTTATTTTTCAGGTTTTGTACATGTGAAGGAGCCGTTGTATATTAGATAGCGGGCCTTAGAACCAGGAAGATCAGTGTTCAAGTCTAACCTCTGACCCTCTGGTATCTACTGGCCCCAAGGTCATTTAACCCCTCCATGCTTAAGGCAATTCCCTAAGACTCTAAAATACTAAGGAGGTGCTGAACTGCCTCACCTGGGAGTTCCCTGTATTGATAAAATCATAAGTCTAGCCACTTTACTGCTCCTATATATGGAAGTCTCAACATCAGGAAATTGGGAATGCAATCATAAAAGCTTAGAAGATGGAAAAGGCCTGAGAGAGAGCTTAGGTAAATTTGACTCTCTGGCATTGGTTTCCTCATATGTATAATGAGAATGTTGGACTAGATAATCCCTACACTCCTCTCTTGCTGTATTTCACTTTCTACTATGAATGAGATTTTAAATCTCTAGAGAAGAAGGGCTATGCCCACTTTTTTATTTAGGTGGCACAAAATAGAGTTCTCCACCTGAATTCAAACATAGACTTGTACATTTACTAGCTACGTGACCTTGGGCAAGTACTTAGCCTCTGTCTGTCTCATTTTCCTTAACCTCCCAGAGTTGTTGGGACGATCAAATGAGATAATATTTATAAAGCATTTAGCACAGTACCTGGCACATAGTAGATACAATGTAAATATTTATTATTATTATTGTTGTTGTTTATTTGGTTTTCAGTTGTGTCCAACTCTTTGTGACCCCATTTGGGAATTTCTTGGCAAAGATACTGGAGTGGTTTGCCATTTCCTTCTTCAGCTCATTTTACAGATGAGGAAACTGAGGCAAACATGGCTAAGTGATTTGCCTAGGGTCACACAGCTAGTAAGTGACTGAGGCTAGATTTGAACTCAGGAAGAGGAGTCTTTCTGACTCCAGGCCTGGAGCTCAATGCACTACGGAGACACCTAGCTGTCCAATATGGGTATTAAACATGGCATCTAGCATACTGATAAGGCACACAGGAAATCTTCTGTGTTTGTTGAAAGAATAACTGATTGGCTTGAGGAAAATAAAGAAGGAAGGAGAGCTAGTCTGGGGGAGAATGTGGGCTCAGTGAGTCCAATTTTGCTGCCTAAAAAGAATTTCTCCAGGTCTAATAATTTCTGCTGGCCATAAGAAACATCATGGGCTATCATATTGAGTGTTTACTTTGCAAATATACTCAACTGATTAGGTAGGTCCTAAGGGAGATGAGTTCAAGTCATGAGGCCCAGATGTACTAAATTCTGTATGAAGGAGCAGATGTGCTTGTTGAGACTTTAGTGCTCTCTGAAGGGCTGAGGAGAAAGGAAGAGGCAGCGTGAGACTGGAGAAGGGGAAATGCTGTCCTGATTTTCAAAACTTGGAAGAGTATGGAGAAAGCAAACTACAGGTCAGTGAGTTTGCCTTCGATTCCTGGCCATGTCTTAGGATAGATTATTAAAGAGGTGGTTAGTAAACATTTAGAAAGGGAAGCAGCGATCACAAAGAGACCGAGGTCATGCCAGACTAACCTCATGTCTCTTTTTGGTAAGGTCACTAAACTGGTAGCTTAGGGGCAGCTCATAGACAGAGGTAACCCAGATTTTAACAAAGCATTTGACCGTGTTTCTAGTGCTATTCTTATGGAAAAGTTGGCAATCCAGCTCAGATGATAGTACAGTCTCACTGGCTAAACAGCTAGACTCAGAGACCCAGTGCTATGTTGGTACCTACGGACTTGAAGGACTTATGGGCTCCTATGGGCTGGTCCTCTATGGGAGATTTATGGAAAGACACAGGCAAGAGTTTCTCAGGATAAGAAGGCATGGCTGAGCTACGACCTATGTCAAAGGAAGAAGTACCCATGTCAGAGAGGTCATGGATCCCAGAAAGCATCAAAGCATTGAGAAATACACAGAATAGGTACTTAATAACTGTAGACTTTTTCAATGTACATTCAATAGAAACAAACTCTGTTTGGACAAGGGGGAAATATCAGTAAGGTCTGTGATGCAGTTTCTCAATCCTATAACAGAAACTCTCGTCTGAGAATCCATTTTCCTCACCCTGAACCCTAATGAAAAAAAAAAAGACAAAGCAAAACACAACAAAAACCAAAACCTAAGTTTAGTCTGGTAGCCTATAAGCCCCTTGAGAGCAGGGACTGTTTGATTTTTGTCTCTGAGAAGCAGTCTTGCATAGTGGTTATGGCACTGGACTTAGAATCAAGATAATCTTGGGTTCAAATCTTGCCACTGAAACTTACTAGCTGGCTAACCCCAGGCAACCACCTCCATCTCTCTGTGCCTCAGGTTTAAATCTATAAAACCAGAGGGTTGCACTCTGGGGTTTCTAATGTCCCTTTCAGCTCTAAATAGATGATCTGATGATTCCTACTGGCTAGCACAATGCCTGACACAAAGTGGGTGGTTAATAGCTGTTTGTTGAGTGACTGATTATTAGCTGACTTGGAGAAGCTAACTAAAAATCCAAGGTCCTAGGTCCACCCTGCTCCTTAAGGATGAGCTATCTATTACTCTCTATGTCCAAGTTTTTTTCATCTATCAAAGAGATGAACTGATTTCCTTGACACAGCCTTGGGAGGAGTAATATCAAAGTGTAATTAAAGTTGCAACCCACAGGTTGTGAAGTGCAAAGTGCCATGTGATTAATTTCCTTAATGAATTTTTAGATGCTAAATAGCCTATTCCTCAATGCCATTTTTTAAAAATAGAATGTCAGAAGGACCTGCAGGCACAGTGGTGGATCCTGGTAGGTCAGTGAGCATCCAGTGTCATAATATATTTATTATTATGTTCCTTTAATAGAATGACAGTCAAGCTGAGTGAGCTAATCAAAATCTAGGTCAGCCTTACTCCTGAGTCATGTAGAAGCCTGGTCCTTCTCTGGCCTTTGTGTAGGCCCCCAAACTCACAATTTTAGTGACTACAAGCTTTGTGTTTTCCAACTGAAAATACCTCTAAGAGAAATATCTTGCTAAGAAGCCCTGGTGACACAAAAAAGATTGATCAGAACCTTTCCTGAGGACCTGCCTTTGCAAACTTATTTCACATTTCCCCCCTCCACACTTTGTATGTTGCAAACAGAAAGGCTTACTGGAAGTGGCCTGAATGCAGCATTCTGTCTCCAACTGCCACACTTTTGCCCAAGCTTTCTGTCCTACGTATCTCAATGCCTTCTCTCTTGACTGTCACCTTTTTAAATCCTTGGCTTCTTCGAAGTCTCAACACAGTTGCTGTCTTCTAAGGGGAGCTCTTCTTTACCACCTTAGCAGTTCATTAATTGTTCTCTTCTGGTTCCAATTATCTTAAACTCAGTGTGTATGCCTGAGCAGAAAAATGTAAGCTCCTTGAGGGGTTGACTGATTTTCATTGTATCTTTATACCTCCAAAGCCTGGAATAAACAGTGGACACTTAATGGATGCTTTTTAAAAGAATGAGGAAGTCAAAAGGTTTTGTCATACTTTTGAAAGGGGGAGAATTAGGAGAAGTTGGGTGAAGCTAGATACAAATGTTACCAACTTCAAAATTTTGTCTAGCCCAGACCCTCCACAGACCTTCATCATCTGAGTTCCTCATATCTTTCTTTGAGAAGATCTGCCTAATCTCAAGGGGGAAAGCGTTATTTGTTCTAAAACACTTAATCATATTGCTAAATGTAGAGTCAAAATTCCTACTCTCCCCCAACTGGAGGGTTTCTTAACCTGGGGGCTCCTAAACTTGGTTTTTTGTTTGTTAAGATTTTGATAACTGTATTTCAATATAACTAATTTCTGTTGTAATCCCATGTGTTTTATTTTGTACATTTAAAAACAGTGTTCTGAGAAGGGGTCCATAGACTTCACCAGACTTCCAAAGGGGTCCAAGACACATGAAAAAGTCATTTGCTTTATTATTCAAGTCCTGGATGACCTCGGGCAAACTGATTAGCCACTTTAGGCTTCGGTTTTCTCCAATGTAGAATAAATTATCTCTGAGGTCCCTTCTAGCCCTAAATCTATGTATGATCCTAGGAAATTGCCATACTCCAAGATGTCAAACAAAGTACCTGATATTCTCCTCCAGTTAGTCACTCGTTTAGATTAAATTAAGCACATCTTTCCACATGAGCCCCTGAGAAATGAACATAGATTACCCATGAGGGAAGGGTTCAGAGTCCTGAGCTAGCACCCAGCAGTTACAAGCTGGGGCACACTTAGGAATCTGGTGCAGGACCCTGATGAGACAGCACACAACTAAATTTTATTGGGAAGTTGTGGGAAGAGGGAACAGGTAAAGAAAAATTCTATTAGCCTGAGCAGCAGCCCTGAAAGAACCTAGATACCTGTTACCATGGGATGGCAAAGCACTCAAGGTGGAGATGTGATTAACCAAACCGAGAAGCCAAATGTCACCATCTTGCCTGGTCCTGTCCCTGTTCCTTCAAGAACTTTGACCTTAGAGAAGTTCCTGTTATCCTTATGCATTAGTGTCCCGGCTTATAAAACGGTACCAACAACATCAAACCACCTTTCCTGGAGACTGGAAAGAGTAAAGTTATTGTAAAAACCCCTTAAGTGGCCCAGAACTTGCCAGACTATGACACCCTAGAGATGCTTAATAACTAATAATTATCTGATAGTGTGCGGAAACTCCCCGGCTGGGAAGTCACCAAGAGTTCAGGGTCAGGGAAATATCAAAGAAGGAGGGGATTTCCCGTGGGGGATTCCCCCCTCCCCCCCAACAACACTTCCTAACTAAGGGTGTAGTTATCCTCTTAACCTCAAGGCTGTTTGAAATACAAACAACCTTAATTTAGAAGTCGGGGTAGAGAACAGGCAAGAAAGTAGTAAACTGAGAGGCAGGAAAGCCAGAGGGAGAGAGAAGGGAGGGAGAAAGAAGGCAGAAGTCTACCGACCGACACTCGAGCTCAGCAGCTGGCAGTTTAACTCGTCGCTCCCTATCAAGTGATTAAGGTTAAGATAGAGTCCGGAAACCTGAGGCACAGAGGAAGAGCAAGGCTGGGCAAGATGAGCGGCAGGGAAAGTAGAGGCAAAAAGAGAAGAAAATGCCTCCCCTTAAGTTGCTCCTAGAGAGAGGAGGATGAGGAAGGAAGGAAAGAAAAGAAGGAAGAAAAGAAAGAAAAAGATGGAGAGAAAGAAAGAAGGAAAGAAAGAAGGAAAGGAAAGGAAAAAAGAAAGAAAAGAAAAGAAAAGAAAAGAAAAGAAAAGAAAAGAAAAGAAAAGAAAAGAAAAGAAAAGAAAAGAAAAGAAAAGAAAAGAAGAACAGAAAAGGACTATCCAACCTCCCAAGCCTATTCTCCCCTCCCCTCTCCACATGCCCCTTCGGGACCGCCCTTTTTTGGGGGCTCTTCGGTGGGGCAGCGGGTGCTGGGGTTGAGCCTCCTTCGGTTCCGCGGCAGAGCTGGCTCGGTCCCTGCCCGGCCGCCCGCCCCCTGCTTCCCCAGAGCACCCCAAGCGCGCCGACCTTAAACACCTCTCGTTGGGAAACTTCACTAAGGGAATCCCCCGGTAAAACCAGGCTCCGCGATTGCTCCCCTCCCCAGCCTCTCCGGAGTTGGAAGGAGGACGGTCCCCTCCAGGTCTAGAGGCTCTAGATCGCGCCTGCCCCCCACCCCGCGCTGTCCCTTCCCCCTCCCTGCCCTTCGCTCCGCCCGGTCGCCAGCTGGGGCCGTGCGGCCAGTCTCGCAAGTCACCGGTAGCGGCGTCAGCTCCGAGTCCGGCCCCTCCGCCCCGTCCCCCGGCGGCTCCTCTCCCCGCCCTCCCCTCGCAGGGTCCTCCTTCGGCCCTCCAGGCTCGGACCCTGCAGGATTTACTTGTCCTAGCCCCGGAGGGCAGAGGCAGCCCAGGAGGACTCGGGCGGGCTGCGGCTGGGCCCGGGGCGCCTAGGAGGGGGGCCGCTGGGGCCAGGACGGGCACTCTCTCACCTGACCAGCTGGAGGGAGCCCGGGAGCTGGAGACGCCCGACGCTGGGCTTCCTCCCGAGGAGTGTCGTGTCCTGGAATGACCCGGGCCGGCCGGCCTGCCAGAGGGAGGGAGGGAGGGCGGGCGGGGGAGCAGCGGGCGGGGACGGGGGGAGGAGGGAGGGGTAGTCCGGCCGGAGCGCAGCAGGCTCTGCTGGAGGCGGCGAGGTACAGACCATCCGACGGCCAGCCAGAGGGTAACTTGAGAGAGAAAGAGAGCCAGCCCTGGCCAGCCTGGGGACCTCAGCAGGCTCTGGGGAGGGAGGAGAGGGAGATGAAGGGGGAAAGATGGGAAGGGAGAGGGGAGGAGAAAGAGAAGAGGAGAAAGGGGGAGAGAGAAAAAGGAGTAGAGGGAGAAAGAGAAGGGGGAGAAATGGGAGGGGAGAGGGAGAGAAGAGGGGGCAGAGACGGGAGAGGGAGGGGGAGATAGGAAGGGGAGGGGGTTACAAAACACCAAAGGGGATGGGGGAGGAAGAGAGAGAGGGAGGGAGAGGAAGGGGAGGGAGGGGAGAGGGAGAAAGGTGCGAAGCACCAAGGGGGATGGGGGAGGGAGAAGAGGAAAGGGACCAAGTGGTAGAGGTGCAACTCCCTCTGAGTTGCTGAAAGTGAGGTAATGCAGGAAAGAGGAGGAGAGAATGAGCATCCGAACTGGAATAAGAGAGACAGAATGAGCAGAGAATGAAAGAGGAAATGGAAAAAGACTGACAAAAAAAATGAGAGAGAATATGAAAGAGAATGAAAGTGTGAGAAAGAACGAACAGCTGTGAGAATAGAAGAGACAATGAGTAAGGGAGAATGTAAGAGAAAATTGTAAAGAAGAATAAAAAAGAATGAGTGAAAGCGAGGGAAGATGGGAGAGAGAACATAAGAGAAAAGGAATGATTATCTGTGAGAATGGAAAAGAATGAAAAAGAATGAAAAAGAATGATAAAAAAAGAATGAAAGAAAGTGAGAGATGATGGGAGAGAAAACAAAGAGAGAAAACATGAGAGAATGGAAGACAATGCTAGGGGGAGAAAGAATGAACTCCAGAGAGAAAAAGAAAGTGTGAAAGAGAATAAAACCTAAGAGAATGATAGAGAATAGAGAATGGAAGAGAGAAAAGTTGAAAAAGAGAATTGGGGAACATGAGAGAGACTATACAGCTGGGAGAGGTGTGAGAAATAATCCGTGACAATAAGAGGACCACCATACCCAAAAGAAGGCATGGGATGGAATGAGAGGCAAAGCTGTCATTTGACCAGCATCCAATTCCCATCCTGGACTTTAAAATCGCAGGCAGCCAGCCTCTGTGTTTGTGTGCCTGAAGGCTCTTGCATGTATATGGAGAACATTTCTCTTTCTCAGTGCTCAGCTCTTAAACCAGAATGTTTACTTCTTCTCACTTACCGTTGCCACAACTACATTTATAACTATGAACCAGTATTGGACTCCCACATTGCTGCCACACTTGACTGTGCTCTCCAAAGTTGCACCTCTTGCTAGCATATTTCCCCCACCCCTAAAAAGGGTTCTAGGGGATTATGAAGATTTGGAAGAGTTGGAGATTTCCCAAGAGTCTATTGCTGTTCAACCGTGTGACTCTTTGTGACCCCATTTGGGCTTTCCTTGGTGAAGATACTGGAGTAGTTTGCCCTTTCCTTCTCCAGCTCATTTTACTGATGAGGAAACTGAGGCAAACAAGGTTATGTGACTTGCCCGGGGTCACACAGCTGGTAAGTGTCTGAGCCCAGATTTGACCTCAGGAAGATGAGTCTTCCTGATGCCAGGTCTGGCACTCTATCCACTGTGTCACCTAGCTGCCTGAGAGAGTGCATAGAGCAGCTAAACAGCAGCGAGAATGTAAGAGCCTGAGACCATAGATTTAGAGCTAGAAGGGACCTTTCAGTCATTTTTCAGTCATGTCCACCTCTTGGTGACCCGATTTGGGATTTAGGTCATCTTGTCCAACCTCCTCTTTTTTTTTTTTCAGATGAGGAAACAGCTTCAGAGAAGTAAAGGGATCACACAGGGCCAGGATTCAAATCCCATCCTTTAACTGGAGACCCAGCACAGTTAGTATTGCTCAGAATCCCTCTAAACTGTTATATGTAAGAAATATGGAAAGTTATATGTGGTGGGTTTTTTTTTTCTCATGCACAAATCCAGACACTGTAGACAATAGATGTTACAGCATAGGAAGATTTAACAGCTGGAAACAACTACTCATTCTTGGGAAGCAATATCCAAGAAAAAAGCCCCCCAGAAATCCCATGGACTCATATGTCTTCAAACAAATGTGTATGTTCTGGGCAATAAGTGTGTAAGGCATAAGTTTTAACACAAGGGAGGAAATGCAACCTTGTAGATAACACTTAGGCATGGTGAGGTCTGGATTATGGTTGTAGAAAAGTATATTTTACTAAAAAAAAGAACAGATTATATGAAGTGTCCCAAAAGTCTTAGTGCCATTTTAAGACAGTTTGAAATGACACTAAGACTTTTGGGACACTGTATAAACGTGACATTGAGGAATAATTGCCCATGAAGAACACATACTCATGATAGGAAATCTAGAAACTAGAGAAAAGGATGGTGGAAGAAACAAAAGGAACATTGTGGTGTGAGCATATTATAGACCACTTGGCCAGGAAGAGGACACAGTGCATTGGAGGCATGATGGTGATGGCAACTCTAAGACTGACTTTGAAAATATCCACTGTAGCATTCTCTCTGCTAAAAACAAAGCAGATAATAATTCTTGATAAATTATCACTTAATTCTCCAAATGCTGAAGGAGGTTAAGGGGAAACACTATTCCATACCAAATTCTGACTAATAAGAAGTAACCAGTTGTGAAATTAGAATTGAATGACTTCAGGGAGAAGTGACCACTGCATTGTAGAGTTAGTGGTACATAAGGAGAGGGAAAGCTAGGCATAGTCTGAAATTTTCCCTAAGTTTGGGAAGAGAAGATTCCAAAGAGCTCAGTTAGATAGGTTCCCGCGTCCTAAAATTCTACTGGGACAGTTCGTGCAAAAAGGATGGATTGCACTCAAGAATGAAATGTTGGCCAGGCATGGCGATGCATGCCTATATTCCCAACTACCGAGGAAGCTGAGGCTGCTGGATCTCTTGAGCTCAGTAATTCTGAGCTAAAGTGGATTAAGCTAATCCCCACTATGTCCAGCCCCAACATAGTGAGCCCTTGGGGCTTGAGGGATACCAAGTTGTCTAAGGCAGATCAAACTAGCCCAGGTTAGAAATGGAGCTGTCCAAAGCTCCAGCGGCCATCAGAGCGGGTCTTGGCCTGTGAGTAGCTCTGACACTTCCAGCCTGCAATTGAAGATCCAGGCTTTAAAAAAGAAATGTTGATAACGAAAACAGAAATGATGAAGAACGAAAGGGGAAACTGTCTATAGAGACATACAGTCACAGATTGTAAAACAATGTATACAAAAGAAGGAAATAGGAAAAGGTAACTAAGATTGAACATAAAAAGGTATCCTGATCCCATAAGAAGAGTGTGAGGAGACTACAGCCCGGCATAAAGTATGACTGGGTAAGAACTGCCAAGAATAACAAGAATTTGGGGAGGCAAAAGAAAGATCAAAAGAGGAGAGGATTGGCCTGGTGCTCAGTATAGATGATACTGGATGGCAGAGAGAAAGCAGGCTTAACTTAACTATCATTTTGCTTCTGCTTTCTCTTTCAAGGAGAATGATCTGGTTTGGGAAAGTGAGAACAAAAACAGTTAAGAGAACATTGAAATCCAAGACCAATGAGAAGGTGGCAAGAAGGGCAGTAGTTTCCCTTATTGAGTTCAAGTCACCAGGCTGGGGTGAACCTAATCTCAGGGCACTGAAAAGGGTGGCTGATATGATTGTTAAACTGTCAGTGATCTCTGAATGGAGAACAGAAGTGCTCTGGGGCTGAAGATGGAGCAATGTCCTGCTTTTCCAAAAAGGGAAATGGGTGGGCTTTTTCAATTGTAGTTTATTGAGCTTCACTTTGATTCCTGGGAAAATGCAAGAATGTGTTATTAAAGGAATGGTTTGTGAATATTTTGAAAGTGGTGGTCACTAAGGGGTAGCAGTAAAGGACAGACCAATGCAGACAGATCATTTTTAGTGTCTACGGTTAGTTGACTACTAGATAGAAGAGTGAAAGGGATGTTATAGATGGCATGTGCTTGAATAACAGCAATGCATTTATTTGTTTGTTTGTTTGCTATGATCACCCCGAGCTCAACGTTCACAAAAAACACCAGTGAATCAATAGTCCAACTAAAAGTGGCATCAATTTCCATCCTAATTGCCAAAAGTTGAACAATTTACATCCTTATCAAATGGGGGAAACTCCAATCAAATTAAACATGCCTTAGCAAAAATAATTACAGTGGAGAACATATACAAACCACAGTTCTTGACCATCTATAAATATTAATTTAACTGTTGGTACTTTGAATGTAGATATGTATTTATCCCTTGACTAACCAAATGACATGACTAGAGAAATGAATCATATCAGTCATGAAATTTTCACTACAAATGAAACCAAGAAGAAAAAGTTTGTAGCTGTCAAGTGGAAGGATGGCTCACAGGTACTTCTTGTAAAGTCTAATGAAGAAATTGGGTTTTATCATGCAGCAAAAGGCAAGAAGAAATATTATTTCACAGAACATTTCACATTGCTTTGTGTATTATGATTATTTGCAAAAATACAACCATGATAGCAACTGAAATTTATGTAACCACTTCTGTTGCAGAGAGTGAGGAGGTTGAAAAGTTGTATGAAGAACTCAATATGATCTTCCAAACTAAATCAACATCTTTTTTAATACTGGATGATTTCTTTGCTGTAGTGGCCATAGGGAAGGAGAGTGAAAAACATTTTAGAAAATATGTCTCAGGAATAAGAAACCAAAAAAGGTCAAAAGTTTATGTATTGCATGGAATCAGAATGCCATCTTCAAGAAGAAAGTTGGGAGATGCTGGATAGGGCAAGCACCAAAAACACCATGAAAAATGAAATTGATCATTAACCAACAGAAAATAAAATAAATGAAATATGGTTCCCAATGTAGTGGTCATTTCTAAATTATGTGCCTGTATACAGTCACACAATTGATGTTTAAAGCAAAGATAAAGTCAACACCAATATGGAAAAGAGAAAAAAAATGAGAAGATATGGCATACAATTAAAAGAGCTCCATCCTGACCTATTTAAATATACTTTCCTTTTCAATGACATTTTTAGGGTAAAGGCTTAGTAAGGGGATCACTGGATCAAACTTTAGTGACAAAATTTCAAAAGATTTCAATCAGTTAGAAATTGAGTTGATTTTGCTAAGATGATATTTAAAGATGTTGAATAAAAATCACTCTACTTGGGTTCAAAAAATCAACTGTGCAATTAGGGAAGCTGAGGGATAGCTAGAGAACATTTGATATAAAAATTATCTGGAGTTTTAGTGGAATGCAAGCTCAATATTCATCAACAACATTGCACAAGAGATTTAAAAGCTGATATGATTTAAGGAAAAATTTTAATAAGCTGAAGAACATTCACAGGAGGGCAATGAGGATGACGAGAAGACTGCAGCCCATATCCACTGATGGACTGAAGGAACTAGGGATGTTTAAGCTGAAGAAGAGGAGACTTAGTGTAGATGACAGCTGTCTTCACATTCTTAAAAGGTGGTCATGTAGAAGAGTGCTTAAGCTTATTTTCCTTGTCCCCAGAGGGTACAACAAGGTGCAAAGGTGGAAGCTGCAGAGGCAGATTAGCTGAGTCATGAGTCACTAATCTCTGAGGAATTAAACATGAGTATCATTCCAAGAGCAATGGAGAAATCCATGGTGGGTAGAGGTTGCAATACCTAACAAAGAACCAACTGCAAAGTAGAACTGGGGTTAAGGACATAAAGAAATGTAGGATCAAACAAGATGTACTGGGTGAGGGGCAGGGGTGAAAAATATCTGGAGCATTGGTAGTGGGCTCCACTGGTATCTGCATGATGCCAAGAGAAAGCAAGGAAGGCCTCCAGTGGTGGGTGCATCCCCTATGGCAGGAGAAACATGTGAGCACATTCATGGACAAGAGTCCTACAGGATGGGCAGGCAGGGAAGGAAGGAAGGAAAAAAGAAAGGAAGGAAGGAATGGAGGGAGGGAGGGAGGAAAGAGGGAAGAAAACAAGCATTTATTAAGTGCCTGACACAGGCCAGGCACCATGTTGTTTGTTCAGTCATTTCAGTTGCATCCAACTCCTCATGATCTCATCTAGGGTTTTCTTGGCAAAGATACTATAGTGGTTTGCCATTCCCTTCTCTAGCTCATTTTACAGATGAGGAAACTGAAGCAAACAGGGTTAAGTGACTTGCCCAGGGTCACACAGCTAGTAACTGTCTGAAGCTGGATTTGAATTTAGGAAGAAGAGTCTACCTGACTCCAGGTCCAGCACTCTATCCATTGTGCAACCTAGCTGCCCCAATATGCTACCAGAAACCATGCAAGTCATTTTATGAATATTGTCTCATTTGATCATCACAACAGCCCTGGGAGGTAGTTGCTATTATCGTCCCCATTTTATAGGTGAGGGAACCAAGGCAGATAGAGGTTAAATGATTTGCCCACAGTCACACAACTAGTGGGCAGCCAGGTGATTCAGAAGAGTGAGGAAGGGGCTTGAAATCAGGAAGTATTACCTTCATGAGTTCAAATTTAGCCTCAGATTTGATCCCAGGTCTTCCTGACTTCAAGTCTAGCACAGCACCCATTGTGGGGGGGGGGGGTTTGGAGAGACAAGTGTAGGAGATCTTGACATGCACAGCTCCCTTAAATCTTTTATATTCCTGGAAAACAAGCATTGCTTTCAGGGCAGCTTCAGGTAGCTTTCAGGGTACATCAGGTGAGGCCAGTGTTCCATTCCTACCACCTACAAGGGCAAGGAGGCCTGCAGGTGGGATAGGGGATCATTAAGGGATGTTTATTTCAATTTTCATTCTCACAGAGCTTTGGATATCTGGCCCAGATACAGTACTTTGTCATATAAGTAGAAAAACTTGTGTTAATCCTTCCCACTGGGTGTAATTCAATTGAACAGGCGATATAACAAAATGCTGGCTGAGACATAAGCACAGTTAAGATGCAGTAACTAATTAAAATAGCACTAAAACTCAAATGATATCTTCCTCTGGATCATTAAATGTGGCATTTCCCACTGTTTAGACTCTAGTGCTAGTAATGATTTGTAGGAACACTCTTTCAAGGCCCTGCACAGTGAGGGCTGCCCTACTCAGTCTCTGAGCACTTCCTCCATGTCCCCTGTGCTTCAGCCAAAATGGAAGCTTCTTCATCCCTAGCCCAAACACTGAGCTCTGTCCTTTGCTCACCCTGTTCCCTTACACCTGAGATGCTCCATCTTTCCTCTTCACCTGTTGTATTCCTAATTATCCTTGCAATCTCAATTCATATGCCACCTTGGCCAGGAAGATTCCCCCTAATCTCTCTGGTGGGTAATAACTACCTTCCCCTGCCCTTGTGCTGTCATATAGCACTTACTATGTGATACTGTGTATTAGAGCTGTCTTTATTCATGTCTTATGCAACTGACAAATTACATGGTACCCCTGAACTTGTTTCCTCATCTGTAAAAGTAAGTGACAGAGACAGGATACGAGCCCAAGTCAGATCACTGTGCACATTCCACTGTTATCATGCTGCTTGAAATCTTTGGTTTTTAGCTGATTTCATTTCCCAATACATCCTTTTGTATTCTCCCATCCAGAGTGCTGTCTCTTAGAACAAAGAATAATGAAAGTAGGCGGGGGGGGGGGGGAGAAGCAGTTCAGCAAAGCTGACCAAATATCCATAAAATTTGAAAGTAGATGCAAAATTTCAAATCCACAGTACCGTACTCTGCAAAGAAGAGAGGAAGATATTACATTCTAATATCTCTTCTTTGTGGCCAAGTTTGATCATTATAATTATGTAGCACTCAGTTTTTTGTTGAGCTTTCTATTTCTATTGTTGTAGTTAGTATGTATATTGTTTACCTGATTCTACTTACTTTACTTTGCATCAGTTCATATAAGTCTTCCCATATCTCTCTTTGTTTTTCACGTTAGTTTATCATTTGTCTTCTACTGAAGCCCATATGCAAGCTAATCCTGGATTTAGACTGGGAAGGGACCTGAGAAGTCATTGAGCCTAAACCCCTCATTTTAAATGAAGTGACTTGCTCAAAGTCATGTATGGTAAACTGGCAAAGCTGGCATTTGTTAAGGAAGGGATTTGAACCCAGGTCCTTTGACTCCAAATTGTATCAAGATGTCTGCTCCTAGACAGTCAACTTACAAATGTGCTTATTTTCTAGGCTGGGGTATGGTAGAGGTGGGGCAGACTTTCCACCCACTGAGTTGTATTCAATATGTAGCCACTGATCTTTAGGTTATTATCCCTTTCCTCATCTTATCTGTCTCTTCTTCCCCAAGGAGAGGAATTTATAGAATCTGAGAATTTCGGCATTGGAAAGGGCCTCAGAAGTTATCTAACCCAAACAATGCCAATGTAGCAGTCTCCCCTACAAAATTCCATTCAGCCTCTGCCTGAAGATCCCCCATAAAGGGAGACTCAGGACTTTCCAAGGAATCCCTTCCTTTTTTGGGGGGGGCAGTTATGATAGTTAAAATATATTTTTTTCCTTATAAGGAGCTGAAATTTACCTTTTTGCAACTTCTACTCAGTGCTTTTGGTTTGGCCTTATCCTCTCTGGTGCTAAGATGAAATCCTTTTGGAGGAAGGAGGCAGGGCAAGATGGTAGACATGTCCCCAGACTTCAGTTCATTCCAGCAACTTTGACTCTCATTTCTTTCCAGAGAGCGTAGGTTAACTCTGCTTTGTTTCTATCTGCTATAGGCTTAGAATGAGAACTCTAGTACCATTCATAGAACCAAATTTCACTACAATCAAAACTCTGATCTCAACAACAGAAATTTTAAATGACATGTTCTTTTCATTAAAAACTTTTATTATTGTTGTTGTTGAGTCATTTTTCAGTTGTGTCCAACTCTTCATGACCCCATTTGGGTTTTCTTGGCAAACATACTAGAGTGGTTTGGCATTTCCTTCTCCAGTTCATTTTACAGATGAGGAAACTAAGGCAAATGGGGTTGGATTTGAACTCAGGAAGATGAGTCTTCCTGACTCCAGGCCTGGCCCTGTATCCATTGTGCCATCCAGCTGCCCAAAACATTTATTAACTTACTCCTAAAAATTTTACTAGTATCTTTTATTTTTTCTATCACCTTATTCCAAATATATCCTTTTCTTTACCCTACCCAGAAGGCTACCATCTATAATAAAGAATAAAGAAGAAAAACAACAACAAAACAAACCAATACACCTGAATTTGATAGTATGTGTGGCATTCCACAACCATAGTCCCTCACTTCTGCAAAGAAGAAAGGGGAGGTGCACTGTATTGCATCAATTGCACTGTATTGAGTTTCATCTGGTGGTGGTGTTTTTTTTTCACTTTTATTGTTCTATGTGGGGTTCTTTTCAGTGATTTCTGTCCATTTTCTAGTCAGTAGCCCAGTGTAATAGTCATTTACTGTTATAGTTTTAACAAATTTAACAAATTGCCACATTGTCAAGAATCTTGCTATCTTGTATGTATTCATTCAAGAGTGTGCGATATGCACACTACAGGGCCAATCAGAATGGAATAGTGAAAAGAGCATTGACTGGAACAGAAGGTCAAAATCCAGCTCTGAAACTTACCACCTGTGTAACCATGGCTGTCAAACTCCCTCAACTTAGTTTTTCTTGTATGTATTATTAGAGTATTGGATTAGATGGTCTCCAAGGTCCCTTACAGGTTACCCAGGTCTTATAAGTAATATGACATGGGGAGCTCTTCTGGTAAAGGAAATCACAAAATCATTGAATCTCAGAGTTGGAAGGACCATGAGACACAATTAAGTCCAACCTGTGAGACTTTTTGCAAATGCCTACACAAAAACCTCACATACAATATATCCAACCAGTGATCATCCAACCTTTGTTGTGAGACTTCATCCCTTCCTCCTGAGGCAGCCCATTCATGTTTTGGGGATTGGGACCTGTTCCACTCGTTAGGGTAATTCTTCCTTAAATCAAGCCTAAGAATGCCTCTCAGCCCTTTAGGTATTTGAAAATGAGTTTTTAATATTAGATACCTACTCAAAGCTACTTAAAATCAGATTTTTGTCAATGTTATTCCACTGAATGTTGTTATTCACAATGAAAGTATATTTTGGAATTTTTTTTAAAACAACTAACATTATCCAGAAATGTTGAGATATATTCATTTACAACAGAAGTGTGTAAGAGACGTGTTTGTTTGTGACATTTAAGATTTTCAGGGACTAATATAGTCCTTCTATCTTTTATGAATCAAGACATTGTGAAATTGATAATTTTCTACTATTGCTAGTTTTTGGTTTACATGCAAAGAGAAAATGAAATCTTAATCGTGAGATTTAGCTTTTCCTTGAACAGATGCCACTTAGGTAATTACAATGGAGATCATCCAGGACGGTATTACTTTCAGATATCCTTTTCCTGTTGTTCCATTAAACCTCGGAAATGCTGCGAAAATGCCAGTATTTTGGCAAATAACAAGTGCTTGATGAAGCCAATGGGCATCATCATAAAAATACACTACTCATTAAAGAGTGAGAAGCATGTAAGATGGCGAGTTGAAGGCTGAAGGAACATCAAGGCTACCCACAAAAATTCAAGCCTCCTACCCAAGTCATATCCAGGGCGGAATGGATTCGTGCCATTGAAATGTGGGTGGCCTGGCGACTTCGAATGGGCAGCCACATACCTTCCTGCCTATAAAAAGTCCTTGCAATTACGGAAGCACGGCAAAGTTGATTGATAATGTGTCAGGTTGCTTTACTTGGGAAATGATTGCTGTGCCAATGAACCTCCTCTGCGGTCATCTCCTGCAACCCTAATGGGCAACTATTCTTCCTGTTAAAGGGAAGATTGCCCACAACAGTTTTCCACCGGACTGTGCCCCACCAAGAGAGTTGGTTGACATTCATATGGCACCAAATGTTTATTGGGCTAATAATATTGAAAGCAAATTTTTGATTCAGCATAAAAGCAACTAGAGTTGGGGATGAGCTGTATTTGGCTAAGCCATCTTTAATTAATTCAATGTATTCTTGGTCCCAGATAATAAATGAGGAAAAACACTTTCCATTTCTTGGTAGAGAGGTTGAGGTACTTTGTATATAGTCAGAAATGGGCTCTATGTCAGTTTTCTTTACTTTTTCCTTGTTAAAAGAGAGGGGTCTTTGGAAGGAATGGGGCATATCAGGAAATAAATGTACAAAAATACAAGTCATCCATGAAATATTTTAAAAGAAAATTAATTGGAAATCTTCCATTTTTTTCTACAGGGCTTTCTTTATTTCTTCTTTTCTTTTAAAAATCTATACCAATAAATGTGGTTTAATATGCTTTTGGCCTTCAAGTATACACAGGTAGCTGGGTGGTACAGTGGATAGTTTTGTACTTGGAATCAGGAAGACTTGCATTCAAAACCTACCTTAGATATGTACTAGCTATGTGACCCTGGGAAAGCTACTTAACTGCTCTCTGCCTCAGTTTTCTCACCTATAAAATGGAGATAATATTAGCACCTACCTCATAGGATTATTGTGGGAATAGATGAGATAATGTTTGTAATGTGCTTTGCAAAACTTAGAAGTTCAATTCACAAGCTATTGAAGTATTTAAATAGCTAAATGCTAGCTATTGTTATAGTTATTTTTATATTAAGAGCAGATAGGTGGCATAGTGGCTAAAGTGCTGGGACTAGACTCAGGAAGACCTGAGTTCAAATCCGGCCTCAAGCATTTATTAGCTATATGACCTTGGGCAAGTTACTTAAACTCTGTTTGCCTCAGTTTCCTCATATATAAAATGGGATAAAATGTAGCACTGACTTACCCCAACAGGGTTGTTATGGGGCTCAAATGAGATAATATCTGTAAAGCACTTTGCAAACTTTAAGATGCTATGTAAAATAATAATGATACTAATTATTTTATTACTTTTTTTCTCATATTTTTGTATAGATGGAGTGAAGAGACTTGGTGTCCCTGTTAGCTCAATTTTATCCAAAGAGCATTTATTTAGCACCCACTATTGTTGTTGGGGTAATGGTGACAAAACTCAGATAATTCCTGTCCTAAAGTAGCTTACATTCTATTTGGAAAGGTATCACAAGTGCATAATTATGTGACTACAAAGTAATACTACATAGACAAAGTCTAACAACTGGGATCATCTTGAGCTAAAATTTGAAGGAAGTCAGGAATCCTAAGGGACAGAGGTGAGGAGGGAGAGTTCTCCAGGTATGGGAAAAACCAGGGCAAAGACACAGAGGTGAGAAATGTACCGTCATTTATGACACACGACAAGTTGAGCAGCCACAGCATAGGAGCATGAGAAGAAAAGTCATGTGCCAAAGGTCTAAGAAGGTAGATTGAAGCTGGATTATGAAGGACTTTACACAATAAACAAAGAGCTTGTATTTTATTGTAGAAACAAAAAGGAGCCTCTGTGCGTTTTGGATCAGAGGAGTGACATGCTCAGATCTGTGTTTTAGGAATGTTCTTTTGGCAGCTGTGTGAAGGACAGAGAGTCTGGAAGCCAGCAGGACCACGTCCAAGTTTATTGTCAATGATTTAAGAGAGAGCTGATGAGGTCTGAACTAGAGTGGTGTCTACAGGAAAAGAGAAAAGGATTGATGGAAGAACTATGGTGGCAGTTTGGTCAAGCTTTGGCCATTGATTGGATATAGCAGATGAGTAAGAATCAAAGATGAGCCCAAATCTGTGAATCTAAAAAGTAATAAAGAAGTTAGGAAGAGGGACAGATTTAGATGGAAATCTAACGAGAGTTTTTGTTAATATGATGGGCTTGAGATGCCTATGGGCCATCCTGGTGGAGCTGCCTAGCAGGTGGTTGGTGATACAGTCCTGGAACTCATGAGAAAGGTGAGGGCAGGATATGTAGGTACAGGAGCTATCTGCATAGAGATGAATATTGGTCCTATGATAAGGAGAGAGACAGACAGACAGAGACAGACAGACAGAGACAGAGAGGGAGAAGGAGGAAGGCAGGAAAAGAAGGAGGGAAAGCAAGAGGGAAAGAAAAATGGAGGGAAGGAGAGAAAGAAAGAGAGAGTGAGAAAAGAGGGAGGGAGGGAAAGAGGGAAGAAGAAGAAAAGGAAAAAGAGAGAAGGAAGAAAGGAAAGAAGGAAGAAGGAAGGGAAAAAAAGAAGGATAGGAAGGAAAAGAGAAAAGATCACCCACAACAGAATGCTTCCACTCACTACAGGGGTGGAGAGTCCCTAGACAATGTTCCCACAAGAGTAGCTAAAGAGTTATCATATATAGGTAAGCAAGAATACCCGTAGTTGTGTCATGAAAGCTGAAGGAGGAGAGTGTAGGCAGGAAGAGGGGTTGGTCAACAGTGTTTGAGCTGTGGAGATGTTTGAGAAGGAAGAAGACTAAAAATTACCTTTGAGATCATTGGGAGCTTTGGGGAGAGAAGTTAGTCTCATGGTAGCAATAAGTAACACATTAGGGGCTTGTGAAGGCAGCAGGAGGTGGGGAAATAGAGTGATAAGTAGCCTCAGAGCTTTCCAGGAGTTTGGCCATGGAAGGGAAGGTGGACAGAATGCAAACTTGAAAGAATGGCAGAGCCAGGTAAGGGTTTCTTGCTCTGGAACTGGAAGATCTGAGTTCCGGTCCCATCTGATATTTGCTGCCTATGTGAACTTGGGAAAGTCATTTAATATTCTTAGATGTCAGATTCTTCATCTGTGAAATGAGAGGGTTAGTTTAGATTTCTTTGAGGTCCCTTTTAGATCTTTTATCCTATGAATTTTAGAGAAAGAAGGTATCATCCAGGAGGGTTAAGTTCCTAGAAGAGAAAGGAATTTGGTTCAAGAGCCCAAGTAGAGAGGCTGACTTTGGCAAAGAGAAGGACAACCTTTTCATTAGAAAAATTTTCATTAGAGAATAGAGATAAAATCCAGGGGTTATGAGGCATAGCTTTGTCCCAAAAAAGGAGAGTTTCCAGTAGATGGCCTCTATGTTCTTGTTAAAACAGATGGTGAGGTCTACCGCTGAGACTGAAAGGGACAGGTGATTTGAGAAAGAACAGAGAAGGCTTGGACAAGCCATCATGCTTTTTGTGTGTATGCCCATATGGTTGTGTCCTCATGTCTTCCCTGGCAAAATGTGACTCCAAAGCATGGACCATTTCAATTCTGTCTTTGTATCCTTAGCACCTTGCACAGTATGTAGCATAGAGTAGGTGTTGAATGATTAAGAGATAGTGTCTCCACTATCAAACAGATTACCATGTAGGAGTAAAAGTCGAGTTGGGCTTAATAGCATAAATTTGTATTGGACCCAACTGGCATGGTTGTATGACTTCTTCCAGAATCATTCAGCAATACTGGAAAGGGAGAATATAGTCAACAAAGCTTCATTCTTCCATCATCATTAAAATGCCAACTGGACCCATCCCAGGACCAGAGTTTCAGCTGCTAGGGAAGACAAGAAACCAATATTGCCTCAACTTATTGTGTGAGGGCATGGGGTAAATCCAGTTCCTTCCTGCAAAGGGTGAGAAAGTCAACCATGCTTTGGTTAACAGGCTCTGTCCCCCTCCAAACCTTCCCTTCTCAACTTCTGTATTTTTAGGTAGGGATGATGGTAGCACTATTTTCCTGTTTGCCCAATTTCAAAGCTTTCAGAGTTATATATTTGACTCATTCTTCTCCTCTCCCTCATTACCACAACCGAAGAGTTGCTTTGTTGCACAAACTCCACAATATCTTTCCCACTTACCTTTTCCTCTTACTCAAGCCATTACCTCTGTCCTGGTTTATTGATTCTAATAGCCTACTAACTCATTGCTCAGTCTCTAGTCTAACCCCTTTCCAAACCATCCATCATTAAAATTGCTGAAATAATTTTCCTAATGCACAGTTCTGACCATGTCATATCCTTGCTCCCTCCCTTCTTTAATCTCCTGATTGCTTCAAAGATAAAATATAAACTCTTTAGCCTGGAATTTGGGGCTTCCCAAAATCTGACTCCCACCTGCCTGTCTGTTCTTATTTTATATCTTTTCCTTTTGTTCATTGCACATACCATTCACATGAAACTACCAGTTATTTCTCAGTCTCTTCCTTTTTAGTAGTAATTTTATACTTTAAACTTAAATACAAAATGAGAAAAGAAAAAAAAACATTGCCATGTACACAGCAGACCATGAGAAGATTCAATACAAAATAACAAATTTCCATTTTAAGAAAACATATACTAAATACTACACATTGTTTTCAAAGCTGCCCAGCTTTTTTCATTGCTCACTTATTGGTTTTCTTTTGTTCTTTGCAGTGCACTTTTTACTTTATTTTTCCCCCTCCCTCTCCCCCCCATCCTAAAGAAGGCTACAATTAAGCATGGATATATAGACATATACATAGGATCTATAAACATACACATACATACACATATACACTTATACACATGTATGTAAGACTGTACTATGCTTATTTCCTCCTATCATCTGTTTCTCTGAAGGTGGATAGCATCTTCCTGCATAAGTCCAAGTTTTTTCATGTTTTTCTAAATCAACCAGCTCATCATTTCCTATACCACAGCAATATTCCAACCCAATCACAGCCTATCCCATTGTCTATGAAAGGTCCCTCCCCCAATTTTCTATGTTCTTTCTGTTCTTGGCTACATAGGTTTTATTTCTACAAGAAAATTTTAATTAAAAAAAATCAAAATTATCACTTTTACACTTCAGCAATGCTCTCACCTTATAATATAGTTTAAGGTCTGATACTTCTGAATCTTCTCCCTTTATATCTTTTTTCCCTGGTTTCTTTGAAGTTCCTGACCTTTTGTTCTTCCAAATGAATTTTGATAATTTTTTCTAACTCAGTAAAATACTTTTTAGTAATTTAATTGGGATGACATTGAATAGATTCATTAAGTAAAATTGTCATTTTAAAAATTATATTGGCTTTACCTATCCATGAACAGTAAATATTACTTCAATTATTTAGATCTGAGTTTATTTGTATAAAAAGTATTTTATGTTTATGTTCATATAGTTCCTGTGTCTGTTTTGGCACGTATACACTCATATTTTATACTGTCTAAGTATTTTAAATGGTGTAAAACAATTGAATAATATTGTTGACATAGTGTAGTTTCTCTATTTTTCACTTTTGATTAAATCTATTTTAACTTTAACTTTGTCTGAGATCAATTACTATCCCTGCTTTTTTTACATACTAAATTCTACTCTTAGCCTTTATTTTATCCTTGTGTCTGTCTCTCATTTTTATAATGTTTCTTGAAAGCAACATATTGGTGAATTCAAATTTTTGATCTGCTATTCATTTCCATTTTATGGGTAAATTTATCCCATTCACATTCTAAGTGACAATTATTTGTGTATTTTCCTCCTTCCTATTTTTCTCACTATTCTTCTTACCCTATTTACCTGATCCCTCCTCACTCCTCTGCTTTACTTCTATCTATTACCTTGCTTCCTATTCCTTAACCTATCCACCCCTCTAAGTCCCTCCCTTATCCTCTCCCCACAACCCTATCCCCTTGCCCTCTTACTTCTTTCCAGAATTTAGAAGTCTTTGACACCCATCTATATATATTGGTCCCTCTAACCCATTCCTGATGAGAGTAAGGTTACTGCACTACCCACCCTTCCCCCATTAGCTTCTTCTGTATCAATATTTCTTTTATACTTCATTTGTATGAGATAATTACTCCTTTTTATCTCTCCCTACACAGTTTTATTTTTTTAGAATGCCCCCATCGTACTCAGCTCAGCCTATGCCTTTCTTTCTAACTACCCAAATAATGATGACAATCATAAGAGTACTGCTAATATTTTCACAAAAATGAAGTAAAAAATTTGACCTTATGGAGTCCCTTATAATCGGTCTTTAATGCTTACCTCATATTTCTCTTGGATGTTATATGTTGGATTTTTCCTTAATTTCTGGGAGTTTTGGTCACAAAACCTTGAAAGTCTCTGAGTTCATTAAACATCCATTTTTTTCCCCATTCAGGATTATACTTAACTTTGCTAGGTAAGATACCCTTGGTTGTAACCCCAACTTATTTGCTCTACAGAATGTAGTATTGCAAGACCTAGACCTATGGTTCTTCAATGTAGCAGCTAGCAGGTCTTTGTAACCTTTATTGTAGCTGTATGATACTTAAATTGTTTTTTTCTTTGTTACTTCCAATATTTTCTCCTTAACCTGGGAACTTTGAAACTTGGCTATGATATTCCTGTAAGTTTTTCTCCTGGGATCTCTTTCAGGTTGTCATCAGTGGATTTTTTTCTATTTCTATTTTGCCTCTTGTTCTAGAACTTCATGGCACTTTTCCTTGATAATTTCTTGTAATATTGCATCAAGATTCTTTTTTTAATTGTAATTTTCAGGTATTTTGACTATTCTTATATTATTTCTCCTCAATCTGTTCTCCAGATCAGTTGATTTTCTGATGTTTCATTTTCCCTTCTATTTGTTCATTCTTTTGATTTTGTTTTATAATTTCTTGGTGTCTTAGAGTGTAATTAGCTTTGCCCAATTCTAGTTTTCAAGAAATTATTTTTTCTTTAAGTTTTTGATTTTTTATTTCCAGTTTATTTCCAGTTTCTTTTCATAATTTTCTTGGATTGCTGGGGTTTTTTTTTCTATTTTTTTCTCAATCTCTTCTATTTGATTTTTAAAGTCTTTTTAAAGTTCTTCCCAAAACTCTTTTTGTGCTTGGGACCATTTGATGTTTCTCATTGAAAAAGAGTGGCTTTTTTAGCTCCATATGAACCCAGATCTTCTCTATCCCCATAGTAACTATCTATGGTTGGGTTCTCTCTCCTTTGCTAACTGACTTTTATTTACTTTTATTTTTTTTTTAGCAGCTATTAGTGTAATCAAGTTGTAGTCGCAAAGTATGGGGAATGATACCACAAGCTTCCAGTCTTTCTTACTGTTATTTTCTGAGGTCTGTCTAAAGGCCCAGTCTTGGGCTCTACTCTTCAACTCCTAAGCCACAGCTAGGGCTCTCAGCCCCTCTGCCCTGTAAATGATCTTGCATCTCTCCGGTGGCTGCAAACTACAGTTGTCTTCTCTGCTCTGGAGCTGAAGCCAGGAACTCTGCTCTCCTGCAAATCTCACAGTCAACAGAGTCCCTGCCCCTCACTACTGCACTTGCCAGGTGTGTGCCAGCTCCTTCTCCCCGAATCCATGTTCCTGGACACCTCTGGTAAGCACGGTTGTGCTTGCCACTCCTCAATAATGGAAAGTCCTTCGATCTTCAACTGCTCAGCCATTAGACCCCCACACTGTCTGTGAGATGCAAGTTTCTAAAACTCAGTCTCAATCCAGCTGCCCCTGGGGCTTGTTCTTTTCTGATTCTGTAGAGTGGGCCCAGAGCTATTTGCACTTCACTCTGGACGAACCTCCTGGGTCAGGTCTTTCCTGTGGTCTTCTCAAATTGTCTTAGTCGGACAACTGCTTTACTCCATGTTTATTTCTGCTGCTTGGAGGCAATGTTCTGTCTTTTTTTTTTTCTGTAGGAAATTTAGAGAGCTGAAAGTTTTCTGACCATCTTCCCAGAATCCTCTAACCCCAAGTTTCTTCTTGTATTCTTCCTGTCTTCTTGCATTCAAGTAGAATCATTCCCAATGCCTAGAAAACATTCCTCTCTTCTCTCCATCTGTTGAAATTTGTTCATTTCCTTCCAGGATCAGTTCAGAGAGCACCTCCTCAATAAAGCCTTCCCTCATGTCCCCAGCTAAAAGTGATCTCCTCTCTTTCAAGTTTTCTTAGAATACCTTTTCTGCACTTGTATTACAGTCTACTTTGTAGCCTAATTAATTGTTGGTGTATGTATGTGTGTGTGTGTGTGTGTGTGTTCATATGCATATATGTATGCATATGTATTGTGTGTATGTATATATATATATATATATATATACATACATACACACTTACATATGGGACACAGATAGGTGGTTCAGTGGTTAGAATGCTAGATTTGTAATTAAGAAGATCTGAGTTCAAATTTGCCTTCAGACATTAGCTATGTGACCTTGGACAAGTCACTTAGCTTGTTTGCCTTAATCCACCGGAGAAAGAAATGGCAAACCACTCCAGTACCTTTGCCAAGAAAACTCTATGGACAGTGTGATCCTCAGGGTCATAAAAAAATCAGACACAACTGAATGCCTGAACAACAACAATAGTATATACTCATATGTGTGTATGTGGTTTCCCCAGCTCCATGAGGGCAGGGACTATTTCACTGATAGATATCTTTATATTCCAAGCACCTAGCAAATATGTGACACAGAATAGGTGCTTTATAAGTATTTGATAAATGATTCATCAATCAATAGTGTCTCCACTATTAGAAGATAAAATCCTTTAGGAAAGGCACTGTCATTTTTCATCTTTACAAGCATCCCTAGCCCTAGCATCCTACATGGCAGACAGTTTATAAATATTTATTTAATTGAAATGAGAAAATGCTGAATTCTGGAAGGCTGTATCAAAGATGTGATGTATAAAAGAATTGGGGGGTCAAGTAGAGAGAAGAGGAAGTCAAGATGGCTTAGGACACTATGGAACTGCAATGACAGGTATACAACTCCTCAGCTTTCAGGATAAAAACAGAGAAGACAGGGCTCTTTTCACTCCCTTGACAGTATAGGGGCCAAAGAATGGAGGGCTTCCCACAGTAGGAATGAATTTTTGTCATCGAAGGCATTTTTCTCCTTTGGTTAGGCAGCTTGCATTAGAGTCGACATTGTTATCTCTCCAAGCCAATACTGCACTAAATTTACAAAGTAAAAAAAGTTGAAAGTTTTCTTGGGAACAGAAGCTCACCCACACTGCACATGTATGGCATTTCTGATTGCTCAAAACTCTCCAAATTTAAGTCTCTTTTTAGAGGAGGGAGGATAAGAACACAATCGTTCTGTATTCTGGAGTGTTGCAATGATATAATGATCATTGACAGAATTCACGCCATTTGGATTTCTGGTTTTCTAAACAGAAATTGTGTCCTAAGAGAGAAGCTGTCCAGACAGCTTCAGGTCTACATTTAACTGAGCATATCAATGCCCTCTCCTCTTCACCCCTCCTCACAACGTACTGCTGTGCTCAGAGAGAAATCTCCTAACTCATGTTAAATTTCACCTATTTAGAGATGAAGATAATTTCAACATTATTTTATTTTAACCTGTCACAATTTCCATGGAAGGCATGATGTATTTGCCTATAAGACATGACTCCTATTTTTCTCTAACTTATTGCTTGTTAAATAAATGTAAGTAAGGAACCAAACATTATTGAAAAAGGGCTTCCCCATGGGGCCGCCCCTGGGATGTTATTCTGAACTTACCACACTTGTAGCATTCCAATTCAGGACTGCTTTTCGATAGAGATTTATAGACTTGCTGAGCTGGGCCAAATTTGTATATCCAATTACTAGCTAAGCAGAGCTGTTTGTAGCCTTAGGCAAAGTCAAGAGCCTGCTAATTGCATCCTACCAGGAACTGACTAGTAAAAGAGTACCCCACACAATTCCTGTCTGATAGAACCTGAAGAACCAAAGTTTTCCTTCCAAATATCTTATTTCACATCTAAGACTAAAGAGAAATACTGCCTCTCAGGCCATGAAAATCTTATTTAATGTTGCTACCCTGATTTTTTCATATTAAGACCTTTCATGAAGGGAACTACTTTATGCATTGAACAGTTTGTCAATATTATTTCAATCCACATTTATGTTATATAATGTTAGAATAATTATTGTTTTCTGTTGGATCCTGGACAAATCACTTAAACCCCCAGAGCCCCTAAACAATCCTCTAAGAGTGTTGAGCTGCAAAGGAAGGTACTAGAGGTATCTGTAGAAGGTGTATCCTTTCTGGGAATTCCCTATAACAGTGAAATCATAGGTCTAGAAGCAAACACAATTTGCTTATTTGATTTACGTTTCCCTCATTTGGTGCCTACCACAAATCCCTGGCTCCTCCAGCTGCTAGTGACCTGCCCTCTGAGAATACCTTCTATCTACTCTGTATTTTCAGTTGCTGTTTAGTCTTTTTCAGTTGGGTTCAACTCTTTGTGACCCAATTTGTGGTTTTCTTGGCAAATATACTGGAGTGGTTTGCCATTTTACAGATGAGGAAACTGAGGCAAATAGGGTTAAGTGACTTGCCCAGGGTCACACAGCTAGTAAGTATATACTCCGTATATGTCTTGCATATTCCTAATTATTTACACATTGTCTCTCATTAGAATGTAAACTCCTTGAGGACAGGGACCAGGTTCTCACCTTCTTTTATGTCTCTAGCACTGGCACAAAGTAAGCACTTACATGATTGGTGACTGACTACCACACACAAGTGACATAAAAATGTCCATTAAATGAATGATTAGAATAAGATTAATATTCTGATTATGAATTCAGTAATGTTGCTGTCAAGGTGGTTCAGTTCAAAGAGTCCTGGACTTGTAGCCAGAGGATCTGGGTGCAGATCTCCACTCTGCCTCTTATCAGCTGCATCATCTTGGGTAAGTCACTTAACTTCTGTAGGCCTCACTTTCCTCCTTTGTAAAATTCAGAGATTGGACTAAATGATTTCTGATGTCCCTTACTTTTATAGTCTTAGGATCATGTGATTCTATATCGGAAAATTTGCTCTATTTGTTGTTTTAGAAAGAAAAGTATTATCACTTCTTTGTCAGACAGTCTCGCAGAACATCTCAGCAATCCATATATCAATTTACCAAGTCCATACAAATAATTTGTGATTGGTGAATATATGATGGAGACTTTGGAATGAAATAGACCTGGGAGATTTACATGGAGAGGTTCATACCACCAGTATAAGCTGTTGCTGCTGTTCAGTGATGTCTGACTCTTTGTGACTCGATCTGGGGTTTTCTTGGCAAAGGTACTGAAGTGGTCTGTCATTTTACAAATAAGAAAACTGAAACCAGCAGAGTTAAGTGACCTGCCTACGGTGACACAGCTAGCGAGTGACTGAGGTTGGATTTGAATTGAGGAAGATGAGTTTTCCTGACTCCAGGCGCGGCGTTCTATGCCCTGTGGCGCCCCCTAGTGGTCATTCCTGGTATCAGTGGCAGGGTTCAAACCCAAGTTTCATGAATCCGAGTCCAGCACTTTAGGGCATATTTGCATGTATTAATGCTCCAGCTTCCAGTGCTGTTATTTGCCTCTTTCCCATCAATTGGCTTATATTTATTTTGTATATATTTCTCATATATGCGCAAGCTGTTTTCCCAATGGAAAGTCAGCTCCATGCAGGCAGGGTTGCTTCACTTGTGGTCTTCGGATCCCTAGCACTTGGTACGTAGCTGGCTGTCACATAGCAGGCTCTTAATAAGTGCTTGTTAGTGGATTGATTGATATAAGCATTTAGAGTCAGAGTAGACACTCCATTCATAATAAATGCAGTTGCTCGGCCATGTTTCCTTCATGATAAAGTCAAGTTTCTTCTGCTTTGTTCCATTTGGACTTGGTAGGCAGTTGAGAACTAGGGGAAGAAAAGGTGGAAAGTTTCACCCTTTCAAGAGATATTTATAAAGAGTCCAAGTGGTCTTCACTGACCTGCTCACTCAGTTAGTGTGCCTATTTGGATCATACAGAATAATTTTGTTGATCACTCCTCACTGTTAGAGCAGATTCTTGTTAAATGATTCCCCCTCCCCACCCCCCTCTCCACCTCCCACTGTCCAGAGTGCCCCCCACCACCCACCACTGTAAAATGAGTGGGGAATGGGAAAATTCAGATTATATAATATAGGGAGATTTCTGTTCATATTATCAGAGTATCTTATAGGGAACATAAAACCCCCGTAACTGAATTTGTGCCCGGCCCAGCACTTTCATTGTAATGCAATATCATTGTTGGAAGCTGGCAGCCAACACAGAACCATCTGGCAATCGATACTTGGGCTATCTGCTCGGGTACAAATGAATGCACGCCCTGGTAGAGTGTTTCCATTTGGAGTTACTATCTTTGTGGATTACATGGACATTAGTAAATGAACGTTTCCATGGTGATGCAGTAACTGCATTTTTTCATAGATAATGGCTTGGTATTTTCTTTCCAGATCATAATTAAAGAAATCCAAGTAAAATCAAGCTCCAGCTAAATGGCCGTAGGCACCTTTCATACGGAAAGTTTAAGTTTGAGGCACAGAGTAAAAGCAAACCGTAAATACGTCATGGTAGCTTTGGCCCTGTTGTCTCCTCCAACAAGGGGCAAGCTCCCTGAGGGCAGGGGCTGTTTCCTTTAGTGCTGTATCCCCATGCCTATCATAATGCCTTAGTACTGTTCTAGTACTTGTAGGCACTTAATAAATGTATATAGGTTAAATGCTAGATTTGGAAGGGACCTTAAGAGGCCATCCTGTCAAATCCCTCATTTTATAAGTAAGGAAACTGAGTCCCAGAGAGACAGAGTGGTTTGCTAATGGCCAGAGAGAAAGGGAGTGGAAGAATAGGATAGCAACCCACGCTCACTGACTCCAGATAGGATGTTCTTTATACTGCTTCAACTTCCCTTTCATGGTCCTAAACCCTCCAACCTCTTAAAAGGTATCCTTAAAAAGATACTGCTTTTCGAACAAAATTAGGTAAAGTTCTCAAAGACATTAACTATGGCCTTATGCCACAGAGGAAACTGATGATGAGAGCGTTACAAGTCATGGTTAACGTTTATGTAGAACTTTAAAGTTTGCAAAGTGTTTCACAAATATCTCACTTGATCCTCATGACAATTTGTGACATAGATGCTATCGTTATCCCAATTTTACAGATGAACAAACTGAGGCAGACAGGAGTTAAGTGACTTGCTCAGAGTCACAGATCTAGTAGGTGTCTGAGGGAGGATTTGAACCCAGGTCTTCCCAATTCCAAATGAAGTACTCTATACATGACACAAGCCTGCCTCAAAACTCTTTGGCTTCTGAGTTATGACTCTATGGTATGATGTAAGAGGGAGAAATATAATGAGTAGTCCAGTGCTCAAATATAAGTTGATAGGATCACAGATTTAAAGCTGGAAGAGATCATAAAGGTCATGTAGTTTAACGTCCTCATTTTACAAAGGGGGAAACTGAGGTTCAGAAAAGTTACATGAAAGTAATACTTTGACTTTATATTGCAACCATTTAATATGCTCTTTTTTTTGCAATTATGACATTTTTTAATACAAGTCACAACAATAGGCATAAGAAAGCTTTATGATGAAGGGTTAGAGGAAATGGTGAAATAGAATAGCTAAAAGTCTAGACTTTAATGTTAGACACAGGTAGTTGTGCAACAGAGGCATTATTTTCTCATTAAGTGGTATTGTGTGTATATGTTTGTGTGTGTGTGTGTGTGTGTGTGTGTGTGTCCATAACTGCCAATGATAAAAGAATTCATCAAAGGGCTGCATGTGATCCAACTGAGTCACTTAGAAACAAATAGTAACTGATAAGGATTCTTTTTTTTTCTTTTCCAACCAGATTGTTTTCTTCTGTGTAGGGGGCTGCCTAGAGAGGAACTCCCTCTGCCAAAGGGAAGTGATCTCTTCTCTACCACTTACTGTGTTAGAAGATTGCCTGGGGGAACTGAGAGGTTTAAATGAATTACCCAGAATCCCCCAGCCAGTATGTGGCAAAGGTTTGAACCCAGGTCTTCATTCCTCTAAGCCTCACACTCTATTCTCCATGCCTCACTATCTTTCAAAATGCATTCATATAAGATGTCCTCAAAGTCTTAGTATTAGTTATCAAAACTCAAAACTCCACTAAGATTTTTGGGAACTCCTGCATATAGGTTTCAAGTTTGCTAAGTAATTTTTGTACCTTCGTTTCAGCCTTATAAGTGCTCCAAGAAGTAAGTACAATGGATAGTTCTCCCCCAATTTTAGAAGTGGTGAAATGAATCATGATTGCTAGAAAGTATCAGAGGTGAGATCCAAGTCCAATATTCTATCTCCTATTGCCTCTGAGATGAAAAAAAAGCATTCACGAACACAAATATTTCAGAACTTAAAAAAAAAATGGTCAAACAAAATGGCTCTGCGATTAGTCTCAGTAATCAAAAAATATCCTGTGTATAGACATGGCAAGAGACAGCGGATGGAGGATAGTGGGGTGCTAAGTCTAGGACTGGAAGGGACCTTGTCCAAACCCATCATTTTATGGGTGATTCTGTTGAATGCCTTGCTTTGCCTACTCTCTTAACAATTTTCACTGTGGATTGTCAATGCTAATGTCCATAGAAGACACTCAGTGCAGTCCTTCTGTGCCACCCAATGAGCAGAATGGACTGTCCTGGAAGGAGCCAAAAATATGTGAAAGCCATCAGGCTGTTTGGAGAATCAAATGTCCCAGCCACCATGCCAAGGGGCATTTCATTAATTCCTTTGAAAGCTGCAAGGCTTATCTCTTTGGCCTCTCATTCTGAAAGTGCCCTTTCCTTCCTATTGGAGGGGGTGAGAGGCCACTTAGAAAAGTGTGGGCTTTGTCACTGACCTTGCTGGATAATCCAAGAAGGCCCAGACACATTACCTCTCTCTGACACCCACTGAGGAAGTGGCTGGCCCAAGGCCTGTTTATTTTGAGGCCTTAGCAAATATCCACAGCTGTTTTTCTGAGAAGGCCTAATTATATTCCTTAGATTAGCAGATCTCATCGACTTTGGGGACTTGTTTTCCAAGGGGATAAAGTTCTCTTGCAGGTTTGTACAGTTGGTAAAAGCATATTAATTCTTAGGAAAATTTAAGACAACAAAATAGACCCCTTACTCTATGAAATTTTTAGAAGGATTTTTTTTTCTGTTCCATGACATAAACATCTTTCTTGGGTTAAAAACCATGGTATTGAAATATAGGCATTGCTTTCATTTTGGGGGAGGGAGATTAGGCCTATGATTTCATTGATCTAGGGAACTTCTGGTGTGAAATGTCCCCCCACTGATTGTGAGATTGGCAACTTGTCTATAACTAACAGTCTTAAAGAGTTTCTTAGTTCACTAAAGATTTATATGACATGCCCATGATCATGCAGCTAACATATGTCAGAGGTATGACCTAAAGCCAGGGGCAAAATCTCTTATATCTATTCCCTTTTCTCTACTCACATAGATACTGACTTAGTTACCTCTTAACCTGAGTTATTGGAATCCTCACTAAATTGTCATCCCTGCTTCCAGTCTCTCTCTCTCCCTCTCTCTCTCTCTCTCTCTCTCTCTCTCTCTCTCTCTCTCTCTCTCTCTCCCTCCCTCCCTCCCTCCCTCCTCCCTCCCTCCCTCCCTCCCTCTCTCTCTCTCTCTCTCTCTCTCTCTCTCTCTCTTCTCTCTCTCTCTCCCTCCCTCCCTCCCTCCCTCCCTCTCTCTCTCTCTCTCTCTCTCTCTCTCTCTCTCTCTCTCTAAATAGTCCTTGGCAAACCTTTTAAGCTGATATTCCCAAAAGGAGGTTCTCACCATGTTACTCCAATTCCAAAAAAATCTTTAGCTGCTCCCTTAGGAAAAAAAAATACTAAGCCTTGCATTTAAGACCCAACCCAATCCAGCTCCCTTCTGCCTTTCTTGTCTGATTTCATATTCCTCATCTCCCTTCATATAATATCCTATCCAATCAAATCGGCCTTCTAGCTATTTCCATATACTTATTATCTTGTTACTTACTTACTATATACTTATACATTATTATATTATATTACACTATATTATTTCACATTATGTTATATGTTACATTACAACATATTGTTATATACTTATTAATTATCTTATTAGTATATGTTGTTGCTTATTATACAAATTATTATTGTTCAGTCATATCTGACTCTTTGTGACCCCATTTGGGGGTTTCTTTGGCAAAGACACTGGAGTGTTTTGCCATTCTCTTCTTCAGGTCATTTTACAGATGAGGAAACTGAGGCAAACAGGGTGAAGTGACTTGCCCAGGGTCACACAGCTACTAAGTGTCTGAGGTAAGATTTGAACTCAGGAAGATGACTTTCTTACTCTATGTCTAGCACTCTATGCACTATGGCGCCACCTAGCTGTCTGCACACATTATTATCATCTGCTGTTATGTCCTGCTTGTGAGCCTTTGCTCAGCTGGTTCCCCATGTCTAGAATACATTCCCTCATTACCTCAGCCCAAAGAATCACAATTTTCCATCAGAGCACAGTTCAGGTATGGTTTCCAACATGAAACCTTTCCAACTCTATTGTTAGGAAAACTGTTGTTTTCAATGATCTCAAGTCACTCACTATAACAAAAGCCAGGATATTTTAAACACTAAGAAGTCTCTGGTGATACTGTGTCACTAAAAATTGTAGCATGGCATAATATCAAAAGAATCAAAGCAGCAGGTGACCCAAAAGACTATAGAAGGATATACAATGTGGGTAATTATGTTGCGACCAATTATTAGTAATTAATTACTCATGAGAAGCAATGGAAAACACATCATCTTGTATGAACAGAAAGCACTTTATATACATTATCTCATTTGTTCCTCAGAAGCAACCCACAAGGTAGGCATTATGGGAATTTTTATGCCTATTCTGCATATGAGGAAACTGAGGCTCAGAGAAGCGGTTAGAATGGAAGTTCCTTAATACTAGGAACTGTTTCATTCTTTGTATCCCAGCTCCTATCAAGTGCCTGGCACATAGTAGGTGCTTAAGAGATGTTTATTGATTAAGTAACAATAAGAGCTCATAGCTAGCATTTCTATAGAACTTAAGGTTTGCAAAGGTCTTTGGATATATGATCTCATTTGTGTGACTTGCCCCTGCTCATGTAGGTAGTAACTATTAGGGATTTAAACCCAAGTCCTCCTGATTGCAAGGACTGGACTTTTCCTCTCTGTCTTCAGTAATGATAGTGAAAAGCCAGTCAGGCAGCTAGCACTTATTAAGCACCTAGTGTATGCCTGGCACTGGGGATACAAGGAGAGATAAAAACATGCCCTCAAGGAGCTCACATTCTAAATCACTTCTTTGTACTGTTTACATCATCACAGCTTTTTAGGCAATTTCCCCAAAAGGTGGACTCATTAAAATACTGACATTTCCATGTACATCATATTTAATTTGTTTTGGTAAACTGAGGTCTTTTTCTTAGAACTTTTTAAGCTCTCTGTGGTTAAGACAAACTGGCTTTCTGGCTGGTCCTCACACATAGTATTCCATTTCCTGATTCCCTGTTTTTACTTTGACTGACCCTGTGCCTGGAGCAAGTAAATGGTATAATGGATGGCATGGTAAGCTTGGGTTCTGGAATACCTGAGTTGGAATCCAACCTCAGACACTTGCTTGCTGTATAACCCTGGGCAAGTCATTTAATCTCTATCTGCCTCAATTTCCTCAATTACAAATTGCAGATAATAGGCACCTTCCTCCCAGGATTGTTGTGAGGATCAAACAAATAGTGTTTCTAAAGTACTTAGCACAGTGCCTGGCACATAGTAGGTGCTTAATAAATGTTTATTCCCTCTCTTAGAATTCCTTATTTCCTTCAAAACTCATATATCACCTCCTAAATGAATCCTTCCCTGATTCCTACTCTACTAGTGCCTCTCTTCAAAAGCTACCTTGTGTTTATTTTGAATATGTTACTCATGTATGTCTATATTGTCTCCCAATTAGGAAAAATTGGGAAAGTAAATAAGATTAATTCAAGTAAAGTAAGAAAATTATGAAAAGAAAGTCAACCAATTGGAAAAAGATATCCAAAAATTTACTGAAGAAAATAACTTCTTAAAAATTAGAATTGGGCAAGGGGAAGCTAATGACTTCATAAGACATCAAGAAATAATGAAACAAAATCAAAAGAATGAAAAAATAGACAAGAATGTGAAACGTCTTGTTAGAAAAACAACTTACCTGGAAAACAGGTTGAGGAGAGACAATATATGAATCATCAGACTATCTGAAAGTTATGACTAAAAAAAGTCTAGATACTATGCTTCAAGAAATTATTAAGGAAAGTTTCCCTGTACTTCTAGAATTAGAAGGGAAAATAAAAATTTTTAAAAATCTACTGAAAACTTCCTGAAAGAATTCCCCAAATTAAAACCCACAGGAACATTAAAGCTAAGTTTCAAGGGTGCCAGATCAAGGAGAAAATATTACAGGCAACTAGAGAGACACAATTTAAATATTTTGGGGCTACAGTCAGGATAATACAAGATTTAGCAGCTTCTACATTAAAAGACTGACGGGTGTGGAATATAATAATCTAAAGAGCAAAGGAGCTGGAGTTGCAACAAAGAATAACCTACCCAGCAAAGCTGAGCATAATCCTGCAAAGGAAAAAAAGTATATTTAATGAACTAAAGGAATTTCAGGTATTCATGAGGAAAAGACCAGAATTGTAAAGAAAATTTTACTTCAAGAGCCAGGAGAAACATAAGAAGGTAAACACGGAAGACTAATTACAAGGGATTTAATAAGGTTAAACTCTTTATTGCTTATATGGGAAGAAAATATCTTAAATCTCAAGAATGTTGTCATTACTGAAGTCGTTTGAAAGAGTGTACATAGATAGAAGGCTTAGGGTTGAGTTGATTGTATTGGGAAGATCCTAAAAAATAAAATTGGGCATGGAGAGATAAAATGGAGCAACATATCTCATACAAAAGAGGCAAAATGGAAGAACTGTTAGAGTGGAGAAGATGATAGGGTGGAGGGCAGATAATGCTGGAACCTTATTCTCATTGGAATTGGATTAAAGAGAGAATAACATATACATTTTGTAGGGCATAAAAGCCTTCTTACCTTACAGAGAAATAGGAGGGTAAGATGCTGGGATAAGGGAGGGACTCTTAAAAGGGTGTGCTGATTTGGGAGGCAATGGTGAGAAATAAATTAGATTTCTGAGGAAGGATGGGGGAGGTGAGAGGGGGGAAGAGAATGGGAGAGAGGGAGAGAGAGAGAGAGAGAGAGAGAGAGAGAGAGAGAGAGAGAGAGAGAGAGAGAGAGAGAGAGAGAGAGGGAAGAAGAGAGAGAGAGAGAGGAGAGAGAGAGAGAGAGAGAGAGAGAGAGAGAGAGAGAGGGAGGGAGGGAAGAAGAGAGAGAGAGAGAGAGAGAGAGAGAGAGAGAGAGAGAGAGAGAGAGAGAGAGAGAGAGAGAGAGAGAGAGAGAGAGAAAGAGAGAAGAGAGAGAGAGAGAGAGAGAGAGAGAGAGAGAGAGAGAGAGAAAGGAAGAGAGAGAGAATATGCAATAACAACAAGAAATAAATCAAGAAATTGTGCAAGGTCAGGGTAAAGGTGGGACTATGATCAGATTAAAACAAAATTTAAAATAGGAGGAAAATATAATAGAATTTAATAGAAGAAAATTCAGACTTAAGAACTCCCCAACGAAAAAGAATATTGTCATTACTAAAGTTGTTTGAAAGAGTGTACATAAGAATAAGAATAAGAAATCCCCAGTCCCCAATTTCTACATATGAGAAACATCTAAAACATAAGGAGATGATGAAAGTTAGAGATTGGAATGAAATTTATTATACTTCAAGTGGTTCTGAAGAAAAGGATCATCAATCATGATTTCAAATAAGGGAAGAGTAGAAATTGATAATATCAAGAGAAATAAATAGAGAAACTGCTTATGGTACCATAGACAGTGAAACAACTCTGCGCCTAGGCTCTTAAAAGAAAAGCTAACTGAATTATAAAACATTCATAGTAATAATTATCAAGGACTTTAATTTAATTTTATTTTAGAACTCAACAAAATTGAATAGAAAGATAAACAAGGAAGACAATATTGAAATAAATATATAGTTGGAAAAATGCATATGAAAGCTTTGCAGCAATTTCTGAATGGGGATATTGAAGAATACACACATTTCTCTGCATTATAACGAAACTTTACAAAAATTGGTCATGTTCAAGGACATTGAAAATGTTCCTGAAAAATGTAAAAAAGTAGAAATATTAAACATCCTTTATAGACTACAGCATGATAAAAGAAAGCAATCAAAATGGGAAAAAAGAGCAAAACATACTTTTCAAAATGGAGATTAAATAATATTTTAATTAATGAATCGAAAAACAAATCATAAAATAACAAGTAATCATATAAAGGAGAATAGTTAAATATCAGAAAGTTATAAGCTACAGCAATCCTAGATATCAAAATTATGTCTCTGAAAAGATTTATTAACAAAATAAAAAAGATTAATTAATTTAAGATCTAGAAAAAATCAGCAAACCCAAAACAAGCCCCAAAGAAGAAATTTTGAAAGTCAGAAGAGAAATAAATAAAATTGAAAAGAAAGAGCACATTGAACTGTATAAACAAAAGAGTTTCTTTAAAGGACTAACTAAATTTGTATACTATTAACTAACATGATTTTTAAAAGAAGAAAGATAATTGCCAAAATTTAAGAAATGAATGAAATTAATTCACAAGAAAGAGGAAATAAAATGAATTATTATAAACCACTACACATAATTACATACTAACAAGATAGAAAATTTAAACGTAATGATCATTGCCTAGAGATATAAAACACCCAAATTAAAGGTACCTTCCCAAATGAAAAAGAGTTCTTAAATAACTTAATCTCTGAAAAACAAATTAAATAAGCCATAATAAACCATAAAAACAAGGAGGGAAACCCTGGTCCAGATGCATTTATCAGTGAATTCCACCAACTATTTGAAGCATATTTGCCTAACTTGTCAAAATCACTGCCAATAATTGGTAAAGAAGATACTCAAATTTCTTTTAAGAGACAAATATGGTGCCCCAAAGCCCCAAATTAATAAGAGTTAGCAACAAAAGAGAAATACAGACCAATATCGCCAGTGAATCTTGATGCAAAAAGATAAAATAAAATTTTAGTCAAGAGACTACAGAAACATATCTAGAAAATATTCACTGACCAAATTGGATTTATGTCAGGGATGCAGCCATTAAGAAAACAATTAGTACAATGAATCATCATATGCAACAAAACCAATGAAAATTACATGATTATAGCAATGGATGCAGAAAGAGCCTTCAACAATGTACAGCATTCATTTGTTAAAAATCCCTAGGGCAATATAGCCTTGAAGGGCCCTTCTTTAGTAAATTCAAAAATCCATGTCCAGACTAGTGAAAAAAAATGTGGTATTTAAGATTCAAGTGTATGAGCAGGACTTACATAAATCATGGGCTGCCTGTAATTTTTATTTAACTTATGTGTTAGAGACTAATTGGAATTACTTTTATTTAAAGTTTAGTTATCTCACAGAAATTATGGTCTAAGAATACAAAATATAAAATAAACAACTTTGGGGAAATTACATATTTTGAGACTAGAATGGCAGATTTCCCCTCACCCAGCAAAGCAGAAATAGACAGAATAGCTATAAATAGCAAAGTAGAATGCATTTATTAATACATGTTTTTAAAATAATAAGAGATACAAATAAGCAGAGCTGTTAGAAAAGTCACTAAAAAAAAGAATAAAATCTTTTTGGTTTAAAATAAAACAGCTTAGGCTCTTGATGATTCAGTGAACTCTGTAGCTGTTGTTTCTAACCAGGAACAAGGAACATGTGAAAGGAAATAATGAATCTTCTTCAGAATCTTGCCATACCTTTCAGATCAGCAGGCTTTCTGAAACCTTTGGAAGTATATTCTGGCAACTCTAGATACATGGTTCACATGGACACTTTGGGACTGCAGTCTCAGGAGAACTAAACATATGTGTACGCATGCATGTGTGTACACACTCACACATGTACACACAAATAAAATTACTGCCACATAAATTGACAGTTCTTAGTTGAACACCTTCATGAGGCCAAATCTTCCCTCCTCCATATTTTGAGAATCTCCATAATGCAGGAAATGATCTAAGTATATAGCATTCATCTGTTGATTTATTCATTCAGTATTTATTAATGGGCACCTAGGTGACACAGTGGATAGAGCACTTGGCCTGGAGTCAGGAAGACTTAAGTTCAAATCTAGCCTCAGTCCCACTTCCAGCTGTGTGGCCCTGGGCACGTTATTTAACCTTATCTGACTCAGTTTCCTTATCTGTAAAATGAGCTGGAAAAGGAAATGGCGAACTACTTCAGTATCTCTGCCAAGAAAACTCCAAATGGGGTCATGAAGAGTGAGACATGGCTAATTGCCTAAACCACAAATATTTATTAAGTATTTTCAAGATATTTTACTGTTGGATGTACAAAGAAAAATAAGACCTGGTGTTTGCCCTCATTGGGCTTCCAGTCTACTAGTGGAAGTCTGATATAATGATAATAAGAGTTTTATATAGCCCCATAAGGGATGCAAAGCATATTATTATCTTTTTTGACTTTCACAATAAACAGCCGCATGAAGTAGGTTGCAGTATGATCTCTAGTCTATAGATGAGTCAGACATTGAAGGCCTTCTACAATGTGGCTCCACCCTTCATTTCCAAGACAAGTCAACAAGCATTTATTAGTTACTTTCTATGTGCCACGTACTGTGCAAAGCCCTGGGACAAGAAAGAAATGTAAAAAAAAAAGTCCCTGCCCTCAAGAGGCTTACAGCTTAACGAGGGAGCCAACATGAAAACAACTACGTTCAGATAAGAACTACAAAGGAGGTAATCAGTTGGAAGTAATTTCAGGAGAGCACTAGCGTTAAGGGGGACCAAGAAAGGCTTCTTGCAGAAGGTGGGATTTTAGTTGAGACCTGAAGGAGGCCAGGGAAGGCAAGAGGGAGAGCTGAGGAAGGAGAGCATGCCATTGTGGAGGACACCTAGTGTAAATGCACTGAATTTAGTCTTGTATTTGAGGAGCAGTAAAGATGTCAGGGTCATGGATCACAAGTGGGGAGGAAGGAAGAGTAAGGTGTGAGAAGATTGGAGAGGTAGGAAGGAGTCATCTTATGTTGGGTTTTAAAAGCCAAACTTTGTTCATTCAGGTCCTTTCCATTCTGATATGTGGCTTCAGGCAGAGAGAAGGAGACTTGCTTTCCTGTCTCATCCTCTGTGCTTTCATGAAGACCGTGACAGCCAGAGCATACCTGGAAACCATGCCCTCTCCATCACCTTTTGTCCTTCTCTTTGGCATCCAAGCTTCAGCTCAGAAGCCTCCTCCAGGAAGCTCTAGCTGAAAGGGATACCTGTTTCCTCTATTCTTCCTAAAGCACTCTCTATCTTCCCTTTGGCCCATGATACCATTCCTTATCTGTATAAATGTCACGACACCATTTATACCCTTTCTATTCCTAGGGCAGCATAGCGGATAAAGCATCAGGCTGGGAGTCAGGAAGATCTGAGCTCAAATCTGGTCTCAGATACTAGCTCTGTGATCTTGGGCAAGTCACAAAAACCTCTGTTTGCCTTGGTTTCCTCAATTGTCAAATGGGGATAATAATAGCACCTACCTCATAGGGTTGTTGTAAGGGTCAAATGAAATAATATTGTAAAGAGCCTGGCATATAGTAGACACCGTAACAAATGGTAGCCATTATTATTATTATTATTATTATTATTATTATTATTATTATTATTATTATTATTATTGTACTTAACATTCCATCTCCTCTTTGTAGTCATTTGAACAGACCTCCATGCCTAGATTGTGCTCTCTCCTCAATTCTATTCCTCAGGATCCCTAATTACCTTCAAAGCTCAGATCAAACATTATCTCCCACATGAGACCTCTCCTGATCCCACCAACTCCTAGATACCCCCATACCATGACCTTGTATTTACTTGTGGTATATTTAGTATATGCATATATATATGTATGTATGTAAATATATATGTAACAACATAAATGAGTACATATATTTATATATTGTATAATTTATTATATCTATCTATCTATCTATCTATCTATCTATCTATCTATCTATCTCTCTGAAAGGGTGTACTGGAGCCAGCTTGAACCAGCTCACGAATGCTAATTTAACACCTTGGAAATCAGCAAATACTACCAATCAGAGCTTGATTTGCTGTTTTGTTGATTGTGCAGAATTAAGAAAATGGTAGAGAAAATATAACGATGCAGAATAAGCTTAAAAGGTTGTTGTTGTATAGTTCCCCCCACCCCAAAGCTGGTTGTTAAACATTTACCAGCACAGTCCTGCATGCTCCCCTCCCTTCTTCCTCCCCCTCCATATAATGGCAGTTCCTTGAGAGTAAGGGTGGCTTTATTTTTATCTTTGTATCTCGAATGCTTAGCACAGGGCCTGGCACATAGTAGGCACTTAATAGTCATTTTTAGACAGACTAATTAATTGACAGAAGACAATAAATTCCTTGAGGGCAGGGACTGCCTTATTTCACCCTTGTATTTACTCTAGGTTTTAATTATACGAGATACTTACTAAGTATTTGCTGAGTTGACTTGCTCAAGATCATGAAGTTAGCAAAGGTCAGAGCTGGAAATTGAACCCAGGTCTTCCTGCCCCCAAATCCAAGGCTCTTTCCACCATGCTATGTCATAGCTGCACAACTAACTACAAAAGGCAGAATATGGATATGGTTGAAGAGAGTGAGATGATGCCTTAAAGAAAGGAAAGAGACCCTCTGTCTGTGGAAATCAGGGAAGGCATCCTGGAGGAGATGGCGCTAAGTGAATAAGGAAGAGGTTGGTTTTTTCCAGCCTTCCGAAGAAGTATTTTTAACTAAGGCTGAGAGGCTGATGAAAGAGCTCATTAAAACACCTTATCCCACACGAACTCTCTGGTGTACAGCATCATGAGATCTCTCTGGAAGCCCCAAAGTGAAGATTCCAAGCCAGGGTCAGATTTCATTGCACAACACTCATTGGCTGCTTTGCAAACTGCTTGACCTCTCCCTCCATGCCAGAGTATAATACTTCTGACTTGACTAAAAATAAATTCATTGCATCCTCTCTTTACATGGAAATTTTTGGAAATCAATGATAGTCATTTTTGTATATGAGGCAAAGGGAGAAAAATAGGTGGGAAGTGATAAGGAACCCATTTTCTGGGTCCAATGCTGGAAAGAATCATTATATTAAAGGCTATGCAATAAGCTTAGTCATTTCCCCCATCCAGATTTGCAATTTCTTCCATGTAAGGAAATCCCAGTGAGTAAATTCTAACAACATAGATTGGCAATAGTATTGTTCAACTTATAGTCGAAGAGTCATCAGACTAGAGCTGGAAAGGATTTCATAGGCCATCTAGTCAACATCTTAGTTTTATGAATGATAAAACAGAAAATAGTGGAAAATAAAAATAACTTGCCCAAGGTCATGTAAGTAGTATGAGGAATGGGATTTGAGCCCCTGTCCTATGGCTTCATATCCGAAGTAGCAAGTGTTGCTTGGGAACACTTACAGGTCAAGCGACTTTGCCCAAGGTCATACAGTTAGTATGTACTGAGCTGGGAATTTGAACTCGCTTCTTCTTGACTTCAAAGCTAGCTTATTTGACTAAACCAGGTTGCTCCTCCTTACTCACATCACAATGTAATGCACTGTCTCTGTGCATTTCATTGGAAAAGGAGTCTATCAGTCTAATATTCAGGAAGACCTGGGTTTGAATTTCATATCCAGGCCCAAATTTCATAAACCATGCCCTGAACCACTGTCATTTTAAAGCAACACTTCAGAGCTTACTAAGAAGATCTGCACCTAGTCGCCACTCTCACTCCCACCCAGCACCTCTGAAGTATGTCTCATCAAGTGCAGAGGTATCATTTCCTTCATGAAGGTTGTGCTAGAGGAAAACAAGTTCCAGCAAAGGCCTCAAGATGGAACTGCTTTATGTGTGGGCAGAGCCAGAGCTAGCAATTTTTGTACTTTTGATAGTTACAAATCACTCCAAGCGTGCAGCAGTCAACATTCATGGAGGCAGGGAGTGATTGATCACCTGTGACATAGCAAGCTATTTGGCAGCTTCCTATTTCATTTACTTCTTCTTGCTAAATGGGTATGAAGCTCTGGTGCTTCTAAATTGCTGATGGGCTAAACTTTTTTCAGTACCCTCTAAATCGGATGGTCTAAGACAAAGGTCCAGTTGCCTCACCCTAGTGACAAGCCTGGTAATGGAGTGTGTGTTTGGATCAACTTCATTAAATTGAGAGATAGTCATTGCCAAATTATTGCTTGATGAATTTTTCAGCCACAGTAACTCCTAAAGGCCATCTACCGTGCCACTGAAATTTTGCTGTCTTTGTTGGCAGAGGGAGTACCTCACTGATAAAATCATAGCATGAAATACAAGTGTAACTAGTAGATTTCTCTCTTCTGCCCCTCTCCACCCCCCCCAATCCCAAAGGATGCACAAAATCAAACCAGATTTAAATATTTTTAAGCAAAGCCCCTAAATCTATCAAAAAGGAGGGTGCAATGGAGTGAGGATGTATAGTAATTATTGCTGTTGTTCTTTACCCTCCTTTGGGGACTTTCTGAATAGCCAAGTGTTTTGACATCATCATTGTACTTCATCTGTGTGGTATTCTGTATCTGTTCTCTACCAGGTAGCAGCATCATTCATTCTTTCTAAAGGCAGGAAAATGAAAATTCAGGGAGTTGAAGAAATTTGCCAAGAGGACACAGGAACTGGCAGGAATGATAATTCATACTTAAGAGTCAAGGATTTGAGGAGTTTTAGGGGTAGTGCTCAAGACGAGAAAACCATATAGAATCTAGTGATTTGTTCCATGATTTTAAACACATCTGTGTTAAGCCTGTGATGAAATTTAGAGTCTCTATGATTTATCTCTCATGTACTTTCTCAGTCTTTTTTCATATTATTCCAATTCATTCATTCTCTATTCTAGTCAATTTGGCCTAGGAGTCCCTCTCAACAACCATGACATTTCATTTCCCACTTCCATGATTTTGTACACACAGTTCCCTGTTTCCAGAATGCATCCTATTTTCCTCTTCATCTCTGCCTCATAGGATCCCTACTTCTCTTCAAATCTTGGCTCAGTTACCACTTTCCTCCATGAGATCCTGCTCAGTCTATCTGATTATCAGTGTTACCTCCCCCTTAACATTACTTGTATTTATTTCTCTGTGCACATGTTGTTTTTGTCCAAAAGAATGTAAGCTCCATGAGGTCAGGGACTATTTCTTTTTTCTTTCTATCCTCAGTACTCAGCACAGTGCTCAGAACAATTATACCTAGTAAATATTTCCTGAATGGGTTTTTATATAATAGGAATATGCTTTTCATACAAGAATGATCTCAACTACTGTCTTAGGCATTTGAAGAAACTGGTACTCAAAAGAAGCCATCCATTGGCACTTGATAACTCCATTAATGAAAAATATATATTTCTATGATGGATGACTTCATTTCAATTTAAGCAGAATATTTAGAAGGCAGTAAACTTCTAGGCTTTGCATATTTCCCCTAACTTCAAGCCATGCAGGAAAGTGGGCCATTTTCTAGTAGTTTTCACTACCCTTTAGATTTAGATGCATCACCCAACCTGTTCAAAACAGAACTTATCTTTCCCAACAAACTCATTCCTTTTTTAAACTTCCCTGTTTTGCCATCAATGGTACCACCATTCTTCTAGTTACCCAAGATGTAACCTCAAGTGTCCTTCTCGACTCCTCACTCATGCTCATTCTACATATTTAACCTGTTGCCAATCTTGTCATTTCTTTCTTCCTAATATCTCTTTACTATGTCCCCTCCTTTGGACTCACAGTTACTGCTCTAGTTCAGGCCCTCATCACCTCATACCCAGACTATTGCCATAGCCTTCTAATTTATCATCCTGCCTTCAGTATCTCCTAACTGCAGTCTATCCTCTACTAAGCTTCCAAAGTAACTTTTTAAAAGTATAGGTCTGATCCTGTCACCTCCTACTCAATAAACTCCACTGGCTCCCTATTACCTGCAGGATAAAATTCAAAATCTTCTGTTTTCAAAATTCTTCTAATTGGCCCCTTCTTGGCTTTTCAGTCTTCTTGCATTTTAATCCCTTATATCCATGATTCAGCCACACTGGCTTATTTATTGTTCTTCCCGCATGACACGCCATCTCCTGGTTCCATCCTTTCGGTCTGCTGCTCCCTACGCCTGGAATGTGCTCCCTCATCATCTTTGTCCTTTCACTGACTTCCTTCAAGATTCAGCTTGAATCCTGGTCTTTACCTGTGAGCTCATTGGTATAGGGCATTCCTACCCTACTCCAAGTGTGTAAACTCCATCCATCAATGCATGTTGGCAATTCATCTTTAATTTATGACCTTAAGATAATTGTCTGGGGTCACTAAGAAGTTAAGTGATTTGCTCAAGGTGGCATAGTTAGAGGCAGGTTTTAGACCCATGTTTTTAACCAATCGATAAACCAGCTCTTACTAAATGCCTACTATGTGCTAATTACACTAGGCTCTAGGGATATAGATCAAAGAAGGGAACTGTCTTCTTGACTCTAAGGCAAGCTCGATATCACCTGTATCATGATCTCTCTCTCTAAATACAAATGGTATTAACAGCCAAACACTCTTGGTTGGCTAGAAGGTGGAGAGAGGATAACTTGGGGTGCCATCCATACCTGTGCAACATATATCCCCAGATGAAAGGTTGGGTTGTCCCTGCTGACATTCCCAAATCAAAGTTACAAAGACACCCATTACTAGGGATGCTTGGCCCAAAACAGCTTCCTTTTTGTTATTGCCTGATAGTCCAGGAAGAGAGTAGATGAATCCATCACTTTGACCAAGAAATAGATTAAAATGAGAAGAGGGCAGTTATGCCATCCTAACATAATGAACATGAATTTGTAGACATCCCTGGTGTTTCTATGTGTAGACAGACTACCAAGGGGGATTGCTGGTTTAAACCACCCTTTGAAGCAGTGTCCATCTTTTTCATTTCAAATAAACCCGAATGATGGATATTTCTCTAATTCTTGGGCTTGGTCTCTTGAGTACACACTGCCAACTCAAGTTTTTCTTGCTCTTTAAGGTTTAATAAGTATTTTCCTCATAATCATTCTGTAAGGTACTCAGTATAAGTTTTGTTACCCCCACTTTACAGATGTGTAACTATAACACAGCACAGAAATCCGGGGGTGGTGTGGGTGGTGAGTGTCACAGAACAATGAGGAGTTAGGCAGGATTTGGGACTGGATCTCTCTCGTGATTCTAATTCTGATGTTATTTCCACCAAACTGTGCTGCCTCACTATCTCTGATGTTGACCCATTGCCCAGCCTGGTATGTCAGCTACGTACTCTTCACTCCTGGGAGATTTCTGTTTACATTTTCTCCATCCCCAAATCCCATCAACTTTCCATTCCCATGGTGAGTTTCACTTTCTTCATGAATGCCCACAAAGCTCAATCAATCAATCAATCAGTCAATCAATGAGCATGTATTGAGCACAAGCTATGTATCAGGCACTGTGCAATGTGCTGGGGATATAAATACGGTGAATGAAATAAAACTTATTTTCTAAAGAGTTCCAGAAGAAGCATTTATATAGCACTTTAAGGTTTACAAAATGCTTTACAATTGCTATTTCATTTGCTCCCCCAACAACCCAGAGAAGTAGGTGCTATTATTATTCCCATTTTACAGGTAGGAAAATAGAAGGTTAGAGAGGTCAAATGACTTGTCAAGAGTCACTGAGCTAGTAAGTGTTAGAGGCAGGATTTGAACCCAAGTCTTCATGACTCTGTCCATAGCACTACCTACCTCCCACTCCTAATGTACCTGGGAACTTAATATCTTTCCAGTGGTGTGCTTGCTTGTTTAACAACCAGCTCTCTGAGGGGAAAAAACAAAGTATGCACAGCACACTTCGAATTTAATCTGCATTATTAAGATTTTCTCTTATCACTTTCTTAAGTCTATACAATCAATAAAGCAGGACCTGATTTGCAGCATTTACCGATTTGTGAGGAACATACATGGTCACACTGAACATTTAATAATTACCTTTCTCGAGCTATTTAACCAGGCTCTTGTAGACCCCTCTGTCTGTTGCATACATTTTGGTACTTAATTATAGCCTTGTATTGTTCACTCATCCCCCCATAGTTCCATTCTTCTTCCTCGTTGAACCATCCATTGTGGTCAAGGAAAACATGGGGGAAAAAACAACTGCCATGGCAAATGTGTCTGCTAGTATATATCATATTTCATATATGTAGTGTCCCACCTGCCTACAAGAAGAAGCCCATGTGTTTGAGTATCTGTTTTCTGGGACCACATTGAATTGTGCATTACAATTAATCTGGATTCTGGCCACGTCTTAACATTGTTTTCATTTACCTTTTAGAGACATTGGGTTTGTTATTTTCTGAATTTGGCTTTTTTTGCTAGGCAGGACTTCCCACAAGTTTTCCCATGTCTCTGAATTCCCAGCAGAGGAGAGTTAAATTCATGTCTCTTGGCTCTAAATCCAATTGCTTGTTCCACTAAGCTACATTGCCTCCTCTGTTTTCAATGTCTTTACAATTGATTTGTTACTGAACTAGGGCATTCTGAAAGTGACACTAGGTGAATACCCTTAAGCCACACACACACACAAATGCCAAGAAATCCAGCTCCATTTAGTTTGTAATCTCCTATACAATTCAACAAACACTGATTAAGTCCCCAATCTGTGTGAGGCACATTGCTAGGGGCTGGAGAGAAACTGTTCAGTCTGAACAGTCTGTTCAGTCTTAGGACTTCCAGCTTTTGGAGCTTAATACGGCCAGAAACCAGGAGCAGCCGGCCAAGCTTGTTTTCATGAATTAGGGGAGGTTTCCAGAGGTGAACTATGAATCCATTAACCTTCTCTTCTCAATTACACTTGCATCCTTTCCTTTTCCTATGTTAATATATTGCTGGCTCATTGGATTTGGGTTTCAAGTTTAGTGGTCAGGGACCTTGTCTAATTTTATTCTCTCAAGTACACTGTTTCTACTTAATTCCAGATAAACCTTAATAACCAGCATGAATTTTTAACATCGTAAGAATCACTGCCAAAGGAACCTTATATTGTATTCAGGAGACATTTAGAGAGGGATAACACCTGGATCTATGATTTCATTTAGTGTTTGGAACTCCCAGATGAGGGAATTCCCTTTACCAATGGAGGTTAGGACATCCCCTGCAATTTATAGTCTCAGAAGAGTTAACTACCTAGAGTACTGAGGGGCTCATGACTTGGCCAGGGTCACATAGTCAGTATGTGTCAAGTAGAGGTGAGGCTTGAACCCAGATTTTGTTGACTCCAAGGATAGCTGGCTATCCACTTTGCCTCATTGTCTCACTCTAGATTCAGAGGAAATTGAGAGCCTTCTCCATATTCCTTAATTAGATATTGGATAATCAGATATTAATGTAATTTTACCAAAGATACACAAAGATTTCAAATATATGGAAAGTAAATTAGCTTACCTTTTTTTTGTTAGATTTTTTTTCCAACCCAAGTCTCATCATGACTAATATATAAATCAACAGTAAAATTCTGAGTTATGACACAACTTTTTAACTAACTCCTTTCAACAAAGTAGGGCCTCAAAATCCTAATTTCTGGTAGAACATAAGCCCTTGAGGTCAAAGAATGCTTTTCTTTTTACTCTTAACTTCCCCAGCATTTAGCGCAGTGTGCATCATAGAGTAGCAGACGTTCAATAAATATAGGTTGTTGTTGTTGGAGGTGCCATCATCCTCCCAGCCACCCGGAGTCAGTTTTGAGTCAGCCTTGACTCTCCTCCTTCCCTTTCTTCTCATACCCAAGTTGCCACTATCTGTCCATCTGACCTCCACAATATTTCTTGCATCTGACCCATTGTCTTCACTCCCACAGCTAATCCAGGCCCTCATCACTTCTTACTTGGACTATTGAATAACCTCCATTACAATCCTGAAAAGATTTATTGAGCACATAGTAATGTGCTCACACACACACACACACACACACACACACACACACACACACACACTTTTAGGTGTTGCAGTGGGCTTGGAATCAGACTCATATTCATGAGGTCAAATCTAGCCTCATGTGGTCCTGGCCAAGTTGCTGACTTGTTTGCCTCAGTTTCTTCATCTGCAAAATGAGCTGGAGAAGGAAATGGCAAATCATTCCAGTATCTGCACCAAGAGAACCCAAATGGGGTCATGGAGAGTCAGACACAACTGAAACAGCTCCACAATAACAATGGGCTAGCTGTTAGGCTAGGTGCTGGGAATACAGATTTGCAGCCTTCAAGGAGCTTCCTAACTGGCCTGCCTGGTTCTTATAATTCATCTGTAATCCATCTTACACCCAGCTGCCATATAGTCCTCCAAAGACTATTTTAGAGGTCTGCAGATGTCATTCAAAAACCTTCCTTGACTCCTGATTTCTAGGGTAAAATAAAAATTCCTCAGCTTGAGGTTTAAGACCTTCTATAGCTACCTTTTCAGATTTATTTTATATTATAGCACTTTACATTTTCAAAGTCTCATTCACATTCAACATCCTACCCTTTACCTCTGTGAATTCGTGTGTTGTTCTCCTTACCTGAATTCACTTCCTTCTTACTTCTACCCCTCAGGTGGTTTATCAACATTCATTCAATCAATTAATAAACATTTATTAAGCACCTAACATATGCCAGCTACTGTGCTAAGTGCTGCGGATACAAAAAGAGACAAAAGATAGCCCCTGCCCTCAAAGAGCTTACAGTATAGTGGATTCATTCAGCTTAGTTTCCATCACCTCCATGAAGCCTTCTCTAATCTCCATCCTCACATTTCCTTGTGTTTATGTACCTGTTGCAACTTCTTGGTACAATGTAAGGTCCCAGGAACCATCTTCTTTTTCATCTTTCTATCTCTAGCACCTAGCACAATACCTCAAACATAGTAGCAGTTAACATTTGTTTTAAAAAATGTTTACTCTATTACTCTTTGCAGTTTCTGTTGTTATGTGCTAAGTTATTTTCTTGAGAAGTTTCTATCTGTATTTTAATGCCCAGTTTCAGTGTTTTCCCCCCTAACATTTAGATTTTACACAAATGATTTATAATGGGACCCATCACATTTGGTGGTATCCAATTCATCAGAACATTGGCCTTCTTTTCTGTGCTATGAGAAAGCAGCATGGTGTAATGCTGGACCCAAAGTTAATAAACTGGGCTTTAATTCCTAGGTGGTGTGACCACAAAGTCAGTTGCTTTCTCAGAGTCCCAATTCCCTCATATGTAAGATGGGGCTAAAACACCCTTTGTTACAGATTTGTTTTGAGGCAAGTCAGTGCCTTACAGGGCTGTACAACTGTGATTTTTTATTCTTCAGGCTGTCAGACATTGAGCACTTTGGAAAATTTCTCTAGTGGGAGTCATGACTAAATGACAGTAGTCTGGGTGCTTCATTTTTTTTTTTTTTTAAGTTCAGCTAGTTCTTTCAGAGGCAGTGGGAGTTCCATCTTGGAATTCTAGCTATGCAAGTCATCTCTCAAATGACTGTGCCTCACTTTAAGAAAAAACCTGATGTTATCTCCAAACTTTGCCTTAACTGAAATCTGATATCCCTTGTTTCTCAAGAGAGAGCCTCCAATGAGGGCATTCCTTCTGCAATTACTTCTAACTCATATTTCTTATATGTTTATACTTCTTATTCCCCATTGGCACTTCCAGACCATTGTTCCATGCCCTCTCCTCTTTGAAAGTGAGATGATCCACGGATACCTCCCTTTTCCTATCCTTATTGACTGTCATTTGATGACCTCCAGGACACTTTCCCAGCTCCCTCAGTGGTTTCAACTTTTAGTTCACAGCTTCTTCTCCAACCTGCCCCAGACCATAATTCTTTTTAAAAGATATTTTACTTTTTCTCAATTACATTTTTAAAAATTGAGTTCCAAATTCTCTCCCTTCTTCCCTTTCCTCACCCCTCTTTGAGAGGGTAAGAAATTTTATATAGATTACACCTGTGCAGTCATGAAAAATATTTCCATAGTAGTCATGTTGAAAAAAATGCAGGCCAAAAAAAAATCCCAATGAAAATAAAGTAAAAAAACAGCATGCTACAATCTGCATTCAGACTCCATCAGTTCTTTCATGAGGTGGATAGCATTTTTCATCATAAGTCCTTCAGAATTGTCTTGGATCATTGTCTTAATCAGAATGGGGCAGCTAAATGACATGATAGACAGAGTACCCATGCTGGAGTCAGGAAGACTCCTCTTCCTGAGTTCAAATCTGGCTTCAGACACTTCCTAGTTGTGTGACCCTGGGCAAGTCACTTTACCCTTTTTGTCTCAATTTCCTCATCTGCAAAATGAGCTGGAGAAAAAAAAATAGCAAACCACTCCAGTGTCTTTGCCAAGAAAACCCCAAAAAGGGTCATGAAGAGTCAGATATGACTGCAATTATTTAACAACAATAACATCAGAGGTAGCCTTGATTTCTTCTTTTGACCACTAATCAATTGCTGAATGACTTGTACTTTTATAGATTTGACTCAGTTCTCTATATGTTTGATAAATGAAACCTTTATTAGAGAAACTTGATGCAATTTCTTTTTCATAATTTCCTGTTTTCCTTCTAATCCTGGCTACATTGATTTGTTTGTGCAAAACCTTTTAAATTTAATGTGATCAAAATTATACATTTTACATGCTGCAATGCTCTCTATCTCATGTACAGTCGTAAATTCTTCCCATATCTATACATCTGATGAGTAAATTTTCCATGCTTCCCTAATTTTTTCTGATGTCACCCTGTATGTCTAAATCACGAACCCATTTTGTCCTTATCTTGGTATATGGTGTGAGATGTTGCTCTATAGATAGTTTCTGCCAAACTGCTTCCCAGTTTTCCCAGCAATTTTTGTCAAATAGTGAGTTCTTGTCCCAAAAGCTTGGGTTATTGGGTTTGCCAGACCATTATCATTGATGGCTTTGATATCTACATTGACCCTGATCCCACATTTCCTTGACCTTCTCAACTTCAAAATGTCTCTGTATCTTCACCTGTCTGTGTCTCCATAAAATCATGATAAAATATTACAATCTGTATTTGTGAAAGGACGACCCCCATTAGATCCTTGAAGTGTCAGTATTCACTTAATTCAATTCAATTCGACGTGTGTTTCTCACATGTCTGTTTTGAGTGAGGAACTAGGTTTCTGGTACCAGAATGATACAGTGAAAAACAGTCCCTGCCCTCAAAAAGCTTATATTTGACTGGAATCCACTGGGAGTAAGACCATCTTGAACTATGTTTTAATCTGTGTCAACTCTTTCTCTAAATATTTGTACGTACTTGATAACGAGGATTACATTCAGGGTATAGAGCCATCTCTGACACATACTGGATATGTAACAAATCACTTAACCTCTCGAAGCCCTGGGCAGCTTTTTATAAGTTTCCAACATGCATTGATTAGAGGCAGTTTCCTTACCTGGGTTTTTCTTATAGCAATGAAATCACAGGTACATTACTATTCTATCAACCCAAACCCAATGAAATCCAATGAGGAATGACATTAAAATCCTCAGAATAGGAATTCTTGTTAGAAATGCCATGTTATTTGTTTTTCTTCATTATAATTATTTATTATAATGCTAATAAAATGAGCTCTTGTCCCCCACAATAACCCCATTATCCAGTCCAAGTACTATGATTATCTCCATTTAGAGGTGAAGAAATTGAAAGATGAAGTAGATTGTCATGATCACACAGCATGTAGATGTCTAAAGGCAGGATCTAAACCCAGGTCTCCCAATTCCAAGTCTAGTGCTCGCTTCACTATAGTAGGCTGTCTCTAGCAAGGTATTAAAATATTCCAAGCTTCAAAGAGACATTTGAGGACTACAAGGGATGGAGTTGGGGCATTCATTACATCTTTGCCATAATAATTAGAAAAAAAAAAGAAAAAGAAAAGCAAATATATTGATTTAACGGAAAACAAAGTTACTATTTTGTACTGGGTCTAAAACTTACTGAAACTCCAACCCAACTCATTTAGGAAGAAACCTTGAATAATTTGTTTAAGCTGCTTGCACATGGAAAGAAGATGAAAAACCAACTTTCTAATTATATAAAAATGTCAGGACACTTTCTGAGCTTGTGTTTCACTAAAAATAGGTAAAGCTATACATTTGCAAATTGGCAGGATTGCCACTTTTAATGAGGGACAAGATTCCAGCCAAATTGGAAGAAAATTGGTTAAGTATTTTTATAGTTTGAGGAATTAGTTTTGCACATACTTGGTAGAACATTTTCTACTCAGTCTTTTTGGCTGTGGAAATTACAGATTAAAGCCATCTTTGTATAAGTCAACCTGGTTGGAAAGCTGGGATCTAACCAATCTGGCTCCAACAACACTATTGCTTTTCTTCCTGTCCTCTTCCCATCTCTCAAAATAAATGATAAAAAGTAAAGCATCATGAGAATGAGTACCAATTTGGAATCAGAAGACTTGAACTCTAGTTCCAATTCTATTATGAACTAGCAGGTTGGCCTGGGGCAAGTCATTTCTTGTTCTTGGACTTCAGTGATCTCATCTGCAAAATGACAGTATGATGTTGATCTCCATGGTCCATGGTCCCTTCCAATAGTCTACATGAATCTTTGTGAACATTCATTAGGGGTGAAAGGGCTATTAGATCTGAAAACCTTTTGGTAGCCTGCAGAACTTTCACTGGCTCTTCCCATACTTATTTGCCATTAGGTGGAGTATTGATGTCCTTCAGGAAGAAACACTAGTGATTTAAAGCATTACTTAACTGTTGATGCTAAGGATAAACTTTCAAATTTTTACTAAAATTCCTACTTGCCCAATGATTATTTTTTTTACTCCAGAATAAAGTCCTTGCCTAGAAAAATGCTCATGTGGAAAATATGAGAGTTTGTGTTGAGAAGTGGTTTGAAATCATTGAAAGTCTGGCAGGAGCTCTCAAATGAAATTCAGCCCATCCTCTTGTTCAACTCTGGGTCAGGTTCATTGTCCATCTCTAATGCCTGTATAAGATATATCAATGTCTACATCTGTATCTATGCCATCTATATCATCTACAACTTTATCTGTCTAGATCTATGTTATAGTTTATCTATGTTCCATCTTGATCAATTAACTTTATAGGTTGTCTATTAAGTCGCTTATCATAACTTTGGCAATATGTATTTTTCATCTACTTGGTATTTACAGTGTGGTTAACTAGGCTGATCTCTTTTAAATAACAATAGCTCTATTAAGGAAACTATAGGATTACCAGATGCGTTGGTGTGCTGTAATATACCTCATAGAAATAAGAGCATCTGGAGGACCAATCTCACCATCTAAGGAATCTCTGTTTCATTTGAATTCTGAATAGGATATCTTCCATAACAACATGCTGATAGATAGTCACAAATCACAAGAACTGTGCTTTTAAAGAGACTGGAATTATGGATTACTCAAAGGATAATGGAAAGCTGAATGGTAGGTATCAGTAGGCTACAGCGTATTGTGGATGAACTTTGTGGAAGAAATACAAAATATACCATTAAGGATATGTATGACCAAAAAAAGGGAGTAGCAAGAATGAGGGATAATACATGTGCATACCAAATGTTTTGCTAGTATTTACAAAATATAGAAAGAGTTAGGGGAAAGCCTCTGAGAAATCCTCTGCAAAGGATTTATGGAGGGGTTTGGGCAAGAATTTCACAGGATGAGAAAGCATGGATGAGTTGCAATCTGTACTGGCAGAAGGGGTACCTATGTTGATGACTCACAGAATTGCAGAATTTTGGCATTAGGAGCAGCCTCTGAAGCCAACAAGTCTAACCTGTATTTGAACAAGGAACTCTCTACAAAACACCCAACAAACAGATGGTCATCCAGCTTTTACCCAAAGAAGCCAAAGGGATGAGAGCATGGATACCTAGAAGCACCAAACAACATGTAGGTGTTTTTTAAGGGCCTGGACCTATGTACCCATGTTTATTTGCTTGGCTAATCAAGGAAAAATTTCATTTGAGATAGGACATTATTGTCATAAATATGAATACTTGTACAATTACTCTCTGGAGATTTAATCTGATCCATTGTTATTCTTTTAGAATACTTGGGGGAAAAAACCAAAATCAATATTTAAAGAATGTTTACAATGTACATACCTTGTAAATAATATTTATGATTAAACTTTGGGTTTAATATGAAGGTAAATAGTTCATTAAACAATGCTATCGCTTCTCCAGGCCTTGGATGGAGAACAAGGGCTAGGCTGTGCTGGTGGAAGGGTAGAAGTAGATGTGTTTCAGGTGTAGACAGGATGAGTTGCTTGTCTGAGTTTTAGAAGAAACACACTGGATACCTAGCCACAGTCTTGGACTATTTTTCCTTAGTGCTAAAATGGGGATACTTTCCTTCTAGAATCAGGTCTATACTATTAAATTCCTTAGCTCTTTAAAGAAAGATATAGGTAATCAAAGGGGAACCCGTAGTAAAGAGCACTGTTTCTAGAGTCAGGGGACCTGGGTCCAAATCTCATTTCTGACACTACCTGTATGACATTGGGCAAGTCACTTAACCTCCCTCAGACTCAGTTTCCATATCTGTAAAATAAGGGAGTTGGATTAGATGACCTCTGTAGTCCATTTAAGCTCTACATTTATGATCCCATGATGAGTGATCTCAGCAATCTTCTAAAAATAATTTATGAACTCACCTTCTTTATTTAGACTCAACAAGATCAAGAACAGAAAAAGAACCAAAGAATAAGAAATGAGTTGTTCGGCTGTGTGGTTAGAAAGGAGAGCTAAGGTACAGCATGTTCTGGGCTGGCTCTTAGGGACTCTTGGTATAAATCTGCTTGTTCACCTTTTTAAAATGATAATTTCCACAGAAATGGCATAGTGCTAATGGGATGCTTTTCTAATTGAAGAAATTGTTGAAAAATGGTTGCTCTGATGGGCTAAATGATGTTACTTGTTTTCTGTTCTTGGTAAATACATACACACAAACATACACACAAAAGTCCCAAATATACCTATACCGATAATTTTCTAGTCCATTACCTGAATCCATCAACAAGTCCTTCTTTTCTAAAGAGACCTCTCCAGAAGAAGAAAACATAGCTGGCGAGCAGAAATGATGAATTTCCATTTTTTCTCCCTTGTGGCATACATTTGCATCCTTTGGTCATTGGCAAGATAATATAGCCAGAAGTTTTAGTTTTCATGGATTGAACTGTGATAAATCTGTGTAAGAAAAGGAAGGACACAGGTTTTCACCAATTTTCATGGGGTGTTTAGCAGCCATTACCCATCTTGAAAATTCATGATCGAAACATCAATCCCCAAATCATGGAAACAGAGCATCCATTCCTTCTTCTTACTTTAGTGTATCTGTTCTTTAGCTGTCTATCATGCTTGCATTGTTTCAATTTGTGATTGGCAGAACTGTTCCAGAAGCATTCTAATCATAAGTTGTGGAATTTGCCATAGGATTCACCAGAATCCTCCATTATGGTGACATTGGAGAGACTGGTGCTTCCTTTGAGTTCTCCTCAAAGAGAACTCCAGGTTCTCAAGCTCCAGGTGGAAGGACTAATAGTGATTAGCTCAATCAACATTTATTTCCAGAACAATTTTATTGTCCAAGGGGTAGAAATAGTGTTAGATTAATTCAATGGAACTTTTCCCCCAACAAAACCTGAGCAAATTGAATCCATCTCTACCCTTCTCACAGCTCCATTCCCTCCAGGCCTACAGAAGTGTACCTCTCAAGGAATGTGACTTATTTAATTCATGTCTCATGAAGCCAATAAATCACAAAGTTATGTCCCTTTCCAACAAGAGCAGGTCAGGGTTCCTTGGAAAGGAAGGTACAAACTGAATTTGGGAGAATTAAAAAAAATTTTTTAGGAGCCCTAGAGTTCTTAATATCCTTTGCATCTATTCTGACTGCCCATTTGGAAACTCTTAAGGGTTTAATTAATTAAAGTGCAGCACATCTAAAATTATGAACATCTTCTAAAGTAGCAGCAAAGACACAACTAACAAGAAGGGCAATAGCACTGAACATCATGTACTGAAAAGATGTTTATATTGTTGGAAAATATCTACGGAGAAACCCATGAAAAAGACTCCATTGTGAATCTGGAACTAAGATTTGTGGCTGAATGTTTTTAACTATGGAAAGTGACTACAGTGTTCATGAGTCTTAGCTGGAGAAAACTCAGAAAGATGGTTACAACATATAATTTATTTCTTCCATTTTTAACTGCTGGGCTAGATAGGCTTTTTTATCTTGGTCCATGGAAGTGTTTACCTTCCCTCAAGATTATCTAGTGCCTTTTGCACCTTAAAAATGACAAGATCTGCAGAATATGAAAGGGCTTGAAGGGAGATCTCTGGCACATTAATTAGCAACCACTCATCTAATGAACATAAATAAAATAGGACAATATAAAACAAATAACTATAAGTACTCTCAGTTACATAGTATTTTTATCACAACAGACCTGTAAGATAGGAAGTATATCATTATCCCCATTTTATAGTTATGGAAACTGAAGCTAGAGAGGGAATTTTATCAAGATCACATATCTAGGGACAGACCCAAGCTGCTAACTTTCTAACTCTAAGTTCTTATGGGTCATTTACTTATCTACCATATGGATTTTTTTCCTTTTGGTTTGGACACATTTCTTGGCTCCTAATGATTTAAAATGAATAGGATAGCCCTATACTCATGTCCCAAAAAGAAACAAGAAGAGAAAGTATGGAGGAGATCCATTAAATAAAGATACCCAAGTGGGCGTGTCTATACCAAACTCTCTCTCTCTCTCTCTCTCTCTCTCTCTCTCTCTCTCTCTCTGTCTCTCTTTCTCTCTCTGTCTGTCTCTCTGTCTGTTTCTCTCTCCCTCTCCTCTTTCTCTGTTTCTCCCTCCTCCCTCCTTTTTCTTTTTCCCTCCTCTGTTTCTCTGTCTCTCTCTCTGTGTCTCTCTCTGTCTCTGTATCTCTGTCTCTCTCTTTCTCTCTCTCTACACATGCACACACACACATACACACATATAGGTATACATATATACATATATTGCAGCATGATTTATAAAGCACCTTTCTCTGAACAACCCTGCAAGGTCGGCATTGCAAGTGGCCTCTCTGTTTGACAGACGGGGAAAATGAGGCTGAGAGAGTTTAAGTAATGACCCCTGTACAAACTAGTAATTGGGCACAATCTGTGTTTATGTGTCTCTGAGCATGTTCTATCCTTCCCCTCACCCCCCAGCATGAAGAGGCATTCATGTCTGCTTTGCTACCACCTCATAAAGACCGTGGGACCTTTCCATCTGACTAGAGTTAAAAGCTTCCTCATGTGTTTTCTCCTCATTAGAACGAAAGTTCTCTGGTCTGAAAGTCCCAAGGACTGGTCTTGCTGTTCTATTTGTATCCCCTGTGCTTTGCACATATTAAGCATTTAATACATGCTTTGTTCACTCATTCATTCATTTAATAGACTATGAGGCAATATGTGTCATACTTTTCTTTGTATCCTCAGTGCTTAGCACAGTGTTTGGATCATAGAAGAAACCTAATAAAGGCATGGTGATTGATCAATTGGTTGATTGAAATGTCAGAGTCAGGACATGGTCAGGACATTGAAATGTCAGAGTCAGGTCTTAGAATTTGTTCTTCTTTTCATTGCCTCTCCTCTGAGGTGTCAGCTATTTTCATTCACATCTCCACAGCTTCCCTCCCTTGCCTAAAAAACAGTGAGTTCATCAACCTATGTGGGACTCAGTGAAATTTCCAGGGAACTTGTTTCCTTCTGAGAATCACAAATAGTGGGGTAAAACATTGCATGAGTGGGTGAGTTAGGATGGAGGTCTGGCTGATAGGATCTTCTGGGCTTTGGATTCACCTTCTTGCAGGAATTCTGGTCGGGCAGGAGAAGCATCTTCCATAAGAAACATAGTTTTGTAATAGGGTAGATTTTACTCCTGTGTTATTCAAGCTGAGTGACACTTTTACTTGGCAGAGGAGGGCCTGACTTCAGAGGTATGTCTGCTTCTAATTCAACACAAATCTTCTACTGGTCTAGTGCTAGCCATGACTCTTGGGAATACTGGTTACTGGCTCTTCATTGGATTGCAAGCTTTATGTCCATGGCAAGGCTTGGCATCAAGGCAGACACCTAAGTCAGCGGAACTGGGTTCCAAGCTGGTTCTGTCACTTTGGGCTTTTACGTGGGCTACTTGTGACCTAGAATGTTCTGTTCCTAATCATTTTCACCTTCAAGCCTGGCCCAAGGGCTACATCCTAAATGACACCTTTCCTGATTGCCATCTAGTCTTCAGTGCTCTGTGGTCTTCCCCTTCCCTCATCATTACTTTGTAGGGATTGTTTATTGACCTTGCTGTTTACAGGTGATTCACCTCAGCCATCTCTAGGGGGGTAGGGAAGGAAAGAAAAGGAAAAGGGGAAAAAAAGAAAAAAATTATATGATAATTTTACTATATATTTAAAAGGAAAAGCAAGTTTTGCATAGTAGATTTTCAGTTTCACGTGCAATCATCTTTATAAATTATACTATGTTATAGAAATACTTCTTTTATGCAATAAATTAAAAATAAATTAATTTTAAAAATTCCTTAATTAACTGAATTCCGTGTATAAAATTAGGAGCTCAAACTGCATAACCTCTAAGGTTTCAACCAGCTTCAATACCTTGGCTCCTAAATCCTATCACACCACATCATCATATTATATCCTATTATACAGCACATCATATTATCATATGTCATCTCATTGGCAGCTAGGTGGTTCAGTAGACAGACTTCTGGACCTAGACTTAAGAATATCTGGGTCCAAATTTGACCCAGACACATGTTGTGTGACCCTGGGCAAGTCCCTTAACTTCACTCTGCTTCAGTTTCCTCAGCTATAAAGTGGGAATAATAATAGCACCTACCTCTGAGGGTCAAATGAGATGACAATTGTAAAGCACTTTTCAAACCTTAAAGCTGTCTACACATTCTAGCTACCATCTAATGGACCTGAGGCTGTATAGTTCCTCTGGGGTCATCTAGTCCAACCCCCTTATTTCACAGATGAGGAAAATGACATCCAGGGAGGTGGTGACTTGTCCAACATCAAATAGATAGTGGATGTTAAAGGTAGTATTTGAACCTGGGTCCTCTGCTACTGTGGTTGGGATTTGGGAATTGTAGAGAATTAAAGAAAAAAAAATAAACTATGACTTCAGTATAGGTGTATTAGATGTGAAAGAGTGAATGGATTCCTGTCTTTCTGGGACTCTGGCTCTGTTTGTGATGGCATCTTATGATGGAAGCATGATTTATCTGAGAAGTCAATCCAATTGAACAGAGCCGTTTTGGTGTAAATTTAACTTGTGGCTTTTGGCCACCAAAAAAAAGGCCATGTACTGGGGCTGGAATTTTTATGGGCTTTTTAATGTCTCACATTCTCCATCATGACCTCCTTCCCTTTTTATGGGCATGTCCACAGCACTGTGAAAATCACAGAAGCCAAATAAATCAAAGTCAGTAGGACTTTGCCAATCTCACATATGCTATTCCAATGATTCTGGGTGTCCTTGAGCATTTAACTATTTGGGGGCTTGATGAGTGCCTGGAGGGTAGAAATGGTTCAGCTGAATATTCTTCTGTCAACTCTTTTGTATTTGGGGCTATTAACAAAGCCATATTAATGCAAAGCACACTAACAATGTTTCTAGCACTTTTTAGCGATAACTACATGATGCAAGGCAGTACGAAGGCTAGCCCTTCTATTCAATGAACATGCCTACTTTGTGCTAGACATTGGGAAAAAAAGATATTAAAATCAAGCCAACCCTGCCCTCGAGAAGCTTATATTCTACTGGGGGAACATATGCAGTTAAGTAAAATTTTTAAAATGTATACAAAGTAAATATAAATTGACTTCAGGGGTGGGAATGCTACCAGCTGGGACAAATGGGTGATGTAGGACAAGGCACTTGGGCTGAGCCTTCGAGGGAGCTGAGGATATGTGAGGTGAAAGTGAGAAGAGAGACCCTTCCAAGCCCATCATTTTTGTTGAATGAATCAACTTTTGTTTCCCTTTTATGTCCTTCTGAGCAGACCAGAGGGAATGGAGCAGCAGGGCCTTGGAAGCCTAGCCTTTAGAAGGGACCCCAGCGGTCATTTAGTTCAATCCAGATTCCTAAAAGAATCCTTATTACAATATCCTTGACAAATGGTCAACCATCATTTAATTGAAGACTTCCAATGACGGGGGAGTAGTTGTCTCCTGAGGAGCCAATTCTATTTTGTGATAGTTCTAATTACCTAATTAATTGAGGCAACTAGGTAGCACAGTAGATACAGCACTGGACCTGGAGGTAGGAAGATCTGAGTTCAAATTGAGCCTCAGATGCTTACTAGTGGTGTGACCCTGGGCATGGCATTTAACCTCTGTTTGTCTCAATTTCCTCATATCTAAAATGGAGATGATAATAATAGCACCTGTCTCCCAGGGTTGTTGTGAGGATCAAATGATAATAATTATGAAGCACTTAGTACAATGCTGACACATAGTAGGTGCTATGTAAATGATGACAATTATTATTATTATTATTAATTAGGAAGTTATTCCTGACATCAAACCTCTCAGCAACTTCTACTGATCGCTCCTGGCTTTACTCTGGGGGATGTACCAGGAAAAGCATAATTAGTTTTCTAAGACTAATCCCTCAGTATCTACAATATGAATTCTTTAGAGCCCTCAAGAATTATGTTTAACCATTCCAACCTGCCTGTGATCAAATGAGGTAATACATGGTGTCCTAAAGTTTAGGTCTTCAAAGCTTAAAGTTGAACTAAGACTTTTTAGGATATCTTGTATATGTAAAGTGATTTGCAAACCTTAAAGCATTATGCAAGTGATGATGATGATGATGATTAATAAATTATCTCATCTACCACCATAATGGTCATTCTTGTCCCCTTGCCTTCTCCTTTAATTCCTTCTTGGGCTCTGGGCCATACTAAAACCCATCTGGCTCAGCTAGTCCTCCTTCTCCCCCTTATCCAAGACCACTTAACTCCTCATAGAACTTGGAGGAGATGGAAACTAAGAACACAATGAGATGGAGGGCTATGAGACCTCATCATCTGTCCTGTTACTGCCTTCTAAGATCTTTTTTTGTTTTTGTTTTTGTTTTTTTGCTTTTTAGTGAGGCAATCAGGGTTAAGTGTCTTGCCCAGGGTCACACAGCTAGTAAGTATCTGAGGCTGGATTTGAACTCAGGTTGTCCTGACTCCAGGGCCGGTGCTCTATCCACTGTGCCACCTAGCTGCCTGCTTCTTAGATCTTCTAAGCCTTATCATCTGCTCTGCCTTTATGCCCTACTATCTTCTGGCCTACTTTTATGCAACCTAAAGACTTTGTGCCTTAAGACTTTTGGGTCTTTCCATCCCTTCTGCAGCAGAAATTTCTTTCATGTGTGGTCTTGCCCAATTATAGTGTGAACCCCTCGAGAGCAGTCATTTTCTTGCTTTATCTAGTTATATCTCAGTGCATAGCACAGTACTTGGCACATACGGACCACTTGATAATTTTTCATCCATTCATTCATCACTGTGAGCAAAATGTCACTTCAGTGATGATCACAACTCATCCACATTTGCTGATCCCATGAGACTCTGGTTCATGTGTCTACCAGTTCACCCACACGCTGGGGACCTTCCTCAGTGTCTCTGGATGTGGCAAAGATTTCTCATGGAGGAAGGGGATGGCTGTTCATCATTTACCCCTGACTTTTTCCATGTGATCATCTCATCCTTCTGTTTTAGTTCTACACTTTTGTGACACCATCCTTTAGTTGTTCTGCAAAATTTCTTATTTATTATATTCTGCAGCTCTTCACACCCACTAAGTGCCTCTCCATTGCCCTCTGAGTGATAGTCAATGCCAAGTCTTTGGCGACTGTGGTGTTCTATGACTCAGAGCTGCACAACGGTCCTAGCACTCATGAATCATCCTAGGGGCCCAGAGTATTCTCTTGGCAGTTATATTTATCGTAGGGGCTACATGCCAAGCCCCCTGATGCTAGGTAGAGCTCTAAACCCTGTACTGACAATAGGGATGTGCATAGCTCTTAGAGTTATTGCAATCACAAGCTTTGTTTTTTTACCTAAAGATTCCTAATGTTGAAACAAATTACACCCACTCCTTGATGTAGGCTCCAAACCCTTAATGAAATGAAATTGGATTTCTGTAATTCCAGCAGTTTTTGCCATCTGCAGATCTGATGAGATGGAGTTGTTCTGGGGTAAGGGATCTAGGAAGATTTAACTTCACTCTTATTTGGTTGATTATCATTTATTTAAGAGAAATAAAGTGCCAAACTTTAGATGTGGCGTAGGGAACCTGAGATGTTACTACAGAAAGTGTTTCTCAGGTTAGAGTGGCATCCTGAGGTCAGGGGAAGACAAAAGGAGTGAGCAGAGATCTGAGTTCAAGTTTCTGCCTTGATGCTTATGTTAAAAACAGGCAGATCCATCAATTTCTCTCTGCCTCAGATTCTTCATCTGTAAAATGGAGATAATAATACTTGTGTCACCAACCTCACAGGGTTGCTATGAGCTTTGCAAATGATAAGCATTTATGAAATGTTTAATGAATATAAATATTTCAATATGAATTATCATAATCAGGAAGCACCAACCATGTTTTTAAAGAAACTACAAGAAAGACATTCCAAAGCTTCCTTGGAATTTCCAAGCTAAGAGTTGCCACAAGCTCATAATTATTCAAAAATACAAGTGAAAGAAACACATAATCAATTAACAAATGTTTACTGATCACTAGCTACATGTAATAATTATTATTACTATTAATAGCTAGCTTTTATATAACACCTGGGGCAAGCAGGTGGCACAGTGGATAGAGTACCAGGCCTGGAATCAGGAAGACTTCTCTCCCTAAGTTCAAATCTGGCCTCAGACACTTAGTAGATATGTGACCCTAGGCAAGTCACTTAACCTGTTTGTCTCAGTTTCCTCATCTGCAATACACACTGGAGAAGGAAATGGCAAACCACTTTAGGATCTTTGCCAAGAAAACCTCAAATGGGGTCATGAAGATTTGGACATAATTGAAAACTACTGGACAAATATAGCACTTACTATGTGTCAGGCCCTGTGCTAAGCACCTTACAAATATTATTTCATTCTATCCTCACAACAACCTGGGAGGTAAGAGCTATTATGATTCCCATTTTACAGTTGAGGAAACTGAGGCAAAGGTTGGCTTCACCAAGATCACACAGGAAGTATCTGAGGCCTGATTTGAGTCTGGTCTTCCTGACTTCAGACCCAGTGCTCCATCCCCTGAGCCATCTTGTTGCCTCTATATACCTACATATAAACAAATTAGACAGATAGACAGATAGATTGATGGTATAGATGATAGGTAGGTAGGTAAGCAGATAGATAGATAGATAGATAGACAGATAGACAGATAGATAGACAGATAGATATCCAGGAGAGTCATGAGCCAGACATTGTAAAGTTGAGGCTATAGGGATTAGTGACCTTGACTAGTCTCTGTCTGCTATCTGTTCTCAGAGTTTGCCCTGAATTCATTGCTCTGGGGTTTCCTGTCTCCTCAACAGAGGACTTAGGCTCCCAAGGCTCCAGTTACATTGCCATCTCGCATCCTGGGGAACAATTCTAGGTTTGGCTCTAGTCTAAGGGATCTTTCTTGGTAAGAAAAAAGGAAGTAACAGATACCCAGGCTACAAATGTGAATTGGGTGTGGAACAGATGATTTTATTCTCACACAGTAAAGGAAGGCTATGCAATAAAGAATCAAACAATGAGTATAATCAGTTGAGAGTCTAGTATTCATGCCACACAGGCACATTTGTAGCAAGGCTGCTCTTTAGTTATTTAGCTAATTAGTATTTTACATTAGCTCATTATTTTATATTAGTACATTAGTTAGTTCACATTTTACTCCTAGTTAGACCACTAAATGAATGCTATTTGGGCTCTTTCTAGGTGTTTCTCTCTCTTTGGGTGATGCCTTACCTTTTGGCCAGTCTATGGCTGCCTTTACCCTGGCTGCTATTGCTACTGCAACCCCTCTGGAAGCTAATACTTGATGGTCAGGATTCCTGGAAGGGGAGTACACCAGTCTATATTCAGGATCTCACGATATCCTGTACGAAAGGAAAGACAACACAAACGGGAGGCAGCTGCGTTGCAGCCACCGGATTGTGTAGGAGGCTGTGAGCTCATGGCTTGTGGCTTGTGAGGGGGAAGGACATCCCACAGCCAACACTGGATCTCTGAGAGTTCTCTTGTACTTTAAGTCAAGCAGGAGGAAGAGGCCTGAGAGGCATGGATTGTCTCTTCAGGAAACCAACATATTTTCAGCTGAGCAGCCATGTAAGAGTTTTCATGTCTGACAGGAGAGGTCAGAGATCTGTGCCTGCTCCAAAGTGGGAAGAGGCAAAGGACCCCTCTGTCATGCATCTCCAAGGGGAGCTGCATCAACGTAAAAAGATAATTAACAATTTGATTCCACAAGTACCTCCTATGCAGGAGGCTCTGAGCTAGGTCCTGGTGATACAAAGACAAAAAGAAAATGGCTGCTGCCTTCCGGAAGCTTAGATTTTACTGAGGATGCAACATGTACACAAATAAGTAAATACAAAGTAACTGGGGGTACAAAAGGAGCAAAGCCCTAAGAATGGTCTTGCCGTAGGTTAAGCCTAGAGGGGAGAGCTAGGGATTCAGGGAGGCAGAGGTGAGGAGGGGGATCATTCAAAGCACAGGGCACAGCCTGGCAAAGGTACAGTAGAGGTAGAGAATTGAATGTTGGGACACAACTGACAATCCAGTTTGGCTGAAACTTAGAGGGTATGAAGTGAAGTAAGTCTGAAAAGGTAGGTTGGAGCCAGATTGTTTGGGTTTTAAATGCCAAATAGAAGAGTTTGCATTTTATCCTAGAGATGATAGGGATTGCTTCTTGAGTGGGGAAGAGGTCAGACCTGTGTTTTAGGAATATCAAATTTTGTCTGGGCATGGTGTGGCACCCCTACAGTACTTGCTACTGGGGAAGCTGGGGATGGTAGGTGGCTTGAAATTGGGAGTTCTGAGTCAGCTAAGCCAACTGGGTGATCTGATACCAGTATGGTAAACCCTTGCAGCAGGGAAACACCAGGCTACTGAAGGAGAGGGGAACCAGCTCAGGTCAAAAAAGCAGAGCAAATTAAAGCTCTTGTGTTGATAAGTAAATCTGTGTGTGGCTGGTGCACTTCTAGTCTGAGTGAGATAGGGACACCCAGTCTCAGGAAGGAAGGAAGAAAGACAGAAAGAAAGAAGAAAGAAAGAGAGAGAGAAAGAAAGAAAGAAAGAGAAAGGAAGGAAGGGAGGGAGGGAGAAAGGAAGGAAGGAAGGAAGGAATAAAGAAAGAAAATGAAAGAAGAAAGGAGAGAGAGGAAGGAAGATAGTAAGAAAGAGAAAGAAGGAAAAAGTAAAGGCAGGAAGATAAGGTTGATAGCCATAGGAAACATTCACGTGAGAGGAGATGCGGGCCTGGGCCAAGGTGGTGGTTATGTAAATATATAGAGGAGAGCAGATATAAGAGGTATTGTCACTATAAAATCGATGAGACTTAGCAACCAAATGGATATGAAGGATGAAAAGAAGTGATATGTTGAATATAACTCTAAAGCTATAAGACTGCATGACTAAGAAAATGTTGGTGCCCTTTATGGAAATGAGGAATTTAGGAAGAGGGATGGATGTAGGGGGATTGAAAATGAGTTTTCTTTTGAACCTGTGTTTGGAATGTCTATGGGACATCCTGATGGGGATGTCTAGATAACAAATGGTAATGCAAGATTGGAGCTCAGAAAAGAGGTAAGGATTGGAAATATAAATTTGGGAATTTTCTACACAGAAATGGTAACTGAGCCTGTAGAAGCTGAGAAAGTAAGAGGGTAGAGAGAGAAGGAAGAGGGTCTAAGATGGAGCTGTGGGATATACTCAAACAAAGTGAGACAAAACCATGCGGCGTATTCTAAATGCCCAGAGAATGATGCAGTCAAGAGCTGCTGTGAAAGGAGGCTTCTGGCTTCTTGAAACATAGTTAGAAATTAGGTAAGCAGAGATGAAGAGGAGGAAAAAACCTTTAGATAGATGAAAAGCCTACTGGCTATCTTGAAGAGTAAGATCAGTTGACTGGGAAAGAGAATTTATAGAAGGAAGTATGGCTGGAAAAGTAGGGTAAGGTCAAACTGGAGAAGACCTTGAATGCCAGGGTAATGCCGAACTCTTTAACAACACACACAGATTCCTGCAGTTCAGCCTGTGCTAAATGGGTGGAGGGCTAGAGGTCCTGAAGTAAGTTGTAGTCCAAGACATAGTAACAAGACACAAATCAGCCTACCATGGAGAAGAGTAGTGGTTGAAATCTTCCAAGTCTTACAAACATACTTCAAGAGGCAATGTAGTAAAATGAAAAGAAAGTTGGCCTCGGAGACAGGAAGGCTTGAGTTCAAGTCTTTCATCTGATTCTAACTGGTTCTCTGACCTATGGGCAAGTCACTTAAGTTCTCAGTAATCTTGGCAACTCTCTAAGATCATTGGTTGCAGAACAGAAGCCAATATCCATTGGTTAATGGAGTTTCTGTTTTGGGAACTCCTTATAAGAATGTAATTACAAGTTCAGAAAAGGTATTTAGAGGGTTACAGATTTAGAACTCAGAGAAGGAAATGGCATGCCATTCCAGTATCTTTGCCAAGAAAACCCCAAATGTACTCACAAAGATTCAGTGCCACAGTTGGATAGAACACCAGGCCTGAAGTCTTCCTGAGGTTCAAATCTGGCCTCAGACACTTACTAGCTGTGTGACCCTGGGCAAGTCACTTCATCCTTTTTGCCTCAGTTTCCTCATCTGTAAAATGAGCTAAAGAATGAAATGGCAAACCTCTCCAGTATCTCTGCCAAAAAAACCACAAAGGGGGTTACAAAGATTCAGACATGACTGAAAAACAGCTGAACAAGATTTAGAGCTGGAAGAGAGCTAAAAGATTCTGCCTATAAATCTGTGATCTTTTGGCCATCTTGTCCAATGTCTTTATTTACATACAGATGAGGAAACAATGGCCCAGAGAGGTTATGGCAAACAACTCATCCAAGGTCACCCAACTAGTATGCTGGCAGAGCCGGAATTGGAATTCAGGTCCCCTGATTCCAAACCCTCTGAACGTCACAGGCACATTGAAGCAACACTGTAGGTGAGGGAGGTGGGAGGTGGGCAAGGTGCTGAGTACTGAGTCAGGTGAAGGCTGAGCTGCAGCTCCAGTTCTGACACTTACTATGTGATCCTGAGCAAGTCACAAATTCTCTGCCTCAGTTATCCTCATCTGAAAATGGGCATTACATGATACCTGTTAGTACCTTCCCCATAGACTGGCTATAAAGACTCAAGGGAGATAATATACATAAAGGGCATTACAAGCCTGAAAGTGTTATTGTTATTATTGAGTTATTTCAGTTCTGTTCAACTTTTTGTGACCCCGTTGGGGGTTTTCTTGGCAAAGATACTGAAGTGGTTTACCATTTCCTTCTCCAGTTCATTTTACAGATGAGGAAACTGAGGCAAACAAGGTTAATTGACTTGCCCAGGGTCACACAGCTAGTAAGTACCTGAGGCCAGATTTGAACTCCTGACTCCAGGCCCCCTGCTTTATGCACTATGGCACCACCTAGCTGCCCATTAAAGTGCTAGATAAATGTCAACTATGATTATTATTGTAACTATTTATAGCTATTATTATCATCAACATTACCACCAATCAAAAAGAACACCAGACATGGAATCAGAGGGATCTGAGTTTTAATTCTGAGTCTGAAACTTTGATTAAGTTACTTTGATGGAGATAGCATCTTTGACTCTCAGTTTCCTTGTCTATAGAATGGGAATAATAATATTGCACTTCTTGCATTTTGTGGGTGTGGAGAGGGAGGCGTGGGGAATGGAATGGCCATCATCAATAACATCAGATAGAGGGGCCCCCCAACACTGCAACAGGGCACTATTCTAAAACTTTGCTAATGACAGAGACACCGTAACTTTGGCATTGGAATTAAAATGAGTAGGGATGACGGTGTGCCTGGTGAAACCCACTGGAAAAGGGCAGTTGGAAAGATGAACCCTGGCCTTGTCTTTTCCAGCACTGACCCGGGGTGAGAGGGCTTTGATTTGCATGTTTGGTACCAGTTTATCTCGACAGAAATATCCTTAGAGTGGGGAAGGATAACGTGTCAGCCTTTAACAGTAGGATGCAAAAATAATCTTGGCAACACTCAATACCCTTTGCTCTAATTCTGGGCTCCCTCAGCCGTGTTCTCACCCATAATTTGGAACTTGCAAAAGGACCTGCCCAAGAGAAAGTTGCTCCCCTGGGTAAATAATGGGCACAGAGGATTCTGCCAGTTTTATTTTCCATTTTACATGAATAAAAAGATATTATAGTTTATAAATCAATGTTTTATGAGTTTGATTAATGTTCATGTGTCAGCTTCCTAGACCTACGTTACGGAGTGGAAAGAGAGCTGACTGGATTAGGGTTGGAGTTTAGTGCTGGGTTCAGAGTAACACCATTCAAATCCTGGCTCCATCATTTACTAGCTGCATAGTCTTGGATAAAGAATTTAACCTCACTCTGTATCAGTTTCTTCAGCTGTAAAATGAGGGGTTTGGACAAGATGAACTTGAGGTCTCATAGCTCTGCATCTGGGATCCTGTGACTCCTGGGATGACTGAATGAATTGAAATAGAATATCAATTTCTTGAGGTCAAGGAGCATTTTTGCTTTTGTCTTTTTATCTCAAGCGGCTAACACAGTGCTTGGCACATAGTACATAATTAATTCTTGTTTATGGGATCATATTGGAGGGATTTTGGAGGCCATCAAGTGCCTTTCCCAAATTTTACAGATGAGGAAACTGAGGCACAGAAACATTATATGATTTGCTCAGGATCACATGACTAATCAATATGTGAGTTGGAATTTGACCCGGGTGTCTTCTTGCTTCCAAGTCCAGTGTCCTCTCCACTGTGCCACCACGTTGCCGTGATGGATTTGTTGAATTTCTTGAACTGGCAAAACTGAAGATAAGACCTTGAGGGAAAGTGACTCCACCAAGGTTCCTCCCAGGCAGAAGGCCTGCCTGACATGACTGCTGGCCTCTCATGGTAGCATCACACATGTGAACTCATGTTAAATATAACCCATTTGTCCAATTGTAGGTGTTGCTATAAATCACCCACCATTTGCAATGCTGCAGTGATAAGATTTCATGGGATCAAAAAAGCCAGCTGAATGAAACAGTGTTTTTCCAGTTCAGTTAATTTCGTGTGCCAAGTAATGTATGAGGCACTGGGAATATAAAGATAAACAGAAAATGGTTCCTGACTTCAGGGAGCTTACACTCGAATGAGGAAGAACAGCTCATACCCAGAAAAGTAAACATAAAGCATTCTCAAGGGTGGAGGAAGCACTAACAACCAGGTGGGTCAGGAAAGGCCTGAGGTGGGAGGAGGTGGTTACTGAGATGTGCTCTGGAGGAAGCTAAGGATTGCAGGAAGGGGTCAGGAGGAGGACGGACATCCCAAATGCGGAGCATGACCCGTGCAAAGGGAGGTGACAGAATGTCATGTATGAGGAAGAGCCAGCAGCAGAGTTTAACTGGATATGTTTAAGAATGTATTGACAGAGTCTGGATAATTCTAATACCATTCAGGGCAAATTGCCTCTGTTAAAGAAGCCAACTATTTTGGGGACCTGGGTGACAATAGTGTTGTGTCCTATCTAAATAACTACAATTCCACAGCGTTTATCTAATCCTGTCTCCATTAGATCTCTGACACAAAGCTGGAAGGGATAGCCAGCCCATTGGACAGGCAAATCAGTGCCCAGAAAGATCAGGAGGCTCCTAGAAAAACGGACTGCATCTGATACAAGGAATCCCCAAAATCTCAGTGTAGTGAAAGTTAAAACTGCCCTGAGACTTTTGGGACACACTGTACAGTAAAACTTCCTGCATTACGTAAAGTCTCATTTCTTTTTTACTTACTGCGGAATGGGAGAGGGGTGGCTAAACAACAGTTCATGGGAGAAAAAAAATTGAGGCCGCCTCCCCTTACCTCCTTCTCTGACTCCTCACCCTTCCCTTTTTCATTCCTTCTCTCCCCCTCCCCCTTCTCCTTCTCTCCTCTCCCTCTCCTTCTTCCTCCTCCCTCCTCCCCCATGCCCATCCTTCCCTCCATCCTTTCTCCTTCCTCACTTCCCAGGCCCAGATGATCCCAAGCTGGCCACGGAGCCCGCTGAGGTGGACATCACAGGGGTGTGCCAGGGCAGGCGAGCTGATGGCCACCAGTGAATGCTATAAACTCCTGGAAAATATGAACAAACTGACTAGCTTAAAGTATCTAGCCATGATAGCTAATGCAGTAAACATAAGTGGAAAGCAAAAAGCCTTAAACCAGAAACCTGAAGCACTTCAGCCTTATCTGGATCAGATCAGATCCCTTCAACTGAGGAGCAAGCAGATGCTCTGGAGCAGGCAGCCTGCAGGTTGGATGCCTATTCAGAGAAACTAGAAGCAAAGAACAAGAAGTCAGAGGGGCGAGGAAAGAATTCTGTAGCACAAAGGCTTTAGCTACAAGGATGTTTCATAAGAGCTGAAAGAAGTGGGATGGAGCTTATGACTATGCTTCACTTCCTAAAAGGACTCGGAGCTCTGATCCAGGGAGAATCCCAGCCCCCACCTCTGGTTGGATGTGTAGCTCTGGCACCCCAGATGTTCCTAAACCCGCAGCCCCTGGAACCTCGTCTTATCGTGTGCTCCATTGTGTGCCCTGGGCCAAGGCTCAGAAATCAGGATCAACCGCGTCTAGAGCAGACACAGAGGAGAGGCTCTCGTCTCCCTGTCTGCTCCCTTCTTCCCTCTCCCCTAGGGCTCCGCCTTGGACTCTCTGTGATGAATGTGCCCCCCACCCCTTCATAACCTGTTCTTCAACTTAAATAATCATTGCTGACTTCCAACCCTCAAAAACAATTGAGAGCTTTTGTTGCTTGCAAGTCCAAGCTGTGTGACTTGGCAGGCGAGGAAAAAAGCTAAAGTTCTTTTAGGTGTAACTGGGGAACAGCCAAGGGTGTGCTGCCAAATATTTAACAACCAGATCTCCAGGGATAGGGGTGGGGGATGTACAAGTGTCACATTTTTAGTTTATTCTGCATTGCTAACATTTTCTCCATCATTTTCTGAAGTTTAGACAATCAATGAAACAAAAAATCCAGTTCTGATTTGTAGTATGTGCTGATTTCTAGAAGTGTAAACCCTCACAGTAATAAATTAACTATTGGCTGTCGTGATCTGATTCCAGCACACCACTGGACGAGGTCAAAAATAAGGGAGGCGATGGTGTCATTGTACAACACTGTGCTTAGAACACACCTGCAGTTCTAGGGCTCCCATCTTAGAAAGGACATTGTCTTCCTCTGAATGCCCTCCAGGGGGACTAGCAGGATGGGGCAGGGACTAGACGTCTTGTCTAATGATGGCTGGCTGAAGGAACTGGGAGTGTTTAGTTTGGGAAGAATCTTAAACAGGAGATGAGAGCTTCCAGCAGATGTTTGAAGGAATGTCTTGGGGCTAAGGCATTGGACTTGTTTGGTTTCTCCCCAGAGGCCTCACCTGGGAAGAATGGGTAGAGAGGATAGACGGGCAGGTTTGGGGTTAATATAACAACAACGACAACAACTTACACTTGTATTGTGCTTTAATAAAGAGTCCTGAGAACTGGAGCTTTCCAAAAAGTAAAAGTGTTTGCCCCAATAGACCATGAGCACCTTAATGCTAGAGGTTTCCAGGTGATGACTGGATAATCAGTTTTCGGGGTTATGATAAAAGGGTTCTTATTTAAGGTTTGGCTTGATGGTTTCTGAAGTCTCTGGACTGTTTGCTTTGCAAGGTAACTTAACTTTATACCCTCTCTCCCATTAGTTAATGTATAACACATGATTATGTATTCCATGTTATGATAATTTTTTATATTATTATACTGTAGATATTTATGTGCAAATGTATAATAAATATACATATATAAACACTACGCATATATAGGTACACACGCATATATATATACATATATATCCAAATGTTACATATACAGATCTCTATATCTATATAACTATAGATATTTGCCTATACAGCAGCTAGGTGCCACAGTGAATAGCATGCCAGTTCTGGAGACAGGAAGACCTGAGTTCAAATCTGGCCTCAGACACTTACTAGCTGTGTGACTCTGAACAAGTCATTTAACCCTGTTTGACTCAGTTTCCTCATCTGTAAAAATGAGCTGGAGAAGGAAATACAAACTACTCCTTTGCCAAGGAAAACCCCAAAAGCGGTCAGCAAGAGTCAGACTTGACTGAGACTACTGAACAACCATTACCACAGTATGAATGGGCAGTCTAAACACATTCCAAAGGTGGCCTAGAGGAAGCCAGTCAGTCAATGAGCATTGACTAAGGGCCTCCTGTGGCCTAGGCATTGCATTAAACACATGAGACACAAAGAAAGACAAATACATATAGCCTGTTCTTAAAGGAACTTGCATTCTAATGGGAGAGACAACATGCAAAAAAATGGATACACAAGATATATACAGAGGAGAAGGAAGGAAGGTGATGCCAAAGAAAAGGCACTAGCATTTAAGGGGACCAGGAAAGCCTGCTGAAAAGGTGAGATCTGAGCTGAGTTTTAAAGGAAGCAGGGAAGCTAAGGGATGGGGGTGAGGAGAGAGAACATTCCAGGCATGGGAGACAGCCCATGAAAAGGCGGAAAAGAAAAGAAAAAAAAGGGGGTAAAATACCCTAGGGTATACGAAGGAGAGTAAAGTGTAAGAGGGAGGAAGAGGCCAGATCAGGGGTAGAGAACCTGCAGCCTTGAGGCCATATGTGTCCTTCTAGGTCCTTGGATATGCAGCCCTTTGAGTCCAAGTTTTATCGACCAAATCCTTTTTTTAAGGGGAGTGTTCTGTGAAGTTCGGATTCAGTCAAAGGGCAGCAATTGAGGACCTAGAAGGCCACTTGTGGCCTTGAGGCTGCAGTTTCCCCACCCCTGGGCCAGATTGTGAAGGGCTTTGAAAGCCATACAGAGAATTTTGTCTTTGACCTTTCAGGTAATAGGGAGCCACTGAAGTTTATTGAGTGTATGTAGGTGGGGGAGGGGTATGTAATCAGACTTATACTTTCAATAAAATTACTTTTGCAACTGAGGTGGAGGGTGGGGTTGGAGTGGGGAGATACAGGGCAAGGAGACCACTATTATCACAGGGTAGGTGTGAGATGAGGAGAGCCGGCACCTTGGTACTAGTTGTGTGACTGGGGAGAAGATCTATGTTCATAAGAGTTGTCCTAAGTTAGAAACCAAGTTTTGGCAGCAAGTTGGGCCTGTGGACTGAGTGCAAATGAGAAGTCAGGTTTGACATTGAGGTTGCAAGCACAGGTGACTGGGGGGATGGTAATATCCTTCCTAGTAGCAGGGGAGGTTCAGGTGGAGGTAGTCCCTCCCATCTCTGCTGTGAGGGAAGGTTTGTTTGGTTATTTCTTCTCAGGGACTTGCCTTACTTTTCCCTTTAAGATGATAGCTTTTTTGAGAGGGGAGGGAACATAGATGTTGTCTAGTCCAACCCCTTTTTTAACATGATATAATTGAGGGGGGCAGTTACGTGGCACAGTGGATAGAGCACCAGCCCTGGAGTCAAAAGGACTTGAGTTCAAATCTAGCCTCAGACACTTACTAGCTGTGTGACTCTGGGCAAGTCACTGAACCCCAATTGCCAAAAGAAAAAGAAAAAAGAAAAAACAAAGGAGTAAAACAAAGAAAAAAAAGTAATCTGAGTTCCCAGGATATTAAGTGACTTACCCTGGGGCACGTATGTAGAAGGTGACAGAAGGGATTTGAATCTAAGTGCTCTAATTAAATCTGGACCCTGTGTTCTTTTCCTCCAAAGTTCAACTTCCTTTTAGCGATGTTTTTTACTAGAGCAATTGGATACAGTGTTCTTTTTGTTCTGCTGATTTCTCTACATCCATTCCTGCATACTTTCCTTCTTTTCTTTGTAGTCCTTATATTCATCATTTCTGACTGTATCGTAATATGGAAGAAATTCAGTGTAGAAACACAGAAATGCCCCTAAAAATAAGCCCAAGTGTTGATACAATAGCTCAGAGAGAATTTTTAACAAAATCACCTTCACCAAAAACAAGGAGCATCTTCTAATTGTTGCAAAAACTCTTGAACTAACTGTATGGAAACATTGGTGCCATTTAATTTCATGTCATATCTCATTTGTCATAAGGGACAGATGAAAGATGGCTTCAGAAGGCCAGGCAATGAAATAACACATTTTTCATGTGATACATTTATTTTTAATAGATTTATATTGATATCTTTCTTTAACAATACCTACTTTTCCTGCCATATCTTTTTCTCTCACCCTACCCAGAGAACCATTTTTAATTTTTTAATAGAATTTTTAATAGAAAAAAAGGAAAAGGAGGAAAAACGTAGCCCCTGTATATTGCAATATAGTTAATTTCTATGCCATGCTCCTTTGCTATTTTATTTGCAGAACTGAATGAGCACAGCAATTCCAATTAGTAAAAACATCTACCTTAAATGGCTACAATCCACAACATGTTTGGGGTGGATTAGGCTCAGCCTTCTTAATCTTTTTCACATCATGGTGCTCTCAATTCAATTTTGAAACCCAAATATTTAGCTAAGGCAGTTGGATTTTGAGCTGTCCACATCAGCACTAGTTTGTGTCCTGACATTTTGGTGCCATTTCTAGCTATAAAGCAATGTAAAGCTATAGCCCAGGCCACTAATAAGCAATTGAAGACATTAATGCAGTGTGGGAGATCGGCAATGGCTGATTGATCCTAGAAGTACTTAGGATGTTAAGCTAGGTCCTTGAAAGTAGGCTAGGCTTTAGCCCCGTGAATCGGAAGAGCAGTTTAATTATTATGGCTTTCATTCTTTTTTTTTAGGGAACCATTTATTACTGCTAAGACTCCCTTTCCCCTTGTAGCATTATTACTTTCTTATGAACATTACCAAATTTTATTTTGTTATTGTTCAGTTGTTTTAGTTGACTCTGACTCTTTGTGACCCCATTTGGGGTTTTCTTGGCAAAAACACTGGAGTGGTTTGCCATTTCCTTCTCCAGCCCATTTTATAGATGATGAAACTGAGGCAAACAGGGTTAAGTGACTTGCCCAAGGTCACATAGTAAGCATCTGAGGCCAGATTTGGACTCATATCCTCCTGCCTCCATGGGCTGGTGCTCTATCCACTGTGCCAATTAGCTGCCCAATATTTTACCTTATAGTATTGTAAACTACAGGGTCTTATAATCGGAAAGGACCTCCCAAACCACCAATTCCTCTCTTCCTGAGAAATTCATAATTTTTTGTAACATGGACTGCTTTGGCAGCCTGATGAAATCTTGTTCCCCTTCTCAGAAGAATTATTTAAATGCTTAAAATAAAACACACAGGATTTTTAATAATGTGAAATATTAAATTAAAATATCAATAAACTTTAATAAAATTTATAATTTAGAAAAATATAAATTTTATAATAAATTAATAAAATTAGTAAAATAAAATGTTAATAAAATATTATTAAATATTAATACTATTAATAAAAAACAAGTTTAAGGACCTCTGATCAAAACCAGCTTGCACTTGACCAAGAATCTTCTCTAACATCCATAAGCAATGGTCATCTGGCCTTTTTTAGAAGACCTCTTATGGGGAGAAACTTAATGCCTCTGAATAGCCTCACTCTACTTTGGAGCAGCTCTAATCATTAGGAAGTTTTCCCTTCCATTGAACTTAAATCTTTCATTTTCTGGCTTCTCTCTAGTGTTCTACCTTTGGGGGCCAAGCAGAAATCTAATATGTACCTTACACATGGCAGCCCTTTAGATACTTAAGGATGACTATCATTCTTCCTCATTGGACATCTTCAAGTAGAGGCTGAATGTCCATTGTTGGGTGCACTGTAGCATGGATTCTGTTTGCTTATAGTTGGACTAAATGACCACTGGAGACCATCCCAACTCTTGAATTCTATGATTATGTCTCCCTGATTATTTACTTTTCTTCAGTCTAAATATCCCTAGCTCCTTTCTCATCCTTACAGGGTATAGTCTCAAGTCCCCTTAATATTCTGATTGCCCGCACCCTGGATGCTTTTGATCTTATCAGTGTCCTACCTACAGTGTGATTCCCAGAAGTGAACACAAAACTCTGCTGATGGTTTGCCCATTTCTTTATAAATACAGGAAACTTTGCATGACCTATTGTGGAAGGGATTCCTTTTGGACATGAGCTGAACTAGATGACTTCTGGGGTCTTTTTAAGCTGACTCTCTAATACTTAACCTCTGGAGGCTAATTATCCCAGGGAACAATTTTTAAACACCAAGTTTTTCTAATGATGGGAAAGATATGGAAGTCTTAATTAGCCTATTAAGTTGACTAATTAGAAAATTGTAGTAAAGCTTTCTAAACAAAAGGGAATCAGTGAATGATAAAAGTGTTCTTTTACTGAGGATTCTACTAAATTGGAACATAGAAATTATTGCTTGTCATAATCTAGCTAGAAGATATCCTCATTTGAGCATTCTTTAATTTTGGATGAACTGATGGTTTTATTAATAATGGTACTTCTTGCAATGGTGGATCATCATCTATCCATACATTATCATCCTTTGGGGCCCTTGTTCATTTCTACTCTTAAAATGTCTGCATACAACATGCTTTTAGACTTTCCTCTAGATTTTTGACATTGCAAGTTTACCAATGGCTCATATGACCTCTCCTTCAGTTATCCTTCACTCTTACTAATGAACTACCTCCTTTTCTGGTCATCCAGGTCTTTGATAATACTCCATATGCTGATCTTACTGGGTGATTCTTCATTGTTAATATGCTGCAAGTTCCTTATGGCCACTACATGCCTCCCCCATTGCCCTTTGGGTGGTCTACATCTTCAATTCTTAGAAAACTGAGATATGACTTATTTCTCAGCCATACAGGATAGTGATGTGGAAAAGATGGACATTTGTTTCAGAGATAAGCTGGGGGTTATTCAAAGCTCTCCAAAAATTCTTAATGACAATCTAGCCTGTGCTTTTTGTCCTATTGAATTCTGGTCTCAAATCACTGTCTACCTGCAATGTCTTATCTAAGACAGATGTGCTAATGAAGTTTGTCAAGCAGCATTCACATTCATATATTTATTTATTTATTTTGGCGAGGTGATGAGGTTAAGTGACTTGCCCAGGGTCACACAGCTAGTAAGTGTCATGTGTCTGAGGTCGGATTTGAACTCAGGTCCTCCTGAATTCAGGGCCGGTGCTCTATCCACTGTACCGCCTAGCTGCCCCATTAGCATTTATATTTAGCAGGTACTATGTGCCAGGCACTGTGCTAGGCCCTGGGGATACAAGGAAAATCAAAACAAAACAAAAGAAAGTAAACCAGACCCTACTCTTTTTTTTTTTGCCTTTTTTTGGGGTTGTTGAGGTGATCAGGGTTCAGTGAGTTGCCCAAGGTCACACAGCTAGTAAGTGTTAAGTGTCTGAGGCTAGATTTGAACTCAGGTCCTCCTGACTCCAAGGCCAGAGTTCTATTCACTGCGCCACCTAGTTGCCCCTAGACCCTACTCTTAAGAGCCTCATAGTCTAATTGGGGAGATAACAACACACAGTAAGCAGCTATGTACAAACAAGATGAGTACAGGATGAATCAGGAGTAATCTCAGAGAGCAGGCCCTGATATTAAGAAGAATTTGGGAAGGCTTTTTGTAGAAAGTAGAATTTTAGTTGAGGCTTAGAGGAAATCAGGGAGGTCTGGGGGCAGACTTAAGGAAGGACAATATTCCAGGTATGGGGGACAGGAAGTGAAAATGCTTGGAGATGGGATATGGAATGTCAAAGAGGTCAATATCACCAGATTTCAGAGCATAAGGAAGTGAGTAAAAGTATAAGAAGATCAAAAAGATAGGAAGGGTCTAGATTTTGAGAATTTGTTCCTGCCTATGCAGATCTGCTTCAACTCTAATACCAAACAACCAAGAGAACATGCACGTTACCTTTCTTGGCCTTCTGTAGTTTACAAATTGAGTATTATTGCCTATTGTTAATGTGTTGGTTTATTCTTTCCGTTTGTCAGCTTCCAATGGAGTGGAGGAGAGGGAAGATTCCTCTTTACATTTCTTTCTGTAATGTTTGTTTGAGTGCTCTATATAATGATGTACAATTTACAGAAATGAATAACTAGATGGAGGTCAATCACTCAGGTTCGTTATACCCTTCATCATATACAACCGTATGCTAATATTCATGAATGTTTGTGCGCCTGGTATTAAAATCAAGGCATGTAGAGAATAGATTCTAAATATAGATTCTGTGCTAGGAAGAGTACTTGCTCCTAAATAGAGAAGCATATTATCATGAAAAACTGGATTTGGAAGACTGCCCTCCAAATACTGTGTTAATTCAGTGTATTTGTGATATCACTGATGTAGGACCCAATTTGTATTTCTGCATCCTATCCATGTTTTTCCATCATGTGCAATTCTTGCCCATATTCTCTAATAAATCAGACAGGATCTCCCTGATGGGATGCCCCACTCTAGACTATTTACTTCCTGGGTACCAGTGCAGAACTCAAAGTAACCATCTGCTAACCTTAGCTTTCAACTCATGAGTAGCTCACCTCCTTTTCCAATCCTACCCTTCTGTGATATCTTTTTGTTTATTTCTTGTATGCAAGTCACTTGTTGGTAATATGTTACAGCCTTCACAAATCCACCATGCATCTCTCCATTGCTAGTGGGTCTGCGGCAATATTGATTCTTTGGAGATTGTGGTCTTCCATGGTCTAAAGCCAGAAAGCATCAATGGGAGGATATTTGTGTCTTCAAACAAACAAACAACAAACATACGTGGAGGCTTGTGTCAGAAGACATCTTGGGATCACTGAAAGCAAGGCACATTGTCTGAAATACAGCCTAATCTGTTTCTCTTTGTTCTGGCTCACTATCTATCTTCCAGGCTGACAGTAGTATATATAAAGAATGACTGACTCAAAGGTCTTCCCATCCAATTGCATGTCATAATCTGTGTAATATGCATTTTCTTCTACTTGCTTTTTTCTTGTAAAAATCAGATATTGAAATTAGGGTTGGAGGACTACCCCCAAACAAGCCTAAGCAAATTCCCATGATGGCAGCCTATGAGATAGAGCTCCAAGATGGCAAGCCATTGCTGTTCTTTCCCTCTACTTCAGGTCATCCCCCAGATGCTTGGGGACACAAAGAATTACTGTAGTCCAATCTTCGTGATCAAACACTCCAAGAGAAAGATGGTATCATCTGATTTAATACTAAAAGTTGTGATCCAAAATCTTCTAAAATATTAAAGCTCTGTTCCAAAATCTTCTAAGCCTCTGATTAGAAACCCTACTAATTATGCAGCATGACTGTTTGACTGGAGCCAACTGAGGGCTCCAGCAACATGGATAACACAAAGGAGTGTAACAACTCTTGCTGTCAGGATTGTGGGAGCAAAACAAGCACAGTTAGATGAAAAGGACCAAGAAGAGTTATACGCAGCAAGTTACAAGATTTATTTTTGTAGTAGAATTTTTTTTTACATTGTTTTCTTGGCCCTGCACACATCGCTTTGTCAGAGGACATGTTACCAGGGTAGAGAAGCAGAAGAGAGTGAAGGAGGGGCAGGCACCACACACGGGGACTTCTTAAAGAAGTGCTATGGCTGCTGAGTACAATGGTCCAAGATCTGATAGCCTTGGTGCGTCTGTCTTGGGCTTAGGCAACCCGTGTGTTTAGAATCATAGATCTTTAGGGATAGAGGGATTGTTAGAAGTCATCTAATCCAAATGCTTAATTTTTGAGACAGAGGCCAATCGAGGTGAAGTAGCTTATCCAAACTTATCTCTAGTGGCAGAGCCAAGACTAGGGAGGGACAACTGTAGCTTTGTCCCAGGGTGTTGAAATTGGCAAGGCGTATGAGAGAAACATAGAATCAACTGAACTAAGTACTTCATTCACAAGAACAATTAGTCAAACATAGGAAACTATAGCATCCTCCTCTTCCCTCCTCCCATCCCTTATGGCTACACCTTAGGGATGCATTTTCCTGGCCTTCATCACCCTGTTCCTCTTCTTCAGCTTGACAGCTTCTCTGCTACACAGAGCTTGATGTCCCTCTTTCCCTGTCTCATTTCCCCCACAACTGAATTGGGCTATAAAGCTGATTTAAGGGCATATTTCTTCATTTTCATTAAATTTTATTTTTTGATGAACAAATATTTTCTCTTCCTCTTACCTTCTCTCCTACTTAAAAAAAATGACAAAACCTGGTAACAAATATGCATAACTTGCAAAACAAGTTCCCATATTGGCTTTGTCTTAAAGGCGTGTTCTGTGTTACTTTCCCTAGGCATCTTTGGAGCTCCTTGTCCTGGGTGCAACTATTCCTAACTATAGCTCTGAGTGATGGTGCTGGGACTCTACTCCTGGTTTGCAGATTCCAAGCCCAATCCATGGCTTCTTAGGAATTCAGATGGCAGACTTGGGAAGAGCCAGCAGCTATGATTGTTACTAAGAGAGATGGAGGCGGGAGCTTAATGAAGTTTGTGGACATAGCTGGGCAGTGTACCCCCAGATATTGGGTGCCCAGGCTTAGTCCCTCCTTGATGGCTCCTGGCGGCCCTCTCTTTGGGGATGGCTTGAGGACAATTGTGTCTAGGCTGCTGTGTATCCCCGCCCATATGTGTCACATCCTGGGAGTTAGGGGGTGAGGTGGGAGAGTGAAAAGGCCCTGGGTGGCTGGATATTGAATCCCTGAGAAAGCTCTCTTTGAGCTACTCCCTTGTCTTAAGGGTAGGTCAGAGGTCAGGCCTTCTGACCCATGCCTTCTAGGAGTTCAATTGGAAAGAGAAAATAGAAGAGATGATTCACTCTATGAGACAATAAGTGAGATGAGCCAAAAGGAACACTTTAGGCAGTAAGAGCTATCAGAGGGAGAGACATCCCAGGTGGAGAGGTCGTGGAAGCTTCTTGGAGGAGGCTGGATTGGAGCTGGACCTTGAAGAATCTTGGCCAGTGGAAGGAAGCGAAAGCATCCCTGAGAGAACTGGGCGGATAAAGGCAAAGAGGGAAAAGAGGAGGGGGCATCTAGGGGACACTGAGAGAGCAGTTTGTCACAGTTAATTATCCACGTATCTCCCACAACCTTAGCACTGGGCTGAATGAATGTTTGCTGATGAAATGATTACTTAATTTGTTGATGCCTTCCTAGCTTGCACTTTGCCTTTTTGGGCTGTTACAGAATGCATCTCCTTAAGCTGGTGTTCAAGGAAAGACCCTGGCCTTTCCTCCTTCCTTGCTATAATGTGCTGTTGGGAGCGCTGGAGGACCTGGATTTGAGCTGTAGCTTTGTCACATGTTGCTGTGTGACCTTGGACCAATCATTGTGCTTCTTTCTATTTCCATTTATCTTTTAAGACAGGGAGGACAACCGCTTCACTACATACCTCTTGAGGTTGCTGTAAGGATCACATAAAGCACTTCCTTTTGAAAGTATATTCCCTCCACCCCCTTAATTTTTAGTCCCCCCCAAATTGCCTTGTATTTCATTTCTTATAACAACCACAACAACAATAATGAAGGAGGAGGAGGAAGAGGAGGAGGAGGACGACGAGGAAGACGAGGAGGAGGATGAGGAGGACGAGGAGAAGAAAAAGACCTAAGCACTCGAAGGTTTGCGAAACACTTCACAATATAGTATCACACGACCCTGGAAGGTAGATGCTATCATTACTCCCATTTTACAGACAGGGAAACCAAGTCTGAGTTTAAGTTACCTGGGATCACACAATAGTATAGGTCTGAAGTGGAATTCAAAATGAGGTCTTCCTGAATCCTAGTCAAATCATGCTCTATCTAGCACACTACACTTCCTCCCTACATCTATTTTGTGCATGGCTATATATGCACATGGCTTCCCTGAGAGAATGTAAGCTCTGTTAGGGCAGAGACTTTCAATTTTTCCTCATTATCCCTAGTAGCTTCAGATGGGGGGCACTTCATAAATGCTGTAAGTCATTATTATTTAGGACTCTGTCTCTATAATAATAACTTTTAGATATTTAGGTGCTTGGAAGTTTGAAAAACACTTTATGTGATCTAACTTGAGCCTCACAGGTAGGTGTGATTAATATTATTTTATAGATGAAGCAACTTGTCTCCAAGAGGTTAAGTAAGGAAATAGGGGATAGACTCGTGCTGAACTAGGAGTAATGGGGTGGGGGGGACTTTGCAATGAGGCAAATCTATGTTCAGTTTATGCCACAAGGACTTCCTAAGTGCTGCCAGGCACTGATGAGGTGATCGAGGGAACAAAGGCAAAAACAATATAATCTCTGCCCTTTATAAGTGGACATTATGTGGATGTAAGGGTCAATTTCCTAACAACTGGAGCTGTTCAGAAGTGCAATGGTCTTTGAGTTCTCCTTCATTGGAGGGTTTCAGACACAGACCTAATGATGGATATATCTTCCGAGGAATTCTTTTCTAGGGTGGACTCGATGGACTCCAAAATCCTTCCAAACTCAGAGATGCTGTGTTCTTGGTTGATAATTAGAGCAGGGAGGTGGTAAATAAAGTAGGTAGAGTTCAGGACTTGGACTCAGGGAGACCTGAGTTCAAATACTGTCTTGGACACTTGTTCGATCTTAACCTCAATGTGCCTTAGTTTCTTCATTTGTAAAGTGGGGATACTAATAGCATCTCCTTCACAGTGTTGTTGTATGGATCAAATGAGGTAGCATATATAAAGCGCTTGGCAAACCTTACAGCATTACATAAATGCTAGTTATCAGTTTAGTTATTGTTTATTATTATTGTTATTACTTCAAGGCTTATGATGTCCTAGGCAATTAAATGAAGACCCTAAAAGGAGGTAGTGCTTCCATCACTGTAATAAATTGAAATGGGGACTTTACAAGAGGAAGGAGCTTATGGAAATGAATTTCTAGTGAAGAAGACAGTACTGGACAATGGGACTTAGACTTTTGGGCCAGGGTAAAAGAAATAGGCTCTTGGCCAAGGATTTTTGCTGCTGTTGTTCATTTGTGTCCGACTCTTCATGACCCCTTTTTGGGGGTTTTCTTGGCAAAGATACTGGAGTGGTTTGTTATTTCCTTCTCCCACTCATTTTACAGGTGAGGAAACTGAAGCAAACAGAGTTAAGTGACTTGCTCAGAGTCACACAGCTAGTAAGTGTCTGAAGCCAGATTTGAACTGAGGAAGAAGAGTCTTCCTGACTTTGGGCCCAGCATAGAGTGTACCAAAGTAAGGCCAGTAAAACTAATTTATCTGATGATCTGAGGATCTGATCAAGAGAGCTTTAAGCTGATACTAGAAGGGCAGGGTTGACCACATATATTTGGCAAGCCAGATACCAGAGAAAATAGTAGGTGTGACACAGGAAAAATATGAAGGGAGAGGCTCAGGGGATCAAGAAGTCAGCATTCTACTGGAGTCCAACTGCCTTGGCACAGACAGACTTCATCCTAGAGTCTGAAAAGCTGCTGAATGTGCCTGCTGTGCCATGGTGGGTGATCTTTGGGAAAATTGTGAACGGTGGGAAACGTCGGGCTAGATTGGAGATGAACAAATGCTCCAGAGTTTTCCAAAATGGAAGGAAACTGGGTTTTTCAAACTTCAGGCTGCCAAGTTTGACTTCAATTTTTGAAAAAATAATTATAGAACATATTTTTAAAGAGATGATTTATGAGTGCTTAGAAAAGGAAACATTAATCACTCTGGGCTAGCATGGGTTTTTACCATGAACAGATCATGTCAGACTAACCACATTTCCTTCTTTGACTGAGTAACTAGACTGGTAGAGCAGAGGAGTGTCATCGATGGAGTCTCTCTGTATTTTTACAAAGCAATTTCCAAAATCCTTCCTGACAGCATCAAGATCAAAATGGAACCATGAGGCCCTAATGATAATGCGGTGGTGTGGGTTTTGAAAGGATTCAATGCATTTAAACAGTGCTCATTAATGGATCAGTGCCAACCCTTAAGGAATTCTCTAGGCAGTGCCTGGAGGATCTACCTTTCACCCTACTCTGGTCAGTGGTCCTTATATGAACCTGAATACAGGATTACACAGATTTTTTTTCTTTATGCAATTTCTTCTTGTCACATTAGGCCCCTTGTGTTTAGTCTGGACACTTTGGGATCCTGATTCTGTCACTCTGTCACGTAAGCCATCCCTCCCAACTTTGTGAAATCCCCCAAACTGATGACAACAATGAAAGCTTTTTAGGGCCTATAAAGCCTTGTATAGACATCCTCTCATTTGATCATGGGGTCAACAACCCTGTGAGGCCAGTGCTTTTATTAGTGCCATTTTTCAGGTGGGGCAGCTAAGTGGCACCATAGTGGAAGTCAGGAAGACTCATCTCCCTGAGCTCAAATCTGGCCTCAGATACTTCCTAGTTGTGTGACTTTGGGCAGGTCACTTAACCTTTTTGCCTCAGTTTCCTCATCTGTCAAATGAGCTGGACAAGGAAATGGTATACCAGAAGAAAAGGATACTGGAGAAGGACTCCAGTATCTTTGCCAAGAAAACACCAAATGGGGTCACGAAGAGTCAGATGCGACTGAACAACGTTTTTCAGATTGAGGAAGCTGAGACTTAGGTTAAGTGACTCACCCAAGACATCAGAGCTCCATTCAAACCCACATTTTCCTGACTCTCAAGTTCAACACTTTCTGCCATCAACACCCAAGCATACACCTCCTTGCATTATACTTTACTATCTAAAGGTCATTGAATGGGAGGGAGGGTCATCAGCCAATGTGATCTTAGGCTGCACTAATACAAATGCAGCAAAGAACAAAGCAGGTGGTGAGCTGCTTAACTCTTCCCTGTCAGACCACAGGTAGAGTTTTGGGGTTAGTCCCAAGAGCCCCATTTGAAGGATGCTGATGAACTGGAGTGGGTACAGGAAATGGTCAAGAGCAGGTAGTGAAAGTATTGGAGACCATGGTGGGTGATGACTGACTGTAGAAACTGGAGATCTGAAGGAGCTACATACTTGGAAGGGGAAATATCAATCTGAAAAATGGTGAAGGAGGATTAGGTTTGGTTGGACCCCACAGGGCAGAAGTAGGAGAAGTGTGAGGAAGTTGTAGGGGGAAACGTAGGCTTCATGTGAAAAACAATTTAATGATTAAAACTATCAAAAATTGGAATGGGCAGCTTCAGAGCTATTGTATCACCTCCTCATGAGAGGTATTCAAGTGGGGGGTTGTGTTATTTATAGGATTCCTGTTCAGCTTTGGGTTGGACTAGATGACCTTTAAGATCATTTCCAACACTGAAGTTAATAATAAGTCAACATTTACATAGCACTTTAAGGTTTACAAAGTGCTTTGCAAATATCTTATGTGATCCTCACAACAACCCTGGGAGGTAGGTGCTAGTATCAGTATTATTCCTATTTTACAGATGAGGAAACTGAGGCTGAGGTTAAATAACTTGCCCAGGACCATATAGCAAGTGAGGTCTGAGGCTGGATTTGAACTTAAGTCTTCCTGACTCCAGGTCTAGCTGCCTATCCCCTGTGCCACCTAGATCATGGTTACCAACTAAAGGCAGACTATACCTAAGCCTAGATGGCCTCTGAGCTAGGTCACTTCCAGCACTGAGATTCTGTGATCCACTGATATTCTCCCTCCCTTCCCAAGCAGATCTCCTTTCTTTGCTCCCTTTATTAATAGATCAAGAAAGCATACCATCTTCCCGTAGAATTAGGACCCAGGTTCCCTGTCCCCATTCTAGAGAGGCAGATCACAAGACAGCAAGCATCTGATGGTAAGGAGTTAGGTGAAATGCAGCTGTTTAAATTTCCCAGAATTTCAGAATTTTGAGGCTAGAAGGGGCCTCAGAGGCCACCTCATGTCTGAAAGAGACCTCTTTAACATCCAGTCTCTGCCGCAGAGCTTGTAATGAGAGGGGACCAAATCCACCTATCGATTATTCTAATTGTATGTAATTTCCTCACCCTACATCAAGTTGAAATTTGCTTCTTTGCCACTTTGACCCATCCAATACAAATTAAGGAGCTCATAGCCAGGCAGGATTTATAGTGAAAAATCTGTTGAATAAATGGATGAATGAGTGAAAGAATTTATATTATTTGGAAACTGACAGGTTCCTGTAGCTACTGCCCAGGAAGCTCTCGGGGTGTTTTGCTCTCTTTTGGCTTCTTGCAAGTGGTTATGATGCATTATTAGTCTGTGCCTTTCATGACACAATGAACCAGTCACTTTAAAACCACAGAGAGACGCGTTGATCTGTGGCTGCATAAAAGCCTGAGAGTGAGAAATTTCCGTTCTACTCAACACGAGTTAGAGCTAAATGGAGGACTTTGGTGAATTTCCATTCGGTTGCATCGGATATCGGATTCCTTCCCTGCAGTTCAGCCTCTGGGGGCCTCTCAAGTTTGGAGAAAGGTTATTTGAGCAGTCTGCTTGGGCTTATCTACCCATTCTATCTGTCTCAGGCCCAAAGCTGCCTCAGCAAGTAGGATGGCATCAGAGTATTGCATTAGCAAGAGAACAGGCCCGGCTCTAGGGTATTCAGCCCTGCATGCAAATTCCAGGAAGGAGCACATGGCTGAACTGTTTCCCTTTTCCTCCACCGCCAGCAAGACCCAAGACCCAAGGCTGGAGTACCCTACATTCCAAAACCAGACTAAAAATCAGAAGCCACTTTCAGCATGGTTTTAGTGCTAACGGGGACCTTAAAGTCCATCTAGCCATGGACTCTTAGGATCATTGAATAGGTCATTGATTTGCAGCTGAAAAGGATCTCAGAGGTCATCTAGTCCTTTTACAGATGGAGATACCAAGGCTCAGAGAGATGAAGAACCAGAGTCAGGATTAGAACCTAGATTCTCTTACCGTAAATTGAGCATTATTTCAACAGTTCCCCAACGCCTCACATCCAAAGGCTTTCATTTTACAGTTAAAGAAAGTGAGGCCCAGAGAGAGGGTGACTTGACCATCGTAACCTAGACAGCAGAGAGTTGGGATTTGAACTGAGGTCCTTTATTCAACTTCTTCAATTTAAAGATATAGGGGAAAGATATGTGGATACCAGCAAGTATTGACTTGGTTTCTTTGAAAGAATCACAAATCCAGTGACAGTAAGTGTCAAGGAAGAAATAAATTCTAAAAATAAGACTTAGGCATTCATATAGGGCAGAGACATTGACTCTATCAGCAAAGGGCGACAAGGGCCCCTCTTGTTATATTTTTTATAAACTATACAAATTGTTGCTAATTGCTATCTGATGATAGTTAAAATAAGGGAGGCAGAGTAATATGGTGGAGAGAACTGTGATATTGGCATTAACTTGCTATAGAATCGTAGGAAAATGATATCACTGTTCTCAATCTCAGTTTTCTTGGATGAATTCCTGGGAATGGGAGAAATGGAACATAGTAGAAATAAAATCAAGAGAGAGCTCCCATAGAAAGGGGGTTGGTGTGCCTTCGGGGGCTGGGCTGATGGGAAGGCCCTTCTAGGATATGATCACACATGTGACCCAGGCTAGACCTAATATGAATGAGTACTCCCACATAAAGACAAAAGAACATTCAATTTAGAATCTAAAGTTCTGGGTTCAAATCTTGCTCTGATACTCTGACCTTGGGCAAATCCCTTGAGTTCTTTAGTCCAGGCTCTAATCTGACAAGGAAGGCACAGACCTTCCAGTTCTAAGAGTCTGTGACTGCAAAGTAAAGGAGATTTGTCAACAATGGAAGTGCAATCTTTTCATTTTTGTTCTGGGGCAACAGAAATAGCACATGACCCAGACTGCTGATTGGTTGATTTGATTTAGACAATATGGGTTTTAGAGATTCCAATAAGTAGGTTCACTATAAAAGATGTAATCATCTAAGAGAAAAGTTCGGTTGAGATTGGACCTCTTTAACAAATGGAATATTTCTTTTTTTAAAATTTCCAGCTAATGAGCAGTTACTTTTTCTCTGTCCTACCCCCTCCCCATTGAAGAAAAAAAAACCCACTCTCATGGCAAATGTTCATAGATAAGCAAAACAAAACCCCACATTGGCCATGGCCAAAAATTTAGGTTTCACCCTGCATCTTGAGTTTATTACCTTTCTTTCAGGGGGTTGATAGGTGACAGTTGATAGAATGCTGTAGTACAGAAGACAAGTTCAAATCTAGCCTCAGACATACACTAAATGTAGGATCCTAGGTAAGTCACTTAATCTCTGTCTGTCTCAGTTTCCTTATCTATATAATGGGGTTAATAGCAGCACCTACTTCCCAGGGTTGTTTTGAGGATAAAATGAGATATTTGTAACCCTTTGCAAGCCTTAAAAAAGCACTATATAAATGATGATGATGCTGCTGATGATGATAAAGGTGGGTAGCATACTCAATGAATTAATTCCTGAGAAGTATTACTTTGCTCTTAGGATTTAGAGCTGGAAAGGCAGCCTCCTGGTCCCATTGTGGTCCTCCACATTCCCAAGTGTTAAAATATAACTGGGAAATAGTTAACAAAATAGATTAAAATACAATAGAATATAGGTAATGTTAATGTGTGGTTTTTAAGTCAATGTGCAGCTGCAGGGATTCTGGTGTGTGGTTTAGTGGTCCCTTTTTCTACTTCAGCTTGACACCACTGCTCACTCCCATGGTTTTTTAACCCATGGGTACATGAATATTTTTTTTTAAAGTATTTTGATACTTGCATTTCAGTATAATTGGTTTCCTTTGCAAAATCCTGTTTTTGTTTTTTAAATTTTTTGAGGTTTAAAAACATTCTTCTGTGAAGGGGTCCATAGGTTTCACCAGATAGCCAAAGGGGTCCATGACACCAAAAAGGTTAAAAATAATTGATTTAGTCCAATCCCTTCATTTTACAGTTAAGGAAACTGAGGCCTAGATGGACAGTGACTTGAGGACCATAGCTAGAAACTATTTGAATCCAGGAAATTCAGTTCTCTCATCTTCCTTCTATATTACTTATTCCAAATCTAGGTTTGCTGCTGGTACCTCCCACCTTAACCTGGGTCATACCCTCCCTGGTGTTTCCCTAGGCCTGCTGCAACAGCTGGAATGACGGAGGGCCTGGGTTCCAATCCCAGCTGGTTGACGCTGGGCAAGCCACTTTGCTCTTTCCTCTGTCTAATGTGGACATTGGGTTTGAGGAAGCACTGCAGCTCCTTCTGGCTCTGTAGCTGTGACCCTGAGGTCCCCAGCCACTGTCAGAAGTGAAGCGGCAGCCACAGAGGGCAGAGGAAGCCTTAGCCTGTCCTCTGGCCCCGTGCCTCTGCCCTGGTCCCCCATTAAGGCTACTAATATTTCTGGCCTAGAAAGACAGACTACCTGGGTTAACGAAACGGCAAGAGGAGGAAACGTGTGCACATGAGCTTCCTCTTGCCCAGTGTCTATTTTTGTTTGCTTGGAGCGATATTTCTTAGTAACATCAGGAAATCCAGGCATTTCCGTTTTGTGAGTAGCAGCCAAGATGAAAGCTAAGCCCAGAACCCTGTGCCTCGCTTGCATCCCTAGACCCTCCCCACCCCCGCAGGACATCGTTCCAGAGTCCTTTTTAAAGTGCGGTGTGTTTACATGTCGGAGGCTGGGGACGGCTGCGGGTTCTCGGCCTGGAGCCCCCGTGGCCTTTTCCTCACTCTGTTTATTTGCAAAGTATAAGAAGAAAAACAGCAGAAGCAGGGAGACTATACGCAAAATAGGGTCTTCTGTGCTCTGGCTTCGAGGAGCCTTCTCCTGGGAGCCTAGCCTAGGCAGCGGGGACTGAGTAGATTATTCGCCCCCTGAGTGCCCCCTTGTGTTCCTTGTTGGTACTGCTCTGTCAACATCACCGAAGCTCTTTCCCTAAATGAGTCATCATAGCATTCAGAAACGAAAGGAACCTCAAAGGTTATTTAGTCTGAACCCCATTTTACAGATGAGGAAACTAAGGCTCAGGAAGCTTAAGTGACTTGCCAGAGTCTGCACAGGTGGTAAACATCAGAGGTGGGGTTTGAACACAGATCCTCTGATTCCAGTCTTCTTCCCACCATGGTGCCTCCTTCGCATAGAGATTTGACCTTCTTGTTGTAAAAACTTGTGCTTTAAATTTCTCTTCTAATATTGCCAGTGGGCTTACCCCAAGCCACCCAGATCCTTTCTGCTGGGAACAGCGTAGGGGTAGCACATAGTAGGCATTTACTAAGTGTTTGCTTATTTGGAATGGCAAGCTGGGATCAGGGCTACAAAGTGTGAAAGCAGGAGAGTGGTTCTTATTGCTCCTCTACCACTTGAATGCATAATCTTGACCTCAGAAGGAAGGAAGCAAGGAAGGAGAGAGGGAAGGAAAGAGAAAAGGAAATGGAGAAAGAAGGAGTGGAAAGAAAGAGCAAAGGCAGGAGGAAAGGAAGGAGTGGAGAAAAGAAGGAAGGAAGGAGGGAAGGAAGGAGGAAAGAAAAGAGGGAAGGAAAGAAGAAAAGGATGGAGGAAGGAGGGAAGGAAAGAAAGAAGAAAGGAGAGAAGGAAGGAAGGGATGGAGGAAGGAGGGAAGGTAGGAAAGAAGAAAGGAAGACAGGAAGGGAGGAAGGAAAAAAAAGGAAGGAGGGAAGGAGCAAAGGAAGAAAGGAAAGAGGAAAGAAGGAAGGAAGGAAGAAGGAAGGAAGAAAGGAAGGAGGGAGGAAACCAGCATTCCTTAAGTGCTTACTGTGTACCGGACACTGTACTGGACTAATCCAGAGCCAACTGAATGGTCCAGATCCTACCAAATCTTCCTAACATTGCCACTGTTTCTAAAAGAATTGAATTCATTTAATTAATATTCGCTTAACAAAATTGCACTATGCTTGGTGCCGGGGGAATAATAGTTCCTTATGTGTACATGGCATTTATGGTGAGAAGAGTTTTTGTGCATTATTATGATGATTTGTCCAGCGTTATGACTCCATGGGTGTAAGAAAGTCCTAGTGAGTAAACTTCCTCATCCAATTTGTATCTACAGCTGCTCCACAGTCCTAGGCATTATTTGATGCTTTATATTTGTATCTCCAGTGCCTAACACAGAGTAGACACTAAATAAATGCTTGTGGTTTGAGTGCTTGACTGACAGACTTGTTTGGGGTGCTGAGAAGTTAAGTGACTTTCCCATGGTTCCACAGTATGTGTCTGAGGAAGGATTTGAACCCAAATCTCAGAAATGCACAGATCTAGAGGTGGAGGGGGCCTCAGGGGCCATGGAATCCAATCCCCTCATTTTACAGATGATGAAACTGAAGACTGTGGGAGCCAAGTGGCCTGCCAATGGATACCTAGATAGTAAGTGCCAGAATGATGATTGGAAACCACGTGCTCTGTCTCCAAATTCATTATTTTTCCATTGCATTCAATGACTCGCTGTCTACAACCTCACACGGCTTCTTTGTCAGTGTGATTATTACTACGACTGCTGAATTTTCTCTAGTACTTGGTAGTTTGAGGATCGAGTATTAACTCCTTCATTTGGCATTCAAGACTGTTCTCAATCTGACCCCTTCCTATCTTTCCAGTCTTCTTGAACATTGCTCCCTTCCACATTCTCCAGGCCATGCCTCTAGCTTACTTGGCTTCTCTTCCATAGGTTCCATCTACTGTCTCCATTCCTTCCTGCTGGCTCTCCTCCATGTCTAGAAAGCTCTTCTTCCTTCCCTCTACTTCTTGGTTTTCCCCTGGCTTCTCTTAAGCCTCAGTTCAAATCTTCCCTTTGATGGGAGCCCAATCCCCCACAACTGCTTGTGCCTTCACTTTCAGGGCTGTCTCCCACAATTCTGTATCTTTGAAGTCTCTATTCATGTACATCTTCTCTCCCCCATTTGAATGTAAGCTTAATGCAGGCAGGGTCTGCTTATTTTCCCTTTTTGTAACCCTAGTTCTTGGCACAGTGCCTGGCATGGAGTAGATATTTGATGATTGCCACTCATTTGGTCATCATAGATGATATTGGTAGGGTAGGTATTATTATCTCCATCTTACAGAAGTAGAAACTTAGACACTGAGAGGAGAAATAATTTTTCCAGGTTATAAGACACAAAGCCAGGATTCAAGCTTGGGGGTTTCTGATCCAGAGAGCGTTCTGTTATATATCAATCATTTTAATAGTTTAATAGATTTTTTCATATTTTATGTGGAATTAATGATATGCATAATGACAAGAATAATAACAACAATTTGTAGGCCAGGTACCATGATGATGGAATATGTGGTTAAATTTTCCCTCTCCTGAGAGCAGTACTGGAAGAGTGAGCATAGATAATTCAACTGTTCCTTAGTGAGGGGTGTTTTAGCCATCTACTAAAAGGAAGGAAAATAAAGGTGTTCATTATTGATGCATGAAAGATTTCATATCTGAACTCTTTTATTTTTTGTTAAAAAAAGATCAGGGTTAGTTTCTCCAAGTTGGAACTACAGCATCTTGAGTTGAAATGGCCATGGTCAAAGATCAGCGCTCCTGATCTGCCTACATGCCAATATGTTCATCACTCATCTTGGGCCCTCCAGAAATCAGCATTATTTTCTGGCCATGGATGTTGAAGGATTCCCAGAAGAGATGAATAGCCTTTGATACAAAGTCCTGCTCATTATCCTCCCACCATGATGCATTCTGAGCTAACCTGGAGATGGGTAAGTAGGTGGGGATTTTCCTGTGGGACAGCCATACTGTTTTTCAAAATAAACAAACTCCAGGGAGAATACATACATGCCTTTGTTGAATAAACAGCTCTATGTCCCTCCTTATAAGAGAGAATTTGTTCAAAGTTTGTTCACTTGTGGGAGAAGAGAATTCTTTTTTATTTGTTAAATAAAATTTTATCCGTATCTTTTGCTTATAATATTACCTAATTATTCCCCTATAGCCTTCTCCCTCCACTCTCAGAGAACCATCTCATTGTACAAAGACTTTTTTAAAAAGAAAAAGAAGAGAAAAAGAAACCAGCAAATCTGAGCAACACTTGGGAAAAAAACCCTGGATATACATATAATGTTCTATACTCAAAGAACCCCTCACCTCTGCAAAAAAAAAGCAGGGGCAAGGCTTCTTTTCCCAGAGAACTCTAAAAATGCTCTGAAAGACATTTTGCCTTAGGATTCAAAGCTGTTAGGTCCTATTAGAGGTCATCTAGACCAGTTCCCTCAATGTCTAGAGGTGAAAGAACTTGCCGTTCTTTACATAGCTAGTAAGTTTCTGCAGGAAGATTTGAACTCAGATCCTAGGATCACAGATTTAGAAATGCAAGGGACCTCAGATGTTATCCAATGCAACTCCTCAATTGAGAGTTGAGGCAATGAAGGCCTGAAGAAAGGAACTGACTGGCCTAAGGTCATGCAGGTCATCATTGGAAAGCCAGGATTTGAATCTGGGAGAAATAAAAATGTGAAAATATTGGAATGAACATCTTCATTGGCTGTTCTTGGTGGGATATGGATATGCATTAAGTATAGTTGTCCCCATGGGCCTTTTTTCTTTACATTTTTCTCTTTTTCCCCAGCTTGGCATCTAAAGAAACTTGCCTCTACACATTTGGACAAAGAGATATAGCCCTTGCAGGACTTTACAATGGGAACCAACCCCTTTATGTCAATCCTGGCTCCAGACGAGATAAATTGGTATCAGAGCTTATTAATGAGAAAAGGAAACACAGACCCTTAGACTGAGGATGTTTTTAAAGGCTCCATTGTTTCTCAATGCTGATATTTTATCTGTGCCCAGCTGCCCAAACCCACCTTCTCCTGCTCTGGAAGGCATCGTGTTCTCTTTACACCAGGCCAAGAATTTCCTAAGTCATACGAAGATTTGGGACCAGTTCCTTGCTGGAACCCCTAAGTCAAGAAATGCAAGGGATTGATTGAACCCTGCAGCTGGGATCTTCTCTTTTTATGACGCAGGGGTGTGGCAAGTGGACACTTAGTTTTTTTCACTGTTTGAGATCTTTTGTTACTATCCTCCAATTAGTGTTTATTGTGTTCCAAAACACATTTTTTTTCATTTGTTAATAGCAAAATTCCTTAAAAGAAACCATAGAAACCAAGAGGGGAGAGGCATAACCCTCCAACTACATCAATTCAAAACAAGTGTTTCACATAATTGCCTCTCTGCCTGGAAGATCAAAATTTCAATATTCATGGCTGAAAATTAAAACAGGTCACCTAGGGGTGCTGGGTTTTCTTTTTCTCTTTCTTTTCATCCTAGTCTCTTTGAGCTTCCACAGATAACTATTCTCGTCTAACTCTTTGGATATGATAGGGGCAGGGATCAGTAGAGAACCACGTTCATTTTTCACTGATTGGTCGCTAATTACTTATTAAACAATAATCTAAGAAGCATCTTAGTCTAAGGGGAAAGAACAGTGGGAACAGAGTCAGAAGACCTGGATTAGAATCCTAACTCTGCCTCTGACTGGTCTGCATGATGATGATGATGATCATGATGAACAAGTTATGTAACTTATTAGTTGCCTCATCTCTAAAATGGGAACATTAATACCTAGAGGTATGTTAATGAATGGCTCTTAGAGTTTCCTTCATCCCACAGTTGTTTGAGGATAATAGCTAAAGTTTGCAGAACACTTTATATACTAACTCATTTGATTTTCAAAACAACCCTGTGAGACAGAGGCTATCATTACCTCCATTTTACAAATGAGGAAACTGAGGCAAACAGAGTGCTTAAGGCAGAATTTCAACTCAAGTCTTCCTGACTCCAACCCCTTTGCTTTGTCCATCTGGCTACTCTGAAATGGAATCAAATGCAAAACTCTAGGCATATCTTAAAACCGTATCAGAATGCCAATTTATTATACTCTGGTAGTGGGTATACCAAAGTGGGTACTCCCTCCAACGATGCAGGTTGCAACCCATCCTTACTTTCTCAAACTGTGCCACTGTTATCTGTATTTGCCCTTAAGGTCATTGCAGGGCATCCACCCAACATTCTGAGGGTCTTCCTTGATTTCTCCTAAAATTGGCAGAATGCCAATTGGTAGAAAATAAGATTGCTACTGATATGGCATATCCATCTCTTAAGGTATATCTTGATTTTCTCAAATCTGTCTCTTCCAGGAAAGATTGAAAATAACAACATTTCTTGAAATCAAGTATATTTCCCTGCTGACTGAGCTGATTGTCGTTGCTGAGTCATGTGTAACTGAAAGGGGCTCCTAAGAATTTCAGTTCTGATTTCTTTTCTTTGATTTTCTGATTTTCTTTCTTTTAACTCAGCTGCATTCCAACCCTAATCTCTCTGTCAAATAGTTAATGATCTAGGTTGATCAATCTAGATTAATGATGATTAATGTTACAAAAAGATCCAGGAGAGTCTATGTTGGGCGGGGCATTCTTTTTGGAACATCAATCAGTCTTATAAATTGGATTATCATACAGTGAGTAGACCCCTCCTTGTCTGACTATTTGGCTATAGGTAATAGGTGTGCTTGTAAATGTTTAATAATTGAATCTCCAGAAAAAATGTATATTTGACAAACATTCCAGCTTAATCTCCATTATTCTCCATTACTTTTTAAAGTCTAGACAACAAACAAATTAATAAATCAATCTCTAATATGAAGTGTTTGCTTATTTCTGAAGTGCAAATGCTTACAGTGGAAATCTAACAATTGGCTCTCTGAAACTAGTAGGAGCTGTCTACAACATACCCTGGTTATCAGCACCTTAAGAGGAGGAAGGAACCACAGCAAATGAATATGATATGGAAAGGGAGGCATCTTGGACCCTCACCAGGATCTCCATGTTCTACCATGATATCTTCTGACCTTTTAGGTCTCTAGGGTTCAGGGGGAAGGCTCGAGGATTTTTGAAGGAGGAAGGATAGAGACTGAGGGGCTGTGGTTCCATGGTGGGCACAGCACAGTCTTATGGGTCACCTGACTGCTGAGTTCTGAGAATGTCATGTCTAGGAACTTAAAGCAGGGGCCCTCTCTAGTGGTCAAGGCAAGGTGGGGTAGGGATCACTGACAGATAGATAAACAAGTCAGTCTAATAAAAAGCAAAATTCCAGACCTTGGAGTAGAATTCCTGAGGCTCTGGAGCTGGCATCCTGTCATTTTATTCATCCATGTATCTGTGGCCATGAAAAATATTGAAAGCATCTATGGTACTTTGCAGTGCTTGTGTATACAACCCTTTTTTGTGTTAGCCACTGATGTTCCAGGGTAGTAGGAGAATTACTGCAGGACGTTGACAGACGTGTTGGTTCTCCTCAGCTTTGGTGCTCTGTCCATGCAGGGTTAAAGTGGGAGAAACCAGACTCCAACCTGAGAGGGGTTTTATTTTTGCCTGGAGGGTTGGAACACAGAATGAGTAGAACAGATGTACTTTATGATACATGTGTCTACTATGTTTAAATATAACCTGATGTTATCAATCTAATTAAACAGTTGCTATTTAATATGACAGAGGTGAAGAATCCAGTTGGGCATCTAGGTGGCACTGTGGATAGAGCACTAGGCTTGGAATCAGGAAGACTCGTATTCATGAGTTCAAATCTGGCCCCAGATATTTAATGTGTGACCCTGGAAAAGTCATTTAACTCTGTTTGCCTTAGTTTCTCATCTGTAAAAATGGTTGGAAAAAGGAAATGTCAAACCATGCCAATATCTTTTCCAAGAAAATCCCAAATGAATTTTCTCATCTGTAAAATAATGGAATTGGTTTCATGTCTCTAAATTCCCTTATGGTTCTACATTCAATGATCCTTTGAATTTCACAATGTCTTATTCTGTGCCTTTGCACTAAGCATTTTCTGATTCAGATGGTGGTAAGAATAAGGGATTCTGTACTAGCTATCAGAAGAGAAGAGTTCTCTATTAATCTCTTTAGCTTGGGCAATCAGAGATCTCACAATGAAATATATATACATATATATATGTATATATATATACACACACACACACACACACACACACACATACATACATATACACATACATACATATACACACATATATATACATATGTACATATACATATACATATATACACATACACACATGTGTGTATGTATGTGTATGTATATGTATATGTATGTATGTGTATATATGCATATATATATGCTTATGTATGTGTGTGTATATATACATGCATACAATAACTCTCACTTGTTAAGAGTTCACTGTCTTGGAAAATTTAGTTGGAAAGCAGCCAAGAATCAGGCAGGAATCACAAAAGGCCTGAGAGCAGTCAAAATAAACGTCACCAAACCCATACCCAGGAAGGTCCTTAGGCTCCTCACTAAGCGCTGATTTATTCTTAATTTGCTCAACACTCTAGTAAGCTTGGTTTTATGGTTTCTCAGCCCACAGAAGACTAGATGCTTCAAATGAGACAGAGGAAAAGGAAAGGGCAAGAAAGAATCCTGACAAGGAGAAATGATAGCTCTTAGCCTGATGTTCAGAGACCAGGTAAGTAAATGGCTAGGGCAACAAGGGGACAAAATTGCCCAAATCTCAGGCCCACTTCCCAAGGTCCCTGCTTTAACTTCAGAACATTTGAAATATCCAAAGTACTTAGAAATCAGTGACTCTGTGATCACTGTTCTGCCTTTTCCCTCTCCCCTCCTTCTGATCTTTTCCCACAAGCCATTCAGAATGCCCTAACTCTCCTGATCAGGTAAGGAACCAATCTTTAATCCAAAAGACATAAGCTAGGTCTGAAAAGCTCTCCTTTTCCTAGATAAGTGAGCAAAGAAGTAGCAGAAAGTATGCTTGGTACAAAGTCTAGGCTAAGTGTGACAAAAAGCATACAGTTAATTTCAAACTCCTGATGTAATCTTGCCTCTCTGACTTGGCAAGAGTCCAGTCTCATTTTCTTTAAACGAGTCTCTCTAGATCTCTTGCCCTTTCCAACCTCACATGGGAGACGCATGGTGGTGAAATAGAATAAATCATAACTCCATCCTTCCAGTCCCTATAAAACAATAGGAGCCCTCAGGGCTAAGGACTCCCATACAACTTCCAAAGGGCCATTTTGTAGATCAAACGTTGTGACAGATCTCCATATCCCCCAAGAGGAAATGAAACCATACACAAAATACAACAGCTTTGCAATAAGTATTTAGAAAAGAAAGAAGCCACAGGGAAAGCAGTAAATATGACTTCCTTGAGAAATGGTCATGCCAGGCTAACCTCATTACCATTTTCGACAGTCAGTAGACTGGTAGATTGGGAGAATGTTGTAAATAAAATCTATTTAGGCTTCAGCAAAATACTTGCCATGGTTTCTCATGCTGCCTTGGTGGACAAGATGGAGAGATGTGTGCTAAATGATAGTTCCATCAGTTGGATTCCAAATGGGTTGGGGGACCAGATCCAAGGTGTAGTTATTGATGGTTCATGTCAAGT